>NC_056737.1:807110518-807745518 GCF_019279795.1 Protopterus annectens | reverse complement strand
TTACCCAAAATATCAAACCACCACCCCAATTACATCTAATATGAAAGGTCATCCAATAATTTGTCCTATTTCCGGCTCTTTAACCATAATGAACCATCAACCTATTAACTCTAGTTACATCAGCTCAAAATCCAAACACTATCAAAAACTAATAAGAAAATTCTTCAAGCTTATTATTAACTTACACTATAACCTCACAATGGATGGAGATATTCACCCAAACCCTGGCCCAATCACTCTTGAAAACTCTACCTCTTATTCTAATAACCCTGCCAAAACACTATCTATAAATAGGTCCCCCAACTCCCTCCTGGTCTGCCATAAAAATATTAGAAGCATTAACTATAAGGTATATAACTTGCATGCCCTATTAGCATTCCACTCCCCTGATATACTGTGTCTAACTGAAACTTGGTTAAAGCCATCAACTTCAGATAATGAAGTTTTACCACCTGGCTATAACATACTTAGACTTGACCGTGCTACTAGGAAGGGAGGTGGGGTAGCTGTACTCTTTAAATCTACATTAAACGTTATTATAGACACCATACAACCACCCCAGGTCAATAATGCAGAAATTCTTTCTACCAAATTTCAGATTAATAAAAACAAATGTATAAATATTGTCTGCATGTATATTCCCCCAGGGAATAATACCAATACCCTAGAAGATATCCTCCACTGGTTAGCTAATACCTATCCCCAAGAAACCATAGTACCAGGAGATTTTACCATAGACTGGAACTCCTGCTCCTCAGAATCTCCTACTACCCATTTAAAGCTATATGGGTTTACACAGGTCATATCCACCACCACCAGGATAGGCAAATCTAATCACAAAGAAAGTATACTAGACTAGATACTAATCAGTAGTCACCCACAAATGTACACATCAGGGACCCTCCCTGATGACCTCAGTGATCACTGTCTTACCTTTATGTTTAAACACAAAGCCAATAATCACCACCAGCTCACCTATAGAACAGTTAGAAATAAAAAGAGCTTTAATCCTACCAAGTTTCAAGATGAGCTCAAATCATGCAATTGGTCTGCCCTAAAATACGTACCCCTGGATGAAGTTGTTGTTACTTTAACAATACATTCCTTACCATCCTTAATTCTCATGCTCCTGCTCGCTCCATTAGGAACAAAACAAACATTTCACCCTGGCTCTCTAAAGACACCAAATCAAAAATCATACTCAGAAACAATGGGCCATATGGCATACCAATAAAGCCCCACTAGATCAAATTAAATATCAGCAATTAAGGAATGAGACAAAAAGATCCATTTTATCAGATAAAAAAAACTTCTACTTCCATCTCCCATAGAGGAATCAAAATAACCCACAAAAGTTTTGGGCAGGCATACATAAACTACTGTATCCAGGACAAACCACAGCACCAACTCCCTCAGCCTCTACTGATCAACTACCAGAGGATGTAGCTAACACCTTCAATAGTTTCTTCACTGAGACTACCCAGAACCTAGCTGGCCAGCTACCTCAGGGTTCCTCTAACATACAGGTTGCCATTCCCAGTACCCAGCACTCCTTTAGCTTCCAACCAGTCTCTACATCTTTTATTCACACTCTTATCAAAAAAATAAAAGCTATTACCACATATGCTGATCTTCTCCCTGCTGAGTATCTACAAAGAGCTGCAGATACCATAGCATACCCCATCTCCATTCTAATCAATTGTACCATATCAGACGCTGCAGTCCTGTCGATCTGGAAAATATCTCATGTCATATCACTTCATAAAGGTGGTCGCTCTACTTAACTATCTAATTGTAGACCCATAGCTATCTTGTCACCACTAGCTAAAATTATGGAAAAGTGCATCCATAAACAGCTTCTGCACTATCTAATCCAGAACAACCTACTGGCTAACTCTCAGCGTGGCTTTAGGCCACATCATAGTACCACCTCAGCCCTCCTCATCTTCTCCAATGCTATAAACTATAAAAGAAACAACAACTTATCCTCAGCCTTTTTTTTGGATATCTCAAAGGCTTTCGATATGGTTAACCACCAACTATTCATCCACACCCTGAAAACAATTTCTTTAGACAAGCATTCTCTCCAATGGTTCCAATCTTATCTGTGTGATAGACAACAAGCCATCCTATGGCAGAATGAACAATCCATCCTCTTACCCAACACCCTAGGTGTCCCCCAGGGGTCTATTCTTGGACCTCTTTTGTTTTCCATTTTCATTAATGACCTCCATACTGTCATCCCAAAAGCAAACTGCATTCAATACGCAGATGACTCCACGTTGATTTGTTCTGCCACCTCCCAGCCAGTTTTGCAGACATTAACTCAGAATACTTTTAACATAGTTGAAAATTGGCTTTCTGATCATCGTCTGATTTTAAACCCCAACAAAACTAAGTTACTACTTTTCTCCCCAACTCAAAGGTCCTCAGTATTATCCTTCTCCACTAAGTCTAATAATGGCACCACAATCTCCCCAGATGTCTACACAAAACTCCTAGGTGTTATCGTAGATAACAATCTTAAATTTGATATGCATGTCAATAAAACTATCAAAACCATTAATAAAAAACGTGGCTCACTATATGGGGTTAAACCATTCCTAACCTCACATGCTAGAACTGCCATTGCCCGCACTCATCTACCCTCTACCCTTTTCTATGCCTCCCCTTTACTTACCAACTTAAACAAAACTGATCTTAACAAACTCTCTAGATGCTCTAATCACATAGCTAGATTTTGCCACTGGCTTGCCCTACAGAACACATCACTGTACAAACCTAAATAATCTTGGGTGGCTAGAACTGCCCAGGCTAATTCCGTACAACCAAGTAATAGTGGCTCATAAAGTACTTAACCAACCTGAAAATACATCTACACTTAAAAACATTATCTACCCCTACCTCAACCCCAGACCACTTCACTCATCTAATAGACTGGTAGGTCAGACTGTCAAATTCAACAACTCAGCTGGTGACTCTCTGTTCGCCAACTCTGTTGGCAAAACTTGGAACTCACTGCCTGCTGACATTACTCTAGAGACTACCCAATCTCAATTTAAGAAAAGTTTCAAACAGTATTTCAGTTCTCATTGGTTATGTCCTTGCTCCAAGCCCGACTAAATCTCAGTTATATTTCCGTACCAATTCTATTACACCTGCAATTTATTTGTGTTGTATTTTGTTAAACTATATCATAAGTTTGTGAGATTGTATAACTTACATGTCCCTAGAGAGGCTGTAAACTGTGCTTAATTTGTACTATGTATATTTGTTTTTGTAACTAACTTTGGAGCTTTTCTCCCCAGGCCTCCGCTGAAAATGGACATGTCGGACTATCCCAGTTAACAAATGTAAAATAAATAAATAAATAAATAAAATAAAAATTAAAAAGACTGGGAAAGGTATATCAAAAGGCAAGATAAGAAAGAAGTAGATACTAAAATATTAATTTAATAATATTTGTTAACCAGGAAGGTCCTGCTAGGCATACTGGATTTTCAGAGAGACCCTGTGGAAAAAGTTCCACATTTCTGCAAAAACAAGTTAAAATATGATCAATATAGAGATATGGTGCATATTTATCTGAACAGAAGTATAAAAATGAACATGTCAAATTACCAATGGGGATTCAGTCAAAAGTAAGGTGTTTGAGACAAATTCATTAAAACAACTGCAGTAATAGTGGAGTATTCACTTTCTCCACTATTATGTGACCTCAGAGTTGGTATATAGAAGTTTTGTGGGTATAGTGGGTGGACCTCCCATATTGGGGGTGCAGAAGAATAAGATATTCTCTGAGGTTTGGTGAAAGCAGTTTTTGGCAAATTTGTTTTGATAATTTTTGTACTCGTGATATTTGTGTCAATCTAGCAACATGAACGCATAGCAAAATAGTAATGCCCTTTTAAATATTTAATGGTGCAGCATATAACATATAAGGATGCCCCCATAGAGGTGCACAGACCCATGCCATTTTCCCGAATGACACAAATGCCATGAATACTAAGCCTGGTTGCTTTAGCACATCTGGTCTTCCCATGCTCATGAGGACCAGAGGTGCTACATAATACAGTGCTAGACAGCAGAGTGAAGCATGTCCTGGGACATATTCAGGACAATTGCTGCAACCTGTAATACTGCATCTATGCCACTAGCATTTTACAAACCACAAGCAATTTGCATTTTTAAATGGGGAAGGAGAGTGGGTATACTGGTTGCAATCTACAGCTGATGATACATTATGATTTTCTTGGTGTGCCTCCAACAAGATGATCTCCTTATCTTTGTCTTTAGTGTTTATAAGGTTTTAGATAGAGATAGTAACAGGATTTTAAGACTACATTAACTAAACTGAAGCTACATAAAGTTTACTAAAGTGGTTGTGGGTTTGGGTACCTAATAGACTCTGTCTGAATTTAAATAAAGTTACAGTAGGCAAAGACAGGGTGGTGCATGCAGTTGTTTCACAGTGATCAGTGCTGGGCCCTTATCTTTTTAATCATCACACAAGTGGCACTGAAATATCCAGGGAGGTAAGGTTATCAAGACGTGCTGATAATCTCAGAACAAGAAGTGTGGTCATGAGTACAGTTAATGTAGACCTATTTCAGAAGCCTTTAGAAAATATTGTTCCCTGAGCATCAAGAAGGAACCTTGTAATTAGTAAAGCATTTCAGCTATTTACAGTGTACCTTACAACATAGCTATGTGTAACTGCTTAGTAAAGCTTACTATACTTAGCCAGGCTGCCATACTCCTGTCTGCTGTGCTCTGCCATTCTGCCATCATGACTGACAGTAATTCATAAAGAAGTCACAGTCAGTTGTCATGACAGTGGGCAAGGGTTCATTACCATATTATGATAATGAGGACATTTGTTGCTGTACAAGCTCTCATTGGTGGAGTTCACCAGCATCACAGTGTGGAGGTACAAGGCAAAAAAGTGTGTGGCAGCAGGTTTGTCAGCACTGTCAGAGACTTTGTTGTTGGCATAGAGTTTCCTGCCATGCAGTGGACGCGTTATTTCCATTTTCTGCTCTGTATGCTGAACAATATCGCTGATGTGACAAGTGCAGTACCATTATGCTATCTACCATTTCTGACCAATCTGTTATGTGTCTGGGTCCAGCTGGTACTGCAATGATGCTGGCTTTACGAATAACATACAATAAGGGGTTAAGTTGCTTTACATAAGGGAATGGTGGTTAGACCACTTGCAAGAATGGTGGTTAGGGCACTTGCAATACACAATGGAGTACAATCATGCAGTGCTTCTTACATGATCTTGGTCTATTTTTAATTGTTTTTATTTATTTCTATGTATGTATTTTTTTATATTTATGTACATGGTAATGAGTTATGTGGATCCATTTCAGGCTCATCCAGAGAGTTTACATAAAAATGAAATACATTGTTTACATACATACATTTACATAGAATATAAGTCAGAAAACATAATTGCATGCAGATCAATGTATAGAGAAATTAGGGTCTACAGTTTGTTAAGAATTTGCAATACTTTGAAATTAGCACATAGTCACACGTAAATAAAGTGACTGCACTAGTGAATAAACAAGAAAAAGTGACTAGGATCAATCTCAAACAATGCTACCTGGTTTCCTGAAAATTGCATCTGCAGTTAGTCTCAGAGTTAAAGCTAGTCCAGGTCTTGTGATCTATCAAACAAATAAGTGCATTAGTCAAGCCTTTAGCACAAGTTAACAATAAAAAGTGCAAAGACTCTGGAGGCTTCAATCTCAATTTCTTTATTTAGGGACAGATGAGCATTGCTGTATACATTTTAAACATTTTAAGGCAAATGCTGTTACATTTATACAAGTCCAGATGAAATGAGATAGGTGGAAAGGATTTGGAGCCATTTCTGGTTGGAGGGCTGACGGGGCTTTTTCAGAGGTGTGCCTCCCTCTGCCTATTGATTGGATGGTAAATGGCCATCCCAGAGGGGCCGGACACCATTGATCTCTGCCTTGCTTTGTATATTAATATTGAAATGTAACATGATCCAGAAGTGAACACTCTGGAGAAAAAGTCAAGTGAAGTGAAAAAATACAATAAAAAAATTTAATAGACTGTATCTGGTAAACTCCACAAACCAAGAACCAATGCATGTGTAATTCACTACTTATGAGCAGATTAATTCCATGGTGGTGCAGTGGTAGCATTGTTGCCTCTCAGCTAGAGGTTCTCCCGTTCGATTCTCGGCTGAAGAGTGGGGAGTGCCTTCTGTGTGGAGTTTGCATGTCCTCCCCATGGTTGGGTGGGCGTTCGAAAGACATGCGTAAAAGGGCGTGCCTTTGTTGAAGGTTGAATGTCGAGCTGGCACCTCGGCATTCGTGAAAATCTACTGCCAATCATTAGCGGACCGGAGTTCCACTGTAGCGACCCCTAACCGGGAAAAGCCGAAAGACAACAACAACATGAGCAGATTAATTTACGCTGGGTATTGATTGGATATTTTAACCACATGACTTGATTTTAAACATTACTTAAACATGATTTTTAGAATGAATGTATTTTGATGAAGTCATTTGTTATTCGCTGACGAAAGTGCTAATACAAAACTGGTGTAAGGTTGTGGTTCTTCCTGGATTTGGTTTATCTTTGAATTTTGTATCTGGTAAACTTTATTAAAAAGTCCAGTATACTGATCTGAGGTGCTTTCCTCAAAGCTTCATAACATCTGTACCTCTTTTTTCTTTCTTTTTGTCTTTTTAACATGCATTTTTCAAAAATAACGAGATAGGTTTTTCCTATGAATTTAAATCGCATTTATTAGTAACCAGGCATCATTTTTGAAAAGTCTGACTCTGCTTTTCCTGGAGGGTGGATGAGTGTGAGGAAAAAGCCATGCATCTGAAGGAGAAAATGGCCCATAGAAAACAATTCAACAACATAATACTTTAAAAAAACTCAAATGAAACTTAACCAAGTTTTGTTAGGGCGATGTAAAAACTCTCTTTATTACTTTTGTCATTTTTCACTGACCGTTTTGTCAGCAGGGAGCTGGATTTCTCCTATAACTTTAAAAAAGTGTTTATTAGTAAACAGCTATTACTTTTTAAAACTGTTGCTGCTTTTATGGGAGGGTGGTTGTGTATGTGGAATAAACCATGTTTTTAAGGTACCCAATAGCTAGTTGAAGAAAAACATAAGTGGGAGTATCTCTTTATTTTTTGTCTGTTTTTATTATGATTACCAGTGACTTGATCAGAGTTCATTTCAATGCCTCACTCAGTAGTCAGCATATCTTTCTCTTGGTGACCAGATCCCAGTTCTTTTTTAAAACAACTGTTAGAGAAGAGGAAAGAGCTTCCTAAATGTTCAAAGTCAGATCCCATTCTTATTTGCCCACTCTGACCCTCAACAGTTGGCTAAAGTCGAGGTTGTAAGGTTTGTTAAAACTGTTACTGAAATCACCATTATAGCTATTCCTTAGGTTTGCATCAGTAGAAGTTCTTGTGGTTGAGTTTCCTGAGGTTGAAGATGCTGAGGATAGAGCAGGAAGAGTTGACCCCTGGTATTTTACATGCCTCAAGTTTGATTTGCCAGTGTAGTTCTTTTTTTCTCCAGTATGTCATTTTTGTTTCCTTGAAATGCTCCAGTGTTGATTGTCTCTAAAATGTGAAACAAAAGCCTTCATTACTGGGGTGTTCCATGAGATGTTTTGCAAGTTTTTTTTTGAGTTTTTTGCTCTGATTTCTGAAAGGTGTTGAGCAATTTGCCTTTAGAATTTTTTGATGGTCTTTCTGACATAAAAATAGTTACATTTTCAGCAGCTGGCCTGTAACTTACAGCTTCCATGTTGCAATTGTTTAAAGTTTTGCTGTGAAATTCCTTGCCTGAGTTTGGGCATTTGAACTTGTCTGTATTACTCATCAAGGGGCAGTAATTGCACAAAGGGGGTCCGCAGCTGAAGGTGCATTTCGGTCTGTCATGTTCCTCGGTCTCCCTGCTTTCTATATAATCCCCGATGCTGTTTTCTTTCTTAAGTATAAAGGCTGGATGGGCTGGGAACAGGTTATTAAGTTGCCTGCTTTTAGTGATGATCACACAATTGTCTATTATCACTTTTCTGATCTTCTTAAACTCTAAGGAGTAGGTCAAGGCCACATTCCTATCCCGCTTAGGTTCCTGTAAGTCTCTAAACCTGTCATTTATATCTATTCTCAGAAAATAGAAGGGTGGATTTATTAGCTTTTTTGAGGTCCCAGATAGGTTGAAAAATAGATCTAACTAGCCTATCACTGTAGCATCAAGCTACAAAGTTCTTTGGTAGACCTATAATGTTCTTGGCAAAGTCTTGGAGGCTTTTGGAGGTCCGGGATATCTGCACCCCTTATGATTTAATCACATTCCTCTTGGCAATGAGAGGCTGCATGCTCTTGGTATGGAGGACTAAATTAACCCTGGTGAGCTTCCTATACAGATTGTTGCTGCATTTTCCTGTGGTGGGATCTTTGAAGATAGTCAATTCTGGAAAGCACACAATTATTGCATCATGACAGTTACCAATGCATACAATCGCATATGGGTAGGCTTACCTGGGGAGGCAGAAGTGCTATGTAGATTACTTAAAGTGCTGCTCAGTAACAACTTTCAGTTTGGGACAAACAAACCACAGGGATAGCTATGGGTTCCGCTATGGCCCATAGCCTTGCAAACACTGCCTTGGTAAAGTGGGAGGAAAATTACATCTACAACTCCACTTTCTTTCCCCACATCAGCTGCTACCTTCACTTTATTGATGATATCTTCATCATTTGGGAAGGTAGCCCAACTCAGTTGCAGGACTTGTTTTCATGCACATTAGCTATTCCACACCATTTCTGAAATGTACTTTTCCCCACAGCCAAGAAAATGTGAAGTTTCTAGACTTGACTATCTTCAAAGACTTGCAACAAGTTGTATAGGGAGGCCACCATGGTTAATTTACTCCTCCATAGCAGCAGAATGCATCCTCACATTACCAAGAGGAATGTGATCAATTTGCAAGTGATGGGGATAGCCAGCACCTCCAAAAGCCTTCAAGACTTTGACAAGAACATTATAGGTATAGGGGCCTTCTTAGCTTGAAGCTACAATAATTGGCTAATTAGATCCATTTTTCAATCTATTTGGGACCTCAGGAAAGCTAATAACCTCACCCATCTACAGTCATTGAACAGATCACAGGGCTTTTAAGGACAGGTTTAGGGTTTTACAGGAAACTAACTGGGATAGGAGCATTGCACTGAGCTACACCTTGGACTTTAGGGAGTGTCTAGAACTGGGGGTGTCATTGTTCCTTTTTACTCAGCCCTCATTAGACCAGACATTTAATACAATGCCCCCTTTTGATGTATCTGTCCATAAACATGCAGCAATTGGAATGCCCACAGAGATATCATACTAAAACAATACAAGCCCTAAACAACATGTCCTACATGGACCAAGTCAAAGCCCCGTTACCATACTTAGTATCCTACAAACTGCTAAGAGACGATTTGTGTCTGGCATACAAGGTATCCCCAACCCATTACTGGTGGTTTACTGCATGTCAGCAACTGAAATGGCATTAGAAATACCCAGTCAAAGGATCTAAACCTCTTATGCCACATGAACAAAATGGTTTGGAGGGAAAGGTATATCTCGCAGAGGATACCGCTGCTGTGAAACAGACTCCCCATCCACATAAAACAAAGTTAATCTCTGTTCATATTCAAAAGCAACTTAGCTCTATGGATCGGAAAAAGGAAATTTACCCCAGGACTACCCCTTATTACTAATGGACAGAGGCAGCATATACACGTGTCCCCTCAAATTATCTATGGCATGATCCCAGTTGTTCACATTAGAGGCAATATATGATTATCAACCATGAGATGGGTAAGGCCATAGTATAACCAAATGGGATTGGCTAGACTTAAAATAGCTGGCAAGGGGAGCTAGCAGTGTATTTACCTATGAACATATGAACCTGTCAGAAAAGCAATAATTGACAACTTGGTGATCATCACTGAAAACAGGCAGCTTAGTAACCTGCTAACAGCCCACCCTGCCTTTACCCTTAAGAAAGCAAAAGCATTGTGGATTACATGGAAAGCAGAGAAACTGAGGAAGATGAGGCACCTTCAGCTGCAGACTATGTGCAATTATTGCTCCTTGATAAGTAATAAAGGCAACCTCAAATGCGCCAACTCAGGCAAGGAATACCTCAACACAATGATTATTAACTGCAACAAAGATGATGTGGTTTACAGGGCTAGCTCCAGAAAATGTGACTGTTTTTATGTAAGAAAGACTGTCCACAAATTCAAAAGACAAATTGCTCAATACCTTTCAAAAATTGGTAGAAACACTAAAAAAAAAAAAAAACTTGCAAAACATCTCTTAGACCATGAGGGCCTTATGTTCCACATTTTAAAGAAAATCAACATTGGAGCACCTCAAGGAAACAAAAATGACATACTAGAGAAAAAAAGAACTACACTGGCAAATCAAACTTGAGGCATGTAAAATACCAGGGGTCAACACTTCCTGCTCCATCCTCAGCATCTTCAAACTCAGGAAACTCAACCACAAGAACTTTTACTGGTATGAAACTAAGGAATATCTATAATGGTGATATGAGTAACAGTTTTAACAAACTTTACAGTGTTGACTTTAGCCAAGTGTTGAAGGCCAGAGTAGACAAATAAGAATGGGATCCAACTTCAAATATCTGAGAAGCTCTCTTCTCTTTATTAACAGTTATTTTAAAAAAGAACTGTGATCTGGTGACCAAACGTAAGAGACACTGACTATCAATTGAGGTACTGAAATGTAATGTGATCTGATCATTGCTAATCATAATAAAAACCAACAACAATTAAAGAGATACTTCCACTTGCATTGTTTTCTACTAGCTGCTTGGTGCCTTAAAGGCATGGTTTATTCCTCATACACATTCACCCTTCCATACAACGGAGTAGGTTTTCAAATCTAATACCTATATTGCCATGTTTTAAAGTTATAGAGAAACCCTGCTCCATATTGACAAAAAGGTCTGAGAAAAATGACAAAAATAAAAACAGAAAGTCTTTACATAGCTCTAATGTAACATGGTAAACATTCATTTGAGTTTTTTAAATATTGTGTTGTTAATTTGTTTGGTATGGTACTTCAGACTCACAGCATTTCCTCACACACACCCAACTTCCCATAAAAACGGAGTCAGTCTTTTTAAAAATAGTGCCTGGTTATTAATAAACATTGTTTAAACTCATAGAAAAGCATATCTTCTATTGTCTAAATAGGTATGTTAAAACAATACAAAGAAGAAAAAAGTGTGATGTACCTGCTGAAGAAGTTTTGAGGAAAGTGCTACAGATCAGTATACTGGACTTTTTAATAAGGTTAACTGGATAGAACCAGTTAGATTTCTTACTGTATTTTTTCAATGCATGTTTCCTCCCGAGTGTTCTCTTCTTGATCTTGTTATATTTCAATACTAATAAATAAAGCGAGGTGGAGATCAGCAGTGTCTGGCCCCCTGTTGGATGGCTATACAGCATCCAGTCAACAGGCAGAGGGAGGCACACCCCTGGTTCTCCCACTTCAGCCTTCCAGCAGTACTGGCCCCCACTCTTCTCCACCCACCTCACTTCAGCTGGACTTGCATAAATATAACAGCGGTTGCCTTGAAAAAGTATATATTTTATACAGCAGCATTTATCTATTCCTAAATAAAGGAATTGAGATCAAGGCCTCCTGAGTCTTTGTACTTTTTCTTTTTATCATTAACATGAACTAAAGTTTTGAATAATGCACTTACTGGTTTGATTGAACACAGGACTTGGACTAGCTTTAACTTTGAGACTAACAGCAAATAAAGTTTTCAAGAAACCAGGTGGTGTTGTTTGAGGTTGGTCCTAGTCACTTTTACCCATTCTCCTTGGATTTTTGGCCACAAATTTCTGAGCTGGACAGATCCGTTCCTTGACAGAGATGGGTGGCAGTGTAAAGGATTAGTAATATATCATTAGCATACATATAAATGAATAAAACATCTGTGTTTAGTTCTTCTGTGCAACAACTCTACTTATAAAATCACAGAAAAGATAGCTAGAGTATCATACAGAGCTAGGAAGTGAAGCCTGCAAAAATACTTAGCAAGATACCATAAAATAATTAGATAAAGAGAAAAGAATAGTTGCAAGGAAATACAGACAGATAAGTAATGCTCGAAGTGGTAAAGCATTTGTATTGGGCAGTTAGTTTTGAGTAGATGTGTTTTAAGTTTAAACTGAAATGTGGTACAATAAGTTATGGTTTGTAATGTTGGAGACATTATTTTCCAAAGTTTAGATCCTAAAACTGAACAGCAGTAATTTGTGCAAGAAAGATTTGCTTGGATATGTGTGGCATAGGAACTGAGTAGGCATTGTCCTAAGCTTGTAAGTGTAAATTATTTACCTAATTCTGGACATAAAAGGTGCAAATGTTTCTAAATGTAACAGATTGAAAATGGTAGGGAAGGTGATAATAAATCAGCCCTTTGTTTAAATGGCAGCTAATTAACATTTTGTAAGATAGTACAATGGTGTTCTTGGTAATTTGACTGGGCAAGCAACCCGCTTATCTTACTGGATGTCACCTAAAGAACATTAGGTTTTTAGATGAAGCTTAAGCAATCAAGGGAAGGTCATATCATAGTTGTCATAATAGAAACCCTTTGCTAGTGGCAGATCTGGCACTGAAGAAAAAGGAAGTTCAATATTTTAAAAGAAGATAATTTATCTGACTTCTGTTTTTTTTTTTTTTTAATTTGCATCTGTAATTTAAGTTTGGTCTAGTTGGATCCCAAAGAATTTGAACAAGAATGTTGTTTCAAATGGTTTCTTGTTTGATCCTTAATGTACCAAGGTTGAGGGGCCTTGGAAACAATTTAATTCCAAACATCATAGCTTTGAGTTTATTGGAGTTTAGGAGTAATTTCTTATTATCAAGACAGTCAGAAAGTACATGCAAATCCATTTCTAGTTGACTTTTAATTGTTGAGCAGTCTGAATGTGATCTGAAAAAGATCATATCATCTACATAATATAAGACTTGTAGGTAGCAAAAGATTGTATGGCACCTGATTAATGAATACTGAAAATAATAGAGGTAGGTGTAAGTCTAGATAGTTCAGGGACTCCCATGATTAAGGGGATACTTGATGATTTATATAAGCCTATTTTGAAAGGTTTGTTTTTGAGATAGCTTATGAAACATTTGGTAATAGTTAGACTAATATCTATAGCTTACAGATGGTTCAGTGGTATAGAATGGTTAATAAGATCAAAAGCTCTAGTTATATCAATAAAACACTGCTTTCATTATCTATATTCTGAAGTGTTTTATCAGTAAGTGCCCAAATTGCAGTGATAATGCTTTAACCAAATTGCAGTGATAATGCTTTAACCAGTCCAGAAGCCATGTTGTTTAGCTGAGAGAATGTTATATTTATTCAGAAAGCTGGGGATAGATTTTTTTCTAGTAATTTAACCTAAAGTGAATAAAATAGAGATGGGACAAAAGTCTAATTTACTTTTGGGTTTTTATTATTTAGTCAAATCACCTAGACCCAATTTTTACACCATAGAATGTCTAGCCCTGAGACAGCAAGCAGTCTATGATCCATGTTCTAATATCTATAGGATACTGTGCACTATAGGTGATACAAAAAAGTTGTTGGTCCTAACACTTACTCTAATATCTACAGGATACTGTGCACCACAGGTGTTGTCTAAAATGGTTGGTCCTAACACTTATTCTAATATCTATAGGATACTGTGCACCACAGGTGATGCCTAAAGTAGTTGTTCCTAACACTTATTCTAATAGCTATAGGATACTGTGCACCATAGGTGGTGCCTAAATTGGTTGGTCCTAATACTTATTCTAATATCTATAGGATGCTGTGCACCACAGAGGATACCTAAAGAGGTTGGTCCTAATACTTATTCTAATATCTATAGGATGCTGTGCACCACAGAGGATGCCTAAAGTGGTTTGCCTTAATACTTATTCTAATATCTATAGGATATTGTGCATCAGAGGTGATGTCTAAATTGGTTGGTCCTAATACTTATTCTAATATCTATAGGATACTATGTATCACAGGTGATCCCTAAATTGGTTGGTCCTAATTCTTATATCTATAGGATACTGTGCACCACAGGTGATCCCTAAATTGGTTGTTCCTAATACTTATTCTAATATCTATCAGATACCGTGCACCACAGGTGATCCCTAAATTGGTTGGTCCTAATACTTATTCTAATATCTATAGGATACCGTGTGCCACAGGTGATCCCTAAATTGGTTGGTCCTAATACTTATTCTAATATCTATAGGATAACATGCGCCACAGGTGATCCCTAAATTGGTTGGTCCTAATACTTATTCTATTATCTGTAGGATACTGTGCATCACAGGTCATGCCTAAAGGGGTTGGTCCTAATACTTATTATAATATCTATAGGATACTGTGCACCACAGGTGATCCCTAAAGGGGGTGGTCCTAATACTTATTCTCCTTATACACACAACCTAAAGTCTGCTGTTGCCTACAAATCCATTCAGTTTGGGGTGCATTCTGTTGGCATACTGCTCAAGTTTGAGATGGAAATTGAGTGAAACCCCAGAAGACACAGGGGGACCATGGAAACTCTACAAAATAATTAGACAGAGGTTAAAATTATGTGCTTGGGAGGCAAAGACCCTAACTGTTATGCCAGCCATGTTCATGGACGAAATCAGAAGAAGCTGAAATAGACACAGAAGGGAAAATAGTGGAACAGGTTCATAGCATCAAATATCTTGGAGGAGGTGGTTGAAATAAAGGGAAGTCTGAATGAGGATGTCAAAGCTAGAATCAGAAGTGCTGCAGCCAACTGGCACAGAATGTCAGGGACAGTGTGTGACAGAAGAATGCCAGAGTAGCTGAAAAGTAAGGTATATAAAACAGTGGTGTGAGCAGTACTGCTGTACAACAGAGAAAATCAGGCAATCAAGGCACAGCAGTTAAGGAAGCTAGAAGTGATGGAGATAAACTGCTTGAGACATGCGGTAAGATGCATGTTGTGAGACAGATATGACATCAGAGCAGATGATAAAGTTGCTCTAATTGCAGAAAAAATCAAAGAGAGCAGATTATAGTGGTTTAGGAACATGTGTAGGAAAGTGGAAAACTATTTGATGAATAAGATTTGGGTGAGACAAAAAGAAGGCAAAAAGAAATTAGGGCATCAAGACCAGAGGTAGAGGAATTTCTTTGACAGAAGACGTGTGACAGTCAGCATGACAGATTTTTAAAGACAAAAGAGTATCACTGTACTGATAGAGGTGGCAACAGTTGATCAGATACCCCAGCTCCATGTAAAAATGGAAAAGGGGGTTTGATAATGATGATCGTTTAACCAAGGCTGTTTTCCATATATTGTCACAAATTAAAATATGCTAAAGTGGAACAGTAATGAATACTTTACTAAAATCACTGATCCAAGGATGTCATTTATCTGATCCACTAGGAACACTGAGATGAAATTGTTCAAGTAAATGTTGAATATCTATCATTTTAATACACTTCAGGAGAAATAAACAGGTGTAAGTGTGAGGAGCAAGCAGGGGATAAGGGGTGAGGAGTCTATGAAAGCTGAGGTAGAACAGAGAGTTCCTTCAGGAAGTTTGAACAATGTGAATGACCCTTGATTATATTGAATACTATTAGATGATTTTATATCTTGTGGTCATTAATGACCTGTAATGATACTGACTTCATTACAAAATTCATTACAGAATTGTTTGGCTGGTATTGCTTAGATCTATGCTAGTTTGCTTTGCATTCACAAATAACTGATTGAGCTAGGACACAAAATAGGACAAACGTAGACTGAGTGCTTTCATTGGGATTTTATTTCCAGTTACACAAAGTTTCATTTCTGAGAGTTAGATGTGCCTTAATTCCTTTGTTAACTTAAAAGTCTAAGTTGGTTTGACCAGCTTTGTTAGGATAGGAAAATCTATTTTGAAAATCTGAAAGGATAAAAGTTAAGCATTCAATAACACACTTTAGATCTTGAGAATTAAGGATAGGCATCCAGGCAAAAGAGGTGAGGTAGTTTTTAAGGTTGTTAATGTTTTGTGCTGTTTTGGGTGTAAATAATGTTAAATGTTGGTGGGTTTACTATGTCAAGATTTATTAATTTAAAAGTAATTGGGCAGTTATTACTGAATTTAAACTACTTAGTATTAATTTCTGAGGTGTTGGAAGGTATATTTGTAATTAGTAGATCTAATAATGTGTGTTTTCCTGTCTTCATAACTAAATTGGGTAGTATTGTGAATTCAATGGATTAGTCTTAAATCTACAAGAAATTATTTTATGTCTTTGTTGGGAGAACTAAAAAGTCTAGATAAAATTTCCAAAAATAATCAGACTTTTATAATTAGGTGCTGTGGAAATAATTTTGTAATTAGTTTTTGGAATGATGCTAATAATACTGGAGGTAACAGGCTGAAAATAGCAGTATGAATTTATTATTTGTTAATGGCTGATTACATATTAGGCATTTAGCGACTGTATCTGAAGTGAAGAAAGCCTGAGAAACCGATGATAAATTTAAGTTATTCTTGTAAGGTATTAATGTACCTCCTCTTGTTCTGGTTCCTAATCAGGCATCAACGGTGAAGCTCTGACCTATCCTAACTCTGTTTCATAGAGAGATGATGCCCTATGACCCCGATGACTCAACTTCAATTATCAGCTCAAGCACTGAACAAGGCAGCATGGCAAGTACGTGAGTGAGTGGCTAATGCCATCTCCCCAATCCTTGGCACAGTAGGGTGGCTCTGGCTTGATGCTTGGGTGACACCTAAAGGGAGCACTGGGTATTATATCCAAGGAACACAGGCCTACTAAGCACCATCCAGGGGTGCAACCATACTGGATCTGTTCCTCACTAATATGAGAGAGTGCTGCACACCCCCTACTGTAATGCCTTCCCTGGTAAGGTCAGACCACAAAATGTTCTCCTTTGAAGTAAAAATAATCCTGGACTCCCAGCTAAACCAGGAATATTCAGGAACTATTCTAAGGCTAACCTCCTGCTATTAAGTGAGAACTTGGCAAAATTTCAAGCCCCCATAAACCCTGAGAACACTGCTGCCTATGCAAAACTGTTCAGAGAAACCGCGTACAAGCATGTTAATAGCTGCATAGAGGCAGCTGCACCCACCAGGAAGAAGTACAGAACTAACTCAAAAAACAAGCCACCCTGGTGGAATCACAAAATCAATAGACTGTATAACAGGAGGAAGAAAATCATGGCAAAAATTAGGAGGTGCAGCACCCAGCAGGATAAAAGCACTTTCATCAAACTAAACAAACAACTCAGAGGACAAATAAAGTCTACCAAAGCCAAATTTGAGGTAAGTTTGGCCTCCCAGGCCAAGGACAACAACAAAGCATTCTTTAGCTATGTCCGTAGCCTCAAAGGCAATACACAGTTGTGTGCAGAGCTCATTGTAAGTGGAGCCACCTACACTGAACCAGAAGACACAGCAAACCTCTTGGCTGATAAGTTCAGCTCCAACTTTACCCCTCTCTCCCCATCAACCTTCCCTCGGGAAATATCATCAAATATAACTCCCCCTACTATCACTAGGGAACAGGTCCTTAATGCTCTCTCTAAGACCAAGAACACTGCATCAATGGGCCCAGACAATATCCCAGGATGCCTTCTAAATAGCATGAAACATGACCTATCAGGGCCTCTGGGATTACTATTTAACTGTAGCCTCCAAACAGGTTTTATGCCTTGTGAATGGAGAAAGGCAACAGTCATCCCTCTGCACAAAGGTGGGCCATCTACAGGCCTTGGAAACAAAAGACCCATAAGTCTCACTAGTTTTATATGTAAATCCATGAAAAAAAATTATCATTGAGATGACCAATAGAGATATAGTAAACCTCCAGACACTGGACCTAACCCAGTTTGGTTTCGTCAAGGGCAGATCATGCCTACTCAACCTGGTGGACTTCTTTGAGAAGGTCACCAAAGCAATGGATGCAAGCAAAATTGTTCACACTGTCTACCTTGACCTGGCTGAGGCATTTGACACAATAACCCACTCAGGCATTGTTGACAAACTCCAGAAATTAGGTACAAACCCATATATCACCCAGTGGATAGCCAACTGGCTCACAGTCAGAACCCAGGAAGTTAGAATTGGGGAGTCCACCTCTACAAAGAGGCCAGTCACAAGTGGAGTCCCTCAAGGATCAGTCCTTGGACAGCTCCTTTTTGGCATTTACTTCTCAGAAGTCAAGGCCAATGTCAGTGGTCTCTGGCTAACTAAATTTGCAGATGATTGCACATTAGGAGTTGTCATTGAATCTCATACTGACACAAATGTTCTCCAGGAGGGACTGACACAGACAAACAACTGGTGTCAGAACCATGGACTAAAACTAAATGCCAAGAAATGCATAATAGTAACCATTGGGAAGTCATCTGTCCCTGGTAACTATCATATTGACAACACACGACTTAGGGACACACATATATAGTAATCTAGCCTTTGACCATCATGTGTCTACAGTGGTGAGGAAATCATTCTATACTGAGCAACTTATAAACAAAGGTATGGCATCTAACTCCAAGGAAGTCATTGGTCCACTGTATTCAGCATTCATCAGACCTATCATTTAGCACAATGTCCCCTTTGGTATGTACCTAACCAGGCATATCCAACAATTGGAATGTCCACAGAGGTTCCTCACTAAAAGAATACAGGGCATAAGTAATATGTCCTATGCAGACCGCCTCAAGGCCCTAGCCCTGTATTCTGTCTCCTACAAGCTTTTGAAGGGAGATCTATGCCTGGCATACAAGGCTTTGTCAGACCCCATTCTGATGGACCTCCTGCATATCCACAAAACAAACAGCACCAGAATTACACATTCTAAAAACTTAAACCTTGCCTGTGATATCAATACAACCTGCTGGAGAGACAGGTATGTGTCCCAGAGACTACCACTTCTCTGGAACAGGCTCCCCATCAATGTGAAGCAGAGTTCCTGCCTAACCCAATTCAAGTATAATGTGGACAAGTGGATGGGAAACCAGAAATTCATCCATGGTTTGGCACCTATGTCTCAAATGGACACAGATAACCTGTAAATGGTTCATCTCCCAAACCCCTGCTTACACTTATCAAGGGTATCAGAACTTGTCAGTGATTTGGGATGCATGGCTAGGCTTACAATGGCCTTTGTGGTGGTTAACCTAGTAAACACCTATGAACCTATGAACCAATAAACATGCTGCCCTCATGCAAGTGCACTGACTAGACAAATTAGCATGTGGAGGTAGAGCTTGAAAGACCTGCCACAGAAAGGGGATAACTCAAAGGGCATAGTAGGCCTCTCTATCAGATCAAGCTACCCCACCCCCTACTACATGACTGTCACCACAGGAGGATTGAATGGGCTGATTAGACACCTTGGGCTGGATTGAATAGGTCATAGGACTCTCATCTAGCCTAGCCTGGCTCTCAACCTCAATGGAATGAACAGGCCAGTTGAGTAAAGGTAGTGGAACCATGGTGTAAGCCCAGCAGAAGAGTAAAAAAAGTCTAGTTATAATCTGTGAAAAAGTAATGAATGTAGAAACTATTGTTTTTAACCATGTATAATTGCTGCAATGTCTTGTTTACATGAGTTTAGAAAAGTGCTGATCTGATCGGGTTTATTTTTATACTGCTAGTATTTATAATGTTTCTTGGACATTTTTATACATAGGAGTCTGTATTAGTTTCATTGTTGTTTATAATTAAAATAATCAGAATAACTGCAGTTGCTTTCTGTGTCATTCTGTGGTGCTCAAAGCCATATGCAGCAGTGCAAAAGGTTATATGAATAAGGCCCAAAGCAATAGCAGTAAGCAGCTTGTAGGGCTATAAATTTAGCAAAGTATTTAAGGTTATGTAAGAACTGATAAGACTGTACTGTACCATAATTAGCTGGAAACACTACAATGAGACTGAGAACAAAAGTTTTTATCTGTTAATTACCCAAACTCATGCTGAACAGGTGCCAGTCTCTCCTTTGTGGACCAAGTCTTGTGTACTTTTCAGAATGAATTTTCCAAACACTGTAGTTTATTTAATAAGGCTTTATTAGATGTTCACAATATTCAAATATTTGTCTTCATTAACAGTGCTGATAAACAAATAATGTTCAAAGTTACTGCACGTCATATTTTGATTGTCTTGAACAATGTAAACTAATATAGTCCTTATTTGTCCTGTCAAGTTTGAGTGTCTGTAATCTTCTCTGAAGTAACAGGTCAAACAAACTCACTAACCTTAACTGAACTGCTATCCTGAACACAACATATTATATTGCTTCAGTCCAGTAATATTCCTTATTTACTCCTCTTAACTTTGGTCTCAGGCTTTGTCTCATATGTGCTTTATTTAACATTCCATTAAGGAACATTCTGTAGTGGGCAAGATTGTATCTTTCCCTTCAGAAAAGAACATTCTGTATTTTTACACACTTTATGCTCATCTTTTCTTTCTAATAAACTGTCTCTCATGCTTGACCAGCAAGGTTATTTTCCTTTCTGCTTAACTGCCTTTTATGCATAAATGAAACACAATTTATTTTACCCTTTAGCCTGTCTAATGTCTAATAACTACTTTAAAATGGAAATCTTTAATCTAACAGTTGCCCCTGAGGTCCCTGACAAAGATCTACAGGGACCTGCTTCTGTAGTTACCTTACATTTAGATTGCTAACTACTGTATACAGCTTTATGCTACCTGACTCATAATCTGAAAATAAAAAAATATATATTTTGTAATCCTACAATTTAAATTTTGACCACTAGGTTTCACTTGAGCATTTATGGCCTGTTTGGATTGAAGTCTTTTAACTTTATGATTTAATTATAACTAGGGAATGATTTTCTTTATCTGGTGAATAAACTTGCAATTTTAATTTTGACTACTAGGTGCCACTTTAGCATTTATGGCCTGTTTGGACTGAAGTCTCTCAACTTTAGGATTTGATTTTTATATCTAGATTCATAGTCTTTAGAGTCATTAAATCTAAGTTTTGATGTATGATATATTTAAAACCTGTACATTATTCTGAAAATTAATGTCTTTTAATTCTGTGGCTTTTAAAGCTGACTAACCTTTGTGAGTTTGTATTTAAATTAGAGTATGAACTGTTAACCCTGCCTATTTTGTTATAGCTCTGTATGCTGTAGTGGTAAAGTTACACTGTTTATTACATATGTTTTTACCTTATGAATTGGTGCTTTAGTGTACTATGATGTCTTTTTCTTATGGCAAATTCAACCTTTTCCTGTTGTTTATAGATTTACATTTTTAAACACTGTACTGTTTATTTTTATTGTATAGCCTATCAAGCATGATGGCTATTTTCTAAAGACTAATTGAAATCTACACTAAAAAGATAACTTTATAAATGGTCTTGAAACATAATTACCATATCTTGTGTTAACTTGTGTCTATAATTTTTTTAAAAATTTGCTCTATAATGCTACTTACCTTTTTTAACTTTTATGAATATTTATGAGCTATAACAGTTTACTAATACCTATACTTTCTACATTTCAAGTCTATACCTTTTTATTTTATGTTAGTGTCTTTTTTAACTTTCTGACTAATGCACAATAATCATGTAACGTATACAGTAATTTATAAATTAATTAACAAATTAAGCCTACCATGTTATACCTTGAGTATACTGAATAACTATTACTGCCTATTATTTAAATAACTTATTTTAATAAGCCTGTAAAAATAATTCTGTCACTTTACCCTTAACTAATGACTGAATAATGTAATAAGCCTGTTACAAACAAGTCTGCCACTTTACCCTTTAATGACTAAATAACATAATTCTGTTACTTTACCTTTAAACTAATGATTGAATAATGTGAAGTAACTGAGTATTATTTTTATACTTTGAGATTTGGCTGAAATGTACTATACTGACCACAACTGAATATGAATGTCATATTCTGAAACTTGATTGAAATTGACATTAACATATACTGAACATTTAAAAATAGCTGTGTATATTCTGGAAACTAAACTAAAATAATATATTTTGCCAGTGTTAACTAAACACAATTAAAAGCATAACTGAAATTGGTGCATGTTATATTCTGAAAACCAAATTATTATTGCCTGAACATAGACTGAAAGCTAGTACTGTTGACAAATTGTTTGAAACATGAGAACATATTATCAGTTTTACCTGAACACAGATGGAAAATTAACTGAAATCTGTTTTTTATCAGTATTATCTGAACATAAAACAAGTAATCTCTGTAGTATCCCCAAAGTCTCAAAACAACCCACTAAACAAGTGTAGTGGGTCCAAAAACAAAACAGTGTAAGGAACTTCTATGTGTGGAAGATTTTCAGTTCATATATCTCCAGTTAATCATTGCATATTAATCAGATCAGACAATAGCAGAAGCAGCGAACTTAAACTCGTTTTAGGTAAAAAAATAATAATAATAAAAAATATATAATTGCACAGAATTACTAAGTATTTGAAAGTAATCCAAGCAAGGCAGACAGTCTGTTTCCAGTCAAAAATCCTTTATTAAGTACACAGACAAGCGAGCCAAGTAAAACAAAAATAGAGTAATAGTTTCCTGACAAGTTTTCTTTCAAATACTTAGTGATTCTGTACAATTTTATATATGTATATATATATATATATATATATATATATATATAATATATTTTTTTTTACTTAAGATGAGTTTAAGTTCACTACTTCTACTACTATTGTCTGATCTGATTAATATACAGTGATTAACTAGAGATATATAGACTGAAAATCTTCCACACAGAGAAGTTTCTTACACTATTTTATTATCTGAACATACATACTATTGTGCAATTGTCTAAAAACATGAGAACATTTTGATTGTCTGAACATAGATAAACTGTAACTAATTGTCTGAAAACATTTTGATTGTCTAAATACAGACTGAAAACTTGTATTCTTCTTTTGGCTTTTCCCAGTTAGGGGTTGCCACAGCAGATCACCTGTCCACTCATGATTGGCAGTGGAGCTTTACGGTGTCAAGTTGTGCCAGCCCAACCTTCCACAGAAGGCACACACAGGCACAAACTCATGCCTAGGGCCAATTTAGAGTGTCCAATCCACCTACAGCATGTCTTTGGGATGTGGGACAAAACTGGAGCACCTGGAGGAAACCCACGCGACCACAGGTAGGACATCCAGACTCCGCAAAGAAGGCACCCCAGCTGAGGATCGAACCAGAGAACCTCTTGCTGTGAGGTGGCAATGCTAACCACTGCACCACTGTGGCCGCCCATGATAGACTGAAAACTAGTATTGGTGTACAATTTGTCTGAAAGCATACATACTTACTTTTAACTTATAATTGCCTGAAAACATGAAAATATTTTCACTGCCTGAACATAGATAGACTGAAAATTAGTACTGTTAAAGAACTGTCAGAAAACATACATACTTGCTTTAACTCATATATTTTAACTTTAAACAAACATTGAAGAAATAACTGAAACAGATAGTCAACTTCTGCACCACAGCTTTTGCCAAGTTTTACTCTGCATTGTCCTAGTCACTGATGAGGTAAAGGAAAGCCTGCTTTAATGCTGAAGTAGTTAGGACTTTTAAACCTCTTCTTTTTATTTCTTGTGCAAGGCTGGGTGACTAAAGATTTTGATTGTATTTAGTATTAGGTCCTTAAAATAACATTTGCATCTTTAACAATTATAACATTGCCTAGTGCCCTGACCTTATTTACATTTTCTGCATGAAATAAACATTTGCAGCTTTAACAACTATAAATTGATAGCGTTGCTTACTATGCTGACTTTATTTACATTTTTCTGCATGAAATAAACATTTACTGCTAATAGACTCTTGCAAGTCTTTAAGCAAACTGATAATTTCAAATGAAACTAAATAGTAATGTAACACTGTGCATTTCTGAACCTGTATAAAATCAATTTTAACTGATGAACTTTTTACATTTTATCTCGTGACCCTTAGATTTTAACATACTGTTCTGTGAGTGAAACTCCACTCAGTGTCTTACCATAACTGCTTCTTTAGCTGACATCATTTAACTTTTTAGTAGTACTGAATGCTGCAAGAATTTAAATAGCAAAACTGTAAATGCATTAAATGGATAGTACTGTCTTTAATTCAGCTTGCTAGGCTGGCAGTAATCTGAGCTGATGTGCTTGGCAAACTGCCATTTCCATCCAAAACATATACAGTCTGAAATCGATTACATAAAGTACTCTTTTATACATAGGATCTGAATTTTTAACTGTGTTGTCACTTTTACAATGTAGCATTGACTTTAAATTTTACATTCTGTAAACCAGCAAACATTATTTTGTCTTTGTCTATATGGGTTCAACAAGTTTATATTACACTTTTGGGAGTAAAGTTATATTGCAACATCATCACATGGAGAAGATATCATACCTTGGAAGCCACACATAAGCAGTAGATGCAGGTATAGTACTGGTTGAAAATGGGAGTTGCTAGTTCTGTGGTAGGGGAAAAAGTAGTACATATTTAGTATAAATGGTACATCCTGAAAGAAACAGGGAAGAGGATGACCTAAGTGAGGAGTGGATAGTGTAAATGGAGTTGGAAATGACAGTATATGGAGAAGAGGGCATATGACAGAGTAGGCTTAGTTATATAGTTAGAATGGCCTGGGTTGTGTAAAACAGAGTGAATGTTCAGCATATCCCATATATGTGTAGGCAATTTTTCTGAATCAATATTTCAGGAATTTTTCTAAATTTAATTTTTCCAGGGTGGCCTAAACTTAGTAAGTTATTCCCAAGTTTACCTGCACAGACTGCAAAAGAAGAATTGAGCAGGCAATTATATAAAGACACAAGCCTATTAGCATTTATCTGGGGGAGGTTGTCGTGTTGCTTGACTTTAACCCAGGTGAGGTCTCTTAATGTAATACAATGATGTGTTCTAGATAGGTTGCCAGTTGTAAGTCTAGCTTCTTTCTTATTCATTTTTTGAGTTTGTCTAGCTGGGGAGAAGGAAGATTCTGATGACTGAAGCAGCATGTACTGTAATCAGATATGGAGAGAAAAAATGGTGTGACTTTAAACAGCTTGATTGTTTGCAACAGAAAGGTAAGGAGTTGGGTCAGTATTCATTAACAACATTCCTAATTCCACCTTTATTGCATAGTTTAGGTATCCACCCTTATTTGATAATCAGCTGATCAAGACAGAAGCTGGGATGGTGATGGCATATGCAGTTAATATGAGGAATTTTGGGACAACTTACCTGTATCATTTGGAACATCTTTTATTTTTCATAGCTATTTCAGTTTTGCTGATTGTGAATTAAAAGATGATGTATTCTTCATAGTAGTCACACCAGAAATGGAATCAGATTTTGAGATTACTCTGCTAAAACTGAGAGAGGATTCAACAGTCTGTCAGACTTAGTTAAATGGATAAGTGGCTTTGGGTGTGACTGATTTCTGGAGGTGAATAGCTGGTTAGCTGTCATCCAGAATGTGTTGTGGTTTGATCGTCTGTATTTTTAATTCTTTTTATTCTGCCTGCCAGCTGTCAGCCTTCTCATGACCTAACCAGACCAGTCATTTGTTTTCACATGACATATAGGTGTAGGAAGTCATGAGAAAAGCAGCCATCTGGGTTTTTTGCTATGGCCCTTTCTCCTCCATCAGTTTGGCTGCCTGACAATCACACTTTACAATACTGGTGACTTGATGTGTGATCGTTCCTCTGTGTGGACAGATATGACTATACTGCATTGTGTGTATTGGTGGAGTGTGTACATCCATGGCTCTTAATGCTGCCTGCTGTGTTTACAACCCTCTACTGGAAGTTTGCAGTTCAGCAGAGTGGACATCTTTCCCTATCCCCCAGCATAGCACTGGATTCTCATGCCGACCTTCCCTGCAACACCTCCAGTACCTGAGTTCCTACCTAATCCCAGGTAATCTGGGTCACAATCAGAGCTGTACCCATCTTTACCATGGACTATGTTTGATTTGTTTGCAGTTTGATGTGAAATAAAATGCATACATTTTTTTTATTTTCTTCTGCTATTGGTTTTACTTTGTTTTTGTTTTTGTTTTGTTTTTTTCCTGTCAAATTTCTATTTGTTTCTTCTTCCTGGTACTCCTCTAGCAAAAATTATGATTTCCTGTTAAAGTGTGAGTTCACAGATTAACTGCATAAGCCATTATCTGCCTATCTTTCTTTAATACCCATGGAACTGCTGTGGATTGCGATGTATTTCAATACGAGAGAGTCCAGGAGTTTTAGGAAGGTGACAGAGAAGTGATCTGTGGAGGTGTTCAGATTAAGGTATCTCAAACAACCAGACATTTGAATGTAAGGTTGAATTGAAGGTCACGGGGATGAACTGTTTTAAGTTTCTCTGGTAAAACAGCCATTAATTTCATGTTTAGCCCAGACTGCCTACATGAGCAAGGTGTCACTAATAATACTGAACATTGTTCTAGCCTGCTTGATGTTTTTAGAACCCAGGTTAGAAACAAATTTAGAATACTTTCTTTATCAAAGACCCTGTCCAATATAATGGTGAAACTGAACAGTTGTGTTATACCAGAAAACTGAATGGCTGGGTGAAAGCTACTGTCATGAGTGTTTACTCAGTCAATGTTTGGGTCACCGATAATGATTATTTCTCCTTTGTACCTTGAATTGAGGAAATATATGGAGTCTTCCACTATATATGAAGAAGAGTCTGGGAGCATGTGGCTACCTGCTCCTGTGATGATCTTCTGGTCTTTATCTTGATGCAGACGGTAATATCCTTTCTATGTATGGAGATGAGTAGCTAGTCCTTAGTTTCACTACACATTAGGTTGTCATGATGGATGATGACAACACATGCATATTAAGTTGCCCTGATAGATGATAACAGCACACGCATTAAGTTGTCATGAGTGATGATGACAACACATGCAGCTCCTTTGTGGATGCAGTCCATTTGAAGATGTTGTAATTAGAGGCTATGATTTCTTCATTTGGGGTGTTTTGGTACAGCCAGAACTTTATAAAAACTACTGATTTGCATCAGGATAGACAGCCTTGCAGAGTTCTATCTTACTTGCAGATACTTCTGGAACTGTATTTGAACCTGAGGCAGTTAGGTTCCTTTTAGAAAGGGCCAGCTGGATGCAAAAGGGAAGAGTTTGGGATGTCAGGGCATGGTTTGCTTTTGGTGCCCCCTTCCCCCTTGACTAGATGAGGATCAGTGGGAAAAAATAAATGTACTCTGAGTATTCATTTATGAAATAAACAAAATTGTGGTTATGAATAATTCAGTTTTGTAAGTGCTGAATGTATTAATGAACTGTGGAGGGTAATGACAATTTACTACTGACCTAAGTGATAATTCTTTCAATGAGACCAGTGTTTTGTAATAAGAACCAATTCATTCTATTCTGCACACAACTTCAAGTACCTTATGCTTGGTAAAAGATGCAAAATGTTGAAAATATAATATGCAACATTATTTTCAAAATGAAGAACAAAGAGTGGTGGAAAATTCTACATATATTATTTTTATTTTGGCAACATTGTATCTGAGATTTCACATGAGCTCGTTGCATTTTGATTTTATGGCATATATACATGCAATACAAATGGTAAAAATACTAACATAAGAAAGTGACTAACTGGGTCTATTCCATCATAAAATAAAAGAAAAAATTAGCAAAATATCACTATCAGGCATTTATGTACAAATAATCAAAAGTGATGTATGAAGTAAATGGTTGATATAATGAAATCTTGTATGTTTTTATAGTATAAGGAAATACTGATAATTAAAGTGTATGATATCAATTATGAGAAGTGTAGATATAATATTTCATAGATATAATAGTGTTTCATAGCTTAAAAGCATCCAGCACACATTTACATTATTAATTTTGGTATCAAGAAAATTAGAAAGACACAGGAAGAACAGATTATCTGAACTCTTAGATAAGAGAATGCAATGTGCTCTGTTTTAAAAGTGATCAAATTAAAGGATACGTAGTCAACATTAAGGCAAACAAATGTCTGACAAATGTTTGTAGAGGACAAATGAGTAAAAAAAGAATGGTGTAGATTGATATGCAGCGTATAAATATGCCTTATGTTTTGTTTGTACTCTTATTTATTAGAAGTTGCAAGTAAAAATGTTTTATAGCATTATAAAACAATGTAAGACATTGACAGAGATATAAAATATGCACCCATTACCAAAGACAGTTTGCAATAATGTGCAAGATATTGATGACATCTTTTATAAGATTGGAATGGGGTTAAATTTACAGTGGATGCAATGTCAATTCATAATGTCATTAAGAGAAATTGGAAAATTTTAGAGTCCAATATGATACTGTTAAAAGGTATTGGGTCTAAGTATTGTTTTAATGGTAAAAGTAGAAACAACTTTAATTAGATATCAGAAATTGGAAGGGAGCAATGAAGAAGACCCATAGTAACACAACAAAGAAAATGTATATGTTCTTGTGGGATGTGCATTCAAGCAGATATGCTATGAACAGCCCCTACTATGTGAATAAAATGACTGGTTACATTTTTGAAGACTGCAAAGGTTTCAACTGTAACACAGAATCACTTGTTCATGTGTTTATTTGTTATAAATGTGAATCTTTTTATGTGGGTAAAATGGACTGAAAGTCAAAAGAAAGGATATATGATCATGTATCTGCAATAAAAAGAAAAAGATGGGTATAATGCATTATACAAATATATGATAGTATGTAATAGTTTTAAAAAGTTTACTTTTTGTACTAGAGATATTTATAATGGATCTAGAGGTGGGGATAAAGAGTTAAAATTTTATAGAGAGAATTTTACTGGCAGGTTAGATTAGCAGATAATATCTTTGAAGGTTTGGATGGGCATTTGATTTTAAAGTCTGAATTACATACCAGAAAAATCAAATGGACTGCTTTCTGTTTCTAATAATTAATACATAAGTCATACAAAAATGAATTTTATGCAAAATGATGGTTCTTAGTGTGGAACATTTTTTTTAATTGAATGAATAGAATTAGTGAAATTGTCAACATGTGACTGATGTTTTAATTGTTTAAAAAATGGTCATTTGCATCTGAAATTTCCTTCCCTGATTAAGTCCATTGATAGTTTATCAAAATACCAATGTGCATATACATTAATTTGAGTACTGTTTACTTTTTAGCTACCAGCTTGTTGTTTTTTATTTCAGGTCATTGTAGATTTCACGTGAAGTTCAAAGGTAGAGGTGCATTAATATTTTGGGATGCAAATATAAATGAAATCTTGAACCTTGATGATTAGGAAAAATAAGAGGGCATTTTATGGGAATGCTGAATGAGCACACAGCATTGCTGTGTGACTTTAGCGGAATAGTAATCCTTCTTTTCATTGTGTAAATATTGGGTAAACATTCTAATCATTACTTTTTCTGGTTTCTGATAGTTTGTATTTCAGTAAGATCACACATACAACATAGTTAAATGGGCTACAAAACCATTGTAGCATATGACAGCTTATGCCAGAATGGAATTGGACATCTATATGGTAGAAATGGGTAGCTTCTCCTTCTGAATGTCTCAGACTCCATTGCTTATCTTTTGGAAATGGGTTGATGGAGCAGGAAGAGCTCATTAGAAGATTACCTTTTTATTGATTTCTTTCTTTTACTAGATATTGTTAAGATCCGCGGAGGTACAGTGGTAGCATTGTGCCTCACAGCAAGAGGTTCTCCCGTTCGATTCTCGGCTGGAGTGCGGGGAGTGCCTTCTGTGTGGAGTCTGCATGTCCTCCCCACAGTTGGGTGGTGTTCGAAAGACATGTGTAAATGGGCGTGCCTTCGTTGAAGGTTGGACGTGGAGCTGGGACCTCGGTGTTCGTGAAAATCTACTGCCAATCATTAGTGGACCGGAGTTCCGCTGTGGCGACCCATAACCGGGAAAAGCCAAAAGACAAACAAACAAACAAACTAGATATTGTCAAGACTCCAGCAGCTGTATATTTGTGGTGGGTGTATAAGGAGGGAGACAGGTCTGCATAGGTATATAGAGCCTGATGAATGGCATATTCCTGTCATGAAATGTAAGAGAACTGAATCATCAAATAAGGAAGTGGTGGGTCAGTAATGCCCTTAAACAGGGTAAGGCATGTGATCTTTATTCAGGAAAGTAAACTGAAACAGGGGAGGTTGAGAAATAGAGTACAGCTTGGAAAGGTTGTAGGTATAGATTTGCAGTGAGAAGTCTAAACATTGCATCTACCTTTTAATCTATGACTCATTGGAGTAGAAGTTGGTGGGTAAATATGACATACATAATGACAGAAACAGAAGCTCATGACAGAATATTGGTAGTTTTATGTAACAGTCAAGTTGACCAGGCTTTCCTTGCACCTCTGTAGATATAATTCTTTTTTTTTTTCATTCCTGCTGCTCATCAGGCCCCTCCTGGCCAATCAACCTATTAATTCTCCTATCACCAGGAAGAGGCCATCATTTAAGCAGCTATCAGCATTGGTTCAGGATTCTTTGAAATACCCTACAGTCAGGTGCCCAACCAATGACAGCTCATGGATGAAACATACGATGGACATCAGCACTAAACTTCCCCGCACTTCTACATGGGCCTGATATAAACACAATGCCCCTGGCCAACCACAGGGACACTGCATGGTTGTTTCCTGTAGTATCCATGAGGGATATCAACTTGTATGTGAGTGTGCCCCTTTAGTTCATGCCCCTGTTCTGCTGTCAAGTGCCTGAACTGTTACTCAAACTCAGGTCACCTGGGCTATAGTCAGGGCTTTATTCCTGTTCACCATCAGTCCAGGTTTTCTAGTCACAATTGCTCCTGTTCAATTCATTCTGTACCCCATTATCTTAGCTGTAGATATAAATGTAGTGGTTTATGACCAGCTTGATAGAGCAAGGAGGCAGAGAGCCTAGAAGGTACTCAGGCATTTGTCTGCCTGACAGAGGTATTGGTACCCCAAAGAAAAGGAATTATTATTCATTATCCTAATAACAGAGTTACTAGTACATTAAACTGTCCAGTGTTTAACAGAGATAGTGAGTAGGACAGACTACGTAATATTTTTGCCTTCACATATGTCTGACCATAAGCAGACAGAATATTCTGTAGAATAGGAAACAGAATGGGCAAGGAGTTATACATGGAAATTGAGCAGTATCTCATTTGGGAAGAAAGGTAACCCATTATTAGGCTTATTATCATAATGATACTTGTAAATCCTTTTCCAAAATGATCTTTTAGTTTTGCCAATATAAAAACTTGGACAACCTGAACATTGTATACATTCCCAAGCGATTGTTACTTTTTGTGAATCATGGTCCAGCAACCAAAGCATTACCTTTTTATTGTTTCTTTGGTTATTTAGTCTTGGTAACATACACACCACTTTTGTCTTGGTTCTTGTTGTTTATACATTAGTTAGGCAAATTGACATAATTTTCATATTTCTGTAAATATTTTGAAAACCAAGGAGCATAGACATAACTGCTTAGCCTCATATGAATATTTACAGCAGGAAGATCAAATTCTTCTGATTGCAGGTGTGTAGCTTGAGTGGCTCCTGCACATTACAATTTGCTATCAAAACGTAAATGTACTGTGTTACTCTGCATTACAAATTTCATTTTATGCTTGGCATCTATTGAACATTAACAGTGCAGATTTCAGCTCCTATTGAAAAGTTTGCTGTTTATACTTTTAAACAAATTTATGATACTTTATCTATATAACCATAAAGTTATGGTTCTACAGATATAAACATTTGCTTGTACTGTGATTCTGTCATAAGGCTCATCAGAAGTTTCAGTTTAAGACATGCTGCAAAAGGCAGTATCCTCCTGGACAACTGATACTTTTATATAAATAAAATGTGAGCAGTTCATCCCACTGTTGTCATTGCCCTGAACAGTAGAAAAACTATTACCATACGGTATGGCAATGTCTTAGTTTGTGACTTGATGATATGATTTTTTTTTATTTCAGCCCCTAGGAGCTGATCATCAGCTACAAATGGTACTGTTCCTTGATTTCAGATATAAAGAGTCATTCCTGACCCTCTTGACCTAATATAAAAGCTTCCAATTGCCTGTGAGGAGACTGAGACATCTTAGTTTGGCAGGTGACACAAAAGAGTACCCCAGATCCAGAATATCAGATCTTCATGTTACCCTCTGAAAAGCCTATTATATAAATCCAAGTATAGCATATTATGTAAATGCAGTACGTGTTTAAAGGTGTTTATTTTTTGGATATTACCTGGAAAAATCTGAATACTGATACATATGCTCATTTGTGTTATTGACAGTGAAGACTGTGGATTGTTGATCAATACACATAATGTATATTTATCAGGAAAACTGAGACATGCCTGACTATAAAAAGTAAGCTCTGACTATACCAATATAATAAAATATTCTAGGAAAACACTAACTGTTTAAAATATCAGTAGTAAAAATGAAATGATAGTTCACAACAATATTAGCATAAATAATTAAAAACATATTATATGTCTGAAATTATTTATGTTAATATTGTGAACTATCTTCTAACTATACCACAATAATGTTTAAGCTTTTTGCAAAAAAAAAAAAATCTTTGTCTTCTTGTTTTATTCTTTTGGTTACAATGCTATACAATTGTTATGACTGTATTGTTTTGGATAAACTCTGATATAAAAAAGAAAGTGGTCAGATTAAACAGATTGTACTAACAATGAACCACGGATGGCCACACATAAAATTGCCCTTAAATCAGGCCTTATACCATCTTTAGACAAGCATGTAATTATTTTAGTCCTGCCCAAGTTACAGCTCCCAAATCATAAAAGGACTATAAGCCTTTTGCTCACATCTGTCCCCTCACAAATATATTAAAAAATAGTTTATAAGCACATAATCTTACAAACAAATGACTATGACCTTGTGTACAATGAACAGCATGGCTTTTATAATGGCTTCACCACGAGAGCTTTATATACAGTAACTAACTTCATATACAATAATATGATTGACAGTATTCTAATAATGTGTGACACAAAAGGAAATACTGCCAGCCCAGTTATCTGGAATTTTACAAATAATCATATGTCATTTGTGAATATCAACATGATTCATATGCTTGTCTTATAAATGTAAGAGAATTATATGTTATGTGTATATTATATGTTATGGGACTTTATAACTAAACAACCAAAGCTATTATTGCAAGAACTCATCTCTTATCCATCTTTCTGTATGCCTCTCCCATCCTTACTAATCTCCACCAGAGTGATCTGAACAAAATGGAATCTTGTTATAACAAAATAGCCAAGTTTGCTACTGAAACCTCATACAAATCGCACCACTGTCTCACCCTTAACCAACTCAATTGGCTCAAGCTACCTCAACTACTTCTGTTTAATCAACTCACAATAGCTCATAATCTCTTCTACCTTCCAGAAAAAAAAACCTGCACTTCAAAATATAATTAACCCCCACATCCCTACCAGAGCCTTACGATCTAGTTCTCAGAACCTAATAAGCATTATCAGACACAAAAATGATGTTGGCAAATTTCTCTTTGCCTGCACTATTGCCAAAATCTGGAACTTACTACCTAGCCAAATAATCTCCAATACCTCCACTATTCAATTTAAGAAACTCCTGAGAACCCACTTTTCAAACAATTGGCTTTGTTCATGCTATTCCCCAGGTTAATTTGCACCAATACAATGTTCAAGAATTCTACTAAAGGTACCCTAATTCCTTTCACTGTAAAGCTTAATAATCACTGGTTATTTCTGTAACAAAATATTGAGAGTACTCATAATTTAGAAAGAAAAAAAAATTGTTTTCTTGTGTTTATATTTTATATTCTGTATAAACCCTACTACTAGAATGCTCTATGCTGACTTTACTAAAGGAATTGTTAATCTATGCATAACTTATGTTTCTATGGAACCTATATCTCTGTATGATATTCTTGTGTAATTTATTTATGACATGCTATTGAAGCTTTTCTCCCCGAGCCTCTGCTGAAAATGGATATGTGTCCAGTCGGACTTTCCTGGTTAACAAATGTAAAATAAAATAAATAAAATAAAAATAAATTAAACTACTGGTACAGAAGTGTGTGTTGAACAGTGTTTGTACAGTACTGAGCTTCAAGGATGTGTCCACAGTGTACCATACTGGAAAGAACAGAAATGCATATAAACTACTGTATATCTTTAACAGTGGCAACTGGGCCATAAAAAGTTAACTTGCAAAACTTCAAGAAAATAAGTTAAAATGAAATTGTTTTACAATTGTGCTTTAAAAGTTATCTTTCAGTTTCAGTCAAAAGGAGACAGGATGTCTATACTAGGGGACTCTCTGTGTTGTTTTTTAAGTGCTTTATTGTTTTATGTCCTCTAGCAGGTTCTAACATCTGAAGGCTATGTATTTTCACAGAGAGCTGCTAAATTCTGTTAGTCTCTAACAAAAGGAGTTTAGCTTGGAAACTGAATTCAGGTGACAAAAAGTGATGTCATCCAGTCTAACCTAGCAGTAATATTTTATATTAATTTAAGAGCTCTCTCAGAGAGAGACTGTGCATTTTATGTTTGTCTTTTGATCTGACAACATCCACTCATCACCACCTTCTACACTTGCCTTACTGTACGTTTTTAGGGCATAGTAACTCTTTTAGATTCAGATAGAAATATAGTAAAGTATAGCTTAGATATTTTCTTTATTTATTTTAGACTGTCCTACAATGGTGTTTTAAATATTTCCTGTGATTTTGAACTTTTAAATTATTGTGTTGATTTACTGAGTATTGTCTTCTTTTAATATTTATTATTAAATATATTCAAACCTATCTTTGTAGCTGATATTTGTGAGACATATTTAAGGTCTTAAGAGTACTTGCATATCTATTTGGTGACACTGTACAGACTACCATTCGGATAATAGTAACATTACATAGTAGGATTGGATACCCTTTGTTAAGGGTGCTTAGAAGCTAATAAGCGTGTCTGGTGACAGCTAGAACTACCTTATAGTCTGGGCAGAAGGGGGCATAGCTAATAAACCTGTGCCAGCTTTTCCCAGGTGTGTGTGTGTGTGTGTGTGTGTGTGTGTGTGTGTGTGTGTGTGTGTGTGTGTGTGTGTGTGTGTGTGTGTGTGTGTGTGTTTGTGTATAAATCAAATCTCAAAGTGTGTGTGTGTGTGTGTGTGTGTGTGTGTGTGTGTGTGTGTGTGTGTGTGTGTGTGTGTGTGTGTGTGTCAGCTACTTGGGCAGGGACATGAAGCACTGGTTGGACAGAGAGGGTGCTGGAGGTCTTGGTTTGGCCACTCATCTGAGATCTCAACCCTATAGCTGTACCAGTGGGGATTCTTACTGGGGGTCTGGAGAAAGAGGGAGAAACCAGTCCCAGACTGACTATGATCAATGTGTGCTCTTAAGGGAAATTACATTTTACTGTGTGTATACTTGTAATCCTCCTAAGTGTACATCCCTCATGTGTGCTAGTGGTGAGGATTGAGGCTCCTTGATTATTGGGTCAGTGCAGGGGCATAACAACATGCATTAATTGATATGACTAGAGCCTTTGATATGGTTAGCCATCCTCTGATTTTAAAGAAACTTGTTAAACCCAATTTAAGTAAAACATTATTTTACATCTGCAAAATTATCTATGTATAGACTCTTTCAAGTCTATACAAATTCTGATTTTTGAGTACAGGAACATTAGCCTCTGATTTTCCTGAAGGTTCAGCATTAAGTCCACTAGTTTTCCTTCTATCACCTTGTTCCTAAATGACCTAACACATGATTATCCCTCACTTAAACTCATATGTTATGCTGAAGATAGACTCCTGCTAGATTCTGCAATTCCTGCTTGATTCTGACAAGCAAAAAAAAATGACAAAAAAATTTCAAAATTAGCCAACTGTACAACCTGTAACAAACTTAGTATAAGCACAAATCCAGAGTTATGATTTCTGCCACTCGACAAAAACTTGCAAAAGTACCACCCATCAAAAATAAACATCTAAAAAACAATCTCTTACCCTGAATCAAGCAGCACAAATATATGGGACTCATGCGTGACCTTTCCCTGACTTGACACTGAACTAATTAGTAATAAAGTACTAACTCAGCTAAAGCCATGTTACAAAATAGCACACCTTCTTTCACCATCTGCTCAATGTGCTCTAGCTAAAATGGGCTTTTCCGTAAATTTGAGTAAAGCTTCCTCTTAATACTTTCCACTCCTCTGCCAATTTCCAACTTTTACAAATGGCAGAAAATAAAATCTTCCATGTTGACATATTGGTAAGTCATGAGATTCACCACTGTCAGTTACTAATAAAGCTCCACTGGCTACCAGCCAGCACAGAACAACATTGCTTTTTGCCCCCCCCACACACACACACACACACACACACACACACACGCGCGCGCTTACATCTTTACTCAGTATTACAGAACATTCATTCTCAATAAGAGCTTCTCATTATGAAACAATTTCCTTGAAAAGAACTCCATTTTGGAAGATGGTTGGTGAAAAAGCATTCTCCAAAATAGCCCCAGCCACACTAAATAACCTACCAAGTAATATCATTATTATCAACTAATGTTAAAGGGCTCCCAAACCTCTGCCATATTGGATCACCTACCAAGTAGCATCATTATTCAACTAATCCTAGGCTACAGGACAAAAAGTAAGGAAATGATAAAGAAGCAGAAGATTATACAAATGTGATAGCAGAATGCACAGTGACAAGACCCCTGACAATGCTTCAGTCAGAATCAGAAAAATGTCTACTGCTGCAAGTGAAACATTTTTATAGTACTGGTACTGGCAAATGAAAAAAGAAAATGATCCAACTGCTACAGCCTTCAAAAGGTAAAAGGAATTTAAATATCCATTTACATTTTTTGCATTTAGTAACAGAATAAAAGGGTCAGGGTTAATAATCCCAAAATCATTAAATATGTCTATAGAAATTGCAGATAAAGATCATCCAGGAATTGTGAAAATAAAGGTCATGGTTAAAGAGATGATCTGCTTCTTACCTGTGGATGACATGTTAAGTTTCCACATGATTATTTACCTTGCCTAATACTCAGAAAAACACAAGAGTTCCTGTTTAGTTGACAGAACGTCTCCCAATACAGCGAGTGAACATAATTACTGATTCTTATGGTATGGCTGTCAATAAAGACTATTTACATGTATTGTTAGATGAGTACCCCAGATTTCCAGTTGTTGAATCTGTAAAATCCTCACCAGCTAATGCTGTGATTCTAATTTCAAACAATAGTTTCTCAATGTGTCTTGTATCTACTCCCTTAGAGCTGTTAAATGTCCATCATTTTTAACAGTATTCATTTTAAACAGTTTTGTGACAACCAGAAATACATTATAGAAGAATAATCTCACTGTAGCGTGATATAAATGGAGTAATACAAGGAATTATAGCTAGTACAGGTAACACTATTAAGTGTTAACGTTAAACGACACTCCAGAGACAAAAGATGTACATTATGTTGAAAAGATATGAGACTAAGTTACAGCCCATCTGCTAGCTTGATATTCAAATATGAGTTCAGAATTCCATTTTCTTAATGAATAAAATAGAAAGCCAGGTGACTTTAAATAAATTAATGAGAGCATGATGAGTAAACTCTAGTCAAGACAATATCATTTTGATAAAGAACAGCATGTCTTAATTAAAAAAAGTAAACAAACCACAAACTTACCTTGTATAATCTTTTGCCATTCTTTGTAAAAGACATTGAAGCTTCAATGATAACCTCACATAATGGGACATGTACACTGGCCAGACTTTGTTCATTCTTAAAATATTAAACATAGGGTTTACTAGTAAAGCAGTACACAATTAACAACTTAATAACATTTTACATAAACATGTCTTTGTCAGTCATAGGCTTTTGCCTAGAGTATCACAAAGAGATGCAAAGAGACTTATCTATTTTCAAAAAAATACACTGGCTATGACATAATGTGAATGTTTTTTTTCTGTACTTAATGCTGGAAATATACAAAGAAAAACTGCATGCAAATTTGAAAATAGTTGTACATGTTCACCATTTAATTTTTAAAGAACATTGTTCACTTTTAAGCTTCTTGCAAAACAACTGATTAGTAATACTTTATAGCAAGCAAAATGATTATTCTGTAAAAAAAAAGGAAAGTAGGAACAAGGATGTGATGTGACATCCCAGAGACACCTGACTAAAATCTTTCCAAAAAATCTATTTATTGTATTTTTCCAAGCTAAATCTTCAAAGTAAGCAACCAGCTGTGTGCAGACATGATCAATGCTTTTGCTAAATAATTACCCAGTAGCAAAGTTCTCTAATGCTGTTTTTCGTGGTGATTCTCTGTATAAACCATGTGAAAGCCTGTAATGATTGGTGTTAGTTAAGGAGTAACTGACTGGTGTGGGGTAAGCAGGGCACCCACAGGCAGGTGCAAGGGGGTGCACTTGCACCCCCCCCCCGGAACCAGCTGGTCGGAAGACTGATTTTCTTTTAATTAAAATTTTTTTTTAAGAGCATTCTTCTTTAAGAATGTCCTTTACGTCCAGTTATACAGATGCAGAAGTGTCTGTGCAACAGATCTTTAACGCCAATGCAGAATTTAAATTCCAGAAGATGGTTGCATTGTGGATGAAGGTACAACTGAGAGGTAGGTGCGTGTGTGTTTAAGTGTTTAAGAGGTGTGTGTGTATATGTGTGTGTGTGTGTGTGTGTGTGTGTGTGTGTGTGTGTGTGTGTGTGTGTGTGTGTGTGTGTGTGTGTGTGTGTGTGTGTGTATGTGTGTGTGTGTGTGTGTGTGTGTGTGTGTGTGTGTGTGTGTGTGTGTGTGTGTGTGTGTGTGTGTGTGTGTGTGTGTGTGTGTGTGTGTGTGTGTGTGTGTGTGTATAAAAATAGCTAGGGGTGTGAGGAAGTAAGAAGTAGGTAGATAGGGGAGTGTATGTGTGTATGTAAGAAGTAGGTAGGTGAAGGTAGGGGTGTGTGTAAGAAGTAAGTGGGTCTGTGTGTGTGTGTGTGTGTGTGTGTGTGTGTGTGTGTGTGTGTGTAAGTAAGAGGAGGGTAGGAGTCTGTGTGTGTGTGTGTGTGTGTGTGTGTGTGTGTGTGTGTGTGTGTGTGTGTGTGTGTGTGTGTGTGTGTGTGTGTTGTATGGGGCGTCATACCTTGCAAATATCCAGATTTTTGCCTCCTATTTTCAGTTTATTTCTGAAAAAATTGTGTTTTTTCTGACAAATCATTGAGGACTGAAGTCAGAAAATAATGGCAGACATTTGAGTTTTAGACTTTATATCCTTGGAAATGCATACTAATGCAAACCTTGTTGTTCTATCCACTTTTTAAGGAGGTACGGGGATGTATGTAGGTGTCATACCTCTCAACTGGACAGATTTTCACAGAATGTCTAGGTTGTTGCCTTATTTTGGGTCTGTTCCTCATAAAAATTCTGTTTTTTTTACAAATCACTGGGATGAGCTAAGGATTAAAGTTAGTAAATAGTGACATTTACTGTATTTGAGTTTCAGACTTCATATCCTTTAGAAAATGCATTCTAATACAAATCCTTTTATTCTAGCAACTTTCTAAATGTTTCCTTAGCTTTTGGCCTTTGTCCCCAACATTATAACAGGCTTTGTCCAGATTTCTTGTGCTAAGAGATTGAGAGATTGAGAGGTATGGTGTGTGTGTGTGTGTGTGTGTGTGTGTGTGTGTGTGTGTGTGTGTGTGTGTGTGTGTGTGTGTGTGTGTGTGTGTGTAAGAGGCCGGTAGCAGACCCCTCAGCTGTCCAGATTTTTGCCCCATATTCCTCCTAAAAAGGATTGAAGTTGCTAAATAATAACAGACATTTGAGCTTTACATGTCATATCCTTTAGAAAAGTGCATTCTAACACAAATTCTGTTATTCTAGCAATTTTCTAAGTTCATGAGAGCAATATTTATAATCTGTTCCTATTTATTTTAGACTTTGTCCAGATTTCTTGCACTAAAAGATTGAGGTGTGTGTGAGAGAGAGTGAAATGCCCTAGTTAGAGTTAGCAGGTGGTATTTATTTTCAAGTGCATTTTCAAGGAATTGTGAGCTTGAAGGGAAGAGACGTTTACTGCTGCTCATGCTAAGTCTGCTTAAAATGTGCAACTGTTTTATTTAGCAAATGGTATCACTATTGTGGTATACAGTTTTAAAGCAATGTTAGTAGTACAGCAGGTAACATGCTTGCATATTGATGTAGAGGGCTATGGGTTCTGCTCCCACAACAGACAGATTGATATTTTAAGGGGATGCTGCAGTCCTGAGTATGTCCTCCTTTGGATGAGATGCTAGTAACTATGAACCTGTTTTTCAGCTTGCCACCCATTCCTTATTACAATATAGCAGTTTACCATTTTTTAATGTAACATAGACAATTTATTTTTAAGGGCAGCAGGCACTGAATTTGTAGATAAAATACTGAAATATAAAGTTGTATTCTAGCAACAATCTCTTCATTAGTTTCTGATCTCTTTAATGTAGAATTATCCAGATGACGTTTACTTCTGCAGAGATTTTGCATATTGACTGATATTAGTGGATTATAATGACAGATGTTTGGGTGGTGTTTTATGGTCGAAATGTTCTGAATTGGGCAGTTTATATTGCTTACTGGAAAAATGTCCAAAATTATACATTTAAAACACACTCTCTAACAAGTGGTGCTGTATCATACAAGGGATATAACTCAGTTATTATATATTATAATTAATACAGTTAGGAAGGTGAATCAAATAACTTTTCCATGGTCCTAAAAATGTGTGCATGGGGCTTATGATTTGAAACCAGCCCAAAAGTAAACTTAACCTGCCACTGGCCAGATGCATTTTCTTTGAATGAGGGTTTCAATGCTATTTCAGTGAATGTGAGTTTCAAAGATAGAGTAGTTTTAATGCAAAGTCTGTTTTCATTGTAAGTCTATTGCTTTGTTTAGCAAATATCTATCAGTGTTTATGGTATAAAATTTGAAATAAAAGTTGTAAATTAAATCCAAATATCTGTAATCATTGTAGAAGTAAAGCATAAAAGAGTAAGTACACTGAGAGTTTTGAACACTGTTTATGGCAACTGGGGAGAAATAGCCAAGTAATGGGGCACCGGAATGGCTGCATGGGGGGGTGGGTCTCTGGGTTTGCACCCCCCTGCAAAACATTCTGTGGGCTCCCCTGGGCATAAGTCTTAGTTTTTTACATCTGATAAGTAAAAAAAACCTTTTTTGTTATCAAGTTTATCTTCAGCATTTACATTACATTATCATTTAATATTGTTCAGCATCATAACTTTTAGGAATACTTTTAGATAAAATATTAAATAAATACATAATATTTCTTGTCTGTGATGCAGCGACTTAATGTGTAACTTCTTACTTGGCTTCTAGTTCTTAGTCTGAAAAACTGCTTAGTTTTTTCACTTGATATAAAGATCTGTTATATATCATATTAATTTAATTTTCTTCTAAATTACTCATAGCCTCATAGGTTCATAGGTTCATAGGTAGGCACTAGGCTATCGGCCCAAAGGCCTACGTAAGCCTAGCAAACAAGGTTCCCTGGCTTACGCCACCCAAGAAAGTTAATTTCCTGTGCCCCTGTCGAGCATAGCCACAGAAGTGATCCCCAGAGTGTATTTCCTATTTCCCATCCACTCATCAATATTTTTCTTGAAAAGTGCTAATGAGGAACTTTGCTTGACATAGATGGGTAGCTTGTTCCAGAGTATAGTAAGTCTCTGGGACAGGAATCTATCCCTCCAGCATGTCCTGTTTATTGTGGTGACAAGGTTTAGGTCCCTAGAGCGTGTAGCTTGGAGGGATTGGGATTTCTTTAGGTGTAGCATGTCCAACAGCTCTGGGTTTAACATAGCTTTATATGTTAGGCAGAGATCTCCTCGGAGTAGGCGATATGTTACAGAGTAAAGCTGGAGTTTTTTGAGATGATCAGTGTAGGGCATCTGTTTGAGGCCAGTAATCCTCTTTGTGAGGTACTTCTGTGGCATTTCCAGCTGCTGCAGATGTCATGTGAGGTACATTCCAAAAGGGGCATTGTACTCTATAATGGGTCTAATGAGTGCCGAGTAGAGGGGAACAATGACCTCTTTTTTCCTAGATGAGAACCCTTTTGTGATGAGGTGTGCCACATAGAAGGATTTCCTGACTACTGTGGTGATGTGATTATCAAAGGAGAGACTACTGTCCACTTGGGTCCCAAGGTCTCTTATCACACATTCGGCGTTAAGTAGGTGCCTCAAAAGTATTACACTTGCGTCCCTATTGTGTTAAATGTAGTTCCCTGTTAGTCTTGTATACTGACTCTATGTCACAGTTTTTAACAAAATTCTCCAAAAATAAAAAGGCAGATCAGAAGTAATTAATGAAAGTAGGAAAAACAGGTTATTTGAACTAGATTTGTAACCAAGGAAACATGGCAGAAGATATTTTAATGGAAAGGAAAATGCTGGAAGCATAAATTCATATGTTTACTTCCCTGTGTTCAGGTCTAAAAGAGTAAAGGAACATAGCATCCTTCAAGTTGTAGCTGAATTTTCTGTCACTAATCTAATCATTAATCATTTTAAACTGGCACATGTGGACAAGCTTAAATCAGGACTGGTATTCTATTCCATATTCTTGTAATTTCTTGACTAGCACATTTATTCCTCTACAATGTGTTCTTCAGTGTTACTACAAATTTCGTATTGCTATATCTAACTGTCATCTCTTGTGCATATAAATCTTTACTCATCTTAGCATGAAAGATTCATTCCTAATGACACTTTATGCTATATATAATTTACTTCTGAGACACACACGGCTAGTCTACTGAGCATGCTCATCCAACTACTGATAATACATTTCTCTTTCTCAGTGAAAGTGTTCTCTAGTTAAATTTCTTCTGTACAAGCTCTATTATATTATCTTCCATCTTAGTATAAACACAAATTACAGAGCTGTATTCCAAAATTGTTCACTGGATCTGTGGTTGCTATAGATCCAAGCAGCAGATCTGCCACTCTGGCCTTAAGTGGCATTGCATTATCCTTAAACAGCAATTTGTTATTCACCACTATTCCTAGGCTTTTTACTTAACTAACCACTTCAGTTAGTTTTTCATCTATTTTTGAGTATTCGATCAAGCTTTGCATGTCCAAAGATAATTATTTTGCACTTATTAACACTGAAATTGAGACCAAGATTTTTGTCCCATAAGTTAATAATATTAAGATAGTTATTGATTTCAATTACTTCTGGTAAAGAAATAAATAATGCACATGATTTATAATCATCTACATACTTAGACAACCAACACAGTTTTTGGAAAGGAAGAGGTTACAAAGCTCGATAAAACAGGCTGCTACTCTGAGCACTGGGGATATCCTGCATTTACTATAACCCAGTCAGATGATTTCTCCAATGATAAATACCCTGTCTTCTCTCTTTTAATCTGTACAAATCTTTGTTATTCTTTTGTAACATGTAATATGTAACTTGTAATATTTGGAGCTTTTCTCCCCGGGCCTCCACTAAAAACGGGCTCTTTATGGCCCAGTGGACTTCCCTGATCATCAAACGTAAATAAATAAATAAATAAATATAATGATAAACCCTACTTGATCTTAACTTATCCGTAATTCCCCTATGAAACAAGCAGTCAAAAGCCTTAACCAGATCCAGATAGATTACAATATCTGATATTAAATTATCAAGAGCAATGCTGACTGTCTTATGAAAATCATTTAGGAAAGGTGGAGCTACCTTACAGGATTCCATGCAGACTAATGTCCAACAATTCCATGATGCAATCTTTAAAACATTTTCTTAAGACATAGGTGAGGCTTACAAGTCTATAGTTCAGAACCATATCATATTTTTTCCTTTATGAATTGTGACAATATTTTAACATTCTTAGCTATTAAGACTCATATCACACATGCACTGGACTTTATTCGGTCCATGCTGGACTGCTTCACTAGTAATAACTGGACATATAATGTGTCTTCTTTCGGCTTTTCCCGGTTAAGGGGTCGCCACAGCGGAACTTCAGTCTGCTAATGATTGGCAGTTGATTTTTATGTACCGAGTTGCCAGCCCTGACGTACAACCTTCAATGAAGGTACGCCCATTCACGCATGTCTCCAACTGAACATATAATACTAGTCTTAATTGCCTGCATGTACAAAGCTGAGACAGCAGTATTTATAATGCCAGAGACAAAGTACTCATTAAAATGTTTGCCAGAGCAAGTGATGCATTTGTCATGGTGTTATTCTATACCAAAGGCCCTATTCAATTTCTGCTTCATCAGATATTTATATATTTGAAAAAACACTTTTTATTGGCAGTTCTTAAAACCAAACTTCCCTCATACTTATGTTTTAAAATGTGGAATAGTTCTGATTCTCCTAGATATATCATTTGAACTCTTGGTATTAACTCTGGTGGAGTACCTCTTATATATTCTAAATATTTATTTATTTTTAGTTTATGTTTTATTACATAATAACTTTAATGCTCTTTTAATGAACTATTTCAAATCTTATTTAATTTATTCCAGCATTCATTTCCATGCCACTGGCTGCCATAATACATTTTTTTTAAATCTCAAAATGTACACCCTTCTAGTCACAGAGCTTCCTAACAGAAGGAATGTCCTTAACAAAGTACAGACCAAAATTTAACCACTGAATGGTGATTAAATGTTCCAGGAGGTTCAAAAACCTTGACTTTGCTTATAATATTTTTCAAATTTGTTAAGACCAAATCAAGAATGTTCCTGCATTGGGCAAGAAATGGTCAACTGGTTAAATTTCTCATAAAATCCAGAAACTCAGATGCATACACTAAATTATCATGAAAGTTTACCAGGCCTGAATTTAGGCAGTTAAAATCTCTTAGAAGAGTGGTTGGTATGTTCACCAAGGTCTCAGATAAGAGGTCAATAAATGTAGACTGTTGCTCACGATTTATACTAGAGTTGCAATACAAGTGACAAGCCTAAAGTCTGGTATTGTATATAAGCTATTAATATTTACTGTCAGGATTTCAAATACATGTGTCAACAAATGCTAACCTTCATTTAATAGAATTGGACATCAATAGCAGTGTTCCACGATCCCCCAAATCCAGAGTGCTTACTTTTGAATTTTATAAAACTGGGAAAGTAACTATGGGAGGCATCCCCTGTTTCTGTTGTAACAGTAATCATTAAACAGTAAAGTCATTTTGAACAATGATAACTTCACCTCTTCCTCCATGCTGCCTGGGCTTCTTCCATTTGCATAACATACTGTTACACTGTTATTAAGTCTAATTGGTCCATGCTGTTTGCATTTGTAAAACTGGTCTTACCTAAAAACTATTTACTAATATTCATTATAGCCATGCGTGCTAAAAAAACCTCCTCCTCTTGTGACCAAGTGCAGCCTGTCAGCAGCAAAACAATAGCATGAACCACAGTATTTTCCCTTAAGGTTATAACCTGCACATTATTTTCTAAACAAAACTTACAGATCCACTTGTCAAATAAGCATCTATTTATGAATTTAAAATCAAAAAGTATAAGTGGTAATTGTCTCACTCCAAACAAGATTTACATTGTGCATTCTGCCATAACAAGATTTACTTTGCGCTTTATACAATGTTCTGCTGGTCTCTACACCATCTACATCATATAATTTTCTAGGGGAACTTTTCTGCAATTGTTTAAACTAGTATGAATAATCCTAAATTCACACACCTGTGTATCTGTAACTGATCTCCAAACTTGCTCACAAATATTTATTTTTAAACCTGGCATACATGAAACACTTATGATTTCAATTGGTTTTACTAATAATTTCAGCACTGGCCATGCTCTTCCTATCATGATTCTTGTGGACATTAGTCAAAGTAAGATCTAGAAGTGGCAGAATATCTCCACCCAAAATTCTACACTTCAGTATTTTTAACAAACATATCCACTAATATCAGAGATTTCAGGACATTGTGCACATTTAGTTAACTTCTATCTGATATGGATATACTCTAAACCCTCATCATCCTATACGTGTTTACAAGGCAGATGCCACACTAGAGGTAATACTCTCTGATGTCGCACAAACTGTTACTTGGAATAAGAAATGTTCCATTCCTTTTCCTAACTGTTTATGTATGACATGTAAAATCACTAGTATCTACCTTTGTTCTTCCTTGAGCTATGAAGTCCATGTTAACTTGATAGGACGTTTCCATAAGAATTTTTGCCCTATGTAAGGCCCCTTGTGAGAACTCATCAATTTAAGTGTTACCAGAGACTTGCAAAAATTAATGTTACCCTTTCTTTCCTTCTGAAAAGCTTCCATCTCACTTCCTGATTTTTGTAAATCATCGCTCTCACTCAAGACAATAATACCAAAAGGCACATCGGATCATGATACAGTATGCACTCTTGTCCCATTGTGTAGTCATAGTAATCTTTGTATAGAATACAAATTCACATGATTCTCATCCTGATATCACACAATTTAGGAATACAACACCATCAGTGCAGTGGCTTGTTCCAGTGGGATTAACTGTGCTTATCCATCTTTGTATTATCTAACACTGTTATGTTTTGCCCTTTTATGCTAATATGTTCTTCATCATATAGAACTGAAGAGCATACCAACACTATTTAAAAAAGAAAGAGATAAAAACACTTTTAATAATAAAATAAGCAGAGAAGGGATACAGCACAGGGAAAGCATAAGAATAGAATATGATATCCCGAGGCAGTAGACAAGATAAATTGTGGCTAAAAATGCTGCAAATCATTTGCTCAAGGAGAATAAAGAATTTCTTGTCAATATGCCAATACCCAGCTCATAAAAGAGTCAATCAGAAGTAAAGAAACCAACCCGTTGCTCTCCAAGATGTGCTTACTTTCTGTAGATGTGACTAGAATATGCCTGCCACTAAAATCATTGCTTCACAAATAAGTACTCTTCTAGCTGTCCTTGTGGTTTATTTTAAGCTTAGCCAACTTCCCTTTCAAAGGTGAGAAATATACCCTGTACCTTGTGTCTGTGAGGTAAACACCTTAACGATTATACCAATTCCCAACCCAACTGCCATTCTAAACATTTCTGCAAAGTGTCTGCAAAAGCAACACCTGTAGTTTTCTGTGGTCTTCACCCCCTATGTGCTAATCAGTTACTCCTTTAGAATTTATTTTCCATCCAGTTTTCTCACTACTTTTTGAAGAAAAATACTTTGTCACTTTACTTAATTTGGAGTGGAAGTTTGTTCCAAAGAAGGGATAAGCATTGCATAACAATTCTGTCTCTCCATCATACTTTGTTTATTTGCTGAAGCAGGTTTAGATCCCTTGTTCTGGTGTTAGGGGGACTGTTTCTTTGTGGAGATGTAAGAGGTCTTGAACTACTGGATCCATAATGGCCAAAAAGCCAAGGCAAAGATTACTCCTAAAAAGTCTATAAGACACTGAATAAAGGAACAAATCTTCCAGACCCTCCTGGTAGCTCTTGTCTTTTAAGACTGTGATCTTTTTAGTTATCAGCCTCTAAGGTCTTTCCAATTGCTTGGTATGTCCAAAAAGGGACATTATATTTGATAATAGGTCTGCTCAATGTGGAATATACAGAGTATAAACTTTATTGGATCTAGATGAAATACTTTTTGCAATCAGCTGCACCAGATACAAGAAAACCTCCTGCCCACTCTTGTATCATGACGGTCAATGGTAAGGGAATTGTTTGCCCATATTCTGAGGTCTTCACCGCATTTTTATTTTGAAATGGGGTGTAGTCTGTTGGAGGAAGGGATTGTTTACCATATGCAACAATATTGCCCTTTTGAGCATTTAGTGTTAACCCATTTTTTTAGCACCAGCTGTGGACATGTGTAAGTTCCAGTAGGAGATTCTGAGTATCAGAGAAGAACTTGAGGATAATATCAAGTTTTCAGTGATCCACAAACTTGGTTAGCCAGAAATCTCTATTTGTAATTTGGAGATACGGTAAGTAGATGCTGGATAGTAGGGGTTCTGAGAAAGACAACTGGTCACTTTTATGTTTATTGAGGCTGCATCTATGACCCTCACATCACAGGTTTTATCTCTTAGCAAATTTGCTACCCATCTAACTATGTAGGGGTCAGTTTGGGGCTCTTCATTTTGTTTATTATGTTAGAATGAGGTATGGTGTCAAAGGTTTCATATTAGAATGACGAAAACGCATTTTGTCAAATGCGTTTTCATCGACACATGTAGGGCGAACAGGCAAAACAGCGAAGCGGCTGTTCAGCGAATTCTTTCCCTAGGAAAGAAATTGCTTGACCGCTTTGTTGCTTTACCTGTTCTGGAGTGTAGTGTGGTCCCTTGTCTTGTGTAGCTCCCGAGCATGATTGTGCAACAGTTATTGACCTTAGGGTTAGAGTGCGGGTTAAGGTAAGTGCATATGTATGAAAGTGTTTACTGTTTTTTATTTTGCATTAGATGTATGGTTGAGTTACGTATGTGTGTGTTTTTATCTGTTTACTTTTGTTTTGGGGGGTAGGATGAGGGTTTAGGTAAGTGTGTTTGTGTTTGGAGCTGTTTATGTAAATCTGTGAGAGTTACTGACCTTAGGGTTAGGGTGCGGGTTAAGGTAAGTGCATATGTTTTAAAATGTTTACTGTTTTTTTTTTTGTTAGATGTATGGTTGGGTTACGTGCATATGTGTATTTAGTTGTTTACTGGTTTTTGGGTGGGTATAATTAGGGCTAGGGTATGTATGTATGTGTTTGAAAGTGTTTAATGTTTTTTTGGGGGGGGTTGGAACAGCAATTTCTTTCCCTAGGAAAGAAATCGCTTTTCTGTGGTTTTGACATTTTCAGTGTTTGCTGAATATGTGTCGATGAAACACCGTTCACTGTTTTCAGCGTTCGGTGTTATAATATGAACCTGTGTCAAAAGCCTTAGTCAGGCTGAGGTATGCTGTATGGACAGTATGTCCCCTGTCCACAGCTTGTGTTACTGTCTCAAAGAAGTTGACCAGATTCTTTAGACTGGCTCTCCCCTTAAGAAAGCTGAACTGCTGAGGATCAGCAGCGTTGTTGCCTCACAGCAAGAGGTTCTCCCATTTGATTCTCGGCTGGAGTGTGGGGAGTGCCTTCTGTGTGGAGTCTGCATGTCCTCCCCTCAGTTGGGTGGGCATTCGAAAGACATGTGTAAATGTGCGTGCCTTCATTGAAGGTTGAACATCGAGCTGGCACCTCAGCGTTTGTGAAAATCTACTGCCAATCATTACCGTACTGGAGTTCCGCTGTGGTGACCCCTAACTGGGAAAAGCCAAAAGACAACAACATCATTATTATGCAGGTCAGTTATGATACATTCTGCAGCTTTGCAGATGAGACTAGTCTGGCTAATGGGTCTTTAGTTTCTAGGGTGAGTGGTGGGTCCACCTTTGTGAAGTGGCATCACAACAGCTGTGCCCAATACTTCAGGGGTAAAACCTGTGGCAAAATTCAGACCGAATAGCTGTAAGAGCAGATCCACCTGGGCATGTCTTGTACTAATTATCAGGCAAATGAATATATTATCAAGCCACACAGATGAAGTATTTTTATAGGTTCATAGGTAGGTACTAGGCTATCTGCCTGAAGGCATTTATAAGCCTAGCCGGAATGTGTTAGCTTTCGCCGCCCTCTTAGATGAGTTCCCTGTGCCTCTGTCCAGCAGAGCCATTGAAGTGATACCCAGGGTAAACTTTCTGTTTCCCATCCACTCGTCAAGGTTTCTCTTGAAGAGGGTTAGCGAGGAGCTCTGCCTAATGTAGACTGGAATCTTAGGAAGTCTCTGGGACAGGAATCTATCCCCCCAGCACATCCTATTTATTGTTGTGGTGAGGTTTAGATCCCTGGTGGGTGTGGCTCGAGGGGATATGGTTTTCTTTAGGTGGAGCATGTCCATCAATTCTGGGTTGGACATGGCCTTGTATGTCAGGCAGAGATCACCTCTGAGTAGGCGGTATGCAACCGAGTACAGCTGGAGTTTCTTCAGTCGAGCTGCATAGGGCATCTGCTTGAGGCCAGTGATCCTCTTGGTGAGGTACTTCTGTGGTCTTTCCAGTTGTTGCAGGTGTCTTGTAAGGTATATCCCAAATGGGGAATTGTACTCTATGATGGGTCTGATGAGTGATGCATAGAGGGGCCCAATGACCTCTTTCGATCTGGATGCAAACTATTTTGTGATTAGGTGGGCCACATAGAAGAATTTTCTAACCACTTTGGCAATGTGATTATCAAAGGAGAGGTTACTATCTACTTGGGTCCCCAGATCCCTTATTACGTCTTCCATATTTAGGGGGTTACCACCTATGTGGTAGTTTGTGGGTACTTTGTTTTTTCCAAAGGGGATGACTATGCACTTTTTGGCATTTAGCTTGAGGCCATGGTTTTGACACCAGGTATCTGTCTCATTGAGACCCTTTTGGAGGATGTCTGTGTCAGCTGGAGAGTCAATTATAGCCCCTAGTTTGCAGTCATCTGTGAACTTGGTCAGCCATAGTCCTCCTGTGCTTGCCTGTACCTCTGAGAAGTATATGCTGAACAGGAGGGGTCCTAGGACTGAGCCCTGGGGAACACCACTTGTAACATTTTTGAGAGTACCCTTAGAAAGTATTCTTTAGTTATAGGTTCATAGGTTCATAGGATGATACTAGGCTATCTGCCCTAGGGCATTTATAAGCCTAGCCAGAATGTGTTTGGCTTTCGCCACCCTTTTAGATTAGTTGACTGTGCCTCTATATAGTAGGTCACAGAAGGTAGCCCTTTTACAGTTAGTTTCCTGTACCTCTGTCAAGCAAGGACACAGAAGAGATCCCAGGGGTAAACTTACGATCTCCCATCCACTCGTCAATATTTCGCTTGAAGAGGGTCAGTGAGGGGATCTGCCTAACATGGATTGGGATTTTGTTCCAGAGTGAAGGGAGACTCTGGGATATGAATCTGTCCCTCCAGCATGTCCCATTTATTTCTGTGCTGAGGTTCAAGTCCCTGGAGCATGTAACTCTAAGGGATTTGGATTTCCTGAGGTGAAGCATGTCCATTAATTCTGGGTTGGACATGGCTTTATACGTCAGACACAGATCGCCTCTGAGTAGGCGGTATGCAACTGAGTAGAGCTGGAGTTTCTTTAGCCGAACTGCATAGGGCATCTGTTTGAACCCCTTGATCCTCTTGGTGAGATACTTTTGGGGTCTTTCCAGTTGCCGCAGGTGTCGGGTAAGGTACATCCCAAACAGGGCATTGTACTCAGTTATGGGCCTGATAAGTGATGAGTAGAGGGGCACAATGACCTCTCTTGATCTAGATGTGAACCCTTTTTTGATAAGGTGGGCTATATAGAAGGTCTTTCTAACCACTTTGGCAATGTGATTATCAAAGGAGAGATTGCTATCTACTTGGGTTCCCAAGTCCCTAATTACTTCTTCCGTACTTAATGGATTACCACCTATGTGGTAATTTGTGGGCACTTTGTTTTTCCCAAAGGGGATGACTATGCACTTTTTGGCATTTAGCTTTAGGCCATGGCTCTGGCACCAGTTATCCATCTCTGCGAGACCCTTTTGGAGGATGCTTGTGTCAGCCAGAGAGTCGATTATGGCACCCAGTTTGCAGTCATCTGCGAACTTGGTCAGCCATAGTCCACCCGTGTTAGCCTGTACCTCGGGGAAATATATACCGAACAGGAGAGGTCCCAAGACTGAGCCTTGTGGGACGCCACTTGTAACTGGTTTAGAGTCTGACATGGCACCTGCTATTCTGACCATGTGGGTTCTATCCCTGAGCCAGTTTGCAACCCATCTTGTGACATAGGGGTTGATATTTAAGCTGGTGAGCTTATTTATAATGCCCGAGTGGGGTATTGTGTCGAAGGTTTTTGCGAGGTCCAGGTAGGCTGTGTGGACTACCTTTCCTTCATCTATGGCTTTGGTAACTGTTTCAAAGAAGTCGACCAGGTTCAAGAGGCAAGATCTGCCCTTAACAAAGCCGAATTGGGTAGGATCCAGTGTCTGGAGGTTCCCAATGTCGTTGTTTATGATTTCCATGATGATACGCTCCATAGCTTTGCAGACCAGGCTAGTCAGGCTTATAGGGCAATGGTTTCTGGGGTCTGTTGTGGCACAACCTTTGTGGAGTGGGACCACTGTTGCTGTATGCCATTCCTTGGGTACATATCCTGTAGTAAGGCTGAGATTGAACAGTGACTTTATATGAGGGTTTAGTTCTTCTTGGAGCTCGTGTAAGATGCAGCCCGGGACACCGTCTGGTCCCATTAATGCTGTGTTTTTTGCTTTGGAGAAGGCAACTCTCACCTGTGCATCTGTGATCTCAGGAAGGCTACACTCTGTTGGGATAGATATTTGCTCTTATGGGGGGAAGGGGGGGAGAAGTTTGCACTGAACCTTTCTGCCAGGATGTTGGCAATGTCTGTGGGTTCAGTGTATTTTTTGTCGTTTTGCACTAACTCAGAGCATATCTGGGAGTTGCCTCCCAGGTTTCTGACATAACTAAAGAAGGCCTTGTGATTATCTTTAGTGTCTTGTGCAATTTTTCTTTCGAAGCTGGCCTTAGATGATTTTATGAGGGATCGTAGTTTCTTGCTAGTACTGATCAGTGACGCCTTTCGTTTTTTGGGATTTTGCTCTGTCATGTAGTAGCTTTCTCCTTCCATTATATAGCTTATTTATGGCCGGGGTCCACCAGACAGGTCTCCTGCCTTTAGAGGAATGAGTCTTGGTTTTATTTGGGATAACATGCTCCATACATTAATGTAGGTGTCCATAGAATGCTTTTGTAAAAGATTCTGCATTTTGGGCCATATTTTCCACTGGCCCGGGGGCTTTGAAGGATTCCACCTCAGTTTTGAAAAGTGTGAAGTTTGCTTTTGAGAAGTTCTTCACTCTGGTTTCCTTGGCCAGGGGTGGGGACGGAATATGGATATCCAGTAAGATTTGTTTGTGGTCTGATCTTACCAATGAGGAGTATACCTCTGGTGTGGAACATAGAGACCCCATGTTGGTGATGACCAGATCCAATATGTTTTCCCCTCTTGTGGAAGTGGTGACCAGTTGTTCCATAGCATTTGAGTTTATAAATTCTAGGAACCATTGGGTGAGGGTGTTTGGGCTAGAGTAGTTTTCCTAAGTGATGTTTGGGTAGTTGAAGTCACCCAATATAATAGTGTTTGGAGAGACCTTCATATTCTCCAGTGTTCTCAGGAAAGCTGAGTGAGGTTCCTGTATTTGGGAGGGTGGTCTGTAGCAGGCTACAAACTGAAAGGCAGTTTTGTCCACTGTTAGTTGCACATGGATGGTCTACGATGCTTTGTGCAGTGCCACTAACCTGGAGGTGTGGGTATCTTTGATAAATATGGATACTCCCCCTCCTTTTGTAGTTCGGTCCGAGTTTTGGGGCCAGAAAGTATGGTATGAAGTATAACCTGTTAGTGCTGGGGTGCTCTCGGGAGCCTTAAACCAGGTTTCTGTTACTGCACAGATATCGATATTCTCCATACTGAGGAGAGTCTCGAGTGCATGCATCTTGAGGTTTAGACTTCTGGCGTTGAGCAGCATTACCCTTAGTTTTTTTTTCTTTGTGTTATCTATGGGGGTGGGTTTGTCTTTTGAGCCTTGCCTAAAAAAGGCACTATGAGGGAGGCAAGAGCCTTTGTCAGTATTCAAAAACCCAGGGTGACAGGTGCAAGCCGTCCCTAGCGAAGCAACGTGTCTTGTCGAGCATGTCATCCCAGGCTGACAGACACTGGATCCCCTTTGAATGATACCAATACTTTAGCTAATTGTTAAAATTGATCATTTTGTCTTTATACTGTGGCATCATTCTTGGTGAGGGTAAGATGCTAGTCAAGGTCAAGGTCATACCGGCCTGGGCTACATGATCAAAGAGCTCCTGTACGTCTTTTTTCATGTAGTCCAGTGAGGTACATCTCAGGTCATTCACACCAGCATGGACAATGACGGAGTCATATTTGTACTTGCTTTGGAGTGACCTGAGTGCTTGGGTTATGTGGTGGATCCTGGCACCCGACAGGTAGCTTACAGTGACCTACTCCTTGTTCAGCCTGGTGAGTGGGACATCAGTGTGTCTGACAATAGAGTCACCTATTACAAGTGTATTAGGTGTGTTGTTTAGCCTTAAGGGCTGTGACTGTGTGGCACACTGACTTTGTGAGCTATGTGCTATGTGGATATTGTTTCGTGGTAGGTGTTGCTTAGATGTCTGCTTTGGAGGTCTCTGCTGCTTAGGCAGATTTTTATTTAGAGCCTCCAAGTATGTTTTTGTGTGTTTATGTGTTTGGTTTGCTGATGCGATAGGTCTATGTGAGACTGGATTTGTGGTGTGTGTGGTTACCTTCTCCTCCTGACAGGCTGTGCCAGTACTGGGTTGAGAGAGCTCAGCCTCCAGTTTGGCTATATAGTTGCATCTCTCACATATATCTGAGTTTGTTGGGAGGAGGAGAGGGTGGTCTGTATACATAAGGTAGTTGTAACATTGCCTCAAGATTCCCAGATTCACCAGCTGGACTGAAGAGTAAACTCATAACTGACCTTTGGACATGCCAGAATAATATAGGGAACTACTTATTGACTGATCAGAAATAACCAATAGGGAGCAAGTGCTTAGAAGGAGTATAAGAGGATGTAGTGCTTTAGTTTGTGTTTACCTATGAGATTACTTATACGAGCAAGTGCAGGGCTTTAGAATGAAAATATAGTGCTTAATTAGAGATTTAGAGCAGTTATAAGGGAAAAAGTGAAAAGCAGACTTTGTGGAGCTGGGAATAATTTAAACCTGTTCAAGCGGCACTGCCCGACGCTGCTGTGTTCACAAGACCGCGCAAAAAGAGAGTTGCAGGGTTTTAAGAGAGAGATCAAGGAGTTCGGAATTGACCCAAAATGGCCAATAAAACTACAGTTTCTAGACAGTAACCACTCCTACAGGGACAGGCAGGCTGCTCAGTGTTAACCACTGCCACTGTTGAACACAGAGACTTCCCTTTAGCCCAGATAAGCACTGGCCTCCAAGAAACTTACAAACAGTTCAGAACAACAAATCTGTAACTGAACTTTCTTAAATTTCAGAAAGTGGGAAAAAAGCAAGATTTTTTTGTTTTGTTTTGTTTTAGTTTAAAGGTAGCAGAGATACACAAGTAGTAAAATATTCACAACAGTGCAATAAATGACCCACACTTGAGTGCTAGGCCAAAGTCAGGTAAAATGCAATTTTAAGAGAAAAAAACGATTTTAAGTTATGATGGGGTAGCTGAGATTCTATGGGATATGTGGACTTTGTAAAGTTGTTTCAAGTATAAATTTGCACAGAGTTTGTTTGCTAGTACATTGGGTAGCTCTACTGGATCCAAATAGTTTGTGCCATTTTGGATAAGTTTTGAGAAATTTGGGGTGTTATTCCTTAGGTTTGTAATGTAATTAAAGAAGTCTGTATAACTGTCTTTAGCTTCTTATGCTAATCTAAGTTCATATTCCTGATGGTGTGTTGTTAGTTCCTTAAATAGATTTTTTATGTAACCTTGATTTTAGGGTTTTGATTTTGTTATACAGTTTAAGAAGCGTTTTTATTTTATTGTATTTTTATTCATACATGTGTACCAACAGGATGGTTTACTTTTAAACTTTCCATTTTTTTGGATTGGGTAGAGACTGCTAGGTTAATGCATTTATCTACGTACAAATAGAGCTTGGTTGATTAACTATTTGCTGTGCCAGTATCATGTGTAACACGGTTAAACCCGAATTTTGAGACTTCATTACGGAATTTTAGAAGTATCTGAATTTTATGATGTTTGCATCTAATTGTTTAGATATTTTGAAGGGAAATGTTACCAGTCTGTAATTTGATTTAAATGGGGAAGGGAGTACCAGGGGGATAGTTGATATTGATGCTGTGCTGTTAAGGACAAGTTCAAGAATGTTCTTTTCTCTAGTCTGGTTCCTTGAAAATTGGGTCCAGAGAGTTCTGTTTATTAAATGAAGGAATTTTTGGACTTAACCTACAGCTGAGGTGTAGGTATCCTAGTTTATCATCGGGTCGATAAAGTCTCCAAGGATACTGGAATTCCAGCTGATTTGGAGTTCATTCAGTGCATTTAGGAACCTAACATAGTTTTCTGAGAGCAGGGAGGGATCATGTAACATTATAATCTCTCAGTTGGTCCTCTTAAGTGTGATTTAGATTTTAGTCAGTTCAGTTTCTGGGCCTGTTGACTTCTTAGAAGTGATGTGATCTCTAACCAATATGGTCACTCCACCACAGTTACCAATGGGCCAAAAGGTGTGGTAGGCATAAAACCCTGGAATGGAGAGAGTGCTTTCTCTATTTTTATACCAATGTTTCTGTAATAACACACTCACACATATATACATCAAAATGCATCAGGGCCTTAAGATCATACAATTTGTTATTTAGGATCTTGGCGCTGACATGGTCTGGTGTTTAATGTGCTTTTGTTAGGATGAGAGATCCATTAACTAGACTCTGTCTAAAAAGGCACTTGGGGGGCAGCAAAGGCTTTAACCAGTATGTGGAAATGAGAAGTGTAAGCCATCCCTGGCAAAGCAAGAGTGATTGTCTAGCATCTCATACCATGCTGACATATACTGGATCCCCCCAGAATGATACCTGCTATGCAACCCATTGTTAAAGCTAATCATCTTTTCCCTCTATTTTGGCATCATTCAGGAAGAAGAAAGGATTCCACTCAGAACCAGGGTCTTACCTGCATTTATTACATGCATGGAGAGCTCTGTCATGTCTCTTTGCATATTTCCCAGGGTTCTACATGCTAGGTCCTTCAAACCCACATGGATCACTACCATATCATAATTATATTTTTGGCTTAAGAGTCTTTAGGACCCTTGCTATGTCAATGACCCTGGCTCCTGAAAGGAAACTCACAGTCAGCCTGTCTTTATCCAGCCTTCTGAGAGTTTTGTCAGTATGTCTGGCAATGGAATCACCAATCACTAGTACGCTTTCTTTAGAATGGTGTCTAAGGACAGTAATTTTGGACTGGTTAATTACCTGGTGATCCTTTACTATGCTAATAGGTGTTGTACTGTTTGATTGGTGCTGACATCTAGATGTACTAGGTCCTGGAGGCTTTGGCCTTCAAATTAACAAAGTCCAAGAGGGCAGCAGCATCCTCCAAGTTTCTGATCTGCAAGTGGTTACTGTGGATCACTGTGCAGGAAAAAACATAAAATATGAAAAAAAAATATGCTATGAAAAAAATATGCATGCACAGCATTAAAGCAGAACTCCCTGTTATGAAACACATAGAGTCATAGGCTCATAGGTTGTGGACAACTTTAGGCCTAGCCAGTTTTCCCAGCTGTTGCTTGGATTAAACTATGCTATCTGGTGTTTAAATTAACCTTACCCATTCCAAGGTCTATATTTATATTACAGCTAGTAACAAAAACTAGGATCATACCATATATATTTAGAGGGGCCCAGAGCATGGGGTAAAACATTTAACAGCTGGTTCTACCCATTATTAGTGCAGGGGCAGCCCTGGGATAAATGTTCTATTTAAAGTAACAACAACCAGCTGAATAAATATATCTAACAAAAAACACCACAGTTGAGCAGAAAACCTTTATACGACACAAAGCTTTCAGGTTAAACACCCTTTCTCAATGCTTCATACAGGTCTATAAAAATAACCATTTATATAAGCGCCTGAAACAATCACATGACTTGCAGCCCAAAAGTCATATGATCAAATATAACAACCTTATGATGCATTCCTACATAAATACATATATATGTATAATAAAAATATATATATGTATAATAAAAATATACATGATTACATATATAAAAAGAAAATTGATACATAAACACAAAGCAATATAATACAAAAAAAATGTGTTAAAATACAAGTATAATTATAAAACATCAATAATTACAGTACATTATTTCAACCTTGTATGCTGTATTCTAACCAATATTGTTTTATAAATGTTCTATTTCCCATCCATAGATCCAAGTTGCGCTTGAATATGGACAGAGATGATAAAAACTTTCTTCATAAAAAAAAACTCCTATCCAAACATAAACCTACCACTCTAGCCCCAGATAACCTTCCTTCTGAATATATTAAACTAGCACCAGATCTAGTAGCCTACCCAGTAAGCATTCTATTCAACCTTTCCATCAAAGAGAACATTGTTCCTCTACTTTAGAAGAAATCCTGCATTTTGCCACTTCACAAAGGTGGGCATTCAACCTATCTTCTCCCCTAGCCAAAATCCTAGAAAAATGCATCTATCACCAACTATTAAACTCTATACTGGAAAATAATCTACTCTGTCCTACCCAGCATGGTTTCTGCCCACACCACAGTACCAACACTGCACTCCTCAATTTCTGTACAGACATTAATCAGTACAGTAATGCCAGTGCACTAGCATCAACAGTAGTCCTTCATCTGCCTAAAGCCTTTGACATGGTGCTCCAACCTAAATTTCTTAAAAGCCTCTTCTCCCTTGGACTGGGCAGTCCATCCCTGTCATGGATCTCTAGTTACTTAACTGACAGACATCTGGTGGTCAAATGGGCCACCAGCATCTCCTCCTTCTTTCCTATATCTGTAGGGGTTCTGCAAGGTTCCATCCTAGGACCACTCTTATTTAATATCTTCATTAATGACCTTAATAAATCAACCAAAATTTCTCTATCATGCAGTATGCAGATGATTCAATACTCATCTGATCAATTACATCTGTTGAAAAATGACAGCAACTAACACAGGAATCCCTCCTCACTACAGAGGCTTGGCTTTGTAACACATGACTTCTATTGAACCCCTCCCAAAACTATTTACATTCCAAGCTACTAGGAGTATTGATTGATGAAAAATGAAGTTTGAATTCCATATAAAAGAAAAAGTCCAAAAAACACATCAAAAACTAAATATCCTCTACAGAATGAATCTATTTTAACTGAAAAAGCAAGTATGTATAGCCACAGCATACCTCCTTCCAAACGTATGTACATATCATCCTATATACCACCCAACTGAACCTTCTAGAACAGTCCTATAACAAAATAGCAAAATTCACAGTGAACTGACCATAAAGGTCCCACCACTGCTTAGCCCTTAAAAAAGGTAATCTGATTAGAACTTCCTCACTGCTTGTCTTAGTCTCAGCTGAGTATTACACATACTCTATCCCACAAATCTGAATATGCCAAAGCTTGGTCAATATTCTTACTCAGTATATTCCAAACATAACCCTCCATTCAATTTATTAAAAACAAACTCAGCAGCAGACTCTCTATTCTCATATCATGTCTCAAAAATCTGGAATGGCATTCTATTCCCTATAAGAGAATTATCACTGACCCTTCACATCCAGACCACCATCTTTTTTGAACTATTACCATCAGTCAGGCATTATAGATTAATACACACCAAAACAAGCAGTTGTAATAACAGTTTTTTTTTCCAGAGGCCATCAAGTTCAAAAATGGTTAACTCAGCTTATCAGGCTGGGTATTCTTTTTCCCCAATCCTCTGAGGATTTTGCAGTATTGTTTACATATTGTTAATACTTGTTTCTTTCAGAGTTTATTTACTATTTCTTGCACTTTGCACTTTGTATTTATATGTATATTTATTTTTTTTGTTTTGTTCTTAGTAGTTGCATGTATGTCATTTGTCTTGTTCTTAATAGTTGCATGTATGTTGTTTATGTAATTCATACTATACTTGAAGAGTCATTGAAACCAGAGTCAAATTCCTTGTATGGGAGCATACTTGGCCAATAAATGTGATTCTGATTCTGAGTAGACTTCTTACACATATCCTTTAAAAAACTCCTAAAAATGTATCTCATGGATAATTGGACTTGTTCTTGCTCCACCCCTGGGCAAAATACTATTTCTTCTCACTTATTCCAATATTAATTCCTCCAGCCTTTCTTTTAACCCCAGATATTCTACACTTTTTCTTTCATTACTTTGTCATCTCATCTGGCTATTTTATATCCATGATCCTACCTGTCTTATTTTGCTTGTGATCTATAAGCTATCTCAATCCATTATTGTTATTGTAAAATTTCTGCTTAATGTATGTTACTCATATCTATTTATAAATTGTTAAATTATCTGCTTATTTTATGCTGTACAACTGTTTGAAAATTGTATTGTTAAATCTTGTTTATTATTTTGTGTAAATTCACAAGGAGCTTTTCTCCTCAGGCCTCTATTGGAAAGGGGCTTTGCCCTGTCTGATTATGCCTGCAAACAAATGTAAATAAATAAATTATCTGGATGAGGAGTCTATTCCAGAGCAGTGCTATCCTCTGGAAGACATGTCTGTCCCACTAAAACTGGTCAGTTAATGTTGCAGAAAAGGTTTAGATCCCTGGAAGAAGTATTTCAGATGCCATTTGACTTGTTGATGTGTAGTAGGTCCATCTGTAATGGGTCAGAGGATGCCTTTTGTACTAGACACAGGTCACTTCTCAGCACTCTGAAAGAAACTCGCTATAGTAACAGGGCTTTTAGACAGTCTATGTAGAGCAATTTGTTGAGGTCTTGTATCCTTTTGTAAGGTATCCCTGTGGGCATTCCAGCTGTTACATGTGTCTGGACAGATTCATGCCAACATGAGTGTTATACTCAATGACTGACCTTATAAGGGCTGAGTAAAGCTTTTCTGCTGGTATCTGTTGTCTTTTATATTGTGTACTTTGCATTGACTGCACATTGTGACTGTATAACAATTAGCAATGGAAACTTAGAGTGCACTTTGTTTCTCTTATATTCCATATTTCCATTTAGGTGTCGATACATCCATAATTTGCAGAATTGTTTTTTTCTCATGATTTACCCAAATACTGGTATTCTATCAAATTTATACAGTGACTCTCTATTTAATGTATTTATAGCAGAAAAAAATATGGCAAATGCTACTGATCTATTAATATTTCTCAGCTGAAGTGGGGCAATCATTTAAATAATATGCATGAGGAGAAGTGCTTGACAACTCTACTCTCATCTGTGGAACAGACCATGTGCCTTAGTCCATTCATTCAGTGAAGCTTTGTCCAATGACAACAAGTGATCCATGATGTGTTCTAAGTGCAGCACAATACCATCCCCCACCACTGCAGTAATCCTGCAGACCTTTGGCCATTTGCTTAATATATTGGGAGGTGAGGAAGTTATCATGAAAGAACAAGGCAGATGGTGCCATGGAGTACTGCAGATATCATCATGGTCTTGTCACCTGTTCCAGCTTCATGTGGCTAAGTAATATGTCAGTATGGGGGTTCAGCAGCTCTGCTGTGCCGTGTCTCAGCAGAAATACAAGCAACAAGAGAAAATGAGCTTGTCTGAAGTAACTAAATGAATCAGCCCTTTCTTACAGATGGCAAGGGATGGGCTGCCAGATTAACAGTTTGCTGCAATATATCAAAATCAGAGAGAAGGGGCAGTTGTTTATGTGTAAAAATTTCTGTTTCCCCTCCCCCACTCCTGAGAAAAGCACTGTACCAGTGATGAGATCAGTTAGTCATTCGTTTATTAACGGTGATACTCTAAAGCAGGGAATTAGCAATGAATGATGTGGCAGGTGAGGATTTTAGCAGGAAATGCTGTCCTGCAGTTTAACAAGCATTGTTAATTCCCAAGCTACAATAAATATGCTGTTTTGTTAACACATGGCTAAGGAAAGCAGTCAGTTTAGCAGACAGCTGGCATTCTTACCACATCATCCTTAAATTTAATGTTAACTTTCACTGCAACATGCAACAAATGTAAGCCGATACCCAAGACAATACAGCTTTTGTGGCTTTACGGATTGTTATAAATATTATATGTATAATACCTAAAGTCTGACATTCACTATTCTCACTTTGTATTATTAGTCATACATATGTTTATTTTACCAAGTTTTACAGTTGTCACACTGCCCCTTTGCTTTTCTCACCATAATTTTACAGTTGTTATACTTTGTCTCTTTCTGTTATACTTTGTGTATTATTAAATAAATAAATAAAATAATAATTGTCTCCTCGCCAATTGTAAACTGAATATTTTTTATTTATATACTTAACATTGTGTTTTCATGCCATTACTGCTTTAATAGCTTGAGCCAAGGATGAAAGTGATCCCTGGACCAGCCCACCTACCTGGTTAACAAAATAAATAAAATTGAAATCCTATACTAAGGAAATCACTTTGTAATTCCACCAGTTTCAGGGAATGTATTAGCCTGTAACACAAACAGAATTGTATTAATCTATCAATTCAGAGTACCAAAGACATAACTTAGCAAAAGCTCAACTTTAGATTGAATTTGCAAATTTCTTTCAACATAACTCATTTCACCTCCTAGAAAACATTTTACAAAATTATTCATGCTATGTGCATTTATGAGTGAAGCATATTTTATCGAACTGTATACTGAGCTAACTGTGTGGAAATCTGGTCAAGTGTACTTATGATCAAGTGCAATTATTATCAAATGTGGTATATGTTAAAAGGAGGAAGATCTTTTATGATAGGTTTGGTGTGCATTTTGGATGGTAATACACATAAATTGAAAGTATAGGCTTTAGCGAGTAGGAGTGTCTGTGTAAGTGTGTGTGTGTGTGTGTGTGTGTGTGTGTGTGTGTGTGTGTGTGTGTGTGTGTGTGTGTGTGTGTGTGTGTGTGTGTATGTGTGTGTGCTTGCAGGTTAGAGTTGGAGTAAGGTCTAGGTGTTGTGCGTGTGTGTTGTTTTGCATGCAGTATATGTCTGAGCTGTCTTTTCTTGTGGTAGTGTTATATAAACATTTTTTCTGGGGAATACTACAAGTGCCTGAGTTCCAAGAGGTCAACACCCACTGTCTTGTAGCTTGTGTAGGCTACAGCTCATGCTTGAACTCAGATATGAGTTTGGGCAAGCAGCTGTCACAACTTACCAAAGGACATCAGTCAGAATTCACTGATACATGTGGAGCAGCCATGGGGAAGGAAGCAGGAGGGGGATTTCAGGGTTAGGGAGTGGGAAGAGAGTTTTAGGATTAGACAACAGGAAGGGAATTTTAGTGTTATGGAAAAGGAAGAGAGTTTTAGGTTTAGGGAGTGATCATGGAATTTATGTTTAGAAAGAGGACTGAAGTTTTAAAGCTATCGAGGAGTTTAGGGTTAGGGAGGGGGAGTGGAGTTTTAGGGTAAGGGAGCAAGATCAGCAAGGACTCATGCTGGTAGCTGAATGGTGGTTTTAGGGTTAGAGTCAGGGTTCTGGTAACATTATAAAATTTATAGGCTCAGGTACTGGATTGGCTATGTAGAAATGGGAAATCAGACTAGGAAGAATTTGAGAACTTGCTTTTTCAAGCAAGCAGCAGCACGCGTGTTGAGAGCTGGTAGCATGTGAGCACCTGCGTGCATGAGTGTATGTGTATCTGATAATATTTATATGTTCTCCTTGGAGTAGGCAAACTTCTCTAGATGTGAAAGGATAGCTACTATGTCATCACAGCTTTGCAAAGGCGAGCTTATAAGCATGGTTCCTGTGTTGCATTGTTATACAAGCCTTTCTCTAGAAGGTGCAGGTATTGCAGCAGATTAGACTGACTCCCACTCCTAAATGACAGGAAAGTGGTGACAACTAGTCATCACAGGTCCATCCAGTGGCTTTGGGTCACAACATTCTTTATGTTTAATAAACAACTGTATCACATTTGTCTAGGAAATTGGATCACAGTCAGGTGGGTACTTATTTTAATTCTGCTGTCCCTAAGAGTCATGGTTTTAGAAAGCTCCCATATACCAGTATTCTGTCAGCATAATCTGACCACAGCCTGATAGTCCAAAGCATAGCACCAGACTTTCGTTTGTACAATGTATTGCAAAAACTATACATGCAGTGTCTGAATATGACTGTGTATACACTTATGGAAATATGCATATACAAAAGTATGCTTATATTTAAATAAAAGCTATTAGCCTAGTGGGATTAACTTAATCAATTAAAGGATATATAAGTAAATAATGTTGTACTTTTTTTCAAAATATGTTAAACATTCTTTGATCTCATGTCACATTTCTTTATACAATTATATGCTGTGTGTGCATAGATTTAAACTAGATATAGCCCACTGGCAACAAGACGAGCCAAAGTATGCTGTATATTTGCTATATGTTATAGGTTCATAGGTTCATAGGTTCATACTAGGCTATCTGCCCTAGGGCATTTATAAGCCTAGCCAGAGTGTGTGTGGCTTTCACCACCCCTTAGGATGAGAATACTATACCCATTAGTTTGCTGTGCCTCTGTCCAGCAGTGACACAGAGATGATTCCCGGGGTAAACCTACGATCTCCCATCCACTCATCAAGATTTCTCTTGAACAGAGTCAGTGAGGGGCTCTGCCTCACATGGACTGGGATTCTGTTCCATAGTGTAGGGAGTCTCTGGGTGATGAATCTGTCCCTCCAGCACGTCCTATTTATATCCGTGTTGATATTTAAGTAGCAGGGAGTGTGGGGGGTGCAAGGATGCTTGTCCCCGTGTTTATAGTTGAAGAAGTGCAATATGGTTTGTTTTTTTATTTATTTCTGTATGCAGTTGTGCTGGAATATAGTACATGCCAATTTCCTATGTATTTTCAGTGTTATTGGATTCAAAGTTTTGTATTTTCAGTGTTTTGAATTTTCAGGATTTTGGTCTCACTGTTTTGAATTTCAGTGTTATGGGCTTTCAATGTTCTAAAGTAAATAAGTAAATATATATATATATATATATATATATGAATATATATATATATACATATATATATATATATATATATATGTATATATATATAAAATCAATGTGAAAAAAGGGAAGACTCCCCACTAAAGCAAAGTCTTGTAGAAAAAAATGTACAACAAACAATACCAACACCACCAACACAGCCAGATTATTTTCCTTTTCACAGATAAACCAAGAAGCTTGGATAAAGACTTCAATAAACCATAAAAATAAAATTAAAATTAATAAACACTTTAATAAAATAAACACATAGCAACATTAGATAATTGGATAAGTGCTTTTGGGTTCTTACAACCCTCAATCAATCAGATCTAATCATTAAAAACACATTTCTGTTTTAAAATACTAATGTCCAATCAAAAATCATCTTCATTTTCAATCAACCAAAATTGAGGATCCATCTGCGTATTCCTCATTGGCTTTTATGAGATAAAATCAAACCAGTAAATTCCTTTTATTTTTGTTTTCTGGCATGGGAATCTGTGGATTGACATTGGTTGATTGAAAATTAAGATAATTTTGATTCGACATTATTATTTTAAAACAGAAATGTGGTTTTAATGCTTAGATCTGATGAAGGGTTGTAAGAACCTGAAAGCGCTTATCCGATTATCTTATATTGCTATAAATGTTTATTTTATTAAAATGTTTATGTGCACTTTCGCGAAAGCCGATTCACCGAAGCAAGGTACAGTGGGGATAAGGAAATATAGCCTTTTCCGCACTGTAGTGCGATCTTGGAGATGGTATATTTAAGTAACGGGGGTGTGCAGAGGGGCGTGACCCCTGAAAAACAATGTTTCTTGTTTGTTATCTATTTATTTTGCTGATTCAGTGAATCAGCTTTCACGAAAGTCAGGTCGTACTTTTGTTAGTCGAAGTAATGTAACTTCGACTAATAAAAGTAGACCCATATATATATATATATATATATATATATATATATATATATATATATATATATATATATATATATATATATATATATATACACAGATACACCAGTGGATGCCTTTTGGTATGATAGCATTCGACCTGGTTTAACTTATTGTCTTAAACAACTGGCTTCCTCAGCACCTGCAGTACAACAAAAAACAAAACTTTCCCACCCTCTGAAAAAAGAAATATGAGTAAAGCCACTCAGACGTCTACAGCAGGTTCTCTGGTGCCAGACTTGCTACTCAAACTCAGGTTACCAACATCACAGTCAAGAGCTAACCCTCTGCCCTTGAGTAAAAATTACTGTTACTTTTAATATTTTTAATTTTAACTAGGAACTGACATATTTCCTGGGCAGTAAGTGAATACAAGCGGTGTTCTGGCAGCTGATTTTGAAGGGGCTAAAGTACATGAAAAAAAGCTACAACAAAGACCACTACTGTAAAGTAGTGTACAGGGAAGTAAATAGTGTGGGAAGAAATAGCCAGGGAATTGTTATGGCTAGGCTTGTATAGGTCCTAGGACCGATAGCCTAGTACCAACCTATGAACCTATGAACCTATAAATCAAGAGTTCAAATATGCATTTGTATGGTGACCATTTTTTTAATTTCACCAAATATTTTGGTATTCTAAAACCATGACAGGAATGCACCCCATCCCTGAGTCAGCATCTAATTAGAGTTCAAGAAATTAGTATTGCTTTAGTCTCTCATGTTTACCATGAGTGTTCTTCTCAGCACCCACACAGAGTTGCCTCTTTCTACAGTTCATATGGGATTACATGTATGTATTGGTAGTATGTTTAATTACACTTGAAAAGTATTTTTTATTATCTCTGTTGCTCCTATCACTATTGGAACTGTTTAGGTATCTTTATTATACATTGCACTGTTTTCTGCTTGCAAATCCTGGTATTTTATGATTTTATGTCTTTCACTACATAGGATCATAGGAGGTTACTAGGCTAACAGCCCTAGGGCCCTTACAAGCCTAGCCAAGTTCAACCCTAGTTCCCTAGAGTGTCTTTTCAAGCAGACACTAAAATCAGCACCTATTTCCCCTGTCCAGGAGGGACACAGGTGTAACCTCCACAGTGAATTTCCAGTTTCCCACCCAGTCATCCAAATTATGCTTAAATAGGGTCAATGAGGGGCTTTGTTTAACATGAACTGGAAGTTTGTTCCAAAGGTGAGGTAACGTCTGTGAGACAAATCTGTCCCCCCAGCAAATTCTGTTGATGTCACATCCCAGGTTAAGGTCCTTTGAATGAGTGACCCATGTGCCATTTGACTTGCAAATGTGCAGCATTTCCATTAAAGCAGGATTAAGGATTGCCCTAGATGCAAGTCACAGCTTGCCTCTGAGCTGTCTGTATGACACATAGTAAAGTAACAGTGATTTCAGTCTGTCCACATATGACAGATGCTGAAGAATATTGGCCTGATGAAGGAGGAGTACAGGGGGTTATGACCTCTTTTTTTTCTCGAGGCAATGCCCTTACTTATGAAATGAGCAGTATAAAATGTCCTTCTTACCACATTGTGATCAAAGGTAAGGTTGCTGTCAACCTGTGTACCCAGAGCTCTCCCCACTGAATGCATGCTTAGGGTATTGCTATTGATATGGTAGTTATCAGGAAGAGCACCCTTGCCAAAGGGGATGATAATGCATTTTTTTACATTAAGTTTAAGACCATGACTTTGGCACCAATTGTTGGTCCATATAAGCCCATCATGCAGGATGTTGACATCTTTAGGGGACTCAATGACGACTCCTAGTTTGCAGTCATCAGCAAACCTTGACAGCCACAGACCTTTAGCTTTTGCCTGTACTTCAGAGATGTAGATTCTGAACAGTAGGGTTTCCAGAACCAATCCCTGTGGAACACCACTGGTTACAGGTCAGCTGGATGAGGCGGAGCCCCTTATTTTGACCATATGAGTTCTATCAGTGAGCCAGTTTGCAATCCACCTGACAATATATGGATTGATACCCAACTGGGTGAGTTTATCAATGATGACTGAGTGGGGGTCTGTGCCAAAGGCCTTGCCTAAGTCTAGGTAGGCCATATGCACAGATTTGCCCTCATCTATGGCTTTGGTGACTGTCTTGAAGAAGTTCACCAAGTTTAACAGGCATGATTTCCCCTTGACAAAGCCAAACTGGGTAGGGTCAAGCATTTGGAGGTTTCCTATATCTTTGTTGATAAGGTCCATTAAGGTCCATGATGATTTGCTCAATGGATTTACAGATAAGGATGGTCAGGCTGATGGGTCTATAGTTCCTGGGGTCAGTGGATGCACCCCCTTTGTGCAAGGGGATGGCGGTAGCTGTTTTCCATTCTACTGAGATGAAGCCAGTGCTTAGGCCGTGATTGGAAAGAGTACCCACTGGTGTTGTTAATTCCTGTTTTAACCCATGTAGAATATAGCCTGGGATGTTATCTGGTCCTATATTGGCTGTATTTTTGGCCCTGGAGAGGGAATTTAAGACCTGCTCCTTAGAGATACTAGGAGGGGTACAGGTGCTAGGGATGCTTTGCGGTATGTGTGATGGTGACAGGGGAATGAAGTTTTCATTGAACCTGTCAGCCAACAGGTTTGCTGTGTCCACAGGTTCTGTATATGTAGTACCATTAACTACAAGTTCCGTGCAAATCTGGGCCTTTCCTTTGAGGTTATGGATGTAACTGAAGAATGCCTTATGATTGTCCTTAGTTAGGAAAGCTAATTTGGATTCGTAGTTAGCTTTGGAGGACTTCACAAGAAGTCTTATTTGCTTGTTTAAGTTGAGGAGGGAGTGCTTCCAGTTTTGGGACCTTTCCTTCCTACTCTTAGACAGCAATTTCTTTCTCTTATTGTACAGCCTGTTGATGGCAGATGTCCACCAGGCAGGTGTGTTCTTCCTTGAAGATCTTGCTTTGGTCCTATCAGCTATCTATGGCAGAGTCAATACAATTGTAGAGGTGTTCATATAAAGCATCAGTGTATATCCTGGCATAGGTGTGCATTCTATCAGTGGGGAGAAGGACTGTGAAGCTATTTATGCCATCTCGTAAGAGGTTGAAATTGGTCTTGGAGAAGTTTTTTAGTCTAGTCGTTGTTGGGGAGGTCTGGTGTTATAGTTTCTTCTAGCAAGACTGATATGTGGTCAGATCTTACCAGGGAGGGCCACACACTGGGGGTGGTACAACTGTCCCCAATGTTGGTGAGCACCAGATCCAGGTTGTTTGAGCCACTTGTGGGTATGTCAACCAGCTGGTCCAGAGCACTGGAGTTTATAAAGTTCAAGAACCTTTCGGCAAGTGAGTCAAAACATGTACAATTTGCCCAGTCAATGGACGGGTAATTAAAGTTACCCAAAACCAGAGTGTTTAGTTATATCTTGATTGACTCAATTAGATCCAGGTAGGCTGAGTGGATGTCCTGATTCATGGATGAGGTCCTATAGCTGGCAATGACTTGAAGAGAGGCCTTACCAACAGTCAATTGCACCTGAATCAATTCAAGGGAATCATGCTGTTTAACTAGAGGTGTATTTATCTTTAATAAATATTGATACACCACCTCCTTTAGTTTTCATGCCTTTAATTTGTGATCTGACCATGTGATGGAAGTGTAACCCAGTATGGCTAGGGTGCTCTCAGCAGCCTTAAACCAGGTCTCTGTGACTGCATAAATCTCAGCCTCTTCCAAGGTAAGGACTGCTTCCAGTGAGTGCAATTTCAGGTTTAGACTCCTAGCATTTAGCAGCATAACCTTGAGGTTGCTTTTAGAGGGTATTTTAACATTGCGAGTTTTGCACTTGTGACATTGCCTAATAAAGGCACTGTAAGGGTGGCAAGAGCCTTAGCTAGTGACCAAAATCCCAGGGGTGACAGATGAAGGCCATCTCTGGCAAAGCATCAAGGTCTGGCGACCATGTCCTCCCAGGCTGACAGATACTGAATCTCCTTAGAATGACACCAGAAACTAAGTCAATTGTTGAGGTCAATCATTTTTGTTCATATTGTCTCATTATCCTAGGTGAAGATAAAATGCTGCTTAAGGCTAGGGACATACCTGCCTGAGACACATAATCAGAGAGCTCAGTCATGTCTCTGTTCATATAGTCCAGTGAGGTACGTCTCAAATCATTCACACCAACATGGACTATGACAGGGTCATAACAGTACCTTTTTTGAGAGACTTGAGTGCATGTGTGATGTGGCAGATCCTGGCACCTAACAGACAGCTGCCCATGACCTTCTCCGTATCCAGCCTCGTGAGAGGGACATTATGTGTCTCATGATGGAATCATCTGTGACTAATTTGTTTGGTTTTGTGTTTTGCCTTTTGTGTGTGATATATTATGTGCACTGTGTTCTGCATGGGATGTATTATGTGAACCGTGCTTGTGTTTGTGTTTGGGAGGTCTCTGATGTTTAGGTAAGCTTCTGGTAAAGACCTCCACATATGTAGGGTTATGTGTTGTTGGTTTGGTTGGTGCTGATGGTGAGGTGTGCATCCTGACAGCCTGCTTTGTGTCAGATGTACTGAATAGTGAGTGAGAGAGCCTAGATTCTATGCTCTTAATATAAATGCATCTTTCACATATTGAATTTGTGTGAACTAGAAGAAGTGGGGTGTCAGCGTACATGAGACAATTGCTACAATGGCTCAGGGTGCCCATGTTGACCAGGGTGGCTAGAGAAACTATGGGAAATTGTCCATCCATAATGCTAGCTAAATTAATGTGATCAGAAATGGGGAAAGGAGACGAAGGACCAGGTACGGTAGATGGACAAGAGAAGAAGTACAAATAACAGGTCTAGCTATTTGAGTAATTAAAGATACTTTTATCCTTTTTCCTTTGACTACTATTGTTGCTATTGGATGACCCTATGTAATCAAAACTTCTTCATTTTCAGTAATGCTTTGTGGTCAGTGTTTTCAATTCTTCTCAGCTACTCATATATTGCAGTGCTTGCATGATCCCCAAGGCAACAGTCTTGCTACATTGTCATGCCCTTTAACATACATAGCCATGAGTATAATGCAGCCAGCAATGAGATGTGCAATTGTTTCTAACTCTTTATTATAGAATTTCTATTTGTCGGTTTCTCCCACTTTTCTGTAGACTTTGTAAATCAACGTGTACATAGCAGGCCATCTTAAGCTGCCATTAATAGCCTTGTATTATTTGGTTTACATTTAACTTTCTTTAACCATTCTTGTGTCAAATATTGATCAAAGTGTGTTTGTTCTATGAGATATTCTTTTAGTTTGTTTGTTTGTTTGTTTGTTTGTTTGTTTTTTGGTACTTTCTCCTGCTGCCTGATTTGTATCTGCTTCTGGCTTGATTTCTGTTCCTAATCCTTTCTAAAATGTTTCTTCTAAAGAAAGCAAAGATGCCATCTTCGATTTGTTTTTTCATGGTTTAGAACCTTCACTATAACTGAATCTGATTATGTCAAACAAAAAGAATAGTCCAGATCCCAGATTTGCTGGTTTCAGGACTTTATCGTGATTTTCTGAGTTGTCTAGACCTTGCTATGGTAGAGGGAAGTCTTTCTGCTTATCAGTGAGAGTGGTAAGCATTGAGCAGCCTATCTGTCCAAAGAGGAGTGGCTACCAGCTCTGAAATTGTAGCTTATTGCCCGTTTTGGGATAATTTCTATCCCTTTCAACTTTCTAACTTAAATTAAACTATTCCCAATGCCATATAGTCTGCTCTTCAAATTTTCCCTTAGAACTAGTCAGTTTTTAGTTTTTTGCATTCAAACCTGCTCCTTCGAGCTCAGCACTTTGTCAGAACTTGCTGTAGCACTAAAATAAGTTACAAATGACTACTGCACTCAAACTTCCTCATTAGCCTAGACAAAAACAGTTTTTTGTATGTCTATAGGAAAACAGTTTTTTAGTACCTACTGTTTTCTCCTGTCTACCTGATGAATTTTGGCATCTTGGAGCAATGTACTCCTACCACCCACCACTACAACCTGTGAGAGATTCACTTATATAGCCAAACTGGAGGCAAATCTCTCTCCAACCAAGACTGGACTAGACAGTCAAGAGGAGAAGGTAAACACTTGCACAACATCACACCCAACACATAGTCCCACTAATCCTACACCACAAAAACCCACACATAGAAACACAAAACATTCATGGAGACTCTCAATAATAATCTGCCCAAGCAACAGACACCTCCAAAGCAGAAAAGCAAGCAACCTCCACCCTCCAACACAACCCAAAGGACACATAGCCCACAAACTCAGTGTGCCACTCAACCACTGCCCACAAGGCAAAATAAAGTACCCAACACACTAGTGATCAGTGACTCTATAGTCAAGCACACAGATGTCCCTCTCACCAGGCTAAACAAAGAGAAGGTTACTGTCAGCTGCCTGTTGGGTGCCAGGATTTGCCACATAATGCATGCACTCAGGTCACTCCACAACAAGTACAAATATGACTCTGTCATTGTCCATGTTGGTGTGAACAACCTGAGATGTACCTCCCTGGACTACATGAAAAGAGACATGGAAGAGCTCTCTGATCTTGTAGCTCAGGCATGTATGACCCTAGCCCTGAGTAGCATCCTGTCATTGCCAAGAATGATACCACAGTACAAGGACAAAATGATTGACTTCAACAATTGGCTAAGTCTCTGGTGTCATTCGAAGGGGATCCAGTATCTGTCTCCCTGGGATGACATTGTCGACAGACCACAATGCTTTGCCAGAGATAGCCTGCACCTGTCGCCACTGGGATTCCAGATACTGGCCAAGGCTCTTGCCACCCCTACAGTGCTTTTTTTAGACAAGGTTCAAATGACAAATTCACCACCATAACAGGTACAGGCAAGCAAAAACTGAGGGTAGTGCTACTCAATGCTAGAAGTCTAAACCTCAAAATGCATTCACTCAAGGCACTCCTTAAAATGGAGAACATCGATATCTGTGCAGTGACTGAGACCTGGTTCAAGACTTCAGAGAGTACCCCTGCATTACCAGGCTATAATTCATACCAGAAACTTTCGGCCATGTAACCTGGATCGAAACACTAAAGGTGAAGGTGTGTCCATATTCATTAAGGATATCCACACCTCCAGGCTAGTTGCTCAGCATAATGCATCCAAGATTATCCAAGTGCAACAAATTCTGGGCAAAACTGCAATCCAAACTGCAGCTACAGATCCCCCACCGTGCCCCAGGATTCCCACTCCTCCTTTCTTGATATACTGAAAAATATTAAGGTCCAACCAAACGCCCTAATAATGGATGATTTCAACTTCCCCACCATTAACTGGGAAAACTGCTCATGTACCAACTCCTTTGCTCAACGTTTTCTGGAATTCATAAATTCCAATGCCCTAGATCAACTTATCCACACCCCCACCAGGGACAACAATATCCTAGACCTAGTCATTACCAATATGAGCAACCAGTGTTCCACATCTGAGGTCAACTCCTCATTGGTCAGATCTGACCATAAGCTAATTACCTAAATATCCACATCCCATCCCCACCCTCAATTAAGGAAACCACCATAAAAAATTTCTCCAAAGCCAACTTCATGCTTCTTAAGACAGAAGTCGCAACCTTCACAACACCCATGCAGGTGGACAATACAGTTACGACTGCCGAATCCTAGACAAATGCACTCTATAAGCACTTACACTAGTGCATGGCTCGAGCTATCCCTAACAGAACCAAGATGCTATCCTCCAAAAAAGGAAGCCAATCTGGTGGTCCCCTGCCATAAACAAACTACAACAGAAGAAAGAAGCTGTTGCAAAAGAGAGTAAAATCCCATGATTGGAGGAGCTCTCTAGTCAGCCTCAGTAAGAAGCTGAGATCCCTCATAAAATCCTCCAAAGCTAGTCACTAAAACAAAATCGCCACTGATTCTAAGGACAACCACAAAGCATTCTATAGCTATTCAAGAATCTCAATCTGCTCTGAGTTACAGCACAATGGCACAAAATTTACAGAATCAACTGATATTGCCAATATCCTGGCAGGTAGATTCAATGCTAATTTTACCCCACCCCCACCCCCAGCCCCTAATGGGCCCATATCTATACCGGAAGAATGCAGAATCCCTGTAGTCACAACTATGCAGGTAAAAACTGCACTCTCTAAAACCAAGAACACAGCATCCATGGGACCAGACAACATCCCAGGCTGCGTTTTACATGATCTCCAGAATGAACAGGCTCCCCATCTAAGTACCATGTTAAATCATAGCTTCACCTCAGGCTTTGTTCCCACTGAATGGTGCACAGCAACAGTTATCCCACTCTGCAAAGGGGGAGCCACCACAGACCTGGGGAACTCTCACCCTATAAGTCTGACGAGCCTGGTCTGCAAGGCCATGGAATGTGTCATCATGGAACTTATAAACAAAGACATTAGTAACCTCCAAACTCTGGACCCCATCCAGTTCGGGTTTATAAAAGGCAGATCATGTCTCCTAAACCTGATAGATTGCTTTGAAGCAGTCACCAAAGCAGTAGATGAGGGTAAGGAGGTTCACACAGCCTATCTTGACCTTGCCAAGGCTTTTGACAACATCCCCCACTCTGGAATTATACATAAACTCACTAAACTGGGTATAAATCCTTATGTCACAAGAGGGGTTGCCAACTGGCTCACTGACAAAACCCACACTGTGAAAGCTGCAGACTCCAAATCCAACCTCAAACCAGTGACAAATGGAGAACCACAAGGTTCAGTCCTGGGTCCTCTCCTGTTTGGTATCTATTTCTCTGAAGTACAGGCTAACACAGAAGGTCTCTGGCTAATTATGTTTGAAGATAACTGTTAACTAGGAGCCATAATCGAATCCCCAAACAATGTGGACATCCTACAAAAGGGCCTCAATGAGACAGATGCCTGGTGTCAGAGCCATGGCCTCAAGCTCAATGCCAAAAAATGCATTGTCATCCCATCTGGTAAAAACTCTGTGCCCGTGAGCTACCACATAGGTGGCAGTCTACTTAACACTGAAAGTGTGATAAGAGACCTTGGGACCCAGGTAGACAGTAGTCTCTCCTTTGATAATCACATCACCACAGTGGTCAGGAAATCCTTCTATGTGGCACACCTCATCACAAAAGGGTTCTCATCCAGGAAAAAAGAGGTCATTGTTCCCCTCTACTCATCACTCATTAGACCCATTATAGAGTATAACACCCCTTTTGGTATGTGTAAAGACTGGTAGAGATGGGTGAAGGCTGCCCGCCTAGCCTGATGATTGTGCAGATAATTCTATCATTTGTAAAATACTGTGAAATGTTGAACTTAAAACAATGTGGCAACATTGCCCTCTGCTGAAAAGAAAGCTAAGTCAAGCATTTCTTGTTGGTCCTTTGACATTAAAATTACTTTATGTCTGTTCCTTTGAAGTTAGAATTTGGAGTTGATGAGTTTGGAGTAAGCGTCCTGCCTATTGTTTTAAGTTAAGGAATAATTACTAGAATTTAGATATGGAATGTCCTTTATTGCTCTAAGTGTAAAAGAATGTAAATGCAGTTTCTGTCAGCCTGGGAACCACAGTAAAGTGTAAAAGAGATGATGCAATGTTTATCAAAACTGCAATAGCAATTTAAACAGACAGAATCAGAAGGCATTAAGCACTTTTGTCTGGACATCCAACTCAGCACTGCCTTATGCTGTCTTTATGTATGTAGTATGTTAGAACTGTGTTTTCTCCTAGAAGTAACTAGGACAGTGGTTCCCAAACTTTTTTGTCCCAGGGCACCCAAAAATTGTTTTAGACCAGCCGTGGCACCCAATATTTTTTTTTTTGTCAGACAACACTATCAGAACATTTGAAAACTCTTTGGAATAAATATTTTTTAATAATGGGACTATATAGAAACACTGTAAACACAAAAAATGCAGCACAACTGTAGATTAACATTGCATATTGAGTCAATACATTTATTTAAAATCACATATCAATTAATGAGATTGATGACTCTGCATACTACGTGATAAACGCTCAAGTCTGGCTGGAATTTTTGACAAGCATATTCTCAAATCGTTTTCTACATCTCGAAGTCTCTCTCTCTCTCTCTCTGCTTACTTTTTATGGAAGTCATTGTAGAGAATGCTTTTTCACACAGGTAAGTGGTACAGAAAGGCAACAGTACCTCAATGGCATTTGCTCCAATTTCAGGATGTTCCGCTTCAACTTCAAGCCAAAACTGTGCCAAATTAACTGAGTTAAATTTGAGCTGCAATGATCTGTCTGTTTCAGCATCGATTAACTGTTCCTTCTCTGTTAGTGAAAGACCAGTCAAATTCTTGTGCTGATGAAAAGGGTTCCTAACCCAATCTTTGTCAGATATATCAAGAGATGGGAAGTAGTGCTGAAGCTGCTGTTTTAGTAAAGCTAAGTGTTCAAGAATCAGGTTGTGTAATACAACTCCTCCAGGATCAGCTCGTGCTGCATTTGGAAACATGTGAATTGAAGTTGCTGTTTCTACTTCCTGTTGCCACAAATCAGTTTTGCGTTTAAATGCTTCCAGTTTGTCAGTGACGGAAAGAATGTTAGCATCAACACCTTGCATACCTAAATTCACTGAATTCAGGACTTCAAATATGTCAGCATGGTATGAAATTTTACTAGTCCAGGAGGAATCAGACAGTAACGTTGCAAATTCATTGTGTGGTTGATTTTGATGAAAAAAATTTTTCAGCTCAAGGTGAAGTTCGCAAACACGTGTGAGAACTTTTCCCCTGGACAGCCATTTGATATCATTATGTAGCAAAACAGTGATATAATCAGAACCCATATCTTTACATAGTTCTGAAAACAGTCAGCTTTTGGCTGGATGCGACTTGATGTAATTAACAATTCACACCACTTCATGTAAGATGGTATGTAGATCAGATGGCAGTGTTTTACTTACAAGGGCTTCCCTGTGAATGAAACAGTGTGTTGTGGTTATGTTTGGATTAGTTGCTTTTGCCAAACTCAGGAATCCACGGACACATCCTGTCATAAAAGGCACTCCATCTGTGCAACTTGAGGTGCACCACTGACATAACAATCCATGTTGCTCAAAAAATGTGCCTCCTTAGCATTACAAACTTTATACTTGGTAGCTTCAGGATGCAATCCACTAGAACTGCAGCTAGCAAGTAAGCAAAGTCCAACCTAGGCATCCAAAAAGTCGATGTCTCACTTACAGACAACTTTTTTTTATAAAATGCCTAAAAAAAATACACTTAAATATGTCTTCTCCACATGTCTGAATTAGCTCTCTACAAAACAGAAACTGTTCAATAAGTGACTGTTGATTTGGATATCTTACAAATGCCATTAATTGTGCTTTACCACTGATGTCTGTAGATTCATCGAATTGGAGAGAGAATCTCTTGCAGATTTTGAGCTGGTTGCAAACACTGTAATTAATATCATCAGACATCATTTCAATTCTTCGTGCAACAGTATTGTTGGATGATGGTATTTTTGCAATAACTTTCTCTGCCTCATCACCTAACATTGTTTTCACCATCAGCCGACATGCTGGCATTATCAAACTCTCCACAACAGTATGTGGCTTCATGTTTTTTGCAACTAATTCTGCCACTTGAAAGCTAGAAAGTTGCGCTTTGTCAGAAACTGTAACTGCCTTTGTAAAAAAACTGAACCTGTTTCTGTTGAGATTGTAGCAAGTGTTTAAAATAAAGTTGGTCTCTCTTAGCAGCAGCAGGATGTTTGGTTTTTAAATGGTGCTGCAGCTTACTGGGAACCATGGCATAATTTGATAAAAGTTTGTGGCATATAATGCAACATGGTTGTTGCATGCCCTGTTTCTCAACAAATGAAAAACCATAATTGACATAATTATCTGAATAAAGCCTTGGTTTCTTAACAGCAGAAGCCTTGGCTTTTGGCTGGTCAGCAATCATACAACTTTCGCTGGTACTCTCATTACAGTCACTACTATCATCTTCAGAAGTGTAATCCACTTTATGCTTTAAGGTAGAGGCCATTGTTACCAAAAAAAACAATACTTCTTTTATTTAACGCGCAATTCAACTTCTCTCTTCACCTCTCATACAACAAAGATGTTGACATAATCACGTACAGTGTTGCCAAATTTCTAACACATATCACGCAATTCCTGGTTACAAAATCATGAACAAAATTATTCCAGTATATTTATTATTCCGTGTGTGTGTGTGTGTGTGTGTGTGTGTGTGTGTGTGTGTGTGTGTGTGTGTGTGTGTGTGTGTGTGTGTAAAATTCCATAAGGAAAGATTGGGTTTTTATAGATGTAAGTAAGCAGTTTTAAAGTCTGCTAGCAGGTATGCAAAGTCCGATCTAGGCATCCAGAAAGTCAGAAGTGTACATTTCTAACTTTTTTTTAGGCATTTTATAAAAAAAGTTGTCTGTAAGTGAGACATCGACTTTTTGGATGCCTAGGTTGGACTTTGCTTACTTGCTAGCTGCAGTTCTAGTGGATTGCATCCCGAAGCTACCAAGTATAAAGTTTGTAATGCTAAGGAGGTATACAAAGTCCGATCTAGGCATCCGGAAAGCAGAAGTGTACATTTCTAACTTTTTTTAGGCATTTTATAAAAAATGTTGTCTATAAGTGAGACATCGACTTTTCGGATGCCTAGGTCGGACTTTGCTTACTTGCTAGCTGCAGTTCTAGTGGATTGCATCCCGAAGCTACCAAGTATAAAGTTTGTAATGCTAAGGAGGTATGCAAAGTCCGATCTAGGCATCCGGAAAGTCAGAAGTATACATTTCTAACTTTTTTTTAGGCATTTTATAAAAAATGTTGTCTGTAAGTGAGACATCAACTTTTCGGATGCCTGGGTCGGACTTTGTTTACTTGCTTGCTGCAGTTCTAGTGGATTGCATCCCGAAGCTATCAAGTATAAAGTTTGTAATGCTAAGCACTAAAAACACTGATAAATCGTCTTTTCATCCATTCTCGTTATAAATGTTAATTGAATAGTATAGTATATCTTATTCAATTAACATTTATAATGAGAATGGATGAAAAGATGAGTTCTCAGCATTTTTGATGGTACTTTTTTTACACCTTTTTTGTGGCACACCTGGAATCTTTGCACGGCACCCCAGGGTGCTGCGGCAGCCAGTTTGGGAACCAATGAGCTTGGAATTAAAAAAGATTAAACTAAGTGTTTTTCTGTTATGTCAGAACTGTACTACTGAATTATTTTAAGTATTTCTGTGTGATCTCTGAACTTTTGACTAGCACTGTATAGTAGAAAATATTGTCTTGTGTTTTTAATTATTTATTATTAAATATTTAAAACCATTTTAACTGTGGCTGGTTTGTGTAGAGATAAATTAAGCTCTAAGAGTACATTGCATATATATAAGGATCCTTTACCAGGTCACTCTAATAAGCCTTGAGACTGTTTAGTCACATCTACCAATTGGATATTAATATTGCACAGTAATAATTGGACACCCTTTTAAGGGCCTTTGGGTAGCTGATAAATATTAGCTGGGTGGTGGCAAGTGGTACTACCGTATAGTCTGGGAGAAAGGGGCACAGCTGGAGAACCTGTGCCAGCCTTCCCCAGAAGTGTCTGTGTGGTTATATAAACTCTTATCTCAAAGTGTGTGTGTGTCAGCTACTTGGGCAGGGACATGAAGCACCAGTTGGACAGAGAGGGTGCTGGAGATTTTAGTTTGCCCAGCTAGGCTGAGATCTGTACCCTATAGCTGTGCTACTGGGGAGTCTTATTGAGGACCTGGGGAGCAAGGGAGTGACCAGCCCCGGACTGACTGTGATCTCTGTGTGCTCTTAAGGGCAATTGCACTTTACTGTGTGTATTTGTTATCCTTTCCTCATATATGAGACACCCTCTCTGGTGTTAGTGGTGAGGATTGAGGCTCCTTGATTGCTGGAAAATTCACCACACAATGTACTCGCACGTAAGGCAGGTGCAAAGGCCAAAAAAACAATGCAAAACTCAAAATGAGGCCAACACCACTCTATGGTGCTGGTCTCATTTTGAGTTTTTCCTTGATTGCTGGGCCAGGGCACGGGCATCACAGTATGTACCTCACAAGACATCTGCAACAACTGGAAAGGCTGCAGAAATACCTCACAAAGAGGATTACTGGCCTCAAACAGTTGCCCTATGATGACCGTCTCAAAAAACTCCAGCTTTACTCCGTTGCATATCACCTACTTTGAGGTGATATCTGCCTAACATACAAAGCTATGTCCAACCCACAGCTGCTGGACATGCTCCACCTAAAGAAATATCAATCCCTCCGAGCTACATGCTCTAGGGACTTAAATCTGGTCACCACAATAAATAGAACATGCTGGAGGGATAGATTCCTTTCCCAGAGACTTGACATACTCTGGAACAAGCTACCCATCTATATCAAACAGAGCTCCTCATTAGCACTCTTCAAGAAAAATCTTGATGAGTGGATGGGAAATAGAAAATTCATCCCGGGGATCACTTATGTAGCTCTGCTCGACAGGGGCACAGGAAAATAATTTTCTTGGGTGGCGAAAGCCAGGGAACCTTTTTGGCTAGCCTTAATAAGGCCCTTAGGCCAATAGCCTAGTACCTAACTATGAATAGCCTAGTACCTACCTATGACACTATTTATGCATTCCCACAATTGCAGACCTATAAATGGTGTATTTGGAGGAGGAATATACCTCCTTCAGACCAAGGGATACATATAATCTTGATATGTACTTGCTGAGATCTATACACACACAGGACAGGCCTTAGGTCAAGTGGTGCCCTAGGCAAAAGGGCTCCACGGCGCCCCCACCACACCATCCGGTGCCCCCCTCCTGGTCTACCTACACCAAATAAATACTGAAAAGTGCCCCTGCTAGAGCTGCACCCTAGGAGGCTGCCTAGTTGGCCTATGCCTAAGGCCGGCTATACACACACACACACACACACACACACACACACACACACACACACACACACACACACACACACACACACACACACACACACATATATATATATAAATTTCATAAGAATGAAGAATTTTTCTTGTTTACTTGTTTTCTGGTTCAATTAATCTAATGTTTTCTGGAGCTAGTCAATCCCACCAAAGGTATAAGTTAGAGGAGGAAGAGCAAGCTGATTTATAGCTTGAACTTTATTCCAGGATGTTAAGGCAGTTATCAATATTAGCTTTAGTTTTCTGAGATATTCCTTACTAAGCTTTATTCTCATTTGTTCATATTTTATTGCAAACCCTTCATCTATTCGGAAATATTCATACACTTATTCTTGTTTGAGTTTCTTTATGTCACATTCCTGACCCAAGTTGATATTTTTATGGTGCTGCAGCTTTCCCCTCTATAAATATCACCTTTGCACATTTATCAAGATCAAATGTTGTTCTTACATAATCTGAGAAAGTTTTAACCATTTGTAGTTGTGCTTCCAGATGCTCATCTGATGGACTATATATATTTAAATCATCCACAAGGCATTGGATTGCTGTTGTTTAAAGTGAATAGTATATAAAATGATCAGCAGTGAATAGTTTTGCCACTATTCTATCTCAGTGGCTTTTTACAAGTATTACCTCACAGTGGGGTAGTCAGTGGGAGATACTCAGAAAATGTGGAATAGACAATGCAAATGAATGCCCAGTAACAGCTGCTAACTTTCTTTGCAGGAGCTTGTACGCAACAGGTGGGGTCCTGAGGCATATAGAATATGATGAAAATCTAAGATTCATAATACTAATGATCCAAAAGAGACTATTAATTATAGTCCCTGCATCATTTTCTTACTCTTCGTGCAAGAGATACGTTAAAATATATACTCCTTTTCCTGCCCTTAAAAGTTGTCACATATGCATCCTTCAGATATATAAACCAGATATTATGGAATTTTGCAAACTTATGTCTATGTAATCCTTCATTTGTTACACAAATATCAAAAAGTGCAGCTCAGAAAATGTTTGTCATTTTATAATAAAATTGTTATGGAACATATAAGGTTGCCTGCTAGAGACTGTACTCATACAGTGATTTGTGATTAAAGAGGCATGCAATACAACCCTGTCACAAAACCTGTGAGGCCTTTGTTAATAGTACTTTATTTGTTTTATCATCATGCTTCATGCCACAAATTAGCATTTCACCTTTACAAATCATGGTTAGCATGTACATAATATCGTATCACACGTACTTATTTTATGACAGTGTCACTCTCAATTTTTGATGTCCTCTGCAAAAAGCAAGATGCTGTTTCTAATAGGAAAACGTGTCTTGGAATTGTGGCGGGAATTCTCTCCTCCCATGTTTATAGTTTTGCAGAACTCTACACTTAGTTCTTTGAAACAGTAAAAAGTTTTTATCTGTAGATGTCATATATAAATATTACATATTTCTTCCTAGGAGGAGAATGAAACAGATGAATTCTGCTGTTCTATGTAGTTAGTACTGCTGTGGCCTGTTCTTGTCATGGCTCAGTACACAGACATGTGGTTCCAGTCAAATGGAGCAGAGTGCTTCATTCAGGCATGTTCCCTGTCCTTGTAAATACCTCAGTGCCACCACAGACTGAGTAGCACAAGAACCTGATGTAAAGTTCACCCTACTACCTGGGACATTTTAAGTGATACTTTCATAACACAGCCACATTATTCATTTGGCAGCCTGGCCTCTTGCATAAACAGTCATCGATGCATCACACAGGGCTTACTATTGAAATATCAGCACTTGTAATGCCGAGTGCTGACAGACAGAAAAAAAAGATCAAAAATTCAAGAGGAGTGAGTCTCAAACATTTCTCTTCTCCTTTAAACTTCTTTTTCATGTGGGAAGCAAGCCCCCTGCACTCCCGACATGGGGGCAAGCCTTCACACCCCCAAACATATATATACTTACTCCAAGATCACCATACATAAGATAAAAAGGAATATTCCTGAAAATGGCCTTCTCAGACTTAGTATATGTAAATTCATTTTTTCGTCCAGTCTAAATGTTTCAGGACTCAGTCTAGTGGGTCCTGATGTATCAAATGGTTATCATCACCCATTACACAATCTATCTTTTACACAGTTGAAAGACACAGAAGACAGATGTCTATGTTCTCTTAAAATTCTATTGACAATGTAGAAAATTCCTTATGTCTTTGCCAAATGCAAAAAGAATGGAGGGTAGGAAAAGGTAAGAGAGGAGCTAAAATTATGCAACTTAATATAACCAACTAATAAACATAAAAGTATCAGCCAAGAAATAAAGCTTGGAACCAACTGTAAGCTTGGCAAAATGGTCAGCCCCAGAAATGAACAGTAACAATGGGGTTGTAGTACACAGAAGTTTAATGAAGAAGGTTTAAAAAGTTAAGAACTTTTGTCCCAAAACTGTTAGGACTTCATCAGAATTACAATGCACCCAACGTATTATAACCTCAAAGCTCACTACACTGTGTTTTTATGGAGCTCAGTGTCATTTATCGGAACTGGTGAACAGCACTGACATTAAGAAGTACCCTTCTTGTATAATATTTGCTTTTCTGTTTTTTTTTTTTTTTTACTTTTGATGTTACACTCAATAAAAATCTTTTCATAAAAGGATTCCTTTACCGTCAACACTGAATAATTTGTGACAATCTGAACATGTACCATGGGCCTTTTCCAGCAACTATTTCTGTACTGAAGACTTTGCTCTAAGATATATATATATATATATATATATATATATATATATATATATATATATATATATATATGTATATGTATATAGTAGAGCCTCTCTCCTGTTTTCTGTAAGATTTCCCCAGAGAAGTACAAAACATTGTATTACAACTTATGATATTGTTGAATGAGAATGCTTTTCTCACAATCAAACAGAAAAGTGACATCATACTTTTTAATATCCTCATATAGGAAAATTAGTTTCTTTACTTTAAAGAGGTGAACCACTTGTGCTGCATGCTGGACACAGTGGGAAAACAAAATGAATCATGGTAGAAGAACAACTTTCTTTAAGAGAAGGTTTATTTATTTATTTATTTTATTTATTTATATTTGTTAACCGGGAGTGTCCAACTGGATGTAGGTCCATTTTCAGTGGAGGCCCCGGGAGAAAAGCTCCACAGTTAAAATAAACAGACAGTAGTTAAATTGGATTACATAGCAATTAACAATTTACATAGCAGTTACTTACAACATATTTACAGATGAAGAACATAGTTTGTTTTTTTAAATATACAAACTAATAAAACTGCGTATTTAAAAGAGTAAAATGTATTTCACAAAATGTATATTAGATCTGTCAAAAAATATTGAACCCTTTTTTAGAATAGATTCTAAATGCTAACAGCAGAACCCTTTATAATGATTCACCAGAAGAAGCTGTACATTCACTAGGTCTCTTAATAATTCAGAGAGTATCAGTGTTCAGTTTACTACCAGGACTGTTACACCAAGCAACTACTTTTGTCTGCTTAACTGACTCTCACATCACCATAACTTAAGTCAGTGGGAATTCTGACTTTCAAGGGTTATAGGAAGAAGGTGTAATGTTTTTTGAGAGTTCAGCCATTGGCTAACCTGCACCACTAAACCATTAATGTAGTATTTCAGGGATACTGGCTACAAGTATTAAGGTTAAGCAAGTTACTTTTGGAATACCACATAATCCCATGCCACCACCACCCAAAGCCAGCATTGATTTATTTATTTATTTATTTTTAATATGTATTTATTTATTTATTTATTTATTTATTTATTTATTTTTTGCAATAAAGCATTTCTAAAAACTTTTAAACAGTAACATTGCAAACACACATTGAAATGCAACACAGATTCCGAATGAACTATGCTTATTTACTTTGCATTCTGTTTTCTTTTGTTTCTTATTTTAAATATCATTCTCATTCTTGGTTTTACATATGCCATAGTACTGAAAACGCTCTTGTACGAGTGGTAAATTATATCCTTGTGGCTAGAAATCAGTGGTTCTATTCAGCATTGATTCTTTTTGATTTCTCAGCAGCATTTGATACAATTGACCATAGCCTTGTATTAAGCAGTTACACTCCTACTGTGGTCTCTTATCATAGTCCTCGAGTAGTTTGTATCTCATCACTCTGGCCATTCACATAAGGTCTGCTCTGGACTATATCCATCCTAGACCTTTACTTTGGAATGTGGATTACCACAGGCCTCTGTCTTAGGCCTTTTATTGTTTATGGTATATATGCTGTCATTAGGTGATCTTATTAGTGATAGAGGATTAGGTTATGCAGACGGTACTCATAGTTACCTCTCCTTTCCACAATGGGAGATGACAAGTGTTTAGTCCCTGGCAGATAATCTTGAAGCCTTACTATTTCTTCTCCCTTATGTATATCTTTTACAGACAGAAATTTGCAGCAGCTGGAGAGTGCTTGGCCAGTTCTAGATTTTCTGAGTCCTAGCTTTGGGATAATTTGCTGATCCTACTTAACCCAGAGTTTTTGCTTATTTTCCCACCTTTCATAATACCTGCCTTATTTTTCATTTTTCTTTAATCCTATCACTGTTTTTGACTTTACTTCCATTCCAGGAAAGTTGTTCTGCTCATATTAGTCTATTTGAAAGACACTTTTCTGTATCTCCACGAGCATGTATCTTGTATCTTCAGACTGTGCTGCTAGTTCTAACAAATCTTGTTTTTGAAGGCTGGTGACTACTTGATCTTTACAGATTACCTTGATGTAGTTAAACATTTCTATTGTGTCCTAACTCTGCAGCTTCGCCGAAAACTAAACACGTGTAGTGCATTTATTTTTCATTAAATGGCTTCCTGTGCAGACCATGTAATATTTGTGCTTCACTACCCTGAACTACATCTATCTTGCCATGTCTTTCTACAGATAACGTCACACAATGTTCTTTATGGAGTGTTACTAATTGTGAAGAGAAAGGAATACTTACTCCGTTAATGTTGGATATGTTTCCCAGTACTCCAGCAGCCTTCTTTGCTGTGTTGCAGCACTACTTGCCTAGCTTTACTTATCACATTTAAGTACCCTATTGTACATTTCTAAATTACCCCTTCAGTCTTTGTCTCCAAGTCCAATAAACACCTGAAGCTAGGAGCACTATAACAAATCTGAGAATCCATCAGAACGTTCAGGATCTGAGGCAGAACTTCCATACCTTGTCTTCTAGTTTCTTATATTCAGACTCTGCAAAGAAGTTTAGCTAGGGCTGAATATAGCATTGTAAAGGTCTAGCATCATGAATCTGCACTGCTGATTGGTCCATTTCTCTTACCACATAGTCTACTATTGGTTTCTATAGGCAGAAAGAATTCAAAACCTTTCCTTGATAACTAATGTGTAATTATAGTTTTTGTTTATAACTGAATGGTATAGGTGCATGCTCTAGTTCTACAATAATTAATCCAATGTATTCCAGTGACAAAATGTAACATGCCTAGAAAGAATATTGCAACAAGTTTAAATGAAAACTGACCATTTTAGATGATCTATGACTGTGTAATTAGCTAATAAATGAAGCTATTAGGTATTACAGCATTTGTTTGTCTTAATTCTTAATAGGTTCTACTTTCTGAAAGTGCTTCTTTTTATTATTTTAATGTGTGTACCATGTCACCTCAGACCAAGCATTTCAATGTGTTGTTTGGAACATCAGCTCAGCTGTCATATAGTGTATGAGTCAGTCATTGCGAAGTCTATTCATGATATTCATATTCTATATTGACAATTGCAAAAATTGTATTACAAGCCCATTCAAAATGTCCAAAATTAATTTTCATTCTTCTTTAAAGGAATTTAGTCACAAAACAAGCCAAGTTCATACTATGTAGAATATACGCAAAAAAAAAAAAAAAAACTTGACAGGCAGTCCAGAGATACTAAAATATATTGTATCTTCTTTCAGTCTTCTAACTAACAATGAATACATTGTGCCAAGCATTTTTGTTTCAATTAAGCTGATCATAAAACAGCCAAATTCACATAAATACACATCAAGGTCATAGAAACATTTTATCAAATCCCCCTTGAGCCTCATAAAAAGAAATACAATGTTTATTTTCTGCTTTCTGCTTTAAACTAAAACTTCTTTTAAAACTTCAAGAAAAGGTCTTTACAGCATTGCACTTAAACAAGAGAAAAACAAAAAGAAAATAACGCAGGTATACAAACTAAATCAGTTTTCAGCATAGCTAGGGTCTAGGTGAAGGGGCAGTTGTCATGGGCACGGTGTATTAGGAGGTATAATCGGATGCTAATTTGTCAATAGTATATTAATTTCCATGTGTGTTATAACTTATAGCAACCCGCTGCAGGCAGTATGCTGCAGTTTTTCAAAGAAAATCACTTTGTTTTCCTTTGAAGCGTACACAATATTGGAACCAGACCTGTCTGGGGTACTGGGCGAGCAAATGAGTGTAAATAAGGAAATTATTTTTTGAGCTGGGACACAGGATCTAAATTGCATAGACATAGCAAGACCTTGTTAAGTTTAATTCTGATGGCTGCCAAAAAAGCAATTACTAAAAAAGGAAAATCAAAATCTAAACCAAATATACTTGAAGTAGTGAATATCGTAAAGGAGATAACGATCCAAAAAAAAAGAAAAACAGGAAGTGGGATCTTTAGAAAAGGGCAGGAGCAAATTACATAGAAAAAAATGGAAATTGAGGGAAAGATACATGCAGAAATTGTTTTAGAGGAGGTATAAGGTTTAAAAGATGACAAGAATTGAACAATTTATGTAATGTTGCTTCTATTATATGATATATACAAATGGGTCTACTTCATAAGATTGACAGACCATTTGATCGACATTCATTTGGTCGACAACCAGTATTCAAGGCACTTAACAGGGATTTGCCCCCCTCCCCAACGTTGTGCGACCCTGGAGTTGATATATATATATAGCTGGGGGGGGCATACATGAAAATGCAACATAAAGTACACATTTTAAACGAAAATAGGCTGTGCCCCCCACACCCCCCCTAACTATATATATCAACTCCAGGGACACACAACGTTGGGGAGGGGGGCAATTCCTAGGTTTTTGCCTTGAATACTGGTTGTCTACCAAATGGTCTGTCGACCAAATGAATGTCGATCAAATGGTCTGTCGATCTTCTGAAGTAGACCCATATCAATATATGTAATGTATAATGTTTGTAAATGTGATCTTGTTAATGGGTTACTATCAAAAGGAGGAATGTAGAATGTTTGCAGATAGAAACTCAAAACATGGATGCTCGAATTTCCATCTTGCCGAACATCCCCGTGTGTGAAAGTTTATATTAATGAATGCATAGTGCATTCACTGATATAAACTCAAAGTACTGTACAGAGATTGCGGTACAGTGCAGTGTGGGAAATTCATCCCTTTCCTCACTGTAGTGAGATCTCAGAGTTGGAATATATAGTTAGCAGGGGGTGTGGGGGCAGCCCCCCACAGGGGGGGTACAGAGGGTTTGCCCCCCTGCAAAAACATGATGTTAGGTATAGGAGTTTCCTTTACCTGAGCTCCTATACGGACATCACATCATGTGTTCGGCAACAAAGCTGAATTCATTCAGCTGATTCGACATTGTGCCACATTGTGCATTTTGACTTTCATTTTTTTATTTAGGAGTTTCGAACAGAAATAATTTTAATTTTCAACATTTTAATAGTAAACCTTTGTTAATATTGTTTGATTACTTTTACATAAACGTAAGGTTGCCTATATCACAAGTGACAATTCAATGAAGGAGCTCCTAAATTTAGAGGGATACTACCTCTGGGACTGTCAATGAGCACTTAATGAGCCAGTTAAGGCTCATTTACTCACACAGTATTCTGTCTTGGAAGCTGTTTGAAGAAAATACTGACCCAATTTTCTTTGTCACCATAAAACAATATTAGTTTCTAGTGTGCCGTACAATTCTCAAGCAGTTAATCTTCCCTAAGATTCTCAAAAATAAGTACTATGTCTTAGTTTTTGCCCTAACCTAGAACTTTTAAAGTTTACATGAAAAAATATATAATAAAATAGCATTATAATGTAACAAGAGGAAAACAAGAAAAACCCATGTAAGTATACAAACAATCAAAACATTTTTTGATTAAATCATACAGCAGTCTGCACTGGCAGTTGTCTCAAGAAAGTCTATTAAATCTGTTTGGTATGGCCTTTCTTTAATTAAATCATACTGGCATTGGCTCTATGTCCCACAGCCTTCCAAATATTCTAAATCTCTTTTCTATCATCAGTGACACATCTAAAGAAATCCCAATCCCTCTGCACCACACACTCCTGAGACCTCAACCTCATTACCACAATCAACAGAACATGCTGGAGGGACAGGTTCATAACCCAGAGACTGCCCATGCTATGGAATAGACTTCCCATACATGTCAAGCAGAGCACCTCAATGGCTAGCTTCAAGAGAAATCTTGATGAGTGGATGGGAAATAGAAAATTCACCCCAGGGATCACTGCAATGGCTTTACTCAACAGAGGCACTGGGAACTAAGGTCGGGTGGCACAATGCCAGGGTAATCCTATGGGCTAGGCTTGTAAAGGCTTCAGGGCCATTAGCCTAGTACACACCTATGAACCTATATAATGTTCTCCACAGCTGACCTCAGACTGATAGTTCAGTAGTCCCCAGTCTCTATATTTTTCTCTCTTACTCCCTTGCTTGTGAATGAAATCTGTAGCTGCCATCTTTCACTCACGAGGAACCATGCCTTCCTACTATGGTTAGGTGGTGGTATTCAGATCTTCTCTTATCTATGTAAGACATCTAGTGTGAATTTCATCAGGCTCTATTGCCTTTTATACCTTTATTTTTTTTTTAGTTCTATTTCCGTAAAACCATTTCCAGTGTGATCACTGCTCTAGACATTATACTGTTTACTATTATTATTTGGTTTTCAAATAGCTCTTCTTTTCCCCCAAGAATAAAGAAAAGAAGTATTCTTTTGGTAGCTTTCTTTTTTGCCTTTTTTGACCAACATGAATCAAGTTTTAACTTTACTTATCTACCCCTTTAAAAATGTTGGCTCCTTTATACATCTATAAATATGTTAGCCCCTTTCTTGTTGAAACTAGCTATCTGCTCTACTTGTATTTACACTATTTTTACTGCTTTACTTTGTTTTTCTTCTGTTTTTTTTTCTTTTTTTTGTAAATGTCCTTTTCTTTCCCTTCTGTGTTTCCATGTACTGTATGTTTTCACTCATCATGAAAACCACCGTAGTGTTTTTTTTCTTACCCTTTTCTATATTTATATAGTAGTTTAAGCTTGTGCACTGCTGCACTTATCAAAGTTTGCTCTCCTGAACATTAGAGCTTTCAGTACCTACTGGCTCATACCTGTCGATAGTGAAATGCACTGTTAGTGAGCACTCATTCCCAAATGTCTGCCAACTTCTAGGCCTGACATTACCAGCTTACCACCATTTGAAAACAGCAGATCTAAGACAGACATTTTTTGTAGAGGCTACAGTAATAGCTGTCTGAACCTGCCCTGTATAGGGTGCTAAGGAAACTCTTGTTCTCGGGTATAATGAAGAAAATATATTCCAATTTAAAGCTGGCATATTAAAGTACCAGTACAAACTCCACCTCCACTTTTTTGGCCTTTGAGAGTAATGCATCTGTAATGTTTTATCTGTTCACAAGGGACATGGAAGAGAGTCATGTATAGAAACCCTCTGCAGACTGCCCTGTCATTTCAAGTTTAGTGTAACCTACACTGCTTCCTTTCCTTCATTTTTACTTGAACTTTTTGGTTTCAGGATCACTTCCTTTATAGTGACATTTTTATGTCCGTTATGTAATCCACTCTGTTTCCTTATAGGTTTGAATCCCAGTCATGGTTCACTGTGTACCATGCTTCTCTTACTGCTATATTATTAACTACTGCTCTTTCATTAGTGGCATGGCTTTAGGTAACCTTTTTCTCAGGTTGTGGGCATTGGTGCTCAATACCTTCCATTTTGCAGCTTTGACCCATATTTCCTAATCCATGTATGTCTTGCCTTTGTCTTTTTTACCCATTGATTGTGCACCTTCTGCAGTACCGGCTTCAACTATTGGAGTTTGCTTTATTAACAACTTCAGTGCTGTGAAGTGCAAAGCCAGGATTTAGTGGATGCTTTATAGTATGAAACTCCACAACACACACACACACACACACACACACACACACACACACACACACACACACACACACACACACACACACACACACACGAACACCTACACACACAGAGACACACGCGCGCACACTGTCTAGTTCATGCACACACACTGGCTAGTTTAAATGCTTAATCTGTTGTCTAGGATTCTGCTTCCACTTTCTGACAGATACATACTTTCATGCCAATGTATATCTACATTTCTTTAAACAAATCTCTATTCTAAGATGAAGCCAAATTTCATATTCTGTCCTAATTGTTCATCCACATATTGACCACCGTGATACAGTGTTGCCTGTCATTATCCATGCCATGGGAAGACTCCATTTCTAAAATGCTCTAGTGGTTCTCATTCTCTTTAGTTCCCTCTGTAGCTCCTCAGATATTTTCTGCAGTCTATTTTCAGCCAGATCATTAGTCCAACCATGGACAGGGAGTCATTTCAACAGGTCTATATCATAACTTCGAAGATGTAAAACTTCAAAAGTTAAAATATCAAACCCACAACATCGAATGGTGAAAATAGCGAAGCCCAGTAACATCAAAATCTTACCTAGGGCAAGATTTCGGTGGGCTGTTCTGTGGCTTCGCTATTTCCTCCACTGTGGTGTGAGAGTTACGGACCATAGCGTTAGGGTGCGGGTTAAGGTAAGTGGATAGTTAGTAATGTATGTATGGTGTAGTGTAGGGTTGGGTTTTGTTAACTGTATGCGTGTGTATTAATTAGTTTGTTTGTGTATAGTTTCGTAGGGTATGTGTGTGATAGTTACAGACCTTAGGGTTAGGGTGTGGGTTAAGGTAAGTGGATAGTTAGCAATGTATGTATGGTTTAGTGTGGGGTTGGGTTTTGTTAACTGTATGTGTGTGGTTTATTTATTTTGGTGTGCTTGTGTTGTGTGTATGTTTCTCGGAACAGCAAATTTTATTCTGAGCATTCAATGTTATCAATATTCGAAATTCCAAGTTCGAACTTATGGTGTTCGATATTTTGGAATTTTGAATATATGATATAGACCCCATTTCAACTGAGTTATCTTCCTCCTGGAGTGATTAAGGCTATTCCTCACTCCTTCTACATCAGCAGCCCCTTTGTAGGGATGAAAGAAACCATAGTAAAAAACTTCTGATTGCATCTTTAAACATAATGCTGATGGAAAGATTTATAAAATGTAAACTTGTTTTTATAAGGTTGTTTATAGTTTCAAAGCAAATGTTAAGTGGTTACTAATTCATTTACTTTCTTTATATTATTCAGCATAAGGTTAAATTATTCTGCAACTAAGCAGTATTTTCTTGATAAGGTATCCACAATGTATCATGAAATCTTATGAATTCTTTTAAAAAAAACACATAGTTATCAAGAGTTAGTAAACTGATTTGTTTCCCTCAAAACACAGACTCTATGATTTACTTGATTTATTTACATTAAATAGCACACATGAATATCTATCCAGAAATACATGACCATTAATGCACATGACTTTAAAAGAATGTCATCGTCACTGGATAAACCAAGAATGTACTCCCTTCCCACTGAAGAGTAACATCTTGATTCTGGTGCTGTCCTGCATGGTTGTGTCTAATTCAGGAGTTTGCCTTTTCACTGTATTTTGTTTGCGCACTGACCTTACTCTGTGAAGACCAAATCTCTGTATCTTTTCCCAAATGTCAGTGACCTCCGTAGAACTGAATGGCTTGGCAATGTATTATGCCTTGCTATGCATTCCTTTTTTTTTATTCTGAAATCAACAGATAGCTAAAGCCGATAACCACTTCTTATTTGTCTCCTTTTCAGAGGAAAATATTTATTTAGTAGTTCTATCTGTTATTTATTAAAGTGAGAGAGAGAGAGAGAGAGCATAATGTTTACATATGATGCAATGAGTGTTGGCTCCCAATTTGTTTTTGAAGTTTCTGCACATTATTGTAGTAACAATTTCATTCCTGACTTCACAAACACAAAGTACATCTAAAATTTCCTCTGTTTTCCTCCCTAATATTAAAATAATAGTGTATACCAAATCCATAGACCAAAGAAAATGATTTATCCAAGTATTCTTCCGACAGAAGGAAACAATTTACCAAAATATTCTTCCCACACAATATTCCATTCCCTATAATTATTACAATACCACTTTCATACATTCAATTGCCTTAACCTCCTTGGCATTTAAAAAAACTATGAATTGTAAACTGTACTTTCACTGACACTACTTGCACTAAATAACGTTTTGGTAGAAAAACTTTTAATTCTGTAAAATGTCTGTCTGCTCTTAGTATTAAAATGCAATACATTTAATTAAAAGATGTTTTAAAATCTTATTAAATATGTAGAACTGTCATCTTTTTAAATCTTAGTTATACATGGTTGTTGTCCTATAGCATTTGTGGAAGAGCAGTTATTACAGGTTTGAGTACATTACTCTGTATCTTAATGTGTGTGTGTGTGTGTGTGTGTGTGTGTGTGTGTGTGTGTGTGTGTGTGTGTGTGTGTGTGTGTGTGTGTGTGTGTGTGTGTGTGTGCACGTGCAACTATAGTACAATGCAATCTCAGGCGCTGTCTTCATTTTCTTCACAGGGAGTAAGTGACTTTTGACTGTTGGTGGAAATGAACGTTTTGCTGCTGCACTGTGTCTGATTGTATTGTATGATAAAATATTTACACAGCTAGAGGGAAACCATGGCAACAGTAAATGAGGAAAATTATAAAGACACTTTTATTGGATGACCCAAAGGTAAGCATGCAGTACAAGAGGGAAGCAAGACAAGATGATGGATCACTGGAATGCACATGAAAAGGTGACATCAGTAAGAAACATTAATTTATTATCTCTTCATAAAATCTGTTAGTAAGACCCTTGTCTGCAATATTGTATGCAGTTCTGGAGACTGCATATTCATAAAGACATGCATGTCAAGGCAGGACAATAGAAATAGTGAATGTTTTCCACCAGAAGTTACATAAAGAAAGATAAAAGAACTTAAAATGTATAACTAAAGGACCTTGATAAACGTGACAGAATCAAAAACTATAACATGGGACAATAGACATCAAGCTTCTGGAAGGCTGTTAGGATGTATTGTTGCTAAAGAACATATGGCCCTGGATAAATATAGTGGTCTATACTAAGATGTAATGGCACTGACACAGATATAATGTAAGGATAGCAGAGTTTATTACACAGCACTGGCAGAGAGATGTGACAACAGAATGTACGTCTTAACTACTCCCCATCACAATGCACAACCCTAAGCATATAAAAAGCTGTGTATGTAATTTAGTATTTGCACACTGATATAGTCAACACAGAAAAGTCACAAGAAGTTCACCCATTTGATGCGTTTCTCTGTACAGTGACCATAGCTGGCAAGGAACAAAGTCATGTCATTTACACTGCGTACATCACATCAGATCATATAGAAATATCATCTAACATTCCACAGTCAAAAGTATAACTTTCATCTCCACTAGTCTACAATTATAATATGGCTTATTTTCATAAAATAAGTGAAGAAAGTGCTCAAAATCAGGTTTGGAATTCATTGAAAGATAGATTCCTGTTGCATCTGAAAAATTCCACCAACTTCACAACAGCAACACAGACAAGACTAACACAAGTTCCTTAATGAAACAAAAGGCTTCCAATGCTGTTGATGAAAAAGTTATAAATTCCAAGTCTATTGGGTCTAATCCACACAATCAAATAAATTAAAATTAACAAAATATCTAGTAAACTGAAAAGAGCAGTCCAACAGGTTAAATGAAATGGGATCATGGTATTTAAAGAAAAAGAGATAATAAAAAATATCAAAATGTAAACAGTCATTCAATGTAATTAAATATAGTATACCTCCTGGTTTACAATAACAAATGAGTGCACCATCCGTTTATAACACAAAACAATTAGCACCAGTAAACTTGCTATCAGAATACCCAGTTTTCAGCAGTAGTAGGTGCTTAATAATAACCACAATTATTAAGTAGGCATAAAACAAGGTTAGGACACTGTGTCGTATGGGCCCCGACTTTTACCTGGTATCATAATATACAGGACTAAATAATATTATATACCCCCCTTATGAAAATATTTAACTTGCTGTTAGTGGAAGGGTTTGCTTCAGGTGAATTGAAGAAATCCTTTGTAGTTCCTATAGTCAAAGTGGGAAGGCTGAGTATTTTAACAACTGCAGTCCTGTTAGCTTAACTTCTACTGTTGGTGAGTGCTTTGGACATATTGTGGTTGAATTGCTACAAGTAATGGCAAATATACTGTGTTAGAAACAGGGCCATGGCATTTTACCTGGAAGATCGACTATTAACAGGGGCATGGCATTTTACCTGAAAGATCGACTATTATGAGCCATATGGATTTCTGTGTTCTAGTTATCTGTGTTTTAGATACTGAAGTGTCCACCACTGCTTTCTGCTTGTGTTTCTCTAAAACATTCTATATTATTCCATTAATTGGGATTAGACTCTGCTTAGTATTGAATGGGGTCGAGTCTTATATAATTAGTTGGATAAATAACTGTCTGTAGAGAAGGCAAAAAGGAGTACAGACATTAGGACATTTCTCTGAATGATCATTATTCCACAGAGGTGTTTAGGACTCCATCTAAAGACTTTTCTCACTTCCCTTCCTCAACCTTGTCAAAAATAAATAAATGTTGACTTTCAAAATAAGCAGATGATTGTAAGACTAGTGCCTTCATTGTATCACAAGATGATATAATAACAATAGATCACTGCCATGAAGAATGTTATTGGGCATTACAAAAAGGCTTTATGAAATAACAACCCCCAATGGTCCATTAGAGAGCTAAAGCAATACATTAACATACAAATACATCCCACTACAAAACAGAATTTCCTGATTAATGGAACTGAATCCTTGTGCTTCAGGGGAAAAAATACTTCAAGATGTCTCAATTTTTCAAATTTGCTAATCAGGACCAACTGGCAGCTAAACCAGCCTGTAGTAAAAACATGATCTTATTGCCAAACATAAAAAGTACCACAGTCATACATAATACAGCAAATCTTCCTCTCTTTTAATTTCTCCAAATCTTTTGGGTTTTTAATACCATGATGAGAATGGATTCCATTCCCAAGTCAATGATTAAAGTTCATGAAATTAGTATTGTTTCAGTCTTTGTCAGCCAGAAGTGCTCTTCGCAGCATTCGCAATGTGCGGAGTTACATGTACTGGCAACATATCTAAATACGATTATAGATTCTTTTTTATAAGACCTGTTGCTCCTACTACTATTGGAACTGTCTAGGTATTTTTCTTCCACATTGCCACATTGTTCTTGGTTCTGCCTGCAAATCTTGATATTTTATGACTATGTCTCTCTGTATGCAAGACACTGCAGTTACTGGGTGTATCAGTTTCAGTAATCAATGTTACTTTTGTCTTCTTTTCATGGACCACTATATCTGGTTTTCTCACCTCTATCTTTTGAACTGTTGGTACTGGGTGATCCCATGTGATGTAGACTTCATTATTTATTTTTTTATTTATTTTACATTTGTTGACCGGGCTAGTCTAGCTGGAGATATTTCCATTTTCAGTAGAGGCCCGGGGAGAAAAGCTCCACAGAGAATACAATAAAGGAAAACATACTTGTGTTTTAAAGAAAGTTTGAAGAGACAAAAACTAACAACTCTACAGTTACTTATTATTACTAAGTGAGTTAATTACTGACTCACACAGTCCACAAAGTAAAACAAAAACTACCTATACAAACATAAAATACTAAGTATGATAAAGATATTAAATGAAATAATTACTACCACACACAGTTAAAGTCCAAAGACATTATATAAAGTTAAAAATACTTTGTAAGATATTGATACAGGTAGGAAGTAAGAGAAAAGAGAGCTAAGAATAAGGGAAATTAGAAGTGATTAGTTATAGAAAGGAGAGCAAGTAAGTAGGTAAGAAGTAGGAGATAGTTTTGAAGTAGAGTATAAGTAGTGGAAAGTTAATCAGGTTTACTACAGGTGCACAGCCAGTGATTTTGGAAGTGCAGTTTAATGTTTTGTTTGAAAAGAGGTAATGATGTAATCTTTGTTATGATGCTAGGAAGTAAATTCCATTTTGTACCTACTGAATTGGTAAAAAGGGAGTCACCAGCAGTGTTATTTGATTTTATAGAACTAGCCAATAGTTTACTAGAGGAGCGGAGAGAGTTAAGATTATTATAGGGGATTATGAGTTGAGAGAGTATAGGGGTGTTCATTGGTTGGTACAGAATTTTATGGGCAATAGTGAGTTGTTGGATTGCAAGATAGTTTTGAAATTCTGGCCAGCCTAGTGGTTTCAGGTTGAGACAGTGATGTGTTCTGTAGGGGTTCCCTGTAGCGAAGCAAGCAATGTTATTGTAGCAGGTAGCCAATTATTCTCTATGATGCTTTGTGGCTCATGTTTCCAGTGTTTTTCAGCTATTCAGTATTATAATATTTGCATAATCCCCAGTGCAACAGTCTTGCCACATTATTATGCCTTTCAGTATGCAGTCCTTCTGCCATTAGTATGTCACAGCCAACAACAATGTGTGCAACTGTTTCCAGTTCTGTTTTACAAAAGCTACATTTGTCTGTTTCTCACACATGTTCAATGGACTTTGTAAACCAATGTGTATGTAGTCCATTATATTGGGCTGCCAGTATTAATCTTTGATCATCTGGTTTGAATTTGCCTCTCCTTAACCATTCCTGCATTCGATCCTGATCAACATGAGGTTGTTCCAGGAGTTTTCTATACTTGCAATTAAATTTATACATTTTCCACATTTTTTGCCTTCTCATCTGATCCTTCACCTTATATTCTTTCTTTTGTTTTTTGGCACATTCAGTTGCTGCCTCATTTTTATCTACTTCTGGTTTGATTTCCATTCCCGCTTGATGCCAATATCCTTCTGCTAGATTAAGCAGGGAAGTCATCTTAGATTTATTCTCCTCGTGTTTCAAAACGTTCACTATGTTTGGGTCTTGTGAGATCAGCAGATATGTATGCAGTCCCATGATTGCAGATCTATACATGTAATCAATTTCAAGGAGGCCTATACCTCCTTTGGAATGGGGAATATATAATCTTGCTATGCACTGATTTTTATAAATTATTTGATGAGTATGAAATATCCTTATTTTCCTGTCAAATCTATCCAACACCGTTTGGGGCCAGTCAATCACTCTAAAACTGTAAGTTAGGACAGGAAAACTAAATTAGTTTCTATCTTGAACTTTGTTCCTAGATGTCAGTGCTGTTTTCAGGATTAATTTAAGTCTTCCAAAATATGTCTTACTGAGTTTTATTCGCATTTGTTCATGTTTTATTGTTGATCCTTCATCATTTCCTAAATATTTATAAAGTCCCTCTTGCTCAAATTCTTTTATATCACATTCCTGTCCCAAACTGATGTTTTCTTGGTGCTGCAGCTTTCCTGCTTTAAATGTTGCTTTTGCACATTTATCAAGACCAAATGACATTCTTTTATCATCTGAAAAAGTTTTGACTACTTGCAGTTTTGCTTTCAGTTCCTCATCTGACAAGCTATAAAGTTTTAAATCATCGACAAAGAGAAGATGAGAAGTCTTTACACTTTGTTGCTTTCTGGGAACCAAATTATAGCCATGATCTAATTTGTTAAGCAGACAGCTTAATGGGTTAAGGGCAAGGCAAAAGAGAAGCAGTGACAGAGATAATTTGTCCTTTAGCATGGTTTAACTGCAAAGTGGTTTGCCACTATTTCATGGTCATCATGATGTAGTTTATCAGTGTAGGGTGTATCTTATACATTTTAAGCACTCTTTTTTCCGTGAATGTGAGATAATGTCAAATTACTTGTACAGCAGCTATGATGTCTGCATAATCCCTGCAGGAATAAGATGCACTGCACATCAATCAGCAGGGTTGAGCCTTGGATTGAACTTGTTGCTGCTAAAGTGGAAGTCTAAGACAGGTCTTAGAAGACCAATCCTAAAAATCCCTTCCTGCAGGTAAACAAATTTGTTGACTTGAGTATATGCACAACCTGCACAGAAAGGAATTCACAACAGTATACAAAACTCATAGACTATATAGAAGGCTGTTTGTTCAGAACTAGGTGTGATTAAGTTGGTTTGCTGCTAATATGCCAATAACAATATTTAATAACCTTCAGATTGTATACAAAAACTTTTACAGTATCAACATTTCTTTATGAAAACAGAAAGATCCTTATCTGGAATAATTTATGCAGTTCTGGAGATAAGCACAGTACACAGGCATTTCAAAGCAGGGCAATGAAAATGGTGAATGACCTCTGGCAGAACCATTATTAAGAAAGACTAAAAAAGCTTAAAATGTATAGCTAAAGTACCTTGATGTATATGTGGCATAAACACAAATTTCAACATAGGACAACAGGAAAAATGAATAAAGCAATGAAAATAGCCTGACTACATGGCACAGAGGGATAAATCACTGACTACTATCTAGGTGAACAACACTTTGGTTATTAGTTTAAGCTCTTAATGAGCTGGATGGGAAGAATGGGAGGGACAAATCCATAGCAGCTCACCAATCCCTGTGGGGGGAGGGGCAATTGACTGCAAACAGTCATTGGAGGAAAAACTGCGCAGGCAGGAATAGTTGACACATGTAAATGGTCCCTGTTAAGCCACATACATGGTAGCCTCCATTGGGACTGCATTTGAATATGCATGCCTTCAGGGGATGGCATTTCACACCACCCTCAAATCTGTGAGCACACATTTAGCTGCCAAGGGGAGAGGGAGAGTAAGGCCAAGCGATAGAAAATACTGATGGATGGTTGCTTAAATGATGGTCTCTAAACTCCAGGAAGCACCTCATCAGAGGAAGGGCTGATGGCTGGTAGGTTGCAGGAATAAAAAAGAGATTTAAAATAAATAAGTGATGCAATGAAAAGGATAACTTCAGAATGAATTGCAGTACTACAATTACTTCCCAGGGAAAAACAGTAGTAAAGTTTGTAGGATTATCTGTAAAGATCCATATATAGTTACATGACAAAAGGACTAGGCATAGTTTGCCATTAAGTTCTGACTGCCCTGCCCAAGTGATGCTTATTATTCTATGATAATTATTGTACTTGGATGCAACCCCTAACATTTTTCAAAGTAGTATTTTTGAGTCATTAAAATATGTGGGTGAACTATTTTCGTATTATAAGAAACTACAAAATTAAGCTCAGATGTGTTATGACACCATCCATCCATCCAGACATGGGGTCTGGGTGTCACTTCAACAGTAACAGTCATCTAAAGCCAATGTTTGCACTGCCAGATGGCTAGCTACCGAATGTTCTATTTGTAATACTTAGACTAGGATATCATTTTTATTTATTCAGCCTTTAAATAGCAGTAATGCAGAGGTGTGAAAGTCTGCATCTTTTCTTTAAAAAAAGGATTAAGTAACACAAATACTTAGTATTTTATTTCATAAATCCAGTAGCCCTATATTTACCTTGCCTTTAGAGTTAAAAAGAACTTAGTTTTGAATAAGATGTTTCACTGCAATAATCAAGAAATTCAGCTCTAGAGTGGAGTGAAGCAAAGGCCACGAAGTGAGTCTTTACATCTATGTCAACAACGTATAACAAGCTGTTATGACTGTAGAGACCCAATCCTAATTCCTTGTAGTACATGGAGCTTTCATTGCTCCAATGTACTACTAATTTGTGAAAAAAATGCAGGAGTACAAAATATTTTATAGAACTGAAAACCATAAAATGTTTAGTGCTACCACACAGACCGAGGACAGAAGCTAACAGTCCCTTTTATGAACGACTGGTTTTAAATGCTGTCATATATTGTGTGTGTGTGTGTGTGTGTGTGTGTGTGTGTGTGTGTGTGTGTGTGTGTGTGTGTGTGTGTGTCTGTGTGTGTGCGTGTGTGCATATGCATGTGTGTGTGTGTGTGTGTGTGTGTGTGTGTAGGCACGTGTGTGCATGCATGTCTGTGTGCGTGTGTGTGTGTGTGTGTGCGCACGTGCGTGCATGTCTATGTTTGTGTGTGCACGTTGGTGTGTGTGTGTGTGTGTGTGTGTGTGGGTGTGCATGTGTGCATATCTGTGTAATGTAGTACAGTTTTTAAAACCATTCATTCATATGAGGGACTCTTAGCTGCTGTTGATGTTCTAGTGTGAGAATAAAGCTTATTACCACTAAAAATATTATATAAGAAAGATGCTTAAAAAGTTGTCTTTTTTTCCAAGTTCAGGGTGTAATCCTGGTGCTTCATGCTTTTAATCTTATTTCATTTGATCAATTGATAACATTTAAACAGAGACTGCATAATTTGTCATACAATTATACTCTTTCAAGATGATATTGGTGGACTACTGAGGACATTTAGTCTGTCTGCAATACCCTACAAACTTTCTTTGACTTCACTTGCCAACAGAAATCACAGACTAGTATACAGAGCTTCTTAAGCAATGAAGTACATCAACATCCAGCTCTTTAAAGTCTCACAATAATTTCTGGCTTAATTCTTGGCCTTGTAATTTCGTTCTTCTTTAACTGTCCCTTTTTCATATATTTTACCAGGTTGGATATAATGTTATGCATTTCTCAAGTCATCAGTACCCAGAAGACTTGATAGCATATGATTATAGCAATTTCACATCAATAAAAAGGTGGAATAAATTATACAAAATCTAGTGAAAGGTGACAATATTTTAGGTATGATGTTAACAGACCTAGTGTCATTCTACTTCCTATCGTATATACACTTTTAAAGATGTTTTGAGCAGACAGCACAGTAAGCTAAGACAGATATCAATATGTGACAGAGATGAGGAAAGCCATCCCTTATACAAGTGCAGATATGATAACTACTTCCACAAACAAAATTAGAAATTCAAGTTCCATGGGAGCAGACAACATATCTGGAATTTCCTGCAGAGAATCAAGGTAAACATTACTTAACATATTAATTGTGTTAAACAAAATATTGTCATGTAGACACATTTCTGAACAAGGGCAATAGACTATATTTTTATTTTACATTTGTTAACCGGGGGTGTCTGACTGAGCCGAAAAGGCCCTTTTTCAGCAGAGGCCTGGGGAGAAAAGCTCCACACAGAAGAATTACAGATACATTTATTTATTTAGACATGATCAGTATGCACACAAATTACAAAAGACATGTTTTTACAGTGGTATGCAGCACATCAACAGTTACAATGGAGAGAACAAACAAAAAAATATTAATTTAAAAATAAAGGTAATTAATAGATTTGTGGTGTACAGCTGAAATTTTGAACATAGGTAGAATACATACATAGTACACAGGTACAGTACATATATTGAATAAGGGTTTAAGTTTTATTCCGGCACAGAAAACATCATTGACTGATATATTGAAAGAACTAAAACTGTTTTCTTGCACTTTAACTCTAAAAACACCATTTAAGGATACTAGACCTGGTCATATAAATGTATTTAAACAGCCCAGTGTGTATGTACCCAAACCACAACCGGTCATAGAAACTTTTGCCAATGTGTGTGAAAATGAGATTAGAGATATGTATGCTCAGGATAATTCACCTGTATTTCATAATTTAACTAAAACGGAAACTGAAGCATTAACACAACTAAAGGTATCTCCTAGCATTGAGATAAGGCCAGCAGATAAAGGGGACAGTATAGTGGTGATGGATAAATTGTTTTACATTCACAAAACGATGGAGCTATTGAATGATGAAGAGACTTACTTGGCCATTAAAGAAAGGCAAGTAAAGGGTATCATTGATAGAGTGTCTGTTTTCATCTTTGATCTTTTTGTAACAAAACAAATTTCTGAAGAACTTTTTAATTATTTTCAATCAGTGTACCCCACCATACCCATCATCTACGGACTACCGAAGGCACATAAGAACATAACTCATCCACCCATGAGACCTATAGTCTCAAGTAAAGGATGGGTTACAGAAGCTGTTTCCATTTATGTTGAAAAATGCTTACATCCTATCTTAGCCCTATGTGACACTGTACTCAGGGGTACTAAAGCATTTCTGAAATTATTATACAGCAGGGTATTAGCTTTAAATGAGGAATATATGTTTGTGACTATGGATATTACTTCTTTATTCACAGTAATACCAAACAACTGGGGTATTGAAAGAATACATGATATACTGAATGATAAGCAGGCATATAACAATGCTAAAATTAACTTGATCTGTGAACTACTTGACATTATACTGGATAATAATGTCTTTACATTTAATGAGAAATTCTACTTACAGAAAGTTGGTGTAGCTATGGGCACAGCATGTGCAAATAGCTACGCTAACCTAGCTCTAGTAGCATGGGAGAATGGATTTCTATTACAGAACAATATGTTTGTGGATAAAATTTTATGGTATACACGTTTTGTAGATGATGTTTATTTTGCTGTGGGGGGGCACAACTGATGAATTACAATATTTGATAGATTATCTACATAGTACCACAGAATTCCTTAGATTCACCTATCAATATTCACATGAGGTGACTGAATTTTTGGATGTCTCTGTTAGGAAGACACAGTTTAAAAAGATTGCCACAGACATGTACCGGAAGCCCAGTCGTAGGAATAGCATCCTACATAAAGCAAGTATGCACCCTGCAGATGTACATAGAAATGTTATAAAGGGACAATTTATGAGAGCCAGTCGCCTACATAACATTAATGAAGGCCTAAATAATACAGTGTCAATATTTAAAAAAATAATTTAAAGACAGAGGCTACAGTAACAGAAACATTGATAGCAGTATTAAGAATATGAATGAAAAATGAGATAATAGATGCAAACCATTCTTCTCAGAAGCAACTGAAGAAGAAAACATTATACATGGTGGCAACAATATAAAAATTAGGTTTCCAGTAACTTACTCTAGTGATATTAGGAGATTCTGTGGTATAATTGAAAAGGACTGGAATATTTTGTACTCAATTCCAGAGTTACATAATGTTTAGGAAGATAAACCTAAATTTTCTTTTATAAATAACAAATCTCTAAAAAGACAGCTCTGTTATAGATCAAGCACTTTAAAACAGCCAGCATTATCACAAAGAATAGGAACTTTTCCTTGTAGAAACTGCATGGCCTGCAACTATTTGTATAACAAATCTGTCTATCAACACCCCACCTTAACTTTCACCATTGAGGTTAATTTTAATGCAGATTGTAAAACACACCATCTAGTTTATTTTAGCTTCTGCAATAAATGTTTTGTATTTTATATAGGCAAAACTAATAGATGCCTTAAAGAACGTGTGCTTGAGTGTCTAAGAGATATAGCTAATAAGAAAGATACTAGCGCTCTGGCTAAACATGTACAAGCAGAGAACTCACAACATGTTTTTAACTTTATGGTGGTAGAAATCATTAATAAAAATAACAGAGAAGGGGACATTAAGAACAAAGTGGAAGAGGCAGAACAAAAATGGATTTTGCAACTTCAGGCAGATAAGCCCCATGGGCTAAACAGTGCAGTTTCTTTGAAACCCTTTTTGAAATCAAGACCACTGAAACATTGAAGCAGTTTTATTTCTGTTTTTAACATAACATATGCTTTTAATAAGAACCTTTTATATATTGTATTTCTGTTTTTAATGAATTGCATGACATCAGAGAGAAACAGCTCTTTGATTGGATGTGCCTTGATTTAAATGTATTGTCTCTATGTATGTTTGAATGAGTCTGAAGAAGCGATTAGTTGTTGAATCATGAAAGCGCTTACTCTTGTGTTTTCATTAAAGCTCAATTTTCTTGGAACCTGGAACTTGGACGTTTATTCAGCCGTGGTCAGCTTGTTTTATTTTATTTTTGTTATATATTGTAGATTAGCCAGTGTTTGTGAGTAAGACTGAAAATTATTATCAAGTACTCTAAGTTTAGTATGTGTACCTTATTCGCTTTCACTAGCCTGGGGAGCAATCATGGCACTGCCAGCTTTGCTTGAGATGTTGCCTGATGAGGTCTTTAAAGGAGGCTTTGGATAATGTGTTTTGAATGCTAGTGGCGACAGAGTTTCATTTTTTAGCCACTGAACTACTATATAGTGCACCTCCAAAGCTATTGTAGCTGTTGGTGACTTCTAGTAGTAGTTTGCTTGATGATCTAAGAGGCCTTTTGGCTGAGTGATGTACTAGGTTTTTGAGGGCAGGACACTTATTGGGGAGGTAATAGATCGAATGACAGAGGCAGAGCTGATTGTAGGTTAGGAGGTTGGGCAGTTTAAGCCAGTGGAGCTGTCTCAAAGTAGTACAGTGATGGGTTCTATATGAGCAATTTGCAGCAAAGCGGGCAATTCTGTTATAGCAGGCTTCCATTTTGCTTAGTTCAGTTTTGTTGAGATTAGTCAGAATGGGAGATGCATAGAGTAGGGTGGATAGAAGTTGGGAGCGAGCAATGGTTGATCTTATGTTGTTGGTAAGAAATGGTTTGATACGGTAGAGTGATCCCAGTTTGGCATGTACTTTTTTAATAGTTAAGTTGAGATGACTATCAAATTTTAGGTGGGAGTCTACGGTTATTCCCAATAGTTTAGCCTGTGCCACTGGGGCAATTGGAGTAGCATTTGTGGAGTAGATAGTGAATTGACTTTTTGTTAGAACTGATTTTAATCACAAACTGAGTTTTCTTTGGATTGAGGATAAGTTGGGCTTTGGTAAGGTAGTTTTCAAAGTCAGTGAATGCTAGTTGAGTTGTTTGCAGGAGGGTGGGAATGTTTTGTGCAGCACAGATTAAAATAGTGTCATCTGCATACTGAATGATAGATGCATGCTGTGTGGAGGTATGGAGGTCATTTGTGAAGATTGTGAATAGTAGTGGTCCTATGATAGAACCCTTTGGGACTCCTATAGTTATGGGCAGCTGAGGATAGAGAGAATTTTCCCATATCACGGCTTGGTACATGTCAGTTAAGTAGCTTTGGAACCAGGTAAGAGTGGAATTTGATAGGTGATATTGGTTTGGTTTGTTTAGCAGGATTTGGTGCGAGACTGTGTCAAATGCTTTGCGCATATCCAAAAAAAGAGTTGACACCTGCAGGCCTCCATTTTTGAGATGGTTTACTGTGTCTGTGAAGCAGAGGAGGGCTGTAGTGGTACTATGGGCAGGTCTGAAACCATGCTGAGTAGGTGGCAGGGTGTTGCTGTCTAGGAGATATTTTAGTATCTGGGTATGGATGCATTTTTCTAGGATTTTGGCCAGGTGGGAGAGTAAAACAATGGGTCGGTAGTTATTAAGTTCAGTGGAGGTCCCGCCTTTATGTATGGCTGTAACATAGGATATTTTCCAGAGTTTGGGCACATAGTTTTCAACAATTGATCTGTTTATGAGAGTAGAGATTGGGATAGCAATAGCATCTGCTGTGAGTTTCAAGAAATAGCTGGGCAGTAGGTCGGCTGCTATTGATGAGGTTTTTAGTTTGGAGAGCATGCTTTTGATTGAAGTGTTGGAAACTGTTTTGAGGGTAAAGCTTGTATTAGTGTTATTTGTGCTGGGGGGGAAAGTGAGGTAGGAACTGTCCTGTGATACTAAGGATAGAATTGAGTTCACAAAGTGGGAGTTGAATTGTGTTTCAATGGGAACTTTAGTGTCAGGGGTGGTTAGTTTGGGGGTAGTCTTTTGGGTGGATTTTAGTAGCTGGTTTACATTTTTCCAAAATTTTTGGGGGTTGTGTTGGTATTAAGTTTGTAATGTCGTGTAGTAGGATGTTTTGTCCAGCCTAATGCATTTTTTTGCACGGTTGCGCAGTTCTTGGTACTTAGTTAGGCTTTGTGTTTTTTTGTTTTTTTTTTATAGTAAAGCCAGGCAGTGTCTCTGGACTTCAGGATTTGTTTGGTTTCTTTACTGAGCCAGGGGTTTGTAGAGGTTTTAACCTTGATTTTGCACAATGGAGTGACAGTGTCTAGGTGTTGTAGAAATGTTTTGTTGAAATATGCTACAGCCTGGTCAAATGCGAGGGTTTTTAGGGGGGGGGTCCAGTCACAGTTACAGAGTAAAGTGTCGAGGACCTCAGGAGAGAATTGTTTTGTGTTTCTAGTTGATATATAGTTAGTGGTTTTGCATATGCTTGTTCTACTATGTATAAAGTATATTATGTTGTGGTCAATTAAGGTGTCTGGGAGACTGCTTGCGTGGGGGTACAATGTGGGGTTGTTAGGACCCAGTCAAGGATGGATTCCCTTTTAGATTTTTTATCACATCTAGTTGGAATTTGGACTAGCAGCTGGTAGCCATGGAGATTTATTAGATTACTTGGTGGTTCTGATATGCAGGTGAACCAATCTAGGTTGAAATCCCCCAGAATAAAGGTTTCTTGTGAGTATGTGGAAGAACACCAGGATAAGAAGTCTTCAAGGCTAGCAGGTGTATTACCAGGTGGAATATAGATCACAATTGTGATGATGACCTTTTTAGGGTGAAGTTGAAGTTGGGAGATAAGTACATCCCAATTATTGGGGGAGCAGTAGGAGTTTGGTAATTGACATACAGTTAAGTTGGACTTGTACAGTAAGGCAGTTCCACCCCCTTTACAAAGTGGTCTGTCTTGTCTAATGATATTGTAGCAGGTAGGGAGAACTTCTGAGTTAGCTATGTTTTTATTTAGCCAGGTTTCTGTTAAAGCAACTATGTCTGGGGAGTAGTGTGCTATTGTGGCCTGGAGTTCAGGTATTTTATTTCTGATACTTCTAATATTAATATTTAGCATTAAAAGATGGTTGATTTTGTTGCTGTTGTTGATTTGCCCAGGGATGAAGATAGTGGGGGTGTTATTTTCTGACATTTGTGTTGGAGCAATTTATGTTGGACAGGATGGATTTGGGCCTGGGTTGGTGTGGATATCTCCACTTATGGTGAGCCTGGTGTTAAAATGGTGATACAAATGTTGGAGTTTGGTGAGGAGTATGAGAAAGTATTGTGTTTTTTTGGAGTAGGAATGAGAGCATATGTGTTTAGTTCTGAAATGGTCCATTATGTAGTTCTTGAACAATTGTGGGTAGATATTATTATAATGTGCGGTGTCTGTCTATGAGAGTGCATAATGTAGTATTGTCCTACTAAGTTTAGGGATATTACTAGAGTGATAACTTGTGGTGTTATAAAGAATTATGAGAAGACAGAATAGACTTAGTTGTGTGATAGTCATGGTTATAAAGTTTAAGTTGGTTCTAGGTGGGGGTCTGAATTGGAATTATAGGGTTGCACTATATGTGGATGGGTAAGTAGTGTGGGTGATGTAAAAAATGCCTAGTGGGAATGAGAGTGATTGGGAGTATTTTGTGTGGAGTAAGTTGATGTGGTATAATGTGATCTGACTTGAGGAGCTGTGATTGGTGGAGGTGATGTGAGGGTGAGCTGTGGGTGTGACTGTGATTACTATAAATGTAGAGGTAGTGGGGGCAGGAGGGAATAGGGGGCAGGGCAAGGGAGAGGAAAGGGCCCGAGCATTAGCAAGGGTGAATGAAGCGTGGCAGAGCCCACCAAGACAAGAGTAAAAAGTAAGTATTACTTTACAAATCTGAGCACTTTAAACAAATTCCTGAGGTCTAATGGCTTGCCAGCAAGCAGAATGCAATTGCTGAAGAGCACTTGTGTCCTGGTGGGAGACTAGAAATTTAAAGATGGCTCCATGCTCAGCAGGATTCTAATATAGACTTAGTATTGGGGGAGGGAGATAGCACAAGGGGTGTAAACCAGGTGGAATGCAAAGAGACCAGAGAGGCAATCAGTGGAAATCAGTGAAGGCCTCAGAGGGGGTAAGTAATAATTCAAACTACCTGTAAAGTGAAGGAGAGAAGAGACAGCAAAGTTTATTAAGGTTGGGAGTGTGTCTTCACATTGACTTGTGATTAGTAACCAGTTTGTGCACAGATTAGAGTAGGGAGATAGATTAGCAATGAAGGGGAATGTATAGAGATGCAAATAAACAGGTGGGCCTCCAAGTGATACAAACTAAGGCAGAAAGCACTGAGAGGGCTGCTTAATGGTTAATTTAGTCACAGGGATCTGAATTAAATGTATACTGGACAATTAGGATTAGTGTACTTGCTGGGGGGGGGCACAAGGCTACAACAGTCAGTTTTATTAGCACGCTGAGAACTACTAAGAAATAGTGCTAATGTAATAGATTCACTCTCATAAAACATACAAGTAGAATGCCTGGGTGGACTGACCCTACTCTTGAGGCTCAAAATGTATATCCTTGTTTAGTTTTGCAGTACTGATTCCTTCTTATACTGTATGGGTGGAGTGGTAGCCACAGACTGCAGATTTGCTTGAGTGTGCTCCTGCTCTTGAGCCTCAAAATGTATATCCTTGTTTAGTTTTGCAGTACTAATTCCTTCTTATACTGTATGGATGGAGTAGTAGCCACAGACTGCAAATTTGCTTGAGTGTGCTGAAGAGCACTTGTGTCCTGGTGGGAGACTACAAATTTAAAGACTGTATATAGTATTAGTGTTCTAGTGTTCTACAGCAGAACAAGTTCACAAAGGAATGGTCACATGACACAAACCATTTTAGCCCCATTGCCCTGACCACTATCTTAGACAAGACCATTTTCAGAGTCCTAAAAGAGCCTATCCAAGGAGATCTTGTTTTCAAATCTTGTGGGATTCTTTGAAAGGGTAACTGCAGCACCTAATAAAGGAAATCAGTTCATGCTGTTTATCCTCACCTTGTTAAGGCATTTGATGGCTATGGAATAACTGGCAAAGTAAAAGCCCTAGATGTTAAACCATGTTGTATCTTTCGGCTTTTCCCAGTTAGGGGATGCCACAGTGGAACTCCGGTCCGCTAATGATTGGCAGTAGATTTTCACGTACCGACTTGCCAGGCCTGACGCACAACCTTCAACGAAGGTACACCCATGCACGCATGTCTCCACACATAAGACGCTTTAGCTGAGAATCGAACAGGACAACGTCTTACTGTAACCTAGATGTTAAACCATATAGAGTTAAATTGGTAAAACAGTGGGTAAGCAACAGGACACAATAACTAAGGGTGGGGATTCATTTTCTATCTCAGTGGGATAGCTAGAAAATATTGACATGGAGTTCTGGCAATCAATTTTTTTGAAAGCCAGTAGTTGGCAAGCTTGACATTCAAAACTCTAAATGTACAAACCTAAGTGCTCTACACAGTACAGATACTTCCTGATCTGCAAGGCAGATAAAGTCTTCCTTATTTATAACCAGTTCAAATAGAAATGCCAACAGTACTGTTAATAATAACAACCATCTGCACTAAGAGAAAAGTAATTACTTACAGTAACTCAGATCAGCTTTTACAGGAACCTGTCTTTTATTGAGGGCACGCAACAGTTGCCAGCATACAATTTTGTTTTCCTATGTAAAAGAGCTCTGGAACTAGTAGGAATTATGCAGTTAAGAAAATGTTTTAAATAAATAAAATAAACTGCTCTCCTGACATTTCAGTGGCTCTAGCAGTGAATTTTTGTTCCAAACCATCAGTGCCACCAACTTGTCGGGAGAAGTGAGTGGTTTGACTATCTATTGCATAGCAATTTCTTTGTTGTTACATATCTTTGTTGTACTAAACAAAGTTTTTATACTGCTGTGATATGTCCAATGACGTTACTAGACTTGCATTTTCTATTCATCTGTAAACTAGTACAGTTATAAAAATTACCAGACCATGGGCAGGCAGTGAAAGAACTTAAATATCTAACTAAAAGAGGTCATTCTGCTTATGAAACTGAAGGGTTGTGTTCATTTCTTCCGCCTACATACTATACTTCACATTCACAACATATTTTTTGTTGAAAACTTCTGCATTGTTAAATAAACACACCTGTTCTCATAGATACATGTATGCTTGTTTCTTTTTAAGCTGAGCTGAATTATTTGCTGAATGCTCATAATACATACATTTCAAATCATTAAACAACCCCTTACTTTCTGCTTATTTCTTTCCGACTTTACCCTCCTATAAAACTTGTCTTGCTTTACTCTGGCATCACACTATGATGATTTTCAGTACTCCAATGTTTTTCACCACCTGTCTTACCATGTGCCTTATTCTTTCCTTTCCATCTGCCAAGAAACATAATGCACTTAATCTGATTTGACAAGTTTACCCTCAGTTCATAATGTAAGCATTGTTTAATGTCCTTAATATTTTAAAACAGCTGCTGAACATTTGTGAGTCTGTCTCAACAAAAGAAATATGTATTTGTCTTTTCTTCTTTAAAATATAAATACATGCATTTATATCTATATGTGAATAAATTAAAAGTATTATTTATCCATGGATACAGTCAACTAAGATGATATAACAGCATAAAAACCCTGACAAGTATATTATGCAGGTTAAAACTGAATAGATAACATTTTTTCTGAAATCATAAAACTCCCTGTCTTAATATTCTGAGCAAAATTTGCAGAAATCCTATCACTGGTAGTCTCCATTTATGGGAGGAAGCTAAATCAGTTTTGTGTTCTGGTACTCAAATTGTCAACCAAAGCAAGATTAAATGCAGAATATACAAAACAAAATCCTGACATGCATACAGTATGCCATTTGCAACCTATCTAGAAAGACAATTGCATGTCACAAATACATAACAAAAACGAAATCCTCTGAGCTGATGGTGCCATTTTTTGTTATGTTGGTTTCAGTTTTAATCGAAGCACAGCAGCACTTCTTCTTCTTTCAGCTTTTCCTGGTTAGGGGTCGCCACAGCGGATCACCTTGTCCGCTCATGATTGGCAGTGGAGTTTTATGGTGTCGAGTTGCCAGCCCGGCGCCCAACCTTCCATAGAAGGCACACACATGCACACACTCACACCTAGGGCCAATTTAGAGTGTTCAATCCACAGGCTCAAGAGAATTCTCCAGGTAAAAATCTTTTGGCTTGGATTTTTACCTGGAGAATTGTCTTGAGCCTGTGGATTAAATCTTGAACTTTATTTCCTTGTGCTGCCATCGTTTTTTGTTGTTTGGTTTCAATTTTCGTAAAAACAAAAAAGAGAGCGGATTTGTAGAACTAAGCTCCTTTATTGGTAAGCGCTTTCGTTGGCAAAAGGTAAGCCAACTTCTTCAGACCATCAAAAAACATACAAGATACAATCCCATGTGAAAAGGAATGCCTTTTATACACAGTGTTAGTCTAATCAAGCAATCAATTAATTAAGTAAAAAACAATCAACAATAAAAAACCACAAGTAACCATTTGTTTGCTGAACCAGAGATTTGTTTTACATAGGTTTTTCTAAAATCAGTAAACCTTAGACAATAAACTTTCTCAAGCCTAATTTATCTCAATATTAAAAATACCAAATCACCAAGCCTTGTGATGGTAATATATTTACTTTAAAATTACTAAATTTTTAAAACCATGTATATTAAAAGATCCTAAATTGATCTATTTATTCAAAAAGGCTTGTAATGCTTATCTAGCTAAGGCTTTTATTTTGAGTAAACATTCGATAGATACATATTCATTTAAACCCGGCATAATATAAGTCATGGTACGGATCTGCCATGCCAATTCTATTTCCTCGAGTTTAAGTTGCCATGGACCACCCCTGCTACTATGGTCTACTTTTTGCAAGACAATAAAACTGAACTTATGGTCTGGGTGTTCTATTATTTGCCTTGCTAGGGCATTTGTGCTGATCTGCCTAGCAATGCTATATTGATGCTCGTATATCCTTTGTTTGAGCTTTTGTTCTGTTTTTCCATTATAGTAACCTTCGCATTGGTTGCAGGCAGCCCCATATACTAACCCTTGGGAATCACATGTATGTCTACCCCAAATTTGATACGTCTTATCTCTGATGTTAACCTTATTAGTCACTTTAATATGTTTACATTGGGCACATCTTCCACATTTAAACATACCAGTTTGGCCTCTTAAAGCTTTTTTCGGTCTCTCAACCAAATTTTTCAAATTGAGACCTCTTCTGTATGTTATAGCTGGTGTTGTGCCCAACATTTTGACTAATTCATTGTCCTGTTGTATTAAAGACCAATTTTTACATATAATCTCCCTAATGCTGCTTGCATCTAGGGAATAGGTTGTTAAAAAACTAGTTGCCCCATTCAATACCTTTTCTTTTCCCTGGGAAATGTTAATAACATTCCCCACTGGTGGGGTTGTGTAAACTTGTCTTTCTTGTACCAAAGGTTGAAAATACCCTATTGATCTTTTATTATGTACCTCTTCCATCGCTTGATCGATTAAGGGTAAAGGATAAGCTCTTTTTAAGAACATTTCTTTGAGGAGATTACACTCCTCTAAGAAATCATTGAAATTGGATACCATCCTCGCTGCTCTTACTGCCTGTCCCTTAACTGGTTTCAATTTTCATTTACCAGCCTGGAACTTTGTTCATTTTTGGGGGGTGTACATACATAAATAAAATAATTCTACTGATACTCCGAGCTACTTGCATATTTTCAAGTCCCCAAACGTACAAGTTCTTTATTTATGAAAATATTAAAAGGTCATAAAATTCACAAGTTACAAAGTGGGTTTATTATCACAGTATTTAAATACCATTTTATTTATGATGCTGAAAATGAATAGTTTATGTTAAGCTGTAAGTTATACCGTTAAGTCTTTACATGACAGTGCTTATTTGAACTTGACCATCTGACCTGAAGTAAAATGGATAATATACATCAGAGAATTTGAACAAACTGATTAGTTTGCCTTAATCATTATACTCCAAAATGATAGTGCATAATAAATCCATTTCAGCCACATGAGACCCAGATAGCAGATGGTTATCCAAGGAAAGGTGAGCAAGTCACCAAGAGTCTATTCATCCCATTCATGTAATAGGCACTAGGAGTACAATGCTGTGTAGAGGTAGACTGCCATAAGCACATTGTCAAAAACTGGTGCACCTTCTTTGCATTTGCTTACCAAACCGAGAATTATCCAGCTTATAAGGAACTGAATACATTTACTATCTCATGCCTGGTTTCATCAGGATTCAGTAGATGGGGCATAATAAAAAAATGGTCATTCTTATAGCACGTGGTCCTGGGGTTCTCCCTGCTATCTTTGTCCATAGAAGGAATGAATAGGCACAGATAGCCCCCTAGAGATGTAGGTCATCGGGGATGGACAAAACATTATATATAATTGTGCTCATTCACAGAGGGGAAAACATCATTTTTTTGTCGTTTATTTGTTCTGACATTATTTTTACTTTTGTGAATCCATGTTCCTGAATACTGTAAAACTGCAAATTCCTTAATAATAACATTGTCCGCTGCTGTTGCTTAAAATCCATTTGTTCTACTCTCAAACAAACTAGAACAATTACATAAAGCTGTTTTCCCAAAAGGTACATAGCATCTAAATACATGCACTCAGACCTAAGACACATCTGTGCAAAAATTACTTGTACAAGGCCGTATAAGGGGTTTACATTTGTGCTTATACTGAAACCATCAGTGATATGTAAAACAGAAAATAAATGTAGCAATTCCTTTGTGATACTAGACATAGTTATGCTTGTACATATAATGTGTGAGGTACTGGCAGTGTGAGCATAAAAGACATGCCTTGTCTCACCTTGTTACTAAGCAAGTACTCTAGGAACTGTTACCTCATGCATATTAAAATATTGCTACTGGAAAAGTCTGTATGAACAATATGAAATCGTTACACTGCAAACATCTCTTGCATTAACAAAAGCTAAATCATAATCTGAAAGATCCTCTGAGCTAGCTTGGCATGCGAGGAGGTGATAAGGAGAAACACTGTGCATCGTATTCACATTTTTGGTAATCTTTAATTTATGTGCTGTCTGTCTCTTGCATTCTTTTTTATTCTCTTTGACAGACACACACACACACACACACACACACACACACACACACACATACTTTCTATATATAGTCTTTATGTAGCAATCCATAATAAAGGGATTCCTACAAGATTTTTACGTAAGACTGATGCAACTCTGACATCATCAAGTCAGAATATTCAGAACATTAAAGAAATTGAACTGTTCTAATAACATGGCTCATTTAAAAAATAGCCTGCTGAGTTGTCATCCAAGTATTTCTTCCAAAGGGCAGTGCCTCCTTTGGCCACCTTCATTCATTATATACTGAACATGCTAACTTAGAAGAGTTGGGGTAATATTTAGCTTCAAGCAAAGAATGCATGCATGAGTGTGAGTGTGAGGTGAGTGTAAGTTTGTGAGTGTTTACAGGTTAGGGTTAGAGTAAGGGATGGATTAGTGGTTAGATTTAGTGTTATGCACATGTGCAGTTTTGTTGTTAACATACAAGTGTCTTCTGCAGTGATACTGATTGAGAAAGGGTGTAAGGTAATGTGTAGGGCTGGGGTTAGGAGAAGAGGCAGGCTTAGTTCACATGTCTAAGGTTGAACAGGGATCAAATATCTTTTATTTATATATTTGATCATTTGGAAATGTTCTTTCTTTTATGTGCATCAAATGCTTCTGTATTCCGCTTCTTTTTTTCTGTTTTTGTTTTTTCTAGTCATATATACTAAGTGTTGGATTATTTAATGAATCAATTAACCCTGCAGGCAGAACTCATGTTTCAGATGAAAGCTTACTGTGAGTTAACATTTTGTAAAGCAGTCTTAAAATAAAGGTTTGACTCTTGCGGTTTTTTTTTTTTTAGTGTTGGAATTTGTTGGAATTTTTATTGTTATGGCAAAGATTGTCCTAGTAGTTATAGCGTGTTCAGTGCATCCATTATTCCTGATCGCACAATATTCTTTTTGGCCTGATGGAGTGGAGTTTTTTAGGAGAACCCAGTAATCACTAAAACTTGCAAATACCATTGGGAAAAGGGTTGTGTTGAATTGTATTTGTTTTATTTCAATCATTCCCTTCATTCTGCAAAGAAAAATAGCATATTGCAGCAGAAAATTCTTTAAAGCTTTTTATGTGAAATGTGTGACTAACATGACGCACGCCATCCTAAATTTACATTTTCAAGGCTCTTTTACAACTTCCTTCAGATTATGAAACAAATCTCACTGTGCATTTTCTAAAGAAAAAGGCTGCATCAGTTGTATTCCTTGCTTTCTTAGAAGGTTTGTTATGTAATATCTGAAATATCATGGGTTTCATGGTGACTGACAAAGCCATTCATCATGAACTGCATTCATAAATTTCCTGCTCTACAGAACAATATATTTCAGTTATCACATAAATTAATCCACAGTCATTTCTGCGTTTCTTCTTTGTTTTTTATATTAAAGCACAATTTTCCCAGTGACTTCAGTGGCTATGTCAATTGCCTAGGTTTCTTTTGAACAGAGATTTTGGTAGTTTGTGGAGGTTTTTAATAAAATGGGTAGAGAGCTGTTCCATTGGTGACTTTCTTTTCTAGACTTGAAGTACTTTTTTTGTAGTCCTAAATTAATTTTACTGTTATATTTTAGTAGTAGACTGAGGGTTATATTAGTTTAATTATTTTAGTTATTTTTTTCTTTGTTTTGCCAGTAATGATGTTTCCAATTTGCTAGTTGTAGTCAGTGTTTTATTTATGTATTTAAGTTTTTGTTCTCATATGAATCTCATTTTCCAGAGTTTCGATTTAGATCAAGTGTTTTCTTGTGATGAGATGCATACGTGTATTTTGTTTGTGTAATGTAGAAAATTATTTTCTGTTACACTTAAGTGAACTAGGAGGATGACCTACTACTAGGACAATCTTATTTATTTTATTTAAAAATGTAAGTCTAAGCATGAATTTTGGAGCTATTTTAACTGGAGTAAGGTATTTTTAGTGTGTGTGTGTGTGTGTGTGTGTGTGTGTGTGTGTGTGTGTGTGTGTGTGTGTGTGTGTGTGTGTGTGTTCATGCAAGCACACATGTATGAGCCTGAATTTGTGTGTGTATCCGTCTGGGGTCTATATCACTTTGTTGAATGCCACATCAGCAAATACCTCTTCTTCGAACACTATTAATTGAAGCTCTTAATCAAACAGACTTTTCAGAGAATTTGTTCCTAGGGCAAACCAACAGTAGGCCACCCTAGCAAATGTAAACAAAATCATAAAACTTAACACCTATCCAGATGGGGGCTATGCCCCCCACACCTCCCTAACTAAATATACCAACTCTGAGATTGTACTGCAGTGGGGAAAAGGGCAAATTCCAGATGGTGGCCAACCATAGTTTTGCCCTAGAAAACATTTCACTGAAAAGTCCATTCGCTGATTAGGAGATTCTATTAATAGGTGTTCGATGAAGAGGTAATCACTGATGTGGGATTTGACAACGTGATAAAGACCTGTTTGTCTACATATGTTTTCCATGTGCAGTGCATGAACTTTTACATTAATTTTTACTGAGTATCATAAATATGGTGGAGTTAGATGAAATTTAGTAAGACTGATAATGAACCAAGCATGTAGCTAAATACATGAGGATGCTTCAAGGATATAGACAAATTTCTGATAATTGTCTTAAGAGTACATATAAAGAAAAATATCTAATTAGTATACCAATCTGAGCATGTGATTTATAGGAGGTCATTCATTAGGTCACTCTATTAATTTTTTATGATGATAAGAAGTATACTTTCAGTTTTTGAAATGATGTTTTTGCAGTGGAAAGACACCCTCTCCCATGGCTCCAAGCACCACTAATATTAAATTCTTCTTCTCAGGTTACACGGATCAAGAGAAATATATAGTGTTATTTCAAAGCAATCTCTTTCATTTTCTCTGACGTTGTATGATTTTGAGGTTAGATTAAAATATATATGGGGTACAGCTTCATCATACAGGACTTTAGGGTGATTGCCCCTGCAAAAATTATGAGTAAATTTTGTAACTAACAATGTTTTTCTTTGTCAATTCATTTATTAAATTGCTGCTTTACACATGATAGCTGAAGTGAAATAGAATGTATATGAACATTTAAAATGTAAATGAATTTTTCATAAGTCTTCTGAACTTGTATACTATTGAAAAGTATACAAGTCTGTGAAACAGTAGAATCTAAACTTCTAAAAACTTGAGCCAGGACTCAGAAACCACAGCACTTAATGAAAAAACAGTAACAGAAGTTCCCCTGTGCCCTGGATAAATTTCCCTTAGTAGCTTAAATACCACCTTGGGTCTCTCCTGAAAAAGAGTCTACTAGCCTAGTGGGACTAACCCAGTCAACAAAGGATGTATAGATATATAGATAGATAGATAGATATATATATAGATAGATAGATAGATAGACAGGAAGTAGAGGAGGTTGCTGTTGTAGGAAGGAATTAATACATGGCCTTCTGGACTGGAAAGGTCTTACAAAGCACTCTCTTTCTAAGACCGCAGGAGACAGTAAACTAAGGAAATCCAGGGTGGCCATACTGGACAACACAATGCATTGCAGGAGAGCAATAGTTAATTTCAACAGGTTAAGAAGCATAGCAAGGATAATCATATGACATAAGCATAAGTATTTCCCTTAAAAGGTTCCAGTAACACACTTATAGGTTCATAGGTTCATGGGTTCATAGTAGGCTATCTGCCCTAGGGCATTTATAAGCCTAGCCAGAGTGTGTTTGGCTTTCGCCACCCATTTTAAATTAATTTTGCTATGCCCTTTTTCGAGGTTAGTATACTGTGCCTCTGTCTAACAGTGACACAGAAGTGATACCCGGGGTAAACCTACGATCTCCCATCCACTCACCAAGATACCTCTTGAAGAGAGTCAATGAGGGGCTCTGCCTAACCTGGACTGGGATTTTATTCCAGAGTGAAGGGAGCCTCTGGGTTATGAATCTGTCCCTCCAGCATGTCCTATTTATTTCAGTGCTGAGATTCAAGTCTCTCGAGCGTAGCTCGATGGGATTTGGATTTTCTGAGGTGCAGCATGTCCATTAATTCCAGGTTGGACATGGCTTTATACGTCAGGCACAGATCACCTCTGAGCAGGCGGTATGCCACTGAGTAGAGCTGAGTTTCTTTAACCAGGCATCATATGGCATCTGTTTGAGCCCTTTGATACTCTTGGTGAGGTACTTTTGGGGTCTTTCCAGCTGCTGCAGGTGTCTGGTAAGGTACATCCCAAAAGGGGCATTGTACTCAATTATGGGCCTGATGAGGGATGAGTAAAGTGGCACGATGACCTCCCTGATCTAGATGTGAATCCCTTCATGATTAGGTGGGCTATATAAAATGTTTTTCTAACCACTTTGGCCATGTGGTTGTCAAATGAGAGATTGCTATCAACTTGGGTCCTCAGGTCCCTAATTACTTCTTCTGTACTTAATGGATTACCACCTATGTGGTAATTTGTGGGCACTTTGTTTTTGCCAAAGGGGATGACTATACACTTTTGGTGTTTAGCTTGAGGCCATGGCTCTGGCACCAGTTGTCTGTTTCTATGAGGCCCTTTTGGAGGATGCTTGTGTTGGCTGGAGAGTCGATTATGGTGCCCAGTTTGCAGTCATCTGCGAACCTGGTCAGCCACAGTCCTTCCATGTTGGCCTGTACCTCCGAGAAATATATACCGAACAAGAGAGGTCCCAGGACTGAGCCTTGTGGGATGCCACTTGTAACTGGTTTGGAGTCTGACATGGCTCCAGCAATTCTAACCATGTGGGTTCTGTCCTTGAGCCAGTTTGCAATCCATCTAGTGACATAGGGGTTTATATTTAAGCTGGTGAGCTTATCTATAATGCCTGAGTGGGGTATTGTATTGAAGGCTTTTGCGAGGTCCAGGTAGGCTGTCTGGACCACCTTCCCCTCATCAATGGCCTTGGTGACTGTTTCAAAGAAATCGACCAGGTTTAAGAGGCAGGATCTGCCCTTAACAAAGCCGAACTGGGTAGGATCCAGTGTCTGTAGGTCCCCAATATCTTTATTTATGAGGTCCATGATGATCCTTTCCATAGCTTTGCAGACCAAGCCAGTCAAGCTTATGGAGCAATAGTTTCCAAGATCCGTTGAGGCACCACCTTTGTGGAGAGGGACCACTGTTGCTGCTTTGGGTACATATCCTGTAGTAAGGCTGAGACTGAACAGTAGTTTTATGTTTGGGTTTAGCAGCCCGGGACACCGTCTGGTCCCATTGATGCTGTGTTTTTTGCTTTGGAGAGGCGGCTCTTAACTGAGCATCTGAGATGTCAGGGGCAGCACTCTGCTGGGATAGATATTTGCCCTTTGGTGGGGGTTTGCACTGAACCTGTCAGCTAGGATGTTGGCAATGTCTGTGGGTTCGGTGTATTTTTTTGTCATTTTGGACTAATTCTGAGCATATCTGGGAATTCCCACCCAGGTTCCTAACATAACTAAAGAAAGCCTTGTGATTATCCTTAGTTTCCTGTGCAATTTTTCTCTCAAAGCTGGCCTTAGACGATTTTATGAGTGCCCGTAGTTTTTTGTTAATACTGATCAGAGATGTCTTCCCTTTCTAGGATTTTGCTCTATCATGTAGTAGCTTCCTCCTTCTATTGTATAGTTTGTTTATGGCTGGGGTCCACCAGACAGGACGTCTGCCTTTGGAGGATTGGGTCTTGGTTTTATTTGGGATTGCATGATCCATGCATTCCTGAAGGTGTTCATAGAATGTGTTTATAAAGGATTCTGTGGTCTGGGCCGTATTTTCCACAGGCCCGGGGGTTTTGAAGGATTCCACCTCGGTTTTGAGGAGTGTGAAATTTGCTTTAGAGAAGTTTTTCACTGTGGTTTTCTGGGCAGGGGGTGGGGTCGGGATGTGAATATCCAGTGAGATTAGTTTATGGTCTGATCTTACCAGTGAGGGATACACTTCTGGTCTGGAGCATAGAGTCCCCATGTTGGTGATGATCAGGTCCAGTATGTTTTCCCCTCTTGTGGGAGTGGTAACAAGTTGTTCCATAGCATTTGAGTTTATAAATTCTAGGAACCTTTGGGCTACGGTGTTGGAGCTAGAGTAATGCTCCCAGTCTATGTTTGGGTAGTTGAAGTTGCCCAATATAATGGTGTCTGGAGAGACCTTCATATTTTCCAGTTTTCTCAGGAAGGCCGAGTGGGGTTCCTGGTTTGGGAGGGTGGTCTGTAGCAGGCTATAAACTGGAAGGCAGTTTTACCCACTGTTAGTTGCACATGGATAGTCTCTGATGCTTTGTGCTGTGCCACCAACCTGGAGGTGTGGGTATCTTTGACGAATATTGATACTCCCCCTCCTTTTGTGGTTCGGTCCAAGTTTTGGGGCCGAAAAGCACGGTATGAGGTATAACCTGATAGTGCTGGGGTGCTCTCGGGAGCCTTGAACCAGGTTTCTGTTACTGAACAGATATCAATGTTCCCCATGCTAAGGAGAGTTTTGAGTGCGTGCATTTTGAGGTTTAGACTTCTGGCATTGAGTAGCATTACTCTTAGTTTCTTAACCCTTGTGATACCTATGGAGGTGGGTTTGTCTTTTGAGCCTTGCCTAAAAAAGGCACTATGGGGGTAGCAAGAGCCTTTGCCAATATCCGAAAGCCCGGGGGTGACAAGTGCAAGCCATCCCTAGCGAAGCATCGTGGCTTGTCGAGCATGTCATCCCAGGCTGACAGGCATTGGATCCTCTTTGAATGACACCAGTACTTAAGCCAGTTGTTGAAATTGATCATCTTGTCTTCATATTGTGGCATCATTCTTGGTGAGGGTAAGATGCTACTCAAGGTCAGGGTCATACCGGCCTGGGCTACATGCTCAGAGAGCTCCTCTATGTCTCTTTTCATGTAGTCCAGGGAGGTACGTCTCAGGTCATTCACACCAGCATGGACAATGACTGAATCATATTTGTACTTGCCTTGGAGTGACCTGAGTGCTTGTGTTATGTGGCGGATCCTAGTGCCCGACAGGCAGCTCACCGTGACCTTCTCCTTGTTCAGCCTGGAGAGCGGGACGTCAGTGTACCTGACGATAGAGTCACCTATTACAAGTGTATCAGATGTGTTGTTTAGCCTTAAGGGCTGTGACTGTTCGGCACACTGGCTTTGTGAGATATGTGTTGCATGTGTTTTGTTTTGGGGTTGCGGTTGCTTGCGTGTCTGCTTTGGAGGTCTCTGCTGCTTAGGCAGATTTTTATTTAGAGCCTCCGAGTATGTTTTTGTGTGTTTATGTGTTTGGTTTGCTGTCGTGGTAGGTCTATGTGAGACTGGAATTGTAGTGAGTGTGGTTTCCTTCTCCTCCTGACTGGTTACATCAGTACTGAGCTGAGAGAGCTTAGCCTCCAGTTTGGCTATATGGTTGCATCTCTCACATGTGTTGGAATTTGTTGGGAGGAAGAGAGAGTTGTCTGTGTACATGAGGCAGTTGTAACATTGCCTCAAGATTCCCAGATTCACCAGCTGGACCGGAGAGGAGATTGACAACTGACCTTTGGACATGCTAGAATAGTATTGGGAATTCCTTTATAATTGAAAAAAAGGGCCAGTGGGGAACAAGTTACTCAAGGGGAGTTTGTGAGGGTATACTTAGTATACTACATACAGATCCAGCGATTATAACCTAAAAGGAATATAAAGCTACTGCTTCAATGGAACAAATACACTGCAGGGGAATAATGGGAAGAAGAAGTGGGCCAAAAAAGAAACTTAAACTCTTTGGTGTGAAGGATTGGAGGAATGAGAAGAAACATAACCCTAATCTTCACATTGGAGAAAGGAGCAGTGGAGTTAGGAGTTGCAGAAATGTCAGTGAAGGAACATAAAATAGCATGAGTAGAGGAATGGAGAGATGACCAAAATAAGAATTAGCTCAACAAAAACATGGGGAAAAACCTGGAATACAGTTTGATATCATATGGCCACTGAAAATAATGTAAAAGAGTTTACATTGGTGCCATCGTATAGATGGATAAAGCCCTAACTATGGACCCGGCAACAAGCATTCAATTAGCTGCTCAGGTATCTGACATTTTGGGTATGCCTATCCTGAAGGAAGGGGTGTTCATCTACGTGCTACCTGAAGGGGAGATGTGGTCCATAGAGAGGAGTAGCAAGATTAGTTTATGGGAGGAGGAGGGACCAAACAAAGGCTTGTCATAACAAAAAATCCTTCCCCTCTACAAAAGCAGATGCTAGTAAGATGCCGGGATGCTCTTAGGCTCAAAACTGGCCCCCAGCTCAGAAATGGAGTTAGTCTGGAGATGGAAGTAGGGCTGGCAGAGCCAGTGATGGACAGGGGCACTGGAGTAGGACCAGAAGATATGAAGCAAGGGGGAGTGGACAAACAATTAAAAAAAAAGAATGTCAAAAAAGTTAAGAGGACTTATAATGTCTGCAATATTTGGTAATAGAGGATGACAAAGAAGAATACACTATGCAGTCATGCATGTGGCTGTCAGACAGAGCCATTTCTCATTTAAACAGAAATTATGTAATATTAATATGTACCAAAATGAGAATAGAGTAAATTATAGTAAATCTGTGAAGCCTGGCCAAATGGCTTTACTCATAAAATAAAGATACAAGCTCTGATACAAACAAAATTAGTTATTAAGGAATACATGTAAAATATCAATGAAAACAGTATTTCTAAGCTCCAGAGCAGAAACAGAATTTGTTGAAGTACTGTCTTCCTGTTTGATATCTTAATAATATTTGAGTTCTCTGAGAAATGGATTATATTCATTACATGAATACATACTATAAGTAGCCAGCAGTACATATTGATAGCAATGTCCTTGGGTGTTGTTTTTTTTCCAAATATAAAACTACTTTTATTAGCAGCTACATAGCAAAAAAATATACATATACAGAGCAATCCTCATGCATGCTGCACACAATTGTTCCATAGTGTCTGACCAATTTATATTTAACAAGCTTATTAAAAAAATATTTTGTTAGGTTTAAATCCATCTGGTGACAGCCCACTAATACGGATCATAGTATTTTAACAGTGTCACTGCATTATATTTATGACAACCCTTTATTCTTTTTTAAGCTTAAACAGCATTCTCAAGTTGAGAGAAAAAAATAGATACAAAAAATATATATGTAACCTTGCTTCAAATTAACCAAAGGACTAGAATTTCTACTTTTCAAAAAACAAGTTACAAATATTTCATTGTACAAAATACTGTACTACATGTCTATAACCACATAGTAATCTTTTAACAGATTTCTTGTTCTTATATCTAAAACTGGCTCGCACCCCAACTATAAGGAGTAGTACTGTTTGTCCATATTTTTCTAAAAATAATGAACAATCGGTACAGAAGTTGAGAACTGATAGTATGGGATACTCCATGTTTTACAGTAATGATATTAAATACATTAGAGAGGTAATCAGTAGACATTGGAGTATATTAACCACCGAATAAAAATTAAAAAATATAGTTGGGGAGTGGCCCAGTTTTAGACATAAGAACAAGAAATCTGTTAAAAGATTACTATGTGGTTATAGGAATGTTCAACACATCGATGGTGGTTTACGGAGGGAATCTGGATGTACAAAACCTTGTGCAGCATGTAATTACTGCAATATATTGATAGCAGTGGTAGATTCATTCATCCAGTTACACAGAGAGAGTTTGTTTTCCATGTCAATGCTAATTGTAACAACATAAACATTATCTACAGTATTTAGCCCAATGCACTGTCTGCAGGTCTTTTTTATGTTGGAAAGACCAATAGATGGTTAAGAGACTGAATAAGAGAGCACATGTATAATATGACTACTAAGAATATTACTAATGCACTAGCCAAACGTTGTTAATACTAGCAATGAACATCAGTTTAAATTTATGGCCATTGAACAAGTGAAAGTAAGTGAACGCAAGGGAGATCTGCATAATTACACTGAGGTGAATGAAACAAAATGGATAGTTAGTTTATGAGCAGACAGTGCCATGGGCTTAAATGGGCATGTACCGTTAAAACCGATATTAAAAACTAGGCCCTTATTTAAATGAAGTTATAATATTTTTATGTATTAGAAACTGATTTTAAATATATATTTTTTATTATATTTGTATATAGTTGGAAGATTTAGTTAAACTATATATTGTATAATAGTACATTTTTAAGTTTCTATAATAGCTATTAGTTGTTTTGTGTATATATAAGTGATATGGTATTTTGAGACAGTGTCAGATGTATTTATATAATAAATATTCCACTATATATCACGTGTTTAATATAGCATAAGTATTCCCAAATACACGTTTATCAGTTTATTTAGGTTTTTGAAGTATTAGTTTTTGTGATATTATATATATATATATATATATATATATATATATATATATATATATATATATGTTTATTTGGATTTAGATATTTGTGTATTTTATTTTTTATATATATGTATGGCGTTATGAATATATTTGTATTTGGTAGGATGCCCCTTTAAGGGAATAGCTGCTGTAACAAGGATAGCTAAATGTGATTGGATCCTGAGATTTTAAATATATTTGGCGTCTTTTTTTTTGATGGCTTGAAGAAGCGAGTGCATACTTATTATGTATTTATTATTTATTATTTATTTCCAGTTTGATTACCGGGGAAGTCCGCTGGGCCCAGAAAGCCCATTTTCAGTGGAGGCCCGGGGAGAAAAGCTCCATGAAACAGATTACAGTAAAGACAGCAGTCCAATAAAAATAAAAGTACAAGTACAAATACATATCAAATAATACAAAGTGTGAGCAATATTGCCCATAGTGGAAAAATATCATGCAGATACATTTTAACAAATTCACACAAAGTCAAAAGTCAAAAGGTATTTACAGTATTTACAAAGTGTGAGAGATTGTATGGGAATTAGCTATAGAAGGTTATAGCCATCTATAAGGTGCTTAGGAACTCAGGAGGATACCCTCCCAGGGGCTTTTGTTAAAGAGTTCTAGGTAGGGAGAATGCAGTTACATTTCCATTTGGAGGAGAGGTAGGTGTAAAGCTGAGTTTTGAAGTTGTTTGTGTTTGACATTGTTCTTAGTGTGGAAGGGAGAGAGTTCCATTTCTTACCTAAGGGGAAGGAGAGGAGAAGTTGTCCAACAGAACGTTTAGGTTTGTGGACAGTAATTAAGCTTTGGTGTTCAGATCTGAGAGTTCTATTTGGGGTGTATGGGGGAAGGATGTTGGTTAGAGTGGGGTATTTGGTTGGATTAAATAGTAGTCTATGTGCTGTAGTGAGCTGGAGGAAGTCCAGATAATTTGTGAATTCTAACAAGTTGAGGGATTGGAGGGTAACACACTAATGAGTGGAATGTTTGGCTTTGGTGGCAAATTTAGAAATTTTGTTATAACAGCTTTCAAGTTTGGAAGTGATGGAAGAGGATAGGTTAGTTAGTAGTGGGGCGCCATGCAGAAGGGAGGGAATGAGGTAAAATGAGGCCAGAGTATGCCTGGTAGACGGAGAGAGGAAGTGGCTGTTCCTGTATAGCATACCTAGTTTTTGGTGGGTTTTCGTTATATTTTGCTGAATATGGATGTCGAACGTGAGGTGTTCATCTATAGTTACACCGAGTAGTTTGGCAAAGGGAACAACTTCGATCAGAGAGTTGCTATGGCTAAGGACTTGGAAGGATTTTTTATAAAAAGAGAAATATTTTGAGTGTGTGAATAGTAGTATTTTAAATTTGTTAGCATTGCGAGAAACGTGATTTTGGAGATCCAGAATTCAGTAGTTGAGAAGGCAGTCGGAGGTTTAGATATGAGTTCAGGGAGGTTAGAGGCAGAGCAGACAAGGGTAGAGTCATCTGCATATTGGATGACTTTGGCATTAGGACTAGCAGAGTGGAAGTTATTAATAAAGATATTAAACAGCATTGGTCCAAGGATGGACCCCTGTGGTACTCCGGTAGGGGTGGGTAAGAAAGGTGAGGTGCCTTTTTTCCATTTCACAGCCTGAGATCTATCTGACAGATAGCTTAAGAACAAGGAAAGAATTTTTTGTGAGAGATTTAGGTTTGAGAGGTGACTTAGAAGGTGCTTATGGGAAACAGTATTGAATGCTTTAGAAAAATCTATGAGCACTGTGGATACTAAGTTCCCAGAATCTTGGGCTTGATTGACAGTTTCTAAGTATGAGAGTAGAGGTGTTATGGTGCTATGTCCTGGTTGGAAGCCATGTTGGGTAGGGGTAAGAAGTTATTTTTTAGTCATAAAAGGCATAAGTTGGAGGTGGATGCATTTTTCTAGGATTTTGGGGCTTGGGGAGAGAAGAGCTATAGGGTGGAAGTTTGAAATGTTAGCGTTTTTGCCTCCCTTGAGGAGAGGAATAATAAAGGTGAAACACCAGAGTTTAGGGACATAGCATTCCTTTACGGATCTATTAATTAGGATACTAACTGGGAGAGCTATACCATCGGCAGCAGACTTAAGATAGGAAGAGAGGATGTTGTCAGGTGCATTGGAGCAGGATTTATGTTTGGAAGTCTTTTTATGTAGTTAGTGGAGACAGGTTTAATCTCAAACATAGGGGGAAAATTATTTGGGGACTTAGATGAGGTTGGAGAGATGGGCCGGTGTTGGGAAAAGTTTTCGTTAGGTTGGACATTGACTCTATAAAGAAAGAGTTGAATAGTGAGGCTAATTCGAGGTCAGATTTACTTGGGTCCGGGCGGGTTATTTTTGGAGCCTGGGTTGAGGAATTAGTTTATGGAGTTCCAAAAAAAGCCTAGGGTTATGGGAATGCTTGGACTGGAGCTTAGTGTATTAGGATTTTTTTGTCTTTGAAGATTTTTTTTTTTTTTGCAAAGTTATGGAGCTGTGTATATTGGAGAAGGGTTTCAGGAAGTTTATTCTTTTGGTAAAGCTTCCAGGATTTGTCTCTTTGATGCATAATTTGCTTTGTTTCTTTGGTTAGCCAAGGGGCAGTTATAGTTTTTATTCTTTATTTCCTTGGTGGAGTTAGGGAATTTAGAGCGTCTAGGAAAGTAGAATTAAAGTGGTTTATGGATTTATCGAGTGAAAGGGTTTTTAGAATGTTCCAATTCATTTGTTTGAGATAGTTAGAGAAGGTTTTGAGGTCATATTTACTAAGGTTGTGGGTCTGAATATATTGATGTTGTTGTGTATGGGAGATGGTTGCACGGTAAATGAAAGCAGGGAGGGGGTCACTAATAGAGTCAGGGATGGTGCCAGAGTTGGTAATTTTATTTGGATGGGTGACTAAGATCCAGTCAAGAGTTGATCCTGGGGGATTTGATTTATTGGGTCTGGTGCTGGAGTGGGCTACTTTTGTAACGTTAAAGAGGTTAATGGACAGGGAGGGTGTAGGAATGTTGATTTTACTCCAGTCGATGTTTACATCACTTAGTATGTAAGTTTCAAGGTAAATTTCAGCTGAGGCCCATTGGAGCATGTTGTCAAGGGCTGAGACATTATTTCTGGGTGGGATATAAAGGGCAATGATACAGAGGCTTTTGTGATTATTCATTTTTAATAGACCAACTGTTAGCTATGCACTGGCGAATTTAGGAACGGGGTTTGGTAGGGGAATTAAGTTAGGTAGACTGGAATAGATTAATGCAATGCTTCTGCTTTTTTTCTTTGGGCGGTCACATCTAAGAGTGTGAAATCCAGACGGTAGGATTTCAGAGTATTTCAGAGGTAGATTTCAGAGTGAAAGCACTTACCATATTTTAATAAAGTATATAGAACCTAGCTGTGTTTAGGACTTCACACTGTTTTTATTTACTATTTACAAATATCCTGCAAACAACAGCTGAGTATTTCCCTATGGTTCTGTTATTTCAGTGCATGTATTATACATGGAAGCCATCTAACTTTTGAAGGGCTTATTTTTCACAGTCAGTTCTTCTTCCTTAGTTCCTATCATCTCAGTGAACTGCATTATCCCTGCTCCTGTCAGACATTCCTTTTTTTTTCTTTTTTCTAGTTATATTCTTTCTAGCTAGAACAAAATACTCCATACCTGTTCATTTATGCCTTGCCTAACCCTCATTGTCATTTAACATAAACAATAAAAACTCACTTTATCTTATTCAGGTCCCGTTTCTGCACATCACCCCCCCCCCCATTCTTCCTCAGCTAAGAGCAACTTTAAACTGTAGCAAACTGCTTGCTACATTTGTAACAAGCAATTGCTTCATTTTTTACTGAAGTAACAAGGAACACTAAAGCTGCCAAGTTATATATTAAAAATGTTCAATCTGTGAGTGTGTCAATGGATCATTTTTATTTATTTTTATTTATTTATTTACATTTGTTGACCGGGAATCATAGGCACAGTGATATTGCCATGGGGAAAAATACCATGCCGGGGGGGGACTAGGAAAGCTGGAAGTTGGTCAAGAAGAGGAAAGTGAGGGGAGTCATGTAAAGGTAGATGGGTGGGTAGGGGAAGAGCTCAAAAAGCCACAGGTAGCCAGACAAGATCTATTTCAACAGCAAAGCACTGTCATCTAACACGCCCAATAAAAACTCACTTTCTCCTGTTCTAATCATTTTCTCTGTTTCTTTTGAGATGAATTCCTTTATCTCTGCTTGAAAGTTTCTGAGCATTGGGAATTGCAAAAAAAATATGCATCCAGTCCCCAATCTCTAAGTCATTGCATCTCCAGCATGCCTTGTCTATTGCTGGACATAGTTTATGTAACCTTGCTAGTGTATAAAAATAATTGTGTAGACATATCCATGCAAAGATCTTACATCTTCTTGCCTTAGTGCCTTTCCAGTCATCATATATAGTTTGCCACTGTTTTTCTGTAAATTCCTTTGTCAGAATCTTTCTCCAATCTTGCTTACTAATTCTTCTACCTCATCCTTTTCCTCTGAAGGGATCTTATATAATGTTGAGATAATACCACTATCTAGCTATGTCTAACTATGAAGATTTAGCCACCATCTAACCAAACTAGGCCACTCCATTTTAACTGTTTTTATCCAAGGTGACATCTCATTTTATCAGCTAATAGCATAAAATTCCAAGTAGGCATGGTGTGGCACATTATGATTTCTTCTCATTAATTCTCAACTCATAACCCTCTTGCAGAGGCATACTGCATCCAGAGCCATTCCCTGATATGACCCCCTCAACATCATAGAGGGGCATATGTATGTGTCCCAAATATGCAACAAAATCTAGAAGATTTACGATTTTTGCCTGGAAATGATTACATAGATATTTGTATATCCCATGTAGACTTTAGAGAATTTTTCCTCAAGTAGACAGTAAATGTTGGAGGTGTGAAAGGGATGAAAGAGGTAATTGGGAACATATTTTCTGGTAGCGTGGTGAGTTGGCAGACTTTAAGGATTCCCTGTGGGATGCACTGTCAGAGATGCTGGGTGGGCTGATTGGTCTGATGAGGGAGATAATTTTTCTGAGCTATGATACAGAATCGGAATTGCCTAGACATGATAAGGCCTTGCTGTGTCTAGTAATGGTGGCTGCCAAAAAAGCAATTACTAAAAAATGGAAATCAAAATCTAAACCAACTAAACTGGAAGTAGTGAATATAGTAATAGAGATAAAACAACTGAAATTGAGATCTTTAGAAAAGGGTAGGAGCAAACTACATAGAAAAAATGGGAATTGTGGGAACAATACATACAAGAGAGGAATTAGGCCTAAAAGGCATTAGGACTTAAATGACGTATGTAACATTTGAGTGAGAAAGATTGGGTAGATTATAAGTGGTGTATAATGTTGGCAACTGGGAGTATGTCACTATGATTTGTGATGTAAAATGCTTGCAATTAGGATTGTGTTGGTGTGGTTTGTTTGCATTTATATAAATGTATGATTGGCCATGCAGTAAGCAATGGTTTAATGAAGATGTTTCTTGTTTAAAAAAAGCAGGAATTAAATAATTTATGTAATATTGCTTAGGTTATATTATATATAGCAATAATATGTGAAATATAATGTTTATGTTAATATAGTTTAATTAATTTTATATAAATGTAAATTTGCCTATGTTACAAGTGCTAATTCAATAAAGGAGTTTGAAAAAAAAAATAACATCACAGAGGAGCAAAACAAAATGTCTGCGATCTGGTGGCTTGGACTATTGAAATGAAACCAACCAGCCAACTAGGTCCTATTTTTGCATCTTATCTCCACCCACTCCTCCTCAGAAGAGAAAAAAAAAAGAAAAGTCTGTGATCTGGTACCTGATGCCCACGAAATTCTAGAGCCAATCAGGTCTCACTTCTTCACTTCACCTCCCGCTCATCCTTCCTCAGCTATGACACACACACTTTTTTTTTTTTTTTTGTTATTGTGTAACAGAGATTGTGCTCCCTTATCTAGTTATCAATTCAGGGCAGTCCTGCAAAAGGCCAAAAGGAGGCTGCGTCTTGAAAATAGCAAATTAACTGCACATTCCTTCAAAATAGTGACTGCTTCACATGCTCACATAAAAGGGGCATTGGAAATTTAATTACTGCACTTAGGTCAGTGGAGATCACAAATGTACAGAAGATATGTCAGCTTATGATGTCTAATCAGTATTCTGTTTTGCAGGTGTTATAAAACAGCTGGAGGAGGTATAGTTTCTGGGCATTTTATTGTCTACCATGTGCCAGAGAATTGGTGAAACAAGGAGAAACATGGGTTTCAAAGAAGAAATGCAGGTTCTCTGGCTGGGAAGGAGAGGAATGCAGTGGAGACACCTGCTGGCAGCTTTGACAGAGTATTTTGAGTCATCCCCTGAGCCAAGTGTAATTGCATTGCATACGGGGAAAGATTTTACAAGTAGCCAATTGATGTACCTCAGAAATAGAATTTGTCAATGGTTCAGGCAGATCAGACAGAAATGGCCAAACAAAAAGCTTGTGTGGTCAGACATAATTCAAAAACCAGTCTGGTAAGGAACAAATAACGTCAAAGCAGTAGAAAGGGTTAGAAAGTTGACCAACAGATTTATTAGGCAGTAGGTAATTGAGCCGGAGTTGGATAATGCAGTGCACTAATATTAATATCAGTTCACCAAAACTTTACACAAGTGATGGAGTTCACTTGTTAAATTAGAAACAACGTTATTAATAAGAAACCTTAAAAAAGGAATCAGAGATTTGGCAAATGTATTGGGGGGGGGGGGACTTGTAGGACAAGCCATCTTCCTGTGGCAGAAGGGCAGACTTGGATGGCTAAATTGCAAAGAAGTGTGCTCATTTCTGGGAAAAGTATATGAGAAAGGTAGAAATTCAAAGATATTTACAGCAATTACTATCTTTAAAAGATATGCAAATTAATAACCTTGCCAAGATTAATGGAAATGAATGTAATCTTAAGGAGCAAAGCAGTGAAATTATAATTTTTGAGACACGAGTAAATAAATAAATATTAAAGAGACAGAGTGAGGGGAAATTAAAATAAAAGCCAGTAAGGATCATGTAATTAACATACATAAGGAAATATAAGACAGTACATGTGAAAGAAAGATGAGTGAGTAAGAATTTTGAGGGACAAAGTGGGAACACAAGAAAGAAAACAAACTTTTAGTAGAAGAATGAATACTTTACAGTTAGAAGGGAGAAAGTTAATAATAGTGAATGAGGAGGAACAGCATAAAAAAGTAAGAAGAGATGGTAACAGTAGATAGTACACTGTAAACAGCGGATAAAGCAAGTAAATTAGAATCAAGGGGAAAGTGTGAGAATGTAAGTCAATAAATACAAGTTTTAGGACTAGAAGACAGGAATGGGAGATAATAAACTGGAAAAGTAAATATCCTTAAAATGGCGGTGCTAAAGCAGTATACATTAGTCAGCTTTCAAAACAATAAATGATAACTAGATTAAAACAAAGGAACTTTGACAACAGAGGTAATTTCACATGGTAAAGAATTCTGAGATACTTTGGACTTCCAAGATAGTTGCACACTAATCAACAGGTTGATTAATGTTGTCCCAGTGTGAAAACTGTTAATTGTAAAAAAAGTAAGTGAGACCTATCTAACGGGACAAAATTCAGTTACTGACTAGTAATTACACTGCCTGGATGCCAGCAAAAAAAAAAAAAAAATTGGTAGTAGAAAATCAACCAGAAAAGGAGAAGAGAAAACTAAATGGCAACAGTCTTTGTAGCTGTTTAGCAAACATCAGTTAAAGTTTCAGCTTTGGTATAAAAGACGGATTCCAATAATTTAAAAGGAAAAATAAATGAAATGCACTCAAAGATTTTTACATAAATAAAGCATTGAAGGAATATATACAGTCAAATAATGAAAGGCTAGAAAAAAATAGAAGCTTTCGATAGCTATTCGGATGAATGGATAAAACTGCAATTATCAGAGGATGAAATGAAAAAAAGACTGGCTGAGCTATTTCAAAGATATGGATCAATGCGGTTTTGTGGAAGAGAGGCAAATGTTTGATAACATTAACAGAACAATGATGATCCAGAAGTAAGCGGAATGTAAGAAAATGCTGCTGCTGTTGCTGGTGGGTCTTGATGCAGAGAAAACATTTGACAGCGTAAGCCGAGATTTTATAAGTAAGGGAATGGAAGCATTTACATTTCATCATACAATAATAAGATTAATTAGGAGGATATATGAAAGATCAATGGCAAAAATATTAAAGTTTAAGGATTCCTCTCTGACAATTTGTATCTGAACAGAAGAACCAGGCAAGGGTTTCCCCTGTGTTATTTGCATTATATTTAGAGCCATTGGCAAAGAAAATAAGGAATTCAGAAATTCAAGGATATAATTGGCATGGTAATCAATAAAAGTTGACTATATTTGCAGATAATATTATTTTGTAGCTGATAAACCCAGAAAAGGATATCTTGGTGTTTTGGAACATTTTGAGACAGTTTCAATTCTTTTCAGAATAGAAAATTAATGAAGATTAAACACACACCATAGCTTTAAATTGTGTACCCACACCTGAATTGGTTCAGCAATACCTATATTTATGGGGACACAAAAAAAGTAAGCATTTAGGAGTAGTGATTAAAAAGGATTATGTTATGGCATCTAAGGATATGTGGGAAGAGACTAAACAAAAGATAATACAAAAACTGAGAAACTGGTAGCTCTTGTTTTTGGATATGTATAGCAAGGTACAAGCAGTGAAAATGTTTTTAGTTTTAAATACAGGTCAGGCATATTTTTATCAAACAGAGAAGTTGTGAACAGTAATTAATAAAGACTTGAAGGATTTTATTTCAGAGAGGAGAAGGTCAAGGGTCAAGTGGGATAAGTTAATCCTTTGAACAGAACAAGATGGTTTAAGATGACCTGATCTGAAGGGATATTTTAAAACTACAGAGTTAAGGGTCATACACATAATAAAAGCATCATCATCATCATCATCAGCTCCCTTTTTTCTATTTTTTTTACATGGGGGTCAGGGTATCGTGTTAATTGTCACCAGCTCTCTCGATTCATTGCCACACGCCTGCCTTCTTCAACACTCATGCCTGACTGTCACAGATCTTCTTTCACACAATCCATCCACCACTTTGCTGGATGTCCTTGCTTCCTCTTACCTTCTTCCTGTCTGTCCCAAATCTTTCTCACCAGATTGTCCTCTGCTTTTCTACACATGTTCCCAAACCATCATAATCTGTTCTCTTTGATCTTTTCTGCAATTGGAGCTACTTTGGCTTCTACTCTTATGCTCTCATTCTTCATCTGTCCCGCAGTGTGCTCCCTACCACCCTTCTCAGGCACTTCTTTTCCATCACTTCTAGCTTCTTCAACTGTTCTGCCTTTACTATCCAGGTTTCTGTATCATACTGTAGTACTGGTCATACCACTGTCTTGTACACCTTACTTTTCAGCTTCTTTGGCATTCTTCTGTCATAGACTACACCTGACACTCTATGCCAGTTGGCTGCAGCCCCTCTGATTCTAGCTTTGACCTCTTCATTCAGACTTTCCTTCTCCTCAACCACCCCTCCCAGACACCTGAAGCTGTTTACCTGTTCCACTGTCTTCCCTTCTATCTCTATTCTCAGCTTCTTCTAATTTCCCCAGCTTGCTGCCATAGTGCCATTACCACCGTCTTATCTGTGCTAAGTTTCATCCCATGTGCCTTCAGTTTTGCATTCCATTCTCCTATCCTTTGCTGAAGTTCTAGCTTAGAGTCTGCCTGTAATGCCGCATCGTCTGCATAGAGCAACTTTGTTGATCCGTCCCCTCTGATCTGTTTGCTAATGTAATCCATCACCAGTATGAACAGCAGTGGACTCAGAGCTGAACCCTAGTGTACACCCACTCCCACTGGGAAGCCCTCTGTGAGTCATTGAGTCCATGTACATAGCCTGCACTAATTCTATCAATGTTTCTGGGACTTCAAACCACCGCAGTACTGCCCAGATCAGCTTTCTTGGGACCTTGTCATATGCTTTCTCCAACTCTAGGAATGCCCAGTTGGACTCTCTCCTCATCTCTAGCTTCTTCTCAAGTCTCTGTCTCACTGCAAACATTGGGTCACTTGTGTTAATCCTGATCTGAATCCAAACTGCTCATCTTCCGTCTTTCATTCTACTACTCTGCATAGCTGTTATTCAGTCACCCTCTCCAGAAATTTCATGCAATGTGATAGGAGTTTGATGCCTCTGTACTGCCCACAGGTGTAGATGTCCCCTTTGTTCTTGTACACTAGCACGAGTATGCTTATTCTCCAGTCATTTGGGATATGCCTTTCTCTCCACACTGCTATTAGTACCCTCAGGAGCCATTTCTCCCCTATCTCACCCAGCATCTTTATCATATCTGCTGTGAACTCATCTGAGCCTGCTGCTTTCCCTGACTTCATCTCCCTTAGTGCTGTTCTTACTTCTTCTAAGGTGGGCCCCTCTTCTTTTCTCATTGTAGGCTGTTTCTGGGGTACTACAGCTTCTGTGGGGTTTTCTTCATTCAGAAGCTGCTGGAAATACTCCTTCAATCTGCCTTTGATGTCCTGTGGACTGGTGAGCAGGTTGTTGCTGGCATCCCTTATGAAGGGTGCCTGACTATCTTCTTTACCTTTCTGTCTTTGCCTTGCAACCTGATATAGTTTCTTTGTACCACTTACTGAGTCACTTTCCAGAAGTTAGTAGGGTGCCCCCGATGCCCTATTCTTTGTTATTGCAACTTATTTCTTAGCTTCGTTGTTAGCCAACCAGTAGTCCTTCCTAGTCTGGTCAGTCTTTTCTATCTCCCAATTCTTCCTGCACTCCTTTCTTTCGATGACTTCCTGGACTTCTGCATTCCACCACCAGCTTTCCTTATGTACCTTTTTTCCATACCTGGCTCAGCCACATATCTTTTCTGTAGTCCTAACACATGCTGTTTTAGGTGCTGCCATTCTTGTTCAGTTCCACCGATTTCCTCCTCTTTTTGGGGTGCTCGAACCCTGAGTAATTCCTTAAACTGTAGTACTTTCTCTCCAGTCAACTTCCAGATCTTCAGCCTATTCTCTGTTGACCTTAGGGCTTTCTCTGACCATTGCTTACAGCTGATAGTGGCAACTAGTGGTTTATGTTGTGGGCTGACTGTTTTACTGGGGATGACTTGGCAATCATGGATTCTACTCCAGTAACTTTTCCTTAGTAGGAGGAAGTCTACCTGAGTTGCATGTTGACTACTCTTGTATGTGATCTTGTGATTGTCTTTCTTTCTGAACCATGTGTTGGCTACTATCAAGACATCTGCCAGACAGAAGTCTAGAATGGCTTCTCTTTCTTTATTCCTGCTGCCCCACTCATGTGAACCTAGGCAGTCCTCATATCCTGTTCTGTCTGTCCCTATATGGGCATTCAAGTCACCCATTATCAACACCAATTTGTGTTGTCCTACTTTATCTGGTAGGTCCTGCAACTGTTGTCTGAATGCACTCTTTTCCTCACTATCACAACCCTGCTGTGGGGCATAGGCTGAGATTATGAATACTCCCCTATCATTACACTGAAGCCTGATTGCCATGAGTCTGTCATTAATTCTATGATATCCCTCACTGTCTTCTGAAGCTTCTCTCTCCCCACAATTCCTACACCATTTCTAGCCTCTCCCCCTCCTGAGTAGTACAATCTGGATCCCAAACCAAGTGGCTTTGCCGCACTGCCCTTTCATCTCATCTCTTGGATACATAGGATGTCCAGCCTCCTCTGGATCATCATGTCGTCCACTTCCAAGCTGCATCCTGTCAATGAACCTACATTAAGGATAGCAATTCTCAGTTCATGTTTGGCAGGTTGGTTGGTTTTACATCCAGCTTTTGCTCAACAGAGCTATCCCAGGTAACCCAACTAGGCAACTGGACACCGACTGGCCAGTAGCTTATTGACTCAGGGCTGCTAGGCTTTATGGCAGGCACACACTTGCCAATAGGGGCACATATACCCCTCCCACCATTAGCAAGGGTTCCTGGCGTAGGTCAGAGAAGGCTGGGTCCTCAACCCACTTATCACTGGTAACTACCCATGCCCATTTTGGCGACATTAGTCAACATGACCGAATCACCTAGAGCCATATTTTACACCGTTGAGTGGCTAGTCCTGCCATGGTGCGCAGTCTGTGATCCGTGTTCTTCTATCTTGAGGGTACGGTGCACCACAGCAGATGCCCAAAGTGGTTGGTCTGTACAAAACTTCTCCCGATAGGGCACCATGCAGAGTCTTTGCTGCTGCCCACAGCTCCATACATTGGTGAGCTTGAGATGGAAACACTCAGCATGTTTTTTGGATGTGGGAGAAAGCCCATGGAGACACAGGGAGAACATGCAAACTCCAGACAGGCATTGGTCAGAGGTCAGGATCGAACCTTGTATCTTGTGCATGGGAGGCAAAGATCTTAACCATTATGCCAACTGGTCACACATAACACAAGCAGAAAGGTATAATTCAAAGTGGGAAGGGATTTTAATGAAGCTGGGAGGAATTCAAAAAATAAGAAGAGAGTGAGATTTTGGATGTAGATCCTTAAGGAGAATAACAACAGCAATGCAGAATATTATATACATAAACTGGCAAAATGTATTCTAAGAACCAAACCAACATGAGAATGGAGAAAGGAGATGTTTGCCGATAGGGATGACTGCAATTAAGGGTGCAGAGAACAGGCAAGAAGGGTCTGGAATTTACTGGAGGAAACTGGAAAAAGAATCAAGGAATAACTGGAGAAGAAAAGGGAACAGAATGGAAAGAGGTCAAGAAGACATTTGTACTGTAGGCTAGAGACTGCCTTCCCTGTTAGAGACTGACATCAGAGTATAGGTGAAGAGAAAGGGATGGGGGAGTCCTAAGTGAATGACCTGCTCTTGTGGAGTATTAGTTGAATCTAGAACTGAAGTTACTATTAAAAAAGGGATAATTAATAAGGCATATAAAATATTGCACAATAATTATAGGAACCAATCAGAAGAGGTTAGATTGGGAAGACAGACTGGATAAGCAATTTACAAAGAAAGAATGAGACAATATATGTATGCTCCCAAATATGCCCCAAAGTCTAGAAGATTTAGAATTTTTGCTTGGAAGTGTTTGCATAGGTATTTTTATACCCCAAGCAGACTCCAAAGAATTTTTCCTCAGGTAGTTGCCAAATGTTGGAGGTGTGATGGGGAGGAAAGAGGTAACTGGGAACATATGTTTGGGAGTGTAATGAGTTGGCAGACCTTAAAAATTTCCTACATAGTATTCTGTCAGAAATATTGGGTAAGCAAATGGATGTAACTAAGGAAATTATTTTTATGAGCTGAGATACACGATCTAAATTGCCTAAATGTAGTACGGTCTTGTAAAGTTTAATTCTGGTGGCTTCCAAAAAAAGCAATTACTAGAAAATGGAAATCAAAGTCTAAACCAATTGTATTTGAAGTTTTGAATACTGTAATAGAGATAAAGGCACAGAGAGTGAGATCTTTAGAAAAGGGTAGGAACAAAATACATACAAATGGAAATTGTGGGAGTAATACATGCAGAAAATGATTTGGAGGAAGAGTGAGGTGTAAGAGATGGCAGGAATTAATCAATTTATGTGATGTTGGATTGATGATAATTATACAAAATAATATATGGGATTTATAATGTTTGCAACTGGGAATAATGCTGAAATGGTTTGTTTTCTTTTATTTAAATACATGTTTGCCTATGTCTTAAGTGATAATTCAATAAAGGTGTTAAAAAAGAAGAGCTTCAAAAAATAGTAGAGTTAGAAAACTGAGCACACAGAGAAAACTTGACATTTTCTGCTGTACCAGAGAAACTGGAAGGAAGAGACTGTGATTATTTTATGAAAGTATAAATAAGCATCTGGACAGGTGCTCCATAGCAGGCTTTCTTATCTGAAAGGGCCCATTATGTGCATGCTCCAAACATAACCATGAGAAAGCAGCCAAGACATAGGGCCAGATTTCAAAAGACTTGCTGTCAGTCTAAGTGACTTACTTCAGGGTAAGGCCTATCTATAAACAAGCTTACTATGGGAACCAGATTCCAAAACACCTGCTCTCAGTGTAAGTAGTCATTTATGTTGAGAGCAAGTCTTTTGGAATTGGGGCCATATATTCGTTTAAGTTGCACTCATACCAGCAACAAAACTTGCTTCTGACAAAATTGTGGCAAAAAGGAAAATATAGTAAAAATTGGAGACGAGAGTGTTCATCCTAAATAATTACTTGGGCAGAGGAGAAGAAAATTTATCCCAGCAGCCACAGAATATCAAGAAGCAGGCAAGAGATTCAACCTGCTGTATCCAGCTGTCTTGAGAACAGCTGTTTTTTTCATGGAGGATCAAAGCCATTTTAGATGCAAAACAGACTAAAGTGGAAATAAAAAAGTTTAGCCAACAAAGAGTGAATCAGCAAGCAGAAAGGAATTCTGCTTCTTCTTTTTTTGACAATAACAAAACCCATTCAGATACTTTGCCAATAAAACATTACCTATTGTTCCAAAGGAAAATGCTTGAGTTACAGAAAAAAAAAAAAAACAACAGCTGACTAGAAAAATTAGGAGTACTTTGGATCTGAACCAGAGATTGTTGTTGGAAGATGGAGATGATAAGAAGACCAACAACATTATACAAGTTAGTGAATAAATGGGAGACTCTATAGCATAAATCCTATTACATAAAAGACTGGACATGTGAAATATGACTTTGCAAGAAGAAGAAGTGGCCAAGAATTAATGGAATTTAGTGCAATGTGTTAAACAGACGGGTGAACTGTGAAACACTTTTTGCCATTAATGAAGAACACTTGAGGAACATAGGAAGTAGCTGCAAGTAAAACAGACTATAGATTATGACAATGTGTTACACCACAAGATGCTGGCATTAAAAAATTAATATCATAAGAAGATGTGATACTTGCCTTGGGTGGTACCATGTATTCTACATGCTATATTAAAGACAACAAAAGTACAGCATGAATGTTTTTATGAAAATACAAAATTGAGACTAAGGAAACATTTTGCATGCACCTCTCAACCTACTAATAGAAACGTTTATAGTAATGCTACAAATGAACTAGCCAGGATTTCCCAATATGTGCAGCTAAGATCCAATGTCAAGCCAATCCATTTATAGTTAAATTAAAGAATTAAGCAATGTGCTCCCCTACATCATTTAGTGAACTGCCAGAAATATAGAAATAAAATATTAAATATTAGCATACAACAACCAAAACTAAACTGTTGTTGTTGTTGTGGTGCACAGACTAAGGACAAACCACTGGCCCAGAAATGTATTGGTTCTGAATTACATTGTTTTTGTCTTGCTGACCTGTTGTCTTCAAAACAAAAACAAAAAAAGATCCACTATGGAATATTAAATAATAACTGCCTGAAAGTAAACTAGACAAGAATGTCTTTGAAGCATATATTTGCTAAAATAGCAGGTGATACATGAGTTAAAATATTTCTTCAAGGGGGGGTGCAACTCCCCATTATACTTTCCTCTATATGAGGACCCTTTCTCTCTACTCATCTTACTTATCTTTACTAAATTCTTGGTCATACAACTGTAAGGAAAAACACTAATAAGGCTGAAAATTTGTCCTTCAGTGGCTTACCTTGTTAATGAAGTGTTGGGTATAATGTAAATAGGCAGAGGTGATAGTTCATATTCATATCCCCTCAGGCTGAATATTTTAGACAGTATCAGTGCCTCAAAAGATAGCACACTCACTTTTGTTGCTAAAAAATCAGAAGGCTATGGGTTTTGTTCCTACCCCAGCTGACTGGATTCTTTTGAGTGCTTATGTGGATCGCCTTGCTAATTCACTAATTGGGACAATATCAGTGAAAAAAGTGATAGATTCTGATCTCTTGAAGCTTGTCCTTTAACAGGTATTCATAATCATATACAAAATAAAAGGGCTAAAAGCTACAATGGGAATGTAAGGCTAGATGTCTTAAATTCCTACAGATCAATAGCCTAGTAAATACCTATGAACCTATTAACCTAAAATAGTCCACACAAACGCAATCACACAGTTGAGACTATATATAAAAATTCTTAGGAGTTGTGATTTCGCTGAGTTTTGATTGATCACAAATAATTCCTGGAGATAACATTCACGAATGGTAGCTCACCCCTTCAAAAATCATAGACTGCTGGAAAGAGAAGTGTATTCATATTTTATGTAGCAATAATTGCACAAATACCAACCCCACACACTTACTGATGAAAAATTACATGCAAATTTACTTCAGGGACTTAGTAATTTATGCTGTTGTAAATAACTATATATTTACTAAGAATACCAAAAACTTTAAACATAAAGTAGTCAACCTGAAGGCATAACTGCAGTGAGTTATTTTTTACAAGGTTACTGTATAATAAAATTTAAATAAGATAACTTGTTCTACCTACATGCATAGTTCTCAACCTCTTAGCACAAAAAATCTGGACAAAACCAAAAATAATGGGGGGACTGTAACATCCTCACCTTGGGCCAGTAATCAAGGAGCTTGAATCCTCACCACTGACACTGGAGAGAGAGATTCACTTGGAACAAAAATGGATACATTAAGTATTTCCAGATGCAGCTCTCTTCATCAAGCACAAATTCCCTCAAGAGCAAACAGGAAACACACTAAGCCCAGGGTCTGAGTTTCTTTCTCTGTCTCTCCCCAGGTCTCCAATAAGGCTCCCCATTGGCACAGATGTAGAGTAAAGTCATCAGCTGAGTGTCCAAGCCAAGTCCTACAGCACCATCTCTGTAAAGCCAGTGCGTCATGTCCCTGCTCCAACAAAACACACACACACAGACATACACACACACACACACACACACACACACACACACACACACACACACACACACACACACACACACACACGCACACACGCACACACGCACACACACACACACACACACACACACACACACACACACACACACACTTTGAGATTTGATTTTCACACACACACACACACACACACACACACACACACACACACACACACACACACACACACACACACCTGGGCAAAGCTAGCAGAGATTTACTAGCTATGTCCCAGACCATAAAGTAGTTACACTGCCACCAGACACTCCAAAGTCAGCTACTGTAAGTCTCTTGCAAGGATACCCAATTATACTGAGTGAAATTAATATTAATACAATTGGTAATGTTGACAAAACAGCTGGGCTTTCAGGAGTGGCCACAGTGTCACCAATAGATATAAGTACTCTCAAAGGTTACAATATTCTCTAAAGGACCAGCCACAATGAAAAGTTTAAATATATTTAATAATAAATAATAAAAGAACATGAAAATGCTAAATATCTATTTACAATAAACACCAGAATTTCAGTCACAGGAAATATTAAAAATAACACAGGCAGACAGGTTCACACAGTCACAGGAAAAACAATACTTAACTAATATCCCTATATTTTCCTGACTGATTTCAAGAGTTACTATTCCCTGTTCACTTACTAGAACAAGGCAAGATGAAGTATGCAAGTGATTCTTCTATATCAGGTTTCCAAAACAGAGTGCCCTGAGACTTCAGTCTCATTTAGTATTAAACATTATTTTAATGATGGATTCCAGAATGACATCACATACATCTGGTAATCTGACTTCTGGTTCCCATGCAACATCCCATTGATAGAAACAGTCAGTATTTAACACCTGTGTGTCAATAATACACACACAGAGAGCCTTGCTAAGATCTACTGCAACTCCAGGAAATCATAAAACCATAAAACACTTCCACTCTTCCTACAGGAGCTAATAAACCATAATTCTTTCAGACATTCTGTCACTGGCTTCATTCAAAACTGTGAGACAACATCTTTATGAGCTAGGCCCAGTAATTTAATTTCTTACTATTTTAAAAATTTGAGATTAACTTCTTATCTTCCAGTATCCTCTGTTAAAAGATATACATTTAATCAGTTACAATAATGCATGTATATTTTTTTGTCCAGCGGGGCACAGTGTTTGTACATTTTTAACACAAGCAACTTTACAAGTAAATTTTTCAACACAAACAGCTGTACAAATCAGTTTTTATATACCAATGACATATAATTCTTTACAAAATTTCATCTAGCTGTGCTGGCATATGTGACACATCCACTGGCCTACTTCTCCTCGCATAGCTGACAATACCTCACATAAACACATCTATCTCCCCTTAAAGACTCAAGCTAGTTTTTCAAGTGGCTCTTGAGAAATGTTGCTTGAGAGGAATGAGCCTATCTGGGAATACATTAACCCAAACCCTGTCTTGAGATCCCATCTGCCTTGGCATTGCTGACCCCACTATAGTGCTGCACTCTCATATCATATGCCAGCAACCCTAGGCTCCACCATAGTAACTTAGCATTTTGCTGGCTGCTTGCTGTAGCCATAGATCCCTCTCAGACTCCTCCTGCCTCCTACTGCAAATACTTAACACCAGAGCCTCCCTATCATGGTAGAGTTTCATCATGTTAACATGGTACAGTTTGGGCCCCTGCCTCCTGCCTAGCAGTTCTACCATGTAGTTGACATCATTGAGCTTCCTTTCCACTTTGAAGGGTCCCTCCCAAGCTGCCTGCAGCTTATTGTGTCTGACAGGAATGAGAACCATAACCTGCTGCCCCACAGCAAACTCTCAGGATCAAGCATTCCTGCCATACCAGACCTTTTTCTGCTGCTGGGCTCCTGCCAGGCTCTCCAGGGCCAAGCCCATGTGCTCCCTAAGCCTTGTCCTGAGGTTTAGGACATATGCCACAACAGACTCCTTGTGGGATTCACACTCACCCTCCCACTCATCATGAATCAAATCTAAAGGTCCCCTCACTATATTCCCATACAGCAACTCAAAGGGTGAAAAACCTATGGTTTCCTGGGATACCTCTCTATATGCAATTAGCAGATTGGTCAAATATTTGTCTCACTCTCTCTTAAACTGGTCTGTAATGCATGTAGCATGGTCTTTAATGTACAGTTTAATCTTTCCACAAGACCATTAGTCTGGAGATTGTAGGGTGGCCTTTAGGTGCTTCATCCCACAGCTCTCCCACAGACAAGCCAGCAGGTCTGACATGAAATTGGCACCTCTGTCACTCATTATTTCACTCATGAAATTTACCCTGATAAAAAAATTTCTTCTCTAACAATGCACTTGCCACCTTCTCTACCTCGATGGAGGAAAGAGCCACTGCCTCAGGGTATCTAGTAGCAAAATCTATTACCACCAAGATATACTTCTTCCCTGTAGAACTTGGGGTACTCAGGGGCCCCACAATATCATTTGCTGCCCTCTGAAATGGCTCCTCAATCACAGGCAAAGGCATTAAAGGAGCTTTGACCATATATCCTGCCTTGCCTACTTTTTGACACTGTTCACAGGTCCTGCAGTATCCTCTTACATCCCTTGCAATTCCAGGCCAGTAAAAGTTCTGCATAATACATCTGTTGGTACACTTTATGCCCATTTGTCCTGCAAAAGGAATGTTATGAGCTATGGCTAGACGTGCCAGATAGTAGGCTTGAGGCACTACCAGTTGCTGTATTACCTCACCCTCTAGCCCTACCTCAGCAGTCCACTCTCTATACAGTAACCATTTGTTCCAGTATATAGACTCCCCTTTTCCTTGAGGATCAGGTACCTCCCTAGGTACCTCCCTCAAGCCTTTTAGTGTACGGTATGAGAGCTGAGCCTGTCTCAACTCTATCTTTATAATGCTTCCCAGCTCCCCTTCCACAGTAAGTCTGGTATCCTCTGACAGCGGTGCCTCACTGGCACTACCATTCACTTCTGTCCTTGCAGTCACCCTGTCCAACAGAACACTAGTACCTACCAGCAGCTGTGGCTTACCTTCAGGCTCACTACTACAGAGTATCTCCCTCCCTGAAATAGCCACATCACCAGCCCTGGCTTCAGGTGTGAGGCCTGTCTGAGTCTCCCCCAGGCTACCAAACCCACATGCCTGTCTCCAAGCCTGACTGCATGTAACTGCATGCACACAAGGTACTGCATTATGAAACTCATTCCCTATCAAGACATCTGCAGGGATATTCTCAAATGCACCTACTTATATGCTTCCTTTTCCACCCTCCCAGTCAAGGTGAAACCTGGTCAAAGGTATTTTGAATGGGGTCCCTCCTAAAGCTCTGACTGGAGTGGACTGCCAAAGCAAGTACTGCTCCTCTTTAACTACTGAAGGCTTCATAATACTTATGTCAGAAACTGTGTATCTCTTAGCAGTGGCCTGTTTTCCATCCACTAAGACTGGATATAAACTCTGTTAGATAATTTGGTACTCCTGTTGTTTCCAGACAACGTACCACTGGCATACTGTTATTCCCACTTGCTGGCTCCCCCACCTTTTGTTCCCCATCTTCCTTCCATGGACATTTATATGATACATGGCCCTACTGGTTACATTTAAAACATGTAAGCCTTGATCCTGGCCATGTACCCAAACTAGTGGCTTCCCCTGTTACTGGTGGACTTTGTTGGGGTGGTTTAGGCTGCCCACAAGGGGTTCCCTTATATCCACGTGCAGCACTGGACATCCCTTTCCTGTGCAGTAATTCCCTGCTTGCTAAGTAGAGAACCCCCTTTCCCCCAGCTCATCTGCAGAGTTACACTCTTGGTCTGCAAACCAGATTCTCATGTCCTCAGGCAAAGTGTTAAGGGCATGTTCCCTCACCAAAAGGTCTGTCAGCCTTTCAAAAGTGGTGAGCTGACACCCACTCACCCATCTATGAAAATAAGTGATTAACTCAGCAATATAATCACATACACTTTCATCTGCCTTATGTATGCTCATGAAATCTTCTTCTGTAAGCTTCATGTGTTAACTTAAAATGTTCAAGTAAAAAATTCTCTACTTTCTCATAGTTTAAACAATCAATATCACGCAATTTAGAAACAGCAGTTATAGATCTACCATGGAGTAAGGGGTCAGGAACCATACCCAGAGCCCTTGGTCAGCATTATATTGTTTACATACCCTTTCAAATATATGAATAAAACTATCAAAATTCTCCCCTCTGTAAACTGTGGAGGAAATTTACTGACCTTGATTGCTTCTGGGGTTTGGTTATACCCTTCCTCACTACCTCTATAACCCTGTTGAAGAGTCAGCATCACCCTGTCACATTGGCACTGCTTCTCATTTTCTTTGGCTTCCAAATGCTGCAATCTCTCTGCTGATTCTAATTCTCAAATGATGGCCTCCAGTCAAGTTTATTTAACTCCAGACAGATTTTTACGTCTTCTGTGGAAAAAGTAAACTGTCCAGTTTGTGAGGACTGCACATCCCCATCACCAAACTGGTTGTCCTCGTGGTTGCTGGTCTGTGTTGTAGCTATGACTAAGGCTGAAATATTTTCCTCTTTAGTCAAGTTGGCATGCACCCATCATTTGGCTTTACAGACCTTGGCCAACTGGTCCTTTGCCAGCTTGCCATAATCCTCTACTGACATTTTGCCTGCTTTCTCTGACTAAACTAAACTAAATAAATAAATAAAATAAATAAATAAATAAATAAAACTGTTGTGAAATGATACTCTGAATGTTTACTTTGTAGCTGCTGAGAGGACACACCTTTAGTGACAACTGCCTACAGGGCACAGAAGTTCAATTAATATTCACACCACTGCTCATCAATTTGTGACATTCCCACTCTGGGCCAGTAATCAAGGAACCTAAATACTCACCACTGGAACTGGTGAGGGACATTCACTTGGACCAAAAATGGATGCACTCAGTATTTCCTGATACAGCTCTGTGCATCAAACACAATTTCCTTTAAGAGCACACAGGGAACACACTCAGCCCAGGGTCTAGGTTTCTGTCTCTGTCTCTCCCCAGGTCACCAATAAGGCTACCCACTCCCACAGCTGTAGAGTTAAGTGCTCAGCTGAGTGTCCAGGCTAAGTGCCCCAGCACTCTCTCTGTGAAACCAGTGCTTCATGTACCTACTCCAAGTAGCTGACACACACACACACACACACACACACACACACACACACACACACACACACTTTGAGATTTGATTTTCACACACACACACACACACACACACACACACACACACACACACACACACACACACACACACACACACACACACACACACACACACATGCACACACACACACACACCTAGGGAAAGGCTGGCACAGATTTAATAGCTATGCCCTGTTCTGCCCAGACTATAAGGTAGTTACACTGCCACCAGACATCCCAAAGCCAGCTACTCTAATGTTCTTGTAAGGGTACCCAATTATACTCAGAGAAATTACTATTAATACAAATGGTAATGTTGACCAAACAGTCAGGCTTTCAGGAATGGCCACAGTGTCACTGATATATATAAGTATTCTCAAAGGTTAAAATATTCTCTAAAGGACCAGTCACAATGAAAAGTTTAAATATATTCAATAATAAATAATAAAAGAACTTGAAAATACTAAATATCTAGTTACAATAAATACCTGAGTTTCAGACACAGGAAATATTAAAAATAACACAGGTCGAGAGGTTCACACAGTTACTGAAAAGCAATACTAAACTAATCTCACTATAGTTTCCTGACTGATCTGGCATATGTGACACATCCACTGCCCTACTTCTCCTGGCATAGCTGGCAATACCTCACATCACCACAGGGACAATGCCCCAAAAATAGGGACACATTTTAAACTTAGAAGGTTGCTAGAACAAAAGGTCTTGTGTTACTATGCATGTAATCATGCATATGAAGTCTGAAATTCAAATGCTTGTCATTATTTAGTGAATTCAGTCCTCACTTATTTGCCACAAAAATCCAGAAAACCACAAATTTTATGAGGAACAGATCAAAAATATGAGGCAAAACTCTGGACATTCTGCAAAAATCTGGACAGTTGAGAGGTAGGCCTACATATAATTATATGCACCTAAACATTTTTATAAAGTTTTTTTTTTTTTCTCAAATTACAGCAGAAGGATATACCACAAAATTCAGTGGATTATACAAACATTTTTAAAAGTAGTATGATAGAATGAAGACCTGGGGCAAAAATGACACAGAATACAAACAGAGAACATAATATTATACATGGAAATATAGAAAGTGTACATGCGGAGATGAGTATTTCAACAAAGATGGATCTGTAAAGGTAATAAAACAACTTTTAAAATGCTTTTATCTTGGTACACACATATAAGCGGAAACAAATGCAGATTATAAGAGACCTTAACTATAAACTTAAGGGTGATGTTCTACAAAGGGATACATATACATACATATTATGCAGCTCTGAACAACTTTGTGAAAAAGTAAATAAAATGATTGACAGTTCTTAAACTCAGAAATTCTCTCTGAATCAGAATGGAATAGAGACAGATGTACATAAATCAGGTGGCAAAGACCGGAACAGGCAGCATTAAGTATTAGGAAAAAGAGAAGATGTGGCATTATATATGGCAGGTAAACTCACAAACAAACTCTAGAGTATACATGTGGAAAATTACAAAAAACATAATGACATTAGAAAGAAAGACAGGTATGAAAGAAGAGTTGCAGACTGTTAGCAGTAATATGGGAAAAAACAAGCAAGACACATATGTATTCTCTAGAAATGCAACAGATTGTGAGGACCCATGACATACATAAGCTACGAGGAGTGTTGTAGGAAATGTATATTTCTCTTCTGACAGTTATTGTTGTCACTGGTATTTTAATGTAAGAAAGGTAAAGAGAAAAGATATTTCTAGAAAATATTAATAGCAGTAGCATTTACAGTCATGACTAAGAGATGGTTAAACAAAATTTTACCTGAAATAAAGATGTGTTACAATAGTCACTCAGATTATGAGATGGCTACCATGCACCTCTATATGAAGATGATCTAGGGGCAAACATTTCAGCAAAGCTGGCTGTATAAAGAAAGAAAGACACCAGAAGTCTTTTACAAATTATAGGAAGCATATTTTTTATGAATGGAAAATATATTTAAAATGAAACATAAAATCTCAACAAAGATTTAAAATGATATTTATGGTATAAAATAACCCATTTAAATGTATGTATGTATCTACATGTATCTAGCTACACACACACACACACACACACACACACACACACACACACACACACACACACACACACACGTGTGTTTGTGTGTGTGTGTGTGTGTGTGTGTGTGTGTGTGTGTGTGTGTGTGTGTGTGTGTGTAGAGAGAGAGAGAGATAAAGGGGTGGAGTGAAGGGATGGCACACTGACATTTAACATAAGGGCAAGGGCATTTGCAGAAAAATGCTACCTGTTTGATTACATATCATGACTGGTGAAAACTACAAGATAAACAGCTTCCATCTTGTAGCCATTCCACCTATGTACTTTCTCCTCAACCAGCAGCAATCCTGGGTATTTTTGAAAGTATCTGTGGATTTACGTCACAGTTTTCAGTAGATACATCTTCCAAATATAAGGAAGTCTTCCTGTGAGGAAGTATTTTCTGATGTCATGAATAGAAGTTTGTACTTTCAGTCTGGAAGCTGTCTCTTTCTTCTTCCCTTATTGTTTCTACTTAACTTTATCCATTTCAATGTTCCTTAGACTCTTGCATGCCCTTATCATATCTCTGGCTTCTCTCCTTTCTTGTAGTGGTAAAGGCTTTATTCTTTCAATCTCTCTTTACATCCATTTCATTCAGCATGTTTATTACGCTTAAAGTTTCCTGTGAGCTTGTCTCATTATTATCCCTCTTGGGGTAATAAAATATATCAAAAGCATGGCAGCTGCAACCTTTCCATAGGTTTATTCTGAATGCCTCTTATGATATCTGACACACTAATATAAAAAAAAACACTGGACCCAGGAATGATCCCTGTATTACCCCCACATATCACCTCTTGTTTTGACAGATTCTCTCTTACCACCACACCTTGTTTTCTACAGTATTGATACCCCTCCATGATACTAGCTTCCCCACCATTCCTGTTCTCTTCAGCTTACTTGTTAATCCTCTGTCTTGCAGTGAGGTAGAAGCCATACTGAAATTTAAGCACAATGCATTTACTGGGTTCCTTTTTCAAATTGTAATGTAACCCAGTAAAAAAATGCATCAAGATAAGTGATGACACTTTTTGGCTAGTAAACTATGCAGACCAACTCAAAGTCTTATCCCTCTTCTCAGTATCATACAGGCTATTAAGACGTGACCTCTGCCTTGTGTATACAGCCTCAACAAACCCTGTCCTTTCAGATCTCTTACACATTCATAAGTCTAATGGCACTATGAACGCGTTTATATCCCACTATCGAAAGATGAAAATAGTGAATGCTATTTCATCGAACCTAAAATATCGAAACCACATAATATTGAACATGCAGAACAGCGAATTTCTTTCCTTGGGAAAAAATTTGCTATTCCGAAACACATACACACAACACAAGCACACCTAAAAACATCAATACACACACATACACTTATAATCCTACAACTAACCCTACACTGAACTATACAGACACTACTATCTATCCACTTACCTTAACCCAAACCCTAACCCTAAGGTCCATCACTACTGCACACTCACCTAACCCATGCCCTAACCCTAATTCACTTAACCCGCCCTAACTCTAATTCACCTAACCTGCGCCCTAACCCTAACTCACTTAACCCGCCCATAACCCTAACTCACCTAACCCGTGCCCTAATCCTAACAACCACACAATCGCACACTTACCTGAACCCGACCCATAAATTTCCACCACAGAGCTGAAAATAGCGAAGCCACAGAACCGGCCAACCAAATTCTTTCCCTAGGAAAGAATTCAGTGTTCTGCAGCTTTGCTATTTTTAGCGTTCGCTCAAAACAGGTCAATATTAGAACATTCAAAGTTTTAAAACTTCGATGTTTTGATATAGACCCCTATGAACACCCACTCTAGGAATCTCAATCTCTTTTGCAACATAAATTTAACATGTTGGAGGGTTAGGTATATATTATAAAGAATACCTCTTCCATCTTCAACTCTGCATAAAGCAAAATACATGTTTTTACTCTATTCAAACATAATTTGGATGAATGGATGGGAATCACAAATTCACCACTATTTAAGCACCCATGTCTTTCATGGATAGAAGCAACAATTAAATGCCCCAATATATCCTTGTTCTGCCCACCTCTGAGTTATTTGTATACAAAATATGAAGGGATAAAAACTACCATGAGAATGTAAGGCTAAGCTTCTTAAGATCCTCAAAGATCAATAGTCTAAGTAACTATGAACCTATGAACCATGCATTTATTGTCTAAGTCAGTTGTTTTTGGGACCTGAGAGAGTCTTAGCCACTTTTATCTTTTACATCCTCTTTCTCACAATTTACATAGGACATCAGTTTGTAATTCCCTGGTTCTGTTCTTGTGCTCCTTTGTGGACTGGCACATCTGTGGCCTCCTTCCAGGCATCCAGAACCTGTCATATTTAAATGTGTGGTTAAAAAGTTCTGCCACTGAGTCCGCTTGCACATCTGCCAATGTCCTTAAGATCCTTGAAGGGATACAACTATAACCTTCTATCTTGCCATAAGTTGCTTGAAGGGATACCATCATGACTCTGTGCCTTAGTTCTTTAAGCTTATTTTCAATAGCTTTTCATTGAATGAAACCCTTTCTTATTTATCCATCCACCCCTTCCCTCTTAGTCCCCTCCCAAGTTTTCAGTTCTTCTTCATAAAGACTTGAGACAAATAACTCATTATGAATTTATATGATGTTTGTAATCAAATTGCACACTTAACCCCATTTTTGTTATGTCTGGATTTCATCTGTCGCTTTATTGACATATAAATGTGCCTTTTCTTTATTCACTTACAAACTAAAAGCAAATAGTTTTCTTCGCTTTTTGTATTCCTTTTGCTAATTACTTTCTGCTTTTGCCTGATTATTCATTCTCACTTTCAATTTTGTTTTTCTTGTCTACACACCTCTGTTTTAGCATTCTGAAATCCCTTGCTTTTAATCTAACGGCATCATTTACTTCCTTATTAAACCATATTGTTTTTTTCTTTTTGTTGATTTATTCATCATTCTTAATGTCTTATTGATGGCTGCGTGTAAGTGTCTGTTAACCTTAATCCACAAGCTGATTTATCCCTTAGTGTCACATTTTCACCTTTTTCCTTCTCTAGCAGTTCCCAAATTCTTGTAAATTTTTTGTATCCTATACACCCATACCTTGGTCATATTTGACTGTCTACTTCCCATTTCCCTCACTGTAAATCATACTGTGACAAGGTCATTGCTTAATAAGTGTACACTCCTTCTTTAGTTAGTACACAGTCAGGATTCTTTAATTCATCACACATTTCTGTACTACCTGGATATGTTATAAATATTTTCCTTCTCAGATTTGTATGGCATGCAGTAATTTTTCATGCCATCACTACTAACTGCACTAGATGGTTGATATATTAAACCCATCCACCAGGTTTCACTTTTTTCTTCCAAATAATATTGTTAATGAACTGACCTTTTCCTGGCTACATAACCCTTTCTCAATTTGTTCTTCTTTATTGTCTTCAATTAGTTTAAATTCAGTCCCTTCCCTCGAGTACACTACTATACTTTCTCTCACTCTGCCCTCTCAGTTATGTCTGATAACTAATAATCTGGTATCTTCATACCACACGCCCTTTATTATTTGCACATTTAGCCACCCCTATTATGTCATGTTATTCAGTTTACATTATTGCTTGAAGGTCTCCCATTTTCCATCCCAAATATTTGGCATTGTACATCATGATTTCCCATCCTTTCCTGACTCATTTATTTCCCATAATATTGTAATATATATATGTGTGTGTGTGTGTGTGTGTGTGTGTGTGTGTGTGTGTGTGTGTGTGTGTGTGTGTGTGTGTGTGTGTGTGTGTGTGTGTGTGTGTGTGTGTGTGTGTGTGTGTGTGTGTGTGTGTGTGTGTGTGTGTGTGTGTGTGTGTGTGTGTGTGTGTGTGTATACATATATATATATATGTGTATATATATATATATATATATATATATATATATATATATATATACATATATGTATATATATATATATATATATATATATACATATATATATATGTGTATATATATATATATATATATATATATATATATATGGATTCACTTTAGAAGCTCGAAATACTGAAATATCGAAAATTCAGTATTTTGAGCCCATAAAGTGGAATCTTGAAAACAACGAAACCTCAGAAGCGCGAAATTCAAAACCTCACACACTGGAGATTTTGAATTAGCGCTTCCAGTGTTTCACTGTGGTTGTGGATTCAGGTAAGTGTTTATTTGTTAAGGGTTTTGGGTAGGGGCTGTGGTGTGTGTTAGTGTGTTTTGTTGCTGTGATGTGTGTGTGTGAGGAGAATGTAGCTTGTGTGGTGGTGTTTTGTGCGTGTTTGTATGTAGTGCAACCTCGGAGTTAGAATATTTAAGTAGGGGGTGGGGGTGTAGGGGGGTGCAGCCTCCCTTCTTTTTATGTAGTAGAATGCTTGTGTTTGTGTGTGGGGAGGAAGATATATATGTATGTGTGTGTGTGTGTGTGTGTGTGTGTGTGTGTGTGTGTGTGTGTGTGTGTGTGTGTATGTGTGTGTGTGTGTGTGTGTGTGTGTGTGTGTGTGTGTGTGGAGTAGAAGCGCTAATTCAAAATCTCCATTGTTTGAGATTTTCAATTTTGCGCTTTTGAGTTTTCGTTGTTTTCAGGTTTCGACTTTATAGCCTCAAAATACTGAATTTCGATATTTCAGTATTTCTTGGATATAAAGTGAATCCATATATATGTGTGTGTGTGTGTGTGTGTGTGTGTGTGTGTGTGTGTGTGTGTGTGTGTGTGTGTGTGTGTATATATATATATATATATATATATATATATATATATTCACACACACACACATGTATGTATTCTCATTTTTGTTATTATGACAATAGCTCCAGTTCTTCTCATTCCTTCATCTCTTTCTCTCTCTCTCTCTCTCTCTCTCTCTCTCTCTCTGTATTACTTCATTTAAGTTAATGACTTTCTTGTTGCTCCTTATTTGCTGGTATGTTGTTTTCCACAGCCACTTTCGCTTAAAGTTATTAAACATTTGATGCATACTTCAAATCCATATTTCAACAATGCCATCCCACTTGGAGTTAGTTGACGCCTGTGTTGGTGGCACATACTGCATTACTACACCATACCTCTCCTGCAGTCCCACAGTAATCTAATCCCATCCTTCCTAGTGCTCTCCCTTGACCAGATGCTGAAATGTCTAGCTTTATTGTTCTTCTGAAAATAGGTAATTGTAACACATTAAAAAAGTCAGCTTATGTCCAAACTTCAGATATAGCCTAACCCCTTCAATGACCCATTTCTATAACTCTTTAACTGGTCTCCCAGTTAACTTATTAGGGCTCATATGTATTAATACTACTTGAAAGTGTGTGTGTGTGTGTGTGTGTGTGTGTGTGTGTGTGTGTGTGTGTGTGTGTGTGTGTGTGTGTGTGTGTGTGTGTATGTATGTGTCTTGCCTTACTTGACAAATTTCTATACTATAAGAGATGTCTTAAACATTCTTACTTCTTTTACAGTTTTCACATTCATCTTACAAACTAACTCATTCACTGCTCTTTCTCATTTTCTTGGTGTTTGAGTGCACAGTCACCAGAACGTCTCTCTTATTTTTCAGTCTCTTCAGCTACAGATCCATCATTGGTCCCTATAGTAGTTTTTCTTCTTACTAGTTCTTCTTCTTATTGTTGTTGAGCAATTTATATTTCCTTCTGGTTTAATTCAGTATTTTTATTCACCTCTTGTTGACTGTCTTTGTCCCACTAAACCAACAACCTTTTTTTGATTCAAAGGTGATATTTATTTGGATTAGGTTTAATCTGCCAGGACAGCGGTGAGGGAATACCTAAAAGTTTGCTAGAGGGTATGCTAGAGCTGCTGTCAGTGAGAAGGCTTTTCATTATAGATGAGGCTAGAGATCAAGTCAAGCTGAAGGACAACGTAACTGTAATAACTGTGGTTTTGGCTGGTTGATCTGTTAGTTAGCTGGTTGTTTGTCTGTTGTCAACTTCTTTATTGTACCCGTGTGATGCTCTAGGTGCCAAAAGTGAATGTCTAGAAGTAACAGTAGTGACATATCATGGAGAATTTCACCAGTTAGGTAGAAATAGAACAGACCTTGCAATGGCATTAGATTGAACAATTATGGTAAACAAAATCTTTTCAGAATGCTGTAATATGGGAAGTATATTGAAAAGATGACCATAAGATATTCTTAGCTGGCATCATGAAGAAACTGATTATACAAGTAATGCTTCTCAAATGACAATTTAAACAGTATTGTCATTTTAAAAGACAAAGACCAAGTGATTCTCCCACTGATAGGTATTTTATCTGAAAATGGATAATCCACTTTTAATTTAGAAGTTGTGCAAGTTGTTTCTTTTGAAACAGAAAGTTACCTCAACAGAGTTTTTGAGGGTTTTTACAACAAAGGAATGGCAGCACTTTGAATATTGTTCAAGTTGTTTAACATAGTGCTAAATAAACAGTGACTATCATTCTTTAAAATTTGGGGGGGTGTTATATAGAGTGAACTGATGGTGATCTGTGAATCACTTTTTAAAAGTTTTCTTAATGATTCAATGACAATCATGCAGAGTTATGCTACTGAATGGGTTTGACTTTGATTTTTCTGTATTTTTATCTTGTTTCTCTGACTGCTGTTTTTAGAGATTTTTGATTAATTGATGTATTTCCTGAGGTCATTAGATTAGCATTTTATTAGGCAGGATACTGATTTTTCACACAGCGTTCAATTATTTTATATATATGTATATAATTATAGATATATACTAACTGTGTTTTTGACTGGTATTGCTATGCTTAATAACTAAATTTCTGGTGGGTTTCATTAAGGGTCGTATTCTGAGTTGTAATTATAGAGAGGCATATACTGGGATCATGGTTGAGCTCCATTGTTTATGGACAGGTAGAATTATACAATGTGTTGTTCAGAATAACCATCAAGTTAAATAGATGAAGCTGGCTGTCAAAGAACTTAGCGAGATATGCTCAGAAGATCGTTAATGGCTATTCCAGGTTAATATATTCTCCTAGAGTAGGGAGATGTTTAATTATCCATCGTTCTTTGCTGACATCATATGGATATCTTCAAGGGAAGGAATTTTTTTTCTTTTATTCTTAAACACCAGTGTTTGATATTTCCAAATGTTTCATACAATTAGTCTGTTTTTTTTTTTTTTTTATAAGCCATTGGTTATCAGAGAGGTATGGGTGTGCTGTTCTTTCCTTATAAAGTTGCCATTTGCCACAGTTTTTAGCTCTCTCATTTTTAACTGCTAATTTTTATGGAAAGTTATTTCTTTTCTAATTTGTGAGCATTTTTTTAGTTGCCACAGCAGCCCCTTTTGTGACTTTGTATGGGCATTATGTATTTTAATTTAATTAAATTCATTGTGCAGTAATAATAATTATGTGTTTTGAGTTAGTGTAGTTTTATTAATCTTAGCATAGTGTGTTTCTAGTGTGCTTAGGTAACAGCTTAATCTTACTATGGGACTGTGATGGTCTAAGTTTATATTTGCATTTCATTTAGTTTTGTAATCTATTCTTTAATTACTAGCTTTGTTTCTTAATGGGTTTTAGAATTCAAGTGGAGTTAGTGCTTAGTTCTGATTAGTGGTTACTTTTGTAGTATATTTGTTAACTTTTGCTATTTAACGACATGGTTGCTTTCTCCCATTTCTCATTATTCTAATCTCATCTGGTTAATTGCTGATCTGCTCAGACTACAGATAAAAATAAGATGACATGATTAGGTTGTAAACAAGTAAATACTGCAGGCAGATTATGTCTAGTTAGTTCACCTCTTTAGGTCTGTGATTAATTTATATATATATATATATATATATATATATATATATATATATATATACACACACACACACACACACACACACATTTTATATATATATATATATATATATATATATATATATATATATATAGTTTACTATCATAATGTTGAAGTGGACTCAGGCGAATGATCCTCTCATCAATCCATGTCCGTGAAACATCACAATGCCGAATTCTGATATTGTTGTACTAAATCCAGAATTCGACCTCTGAACAAGTGTTAACATGGGTTGAGAAAGGGGCAAGATTTGTAATAACAATATCGGAATTTGACAATGTCATCGTTCGACCTCTGTACTTCGTCAAAGTGGATTTAACCAAATCCACTTCAACATTATGATAGTAAACTTATATATATATATATATATATATATATATATATATATATATATATATACACACACACACACACACACACACACACACACACACACACACACACACACACACACACACACACACACACACACACACACACACACAAAGATGGTTTATTTAACATTTGTTGACTAGGAAAGTCCGACTAGGACAGAGCATATTTTAAGCGGAGGCTCAGGAAGAAACACTGCTGATGCATGTTTATTTATCTTATTTGTTTATTTAATATTTGTTCACAGGGAAAGTCCCACTTGGGATGAGCCAATTTGCAGCAGAGGCCCAAGGAGAAATGCTCTATATGCATGTCTTTGAAATGTGGGAGGAAATCGGAGTACCCCAGAGGAAACCCACATGAATGCAGGGAGAACATGTAGTCTCTGCACCGAAGGCACTCCAGCCAAGAATCGAACTAGAGGACCTCTTGATGTGAGGCGACAATGGTAACCGCTGCACCACTGAGCCACCTGTTGGTTGTTAAAGAACACACACACACACACACACACACACACACACACACACACACACACACACACACACACACATATACATACACACACACACACACACACACACACACATACATAGAGAGAGACATGTATGTATTGTGATATAGTGGCTGTTGAGTCAGAGAAACACATTGTTGAAGCACAAATATGATTGCCTTTGCCTTTTGACAATGAGCATGTGACAGTTGGGAATTCTGGAATTGGTTGCTTTTAGGAGCTATATCAGGATCACCACATTCTAAGGTCAGATAACTAATTCATGAATGGAGAGAAAACTCTGCATTGAGTTAGAGGGGGTTTTAGTAGGTGCCCTTGAAATATGAAGCTGGAAGGATATCCCTGAAGCCAAGAAGGGATAAAGATGATTATCCTGTTTGCTGAAGAAAGTTATGATGTTATCTGAAAATACCTGTTTGCTTGGAAAGAGACTGATCTTTTGTATGCATTGTTTTAGACCACTCTAGAGTGGAGCACATGTTCTGTGAGGACTGTGTAAAGACTAATTTGGGAAAGCTGATTTGTTTTCCTGTTTCTGTTACTTCACATATTTGGCAAAAATAAGATGACAATTTCATTTTCCTTTGTAAATAAATGTATTTAAACCTGAAAAACTGTTAAAGACGGTTATTTGACACTGCAAACTACTGCTGTATGTACATATTTGTGTGTGTGTTTATGTTTGTGTATATTAATATGTTGTACTACACACACACACACACACACACACATTGTATTTTATCTAGCAATGTCATGTACAGTAAAAAAGAGAATCATATTTTCCAGCTCCACCCAATACAGCAAGTATTATTTGGCAATGACTGGAACAGCCAAGCCAGTATTATAGAGTTGATAATCATCAGACATTCAAGAAATTGATGTTCCTGTATAAAATGACATTTCCCTACTGGGTAAAATCACCTCTTAAATCTCAGTGAAAAGCAACTCTCAAGCAAGTTTTCATGTATTACTCAAATAACATTTGACATAGGTTCATAGGTTCATAGGTTGGTACTGGGCTATCTGTCCGAAGGCATATATTAGTCCAGCCACATTGTGCGGTATTCACCGCCCCTTTAGTAGTTCCCTAGACCCTTGTACTAGCAGCTAGTACCCTTGGCCCCTATCTAGTAGTGCTGTTGGTGTGATCCCCGGTGTGACCTTTCTGTTACCCATCCACTCATCAAGGTTCCTCTTGAAGAGTGATAGTGAGGGGCTCTGTCTTTTTTTTTCTCAAAAAAAAACTTTTTATTGAATTATAAACAATACATTAGGAGTTGAATAAATATAAACAACTTTGTTAAAACAGATTGCAACTCTTATAGAAATTAGGAAGAGAGAGAGAAAATAAAAATAACATCACACAATATATACAATATATACAATAGGTAACCAGAAAATAAATGATAAATTGAAAAAAATTCTAAGCATTGATATAATTTAACTTATGAGTGTAAAAATTATACTAAACACCAAGACCAGATAAAGACTTAACGGCATTAATTATTAATAATGTTTAAAACCTTCTCCAGTACTAAGTTTTTTAAAGCCATTTTTTTAGGACTCTTAACCATATTTTTTTGAGCATCAATATATAAGTAAGCCATTTTTTGGAAAGTATCCCAGTTTAATTTGGTACGATCAAGCCAATTTTGAGTTATGTAAAGTTTTATTAAAGAGCAAATAAAAATAAGAACATGAGTATCCAATTTTGAAAGATAGATTATCGGTATATGAAGTATAGCAATTTCCCAGGACAGCGTAGATTTATGATACCCCATTCTCTGTAATCTTACTTTCAAAGAGGTCCATAGTTTATGGGAAAAATGACAATACCACAGAATATGTAAGAGGTCAACTTGGGGATAGGAACAACATGTGCATGATGGGGATTTACTAGCATTAAATTTATTTAATTTATATGGTGTATAATAAGCATCATTGTTAATCATTAATTGTGTGTACAGTAATTTCTTAAATGGAGTAAATTCCCGAGTATTTCTGATTGCCAAAAGTTTTTGATTCTCAGTTATTTGAGAATTATATTTTAACCAGATATTTGACAAGAGACAGTTCTGGTCTAGCACTAGATTCTTTATCAGCTTGTAAGATTTTGATAACATTTTAACTGATGACGATAATGTTCTAATTATCGTATTTAAATTATTTAACTCATGTTCTGTAGGTTCTATGGGTTCATACGTACCCATAATTACTTCTCTTAATTGGCGTAGAATTGTAGAATAATTCCAACTGACATTCAGAATTTTACGCCAATCTATTAGGGACAAGTCTTTATATTTCAGGATATCCCAGACTTTCAAATTTTTTATTAGAGGATAATTTGTTAGGTTAAATGGTGTGTTATCTAACATTATATTAGGATTTAGATGAAGTGGTTGAAAAAGGTGAAAAAACTTATCAAGATTACATAATTTTAGTAAAGCTTGAAAAGCTTTAATCATTTGTTTAAGAAAGATAGAAATTTTACTGGTGCTCTTCATATCTAAAGAAATAAAAGGAATAGCTTCTGGGTTTATGTTTTTAGATATAATGTAATAATACCAAATCTTAACCCATAAGGGATACTGAATACTACTACTATTTTTAAATTTAGATATAGTTAATAGCTTGTTTGTTGAAACAATTAAATAATAAAGGAAGAAGTTTGGTAATCCCAAACCACCTTTATCTTTAGAAATTGATAGTCTAGAATAAGAGATCCTAACCGATTTGGGGAACCATAAAAATTTAGCTAACTCTTTATTTACTTTCTCAAAAAAAGACCTGGGAATTATCTGATCAGAAGAATTGAATTGATACAAAAATTTTGGAAGAATGTTCATTTTAATTATAGCAGCCTTTGATAAAAGTGATAGATTTAAGTGCTCCCATCTAGTTATGTCAGATACTATTGAGCTCCAAACTTTACTTACGTTGTTTTGAAAAGAGGAATGATTATTGTGTTCCATGTTAATTCCCAAATATTTCATACCAAAAGTAATCTGGAATTGTGAATCAGAAAACAAGTATGATTTATGAACCATGTGATTTAAAGGAAAAATATGTGTTTTTGAAGGATTAATAAGATAATTCGAAGCGAGAGAGAAACGTTCAATAGAATTTGTTATTTTTCTAAGGTCAGATATTGGAGCTTGAAAGTATAATACTAGGTCGTCAGCAAAGGCAGAAAAATAAATTTTTGTATTAAGAATCCTAGGGATCTTATGAAACGTGTTTTGAGTAATAAACAACAGTAACAGTTCTAAATATATATTAAAAAGAAAAGGGGACAATGGACAACCTTGCCTCGTGCCTCTGGTAATCTTTATAGGGGAAGATGTGTAACCATTAATATAAAGTCTGGTAAACATATCTTTGTATAAAGTTTTTAAGAAATTTATAAAGGAAAATTGAAGCATAACATAGTCTGAAAAAGAAAATTCCAACAGACTCTATCAAAAAAAACATTTGATGCATCAAGAATCAGTGCATATATTGGGTTAGGATCATTTTTTATAAGATGGATAATAGATTATAAAGTCAGTGTGTTATCCCAAGCATGTCTGTGAGACATAAACCCTGATTGGTCTTGGGAAATAATTGAAGGTCGAACCTGTTTCAATCTGTTAGCCAAAATAAATGATAAAATCTTTATGTCTAAATTTATTAAAGAAATAGGTCTATAATTAGAAGGGTTTGTTTTTTCTTTATTATTTTTCAAAATTAGTATAGTTTTGGATGTATTCCAATGAATATCCGAAATGTCCTTGATTTTTATGTAGTTGTATACTTTAAAAAGAAAGGGAACGATTACCGACTTAAAGGATTTGAAGAATTCCGGTGTAAACCCATCTGGACCAGGAGATTTACCAGATTTAAGTCTATCAATTGATTCTGAAATCTCTTGAAAAGTTAGAGGAGCATAAAGCAATCTTTGTTGATTTTCATTTAACTTGGGGAAATTTAAAGAACTTAGAAAGCTTTTTATATGACTATCACCCAACGAATTAGATGGTTTTGAGTATAATTCTGTATAAAGTAGTGTAAAGAGATGAATAATCTCTTTATCTGTGTTATATAGTTTATTCTTGTGCAATAAAGATGAAATTTTTGGCTTATCAAAATTATTTTTAATTATTCTAGCCAAGGTTTTAGAAGGAACTTGAGCCCATTCTGAATATGTAGCTAACAGTCTTTGATCTACTAAAGAGAGATTGTTTTGATTTAGTAAGATTAGTTCTTTTTGACAATCTATGATTTGCTTTTCAAAACTAGGATCTTGATTCAGTCTAAACTGATTTTCGAGAGAATGAATTCTAGATTTTAAAATCTCTTCTTTCTTTTTGTAATGTTTTTAAGGTATGTGGACTTACTAATAAACATTCCTCTTAATCTCACCTTGCAAGCAGCCCATTGAATATCGTAAGGAATACCTGTTAAGTCTAGATCATTTTCCATTTCATGAATGGTTTCTGAACACCATTTACATATATCTTTATTTAAGAGTAAATTGTTGTTCAGTGTCCAATTGTTTATGTTGATACTATTTTCAACATTATGCGTAATGTTTAGTTTTAATAAAATTCTTGAATGATCCGAAAAATATCTGGGTTCAATATTAAAATCCAAAATAAATTTTGAAATAGTATTAGAAACCAGAAAAAAATCCAATCTAGACCATGAACGATAGCATTTTGAATAATATGCGTAAATATCTTGCTTATTTGAGATTTTTATAGTATGCAACGGATCAATTAAATTATGTTCCAAGATTAAATCATTAAGAGCCAGAGATGCCTGATGGTTATAAGAAGAGGAACAACTAGTGCGATCAATTTCTGGGTTTATTACGGCATTCCAATCTCCCCTGACTATAATGTAGTGGTCTTTATAACAAGTGAGTATATTATACATTTTTAAGATAAAAAAATGTTGTTGACAACAAGGACCATATAGATTTAGAACCAAAAGTGGTTTATCCAGATTATGAATAGTAGCAGTAAACAGGCACCATCTACCTTCATTGTCATATTTCTCGTCAATGATGTTCCCTATGAATTTTTGTTTAATAATTATAGCTACTCCCCGAGAGTTAGAAGTATCCCCAGAAGCTACTATCTTCTTGATCCATTTTTTATTTTTCCCCTTGTCCCAGTCATCCCGAGGGATATGTGTCTCTTGAATAAAACATATATTGGCTTGTGATTTAAATATCAAATGAAATAATAAAGATTTTTTGGCTTTACTTTGGATTCCTCTAACATTCCAGGAATCAATTATTAAGTAATTTGTCATGAGTAAGGTAACTGGTTGATATTGATGTGATGTAAATATGGTGTAATGTCCTGAACATAATTAAAATAATACCAAAAAAAAAGAACATAACTAATCTGGTCTATGTTTAAATAAAAGCTCATTGTTAAAAATAACCTCAAAGAAAAAGTACTTTTAAATGTACACACTTCCCTCATCCTTACCCTAGTGCCTGCCCACCATTCCCCTAATGACAAAGGAAGATCAAGAATAAACATAATAGAATTAACATTTTTGGTTACCAAAAACTTGAAATTAGCAGAATAAACTTTTCATATAGTCCTTGAAAGGACTAAAACCAAGTCAATAACACTAAACATATTTACACATCAATGAGGGGCTCTGTCTTATGTAGATCGGGACCCTGTTCCATAGTAATGGAAGTCTCTGCGAAGGGAATCTATCCCTCCAGCATGTTCTATTCATTGTTGTGTTGAGGTTTACATCCCTAGAGCATGTAGCTCAAGTAGATTTGGTTTTGCTAAGATGGAGCATGTTCAACAATTCTGGGTTGGACATGGCTCTGTATGTTAGACAGAGATCGCCTCTGAGAAAGCGGTATGCAACAGAGAACAGTCTTAGCTTTTTCAATCGTGCTGCATAGGGCAACTGTTTGAGGCCAGTAATCCTCTTGGTTAGGTACCTCTGTGGTCTCCCCAGCTGCTGGAAATGTCTAGCCAGGTACATTCCAATTGGTGCATTGTACTCAATAATGAGTCTGATGAGGGAAGAGTAGAGGGGCACCATTACATCCTTAGATCTTGATGTGAACCCATTCGTGATCAGATGGGTCACATAGAAGGATTTTCTAACCACTTTGGCAACATGGTTATCAAAGGAAAGCTATCGACTTGGGTCCCTAGATCCCTTATTTCTTCTTCACATGAAAGGGTTTGCCACACATTTTATATTACTTTATTGTTGTGCATTTTCTTTAAGCAAGGAGCAGTCAGAGGACAGAGTTGAGCTACTTGCATATATGTGTGTCCACTGTTGTGGCTTTGTGTATCTCCATACACGGAAGCAGATTTCATGAGGTGTGGTCTTCAGATTTTCTGTCAATACCTCTCAGGGGTAGAGGCCATACAATTTTCAGTTCTTTTCACTTTGAGTAGCAAAATAACCTATGCTCATCCCTTAATGTATGCCATTATTATCATTGTTTTCACCTCTCACTTTTGTCATATTTTGTCATTTTTGGATAGACATCATGCTTCCAGAAACATATACAACTTTAACCAAATTTATTCCAAGGATATTGTAATTAAATGTCCAAAATACGTAGACTGAAAAAATAGTTTTATTACATCATTGTGATTTTATTTTGTTCTAGCCCTAAATGACCAGATGTGATAGACATACTAATATAATTCTGTTTTTGGCTGAACTTTCTCTTTCTCCCAATGAACTTCTTGTCTCAAGAAGATGAGATTATAATACCCTAACCTTTCCTGCAGGATTTTCTTTCCGTTTATGTAAACTGGCAGTATTACAAATTACTACTTGCTTTCAGAATATCTGGACAAGTGTCAATATTTTAAAGTGATTCACACAGCTTTCTGCACTTAGCCTTCCTTTATAGAAATAATGAGCTTTTTTTTCTAGAAATGAAACTGACTTTTTAAGTACGACTGTGAAGTATCACATTAATGTCAATGCATTCCCAGCTGTTCAGTCAGTTGTCATATGTGAGAGCAGAGCTGGCTTGTCTCTGCACAGTATGCCTACAACCCAAGAAACTCAATAAGTTTATGATCCCTGTGGAAGTGAAATTTGGCAGGACTACAATACCTTGCTATGCAGCCTTTTCTTGGCCAAAAGGGTCAAAAGTAGGATCAAATTCCAGGACAGATAAAACAAATAAATGAAGTAAACTCAAGAACCAGCACCAAATCTGGAAAAAAAACACCACCAGCAATGGCACAAACAGCAGTTTTTCTCCTATTTTATTCCACAAAGTTACAAGATTTAGTGCTTTCATCTTACTGGAAGACTTCATCAGAATAAAGTCAGTCTGTTTTACACTTAATTTATACTAAACATGGTACAAGCACAGAACATCATTTCCTGTTTTTTTTTTTAAATTACATAATTTCCTGCTTATACAAAAATAACCATGTTAAAATTGATACAAACTTCCCAGTAAAGTAGTACAAATGAAAACACATATTTTAAACTTTATTTTTACGTTCCATTGCGTAAAAATATGCAACTAATGAGACTTATTAAAGTGATGCTTGATTGTTTTATTCATTAATTTATTTTTATGCCTTTTGCTTGTATATCAGTGTTTGTTTGTTTTGATAAGTGGGTTGAATTGGACTGAAATACTCATACTTCAGCCACAGGCAGGATAAGTACAGAAGAAAATAGGTATAATAAATATTTAGGCAGTTCACCAGTTACAAAACCTCCACTTTCTTGATAACCTTATTTCAAAAGGGAAGACTGAAGGCAACTCTGTAGTTAAGGGATTGAGAGCATTCCAATGAGAATCTTTTTAGTATGGAAGTCACCACCACCTCATTTACAGAGCTTGCAAAAATAACCTACTATAACAGTACCCCCACAGCTTCCAACATGACCTCATCAAAGTTAACAAAGTTCCTTCATAAGAACTGTGCACTGAACAGAGTAGCCCTAATCTACTTGACCAGTTTCTTGAAGGATGGATGCTACTCAAGAGCCATTCTATTAAACCGCAACTCATATTGTCATCATTGCTTTTTAGCGTCAATCTATCACAAACAACTGAAAATATACAGGAGTAGAGACTGTATTATTATCTCTGTGTATGTAGACAATGCCAAGCTCTATTTCTCTTGCACCTCCTTGGAGTAAACACCTTTGTCTGTGATACTAATAGCTGTTAGTGATGTATGGTTTAATAGAGGCAAAACTGATGTCCTGGTAGTGCACATATCATCAGCCAAGCTTAATTTATCAACAATCTTCCTTGAAGATCAGCACAGCTTTGGTGAATCAGCAGACAGTGGATCAGGATAACAGTGCAAAAGTTATATGCCTGCAGCATCTCCCTTTTTGGTTAGTTTCTCCTACATTAATCAATTTTATTTATATCTTAAGAACCAGTCATTTACCACTGATGGAGCACACCTTGATTTGCCACTTCAGTTATTGCAGTGTGGTGTACTCAGGCTAAGTGGAGTGTAATGCCATCACCATCTGCAGGAGAATTCTGCATCCTTAATTATTATTAGTTGCTCAGGGAAACATTTAACAACAGTAGGACTTGAGTTAGCTGCTGGTACACGGGTGGATTTCTTTCCTTGAAATACGTGTATTTTAACTTAAAAAGCCCTAAAGGTCATAGTGGGTAACATCCTTACCAGCCTCTCCCATGTGAGATCTCAGACTGGGCTCCATTGGCTAGAGGCTACCAAACTATTATTTACTACTGGAAACTGCTGCTGATTGTAGAGTTTGCACAGGCACACCGTGCACCTCAAGGACTGTTACTCATTCTGATAAAGGAGTCCATGTTTCCCGCAGTTCCACATTATAAGGGTCTGTAACACATGATTCACTGTTCAGAATGTCTTAACGGATATCCATAGTAAATAATACTGGATTATATTATTTCATCAACATTTTATGAGTACAAAATAACTCATTTTAGCCATACAGTGAGCTTCCTAGTTGAAGTTACATTTTGTAGATGGGAGGTCGACAACTATATCGGAGTAGGGGTATATGTATGTGTCAATACCTACACACATACATTACCCACATATTTGTATGTATTACTCACCCCCTCCCCATTCGTGTGTTCATTTGGGTACAGCAAAGACGGTTGTTGCTACCTGGATGTGCTAGTGACTTCAGCATTAGTAATATGCTGTACTTTTGATAGCAACAGGCTAACGCTGTTAGCTGACAGTAACAGCAGAAATGTCACCCAAAACTAACCGGTTTCCCAATTAATAAAAAGTCATAACTGTTCATCTGAAATAAGCGGCAAATAAGCTAATTAGATAAGACAAAAATCGATAAGTATTTTGGTTAACCGGTCCTTCCCACAACCAAACATGTTCTACCCCACAAACAACAACTCAGAACTGCAGTGTCAGTTTTGAGTGTAATTGCTACGTCAAGAAAGAAAAATGCAGGCAAAATATATATTGAAAAGCCACGTTTGTAACTCTCTAGCTGCTCACGCTTTGATTTTTAATATCATTACTAAAACAAGGAACAGTGTTTTCCCATTTATTTTCAGTGTATGTTTTTTTCAACAGCTTCTTCGTTTAGAAATTAATTAGTTGAGTTCAGTACTCAAAGACTCATTACGCTCACTAACCTCTGAGAGAACTTCCGTTTGTAAAGTGTCCCGGAACGGTCGCTTAACTATTCGCATTTTACATCGGGCAACATTTTTAGTTGGACTGATCATGTTATAATAACGTATTTGTACTAGGAATATTATTAAGGTTTTCAAAATTAGTTTATGTCAATTAGTTTACATTATTTTGTGGTATGGATGATCAAAGCTGCCCTCGGTGTAAAACCACAAAGTACAGGAACCCGTCTCTCAAGTTGATGGTTAATGTTTGTGGACATACTTTGTAAGTTGACTTCCATTCACTAGTACTTCAGTATGTATTTAAATTGCACATCACACATGCTTTTATCATTGGTATTGTTTCAGTAAAACCGAGATGAACGTGACATTATAGTGGCACTGTTGCACGGGAGCTGATTATAGGATTACTGTAATCAGAATATTTCTGTGAGAATACTGCAATAAAATGCTAATTATGTGCAGTTGCCAAGAAAACAAACTGCCTATGCCAATATTTGTTCCAGAAATTATCTACCTACCGACCTGAGGAATTTAATTTATTCTCGTCACCAGTAATGTGTATTTATTTTCATGTCAGAATGATGTGAATGAACGGATGTAGGTACTGAGTTACCTAGCTAGCATAGCAACTCAAGAGTCTTGAAAGAAGAAGAATGACTCAGACTCCGCTCTGGAAGGGTCTTAGTTTTTGCTTTAAACTTGTTTGTCATCTGTAAAGTTTACTCTGTCCAGTGAAGCAGGCTTGGGTGTAGTAAATGACTGCGGATTTGCTAGATCGATGACTTTATTGTTTTCATTTACAGTTTTGTTTTTATAATATCTTTTGTAAATGTGTCCCATATTTCTCAACTGTCTGATTTTGAACCAAATTTTCTCTCTTTCCCTCTTAATCCTTCAACAAATTGGTGACTTTTGGAGAAAAGGTGGTGCATTACCCTTAATAAATAATGATAACCATTAGAGTTCTAGACTTCTTTACTTCAGAGAATGTATAATATTTCACATTCCCTTAGTCAGTTAATGTCCAGGATAATTGTACTAATATTTTAAAAGTATCCTTGATTATTTCTGGATTTGTCCCTGATTCTTTGCAAGCTATTATGCGTCTGTTTTGTACTGATGCTTACAAACATATAGATGTTGGAGAAAATGTGGAGAGTGGGCTTTTCTGGTACCTCATATGTTCATAGGTGATTACTAGGCTAATGGCACAAGAGCCTTTACAAGCATAGCCAGTAATACCCTGGACGTGACAGTATTATATCTTAATTCTGCAGATAAGGGATGGAATAGTATCAGGGTAGTGGATCTTTGGGTTTTGGAGCCTTGAGTCATTTTACAGACTGTCTCTGTCCATAAGAGACATGGGAAGTACCACAGGAGTGAATTTGCGGTTCCCCATCCATTTATCCAAATTCTTTTTGAGGAGAGTGAGGGATGGGCTTTGTTTTACAAAGATGGGAAGTTTATTCCATAGACAAAGTAGCCTTTGGATACAAATCTGTCTCTTCAGCAAGTTCTGTTAAGAGTCCATGGAATGCGTAACCCCTGTATAATTTTTCTTGCAAATATGTAACATTTTTGTCAAGGCTGGATTAGAGAATGCCTTGTTGGTGAGGCATAAGTCACTTCTCCTTAAACAATATATGATGGAGTAAAGGGATAGGGCCTTTAGTCAGTCTGCATTAGACATGTGTCTTACGCCTTTTTTTTTTTTTTAAGTGAGACACCACTGAGGATGCTCCAGTTGGTGTAAGTGCCTGGTTAGGAATATGCAGAAGGGAGCATTGTACTTGATTATGGGCATGATAAGGGCTGAGTACAATGGCACTATAATTTCCTTTGATCTTTATGCCACGCCTTTACTTATAAATTAAGCCACAAAGAAGGATTTCCTCACTACTGTAGCTACCAAGTGATCAAGGTTTAGGTTATCTTTCTCTCTACGTTTACAGGTATGTTATTAATATTCTAATTTGCAAGGATATCTGATTTACTGAAGGGGATGATTATGAATTTTTTAGCATTTAGTCTCAGACCATGGTTTTGGCACCAGTTGTTTTCATTTTTAGGATTGTTTGTAGGATGTCAGCATCATTTGGGGATTCAATGATTGCTTCCAGCTTAAGGTCAGTGGTGAACTTAGTGGAAGTTAGAACTGCTCAGGTGCCTCTGGTTGCTTTGATACATCAGTCGTCTTAATAGGGGGAGGCTCCTTTGGGTATTTAAAGGGAATGTGGGGACACAATGACCATTATAGCCTTAGGTTCATTGGTATATACTATGTAATACATCTGTGTAGGGTATTGCAAGCCTAGCCAGTAACCCAAATTTTAAAGTTTCTTCCAGCCTCAGAGAGAGAGATTTACAAGACAGAGATAGAGGAGAATATGAGGCTGCCTATTCAGTTATTTAGGTTTGTCTTGAAGGTGACAAGGGTGCTACTTTGCCTGATATGCAGTGATGTTGTTCCAAAGGTGGAAAACAGAAGTAATCCACAGGGCTTGAGTGAAGTCTGGGATCCTTCCTGTGATGCAGAGGGTGACATAACTAACAGGAAAGTCACCCTGTTGATGTTTCCAGTAGTTTATTCAGTAGGATATCATTCATTGATATCCTGTCACTGCCTATTTAAGTGGTACATTTTGAAATATTTTTTGCTTAAAACCTCAGCTTTGGCTGGCTAAGATCTAGCTATATTTAACTGAATGTATAAGAGAATTTAAATACTTTTTATCTTCACTTTTTATTCAAATAATACAGCATTTTAATTGATTTATTTGTGTTGCATTGAATATTAACTGAAGTGGAAGTTTTGACTCTGTTTTTTCAGTTAGTTCCCCATCCACCCTCCCTGTTTCTGTTTTGGTGTTAATCTTGGTGGCTTTGAAACTGCCCGCCCCTCTGGTAAATTTGTGTTTGGATACTCCTTCTGGGCCCATCTCATTTGCTCACTCAACTGAGTGCAGTCAGATCATATTCTGATTTCAGTACAAAGACAGCATCTGGGAAAGAAAAAAAAAATTAAGCTTGTTCCCTGCCTTTCCTGTAAGTGGTCTAGACTGTTTGTAGGCTTCTGAGCCCCCAAGCTTTTCTGTGTTAGAGAGAAGCCTTCTAGCTTAATTTTGTTTTTTAGAACTAGCCAGTTTTCTAGTTTCAGCAATCAAATCTGTTTCTTTGAACTCAGCACTTGTTCAGAACTTGTTGTAAGCACTAAATAAACTGCAAATTACTACAGCACTCAACTTTCCTTACTTGTCTAGAGGAAAGCAGTTTTTAGTACTTAATAAATAAGCACCTATCCAGGCATGTCTAAGGGTCAGCTCCCAGTGATTTCTCCTGTGTACCTGATGAATCTGGGCATCTTGGGGCAATGCAGCAGTTGCCTCATGTACACAGACAACCCTCTCCTCCTACCACCAAACACTACAACCTGTGAGAGATGCACTTATATAGCCAAACTGGAAGCAAAGCTCTCTTCACCCAAGACTGAACTAGACAGTCAAGAGGAGAAGGTAAGCACTTGCACCACACCACACTCATTACATAGTCCCTCAAAACCTACACCACCAAAACACACACATAGAAACACAAAACACACACCTACATTCACGGAGGCTCTCAGTAAAAACCTGCCCAAGCATCAGGGACCTCCAAAGCAGAAATGCAAGCAAACTCCACCCCCCCAACACAACCCAAATGACACATAGCCCACAAACTCAGTGTGCCACTCAACCACAGCCCATAAGGCATAACAACGCACCCAACACTCTAGTCATAGGTGACTCTGTAGTCAGGCACACTGATGTTCCACTCACCAGGCTAAACAAGGAGAAAGTTACTGTCAGCTGCCTGTCAGGTGCCAGGATCCGCCACATAACGCACGTACTCAGGTCACTCCACAACAAGTACAAATATGACACTGTCATTGTCCATGTTGGTGTGAATGACCTGAGACATACCTCACTGGACTACATGAAAAGAGACATGGAGGAGCTCTCCGATCTTGTAGCCCAGGCAGGTATGACCCTAGCCCTGAGTAGCATCCTGCCACCACCCAGAGTGATACCACAGTACAAGGACAAAATGATTGACTTCAACAATTGACTAAGCTTCTGGTGTCATTCTAAGGGGATCCAGTATTTGTCTGCTTGGGACGACATGATCGACAGACCACGATGCTTTGCCAAAGATGGCCTGCACCTGTCGCCCTTGGGATTCCGGATACTGGCTAAGGCTCTTGCCACCCCTATAGTGCCTTTTTTAGGCAAATTTCAAATGACACATTCACCACCGTAACCGGTACAAGCAAGCAAAATCTGAGGGTAATGCTACTCAATGCTAGAAGTCTAAACCTCAAAATGCACTCACTCGAGGCACTCCTTAAAATGGAGAACATCGACATCTGTGCAGTGACAGAGACCTGGTTCAAAGCTCCAGAGAGCACCCCTGCATTACCAGGCTATAATTCATACCACACCTTTCGGCCACCTAACCCGGAACGAAGCACTAAAGGTGGAGGCGTGTCCATATTCATTAAGGATATCCACACTTCCAGGCTAGTTGCACAGCATAATGCATCTGAGATTATCCAAGTGCAACTAACTCTGGGCAAGACCGCAATCCAAATTGTAACTTGCTACAGACCCCCCACCATGCTCCAGGATTCCCACTCCTCATTTCTTGATACACTGGAAAGTATTAGGGTACAACCCAACACCCTAATAATGGGTGATTTCAACTACCCCACCATTAACTGGAAAAACTACTCATGTACCAACTCTTTTGCTCAACGTTTTCTGGAATTCATAAATTCTAACGCCTTGGATCAACTTATTCACACCCTCACCAGGGGCAACAATATCCTAGACCTGGTCATTACCAACATGGGCAACTGGTGTTCCACACCAGAGGTCAATTCCTCGTTGGTCAGATCCAACCACAAGCTAATCACCCTAGACATCCACATCTCGCCCCCACCCCCAATTAGGGAAACCACCGTAAAAAACTTCTCCAAAGCCAACTTCACACTTCTTAAGACAGAAGTGGCAAACTTCATGACACCCATGCAGACGGACAATAGAGATACAATTGCTGAATCCTACACAAATGCACTTTATAAGCACTTACATGAGTGCATGGATCTTGCTATCCCTAATAGAACCAAGATGCTATCCTCCAAAAAAAAGGAAGCCAATCTGGTGGTCCTCTGCCATAAACAAACTCTACAACAGAAGAAAGAAACAGTTGCAAAAAAGAGTAAAATCCCATGACTGGAGGAACTCCCTGGTCAACCTCAGTAAGAAACTGAGATCCCTCATAAAATCCTCCAAAGCTAGTTACGAAAACAAAATTGCCACTGACTCTAAAGACAACCACAAAGCATTCTATAGCTATGTCAAGAATCTCAATGGCAACACTCAGATCTGCTCTGAGTTACAGCACAATGGCACTAAATATACAGAACCAACTGATATTGCCATCATCCTGGAAGGTTCAGTGCTAACTTTACCACCCCTCTCACCCCCTAGAGGGCCGATCTCTGTACCGGAAGAATGCAAAGTTCCTGTAATCATGGCTGCACAGGTAAAAAACACACTCTCCAAAGTCAAGAACACAGCATCCATGGGACCTGGCAATATCCCAGGCTGCATTCTACACAAACTACAGAATGAACTGGCACCCTACCTAAGTACCATGTTCAATCATAGCCTCACCTCAGGCTTTGTGCCCACTGAATGATGCACCGTGATGGTTATCCAACTCCATAAAGGGGGAGCCAATGACGAACCCCGGGAACTACTGCCCCATTAGCCTGACGAGCCTGGTCTGCAAGGCCATGGAACGTATCATCATGGAACTCACAAACAAAGGCATTGGTAATCTCCAAACTCTGGACCCTACCCAGTTCGGATTTGTAAAAGGCAGATCATGTCTCCTAAACCTGATTGACTTCTTTGAAGCAGTCACCAAAACCATAGATGAGGGTAAGGTGGTTCACACAGCTTATCTAAATCTCGCCAAGGCTTTCGACACCATCCCCCACTCTGGGATTATAGATAAGCTCACTAAACTAGGTATAAATCCCTATGTCACAAGATGGGTTGCCAACTGGCTCATGGACAGAACCCACACTGTGAAAGTAGCAGACTCCAAATCTGACTTCAGACCAGTGACAAGTGGAGTGCCACAGGGTTCAGTCCTGGGTCCCCTCATGTTTGGTATCTACTTCTCTGAAGTACAGGCTAACACAAAAGGTCTTTGGCTAACAAAGTTTGCAGATGACTGCAAACTAGGAGCCGTAATTGAAACTCCTAACGATGTGGATATACTACAAAAGGGCCTCACTGAGACAGATGCCTGGTGTCAAAGCCATGGCCTGAAGCTCAATGCCAAAAAGTGTATTGTCATCCCCTTTGGTAAAAACTCTGTACCCATGAACTACCACATAGCTGGTAGTCTACTTAATGCCAAAAATGTGATGAGGCCTTAGGACACAGGTGGACAGTAGTCTCTCTGTTGATAATTACATCACTACAGTGGTCAGGAAATCCTTCTACATGGCTCACCTCATCACAAAAGGTTTCTCATCCAGAAAAAAAAGAGGTCATTGTTCCCCTCTATTCATCACTCATTAGACCCATTATGGAGTACAACGTCCCTTTTGGTATGTACATCACAAGACATCTACAACAACTGGAAAGGCCACAGAAATACCTCACAAAGAGGATTACTGGCCTCAAACAGATGCCCTACGCAGACCGTCTCATAAAACTCCAGCTTTACTCCGTCGCATAGGCGATCTCTGTCTAACATACAAAGCTATGTCAAACCCAGAGCTGTTGGACATGCTCCACTTAAAGAAATCCCAATCCCTCTGAGCTACATGCTCTAGGGACCTAAACCTCATCACCACAATAAACAGAACATACTGGAAGGATAGATTCCTGTCCCAGAGACTTCCTATACTCTGGAACAGACTACCTATCTATGTCAAACAGAGCTCCTCATTAGCACTCTTCAAGAAAAATCTTGATGATTGGATGGGAAATAGGAAATTCACCCCAGGGATCACTTATGTGGCTTTGCTCGACAGGGGCACAGGAAAATAATTTTCTTGGGTGGCGAAAGCCAGGGTACATTTTTGGCTAGACTTGTATAGGCCCTAGGGCCAATAGCCTAGTACCTACCTATGAACCTATTAAGCAGATAGATGGGTGAGTGTTCTTGTTCCAATGAACTGCTAGCTAAAGTGATTTTATCTCTACTAATCCATTGTACTTTGTTGCAGAGGTGGAGGATATGTTCAATGTCTGTCTAACATGGCAATCTGTTTTATTTATCTGTTAATAAAGATCTAGTTCCTTCAGCTCAGTTTTTGAGGAACTGTTTGTGCTGCAAAGCAACAGGAGGACAAAGATGGTTAGCTTTTTCTTGGCTCTAAAGGCCAGACACAGTTCCCTATGAAACCGGGGGTGGAGGGGGGACTTGGTGGACATAGTTTTGGATTTAAAATTTTTTGTGAGGAAGTTGAACTTGCCTTATATATTTCTTGATAGTCCATCACAGGATTTGGCAGGTGACAGAAGTCTGTCTATTCCTAGCACTTATAATCCCCCACTGTACCCAACTTTGAGTGTTTTTGGAAAGATTGGTCAAAATGAGATGTATGAACTGTTTAACCATCCACCAAAGAGAGTATTTCAACTTAAAAAAGGGTGAGATGGGTTTGTTGAAGAATCTATCACAGGACTGTTCAGTTAGGATTATGAAGCCGGGTAAAGGTGGGGGCACTGTAGTCATGGGTAATGTGCTGTATTCAGGTAAAATGTTAAACCTATTACATGACAACCCAAAATATAGTGTGGTGTCTTTGAATGGAATGTATATTGTCTACAGAAAAATAGATGCCTTTTTGTATAAAGCTTTAATAGAGGACTCCTTATCCACTGAGGAATATAATTTTACATATACTAGCAAACCCAGAGTTCCTTCAGTTTTTGGCATCCCAAAGGTTCACAAGGATATTCAAGACCCCCCCCCCCCCTTAGACCAGTTTGTTTCAGCCCATGGATCAAAAACCCACTCTATTGAATTGTGTTTGGATATGAAATTGAAACCTTTTTTTTGAACTTCTGTCCCCATTCTAAAAGATTCTTGGAATTTTTTGAGAAATGTTACTCATGACTTGTGGCACCAAGACCTTAGCTTTGGAACTGTTGATGTTATAGATCTTTTTGAAAGCATTCTGTACAAAGTGGATCTTTAATGGTTCATGGCGTCCCTTTCATTGTGTGAATTTGTGGAAAGGGACAAAATTAAATTGATGGTAGACTTGATGGTCATTTTTTTGAACAACAACTTTTTGTATTTTGAAGGAGAATACTTAAAACAGCTGAAGATGTAGCAAGGGGCAGCTTGTGCTTCCAGTTTTGTTAACATGGTAGTGGGGGTGGGAAACGAGATTTGTTTTTACTTGTAATTATTTTCAATGTCAGAACACCTATTTTACATTTTTAGATGACATCTGTATTTTTTGGGTGGATACTAAGGGGAAGCTTTTGGAGTTTTTTGAATACCATTGTATTTTTGAAGTTCACTTATACTTTTTCCACTGAGCAAATGAATTATCTTGATGTTATCTTGTCATTACTATTATTAAAAGTAGTAACAGTTTTCAGTCCAGAATTTTTCAGAAGCCCACCTTCTCGACCTCTTACCTCCACTTCCACAGTTGTCACACACTAGGAAAAACACAATTTGGTAAGGGGTCAAATGGTAAGAATATCTAGAATGGTTTCTGATGACAAACTTTTTGAAACTGAGTTAGACACCCTTTGTGCGATGTTCAGAAAGAGAGAATACCCTGATGACCTAATTAAACAATGTATTTTGGACGTCATTCTGGGTAGATTTTCCAGATATGCTCCTATACTGGGTACCTGTTCACCCTCTATAGTAGACACTTGTCCCTCAGAAACCACATCCCCTTTGACTAATAGATTCAACACCTCAATGGTGTTCAGATACAACAATTCTTCTTTTTTAATTAAGAATATTATTTGTAGCAACTGGGAACATGTTGGATCAGGATGTGTAGCTGTTGAACTGTATTAGAGGGTGGCCTTCTTTTGTTTTTAAAAGAGGCCTTAATTTCAAATACAGTTTTGATCCGTTTACTGAGAGTAATAGAATAGTTAGTTTGAAGAGACCTGGTACATGGGTAATTATTTTAGTTATGTGTTGGATGGTAACACATTTCCCGTTATTTATCATAGGAGTAGATTGGTGACCACCGTCTTTGCTAACTGTTCCACTTCTGGGATAGTGTACATTAGTGTGTGCGAGGAATGTGGTGACTTTTATGTGGGGAAGACCAAACTCTCTTTAAAGAAGAGAATTTATGAGCATTTGCATGATATTTCTAAGAGAGAGGAAATAACACGATCTTTAAACACACTAGAAATTTTACTGGCACATCTACTATGAAGTTTAAATTTAGTGTAATTGACAAGGTGACTGTTGACCCCCAGGGGTGATGATTGGAAAACCTTATTGGGGTATCTTGAACTATTCTAGTAAATTCGTTTGAATGCCACCACAAAACCAGGTTTAAATGAATATGTATATTTAAATAGTGCTTTGAAACGGAGATCCATTAAGATGTAACATTTCCTCCTACAAGCAACACCAGTATTATTTTTCATGGTTCTTGAGAATTGTATAATTACAGGATTATTTGTCTGTTTTGTGATTGGTTTGGTTTGTATGTTTAAACTGTGACTTTTCCATTGCTGCCTCATGCTCTGAAGTCTTGTATAGAGGAAAGTGCTTAGTATGAGTGTTTGTTTTGTACTTTGTATCTTATCTTATTAAATATATATTTTTATCTTCAGGGTCAGGTGAAGTCTTGGTTTCCTATGTTACAAGCCACCTCCTTCTGTTTTTGATTCCCTATGGAGAAGTCTGTAAAAAACTGAGTGTAGAGAGAATGGGCTGCCAGTCTGTCCTGATATCTAAGATTTTTGAGGCCAAGAATCGTTTTAGATATGAATTTCTGAGATCTTTCAAGTTGAATGATGTGTTTAGACAAATACCTGGTGAAAGGAGCATCGTGTTTAATAATTAGACTGATGTTATACTAGCAAACAGGAATTAAGACTTCTTTAGATCGAGTAGATGACTTTTGAAAATAGATGAGACAGAAAGCTTTACAAACTTCTACAGAAACAAGATGGCCTAAAGATAAAGAATTATCAGTGAGCATACCTAGATCCCTTAGCAAAGTGTCTGCTTGAAAGGTGTGTCACTTTATGGTATGGGAAAATGTTTCGTTTACCACTGCATTTTTTTCACATTTAATTTGAGATCATTGGCCTCACACCAGTTGATAATATGGGCGAATCCATGTTGAAGCAATTATGAGTAAGTGGACGATCGATTTAAGAATTTCAAATTTACAGTTGTCTGCTAATTTAGATAACCCTAGACCAGGAGTTTTTGCCTGAAGGTCTCAGAAATAGATGCCAGGTAGGAAAGGGCCCAGCACTGAGCCCTTTGATATACTACCAACAACATTTTTGCTTGTAGACAAGCAGTTAGATGTCCGCTGAACAACATAGGATTTATATTCAGAGTTTCATATCTGTCAGTAATGCTTGCATGGGGTGTAATCTCAAAGGCCTTGGCCAAGTCCAAATATTCTGCATGTACTGAGTAACTGCTATCCACTACTTCTGTAACTTTTTCAAAGGAGTTAATGAGATTACGGAGGCAGGGCCTTCCCTTTGACAAGGCTGAATATTGATGAGTATTCAGGGATAAGTGATTTTCAATGTCCGTATTAATGAGTTCTGAGTTAATATGTTACATAGCTTTATATACGAGACTAGTGACACTAATAGGTCTACAGTTACCAGGGACTGTGGTTGGCCACTGTTGTGCAAAAGCATTACAATGTCTGGTTTCCATGATTCAGGAGTGTTTTCTAGTGGGAGAGGCTTAGATTACAGAGGTTAAGTAGGCAGTTGTATAGGCCGTATTTGGTACTGATAATCATGCAGTCTGGTATGTTAGTCAGGTCTGTAGACTTGGTGTTCTTAGCTTTTGAGAGAGCTGAGAGGACTTGTTTCATTGTAGTTGAAGAGGTGGCTGGAACAGTGGAATCTGTGGAATAGCTGTAACTGTGGGTGGAGTAAAATTTGCATAAATTTGTTATCTATGATATTAGCTATTTCCTTTGGGTTAAAGTGTGGTAGTATTAATGAGAGTATCTCTGAACATTGTGGGTATTATTTCTTAACATCCTGATAGAGTTAAAGAACAATTTGTTGTTATTTTTGGTTTTACTGGCTATTTTAAGTTCAAATAGAGATTAGATGTTTTTTCTTTATTTTTTTTTTATTTTGTTTTTGTTTAAAATGACATATTTTAAAAACAGTACATGAAAAAAGGAATATACAACATATATACAATCTTAAAACGAAATACCTTCATAACATCGTGAAACTATATACATCGGTGTCTATAATTGAACATTGTGTGAAGAATAAATCATAATGTCATATATTTTTGTCCATTTTCTCAAGTATTTCCATTACTGTCATCCAAGTGTTGTAATATGATGTAGGTCTGCTGGTTATATTCTTCAAAGTAGAGATTTCCATATAGATTAGATTTTTTTAATGGCTCCCTTAAACTCTTTTTTTGTCTTGTGTGTGCTCTTAACATCGCTAAGTAAAGATTTCTTGTATGCATTAATTTCTTTCTTCTGTTAAATACAGCTATTTAACCATAAGGGTTTGTTTTTAAATTTCTCATTATATTTAATGCAGATAGGGACTACTTTATCAATACAGCTATATAAGTTGGAGCAGAAATCAGATGCAGGGGCTTTAGCAATGGAATTGATCAAAAATGATTGCAGTGGAATTTATTTAGGCCATCAAGTATCTAAAGCAGTTTTGCTTTTAAGAAGTCCCTAAATGCAGAGGTGTTTGCAGGGGGAGTGTCATCAGTCTTAAAGGAAAAGGTCACTGGTTTGCGTTTAATTTAACAAGGGGAGATGATGTAAATTGAAGTGTTCATGAAGTGGCTGTATTTGTATTAGGGCCCTTAGTCAGATGGTTAACTATCTGAACAAAGAAATTAGCAATAATAATGTCAAGGAAGCACTTGGTTGCTAGCTAATTGTTCCCCAGTAGTAAGGTTGTGTTTAATGAGGATTTCGGCTAAGGTGGTAAAATGGCTATCATGCTCAGAAGTGGACATATATCAAATTACCCTAAACAAGATTAATCTGAGTTCAAATTCAGTGTCCTGAGGAATCTGTTGTGAAGTGATAATATAGTTGAAAATACTAATACTCTTTCACAATTATCCGTAGGTCTGAAGACGTGATACAGACTAAATTGAAGAATGCAGGGGGTGTTTTCATTGCTTTGAAGCCATGCCTGTGTAACTAAATGTATATGAATGTGTTCACATTGTCGTTGCAGAAGAGCCTCATGTTCAGGCATGTTTTTTTTAAGACTGCTAGAGTTAGAATGTACTAGGTTGGAATGTCTGGCCGACTGACTGTTCCTGAAAAGGCACGATGGGGGCAACAAAGGTTTTAGTTTTGGTAGGAGAGATGCAGACCATCTGTGGCAAAGCAGGAAAGCTTACCAGCTATCTCATCCTAACCTGACGCATACTGTATCCCCTAGAATGATACCAGCTACATAGTCAGTTATTAAAGCAAATGATCTTGTTTATGAATCTCAGCATCATTCTGGCTGATGGCAAAATACTACTCAGGACCAGTGTTTTTCCTGACTTGGACAAATGTTTAGCAAGCTAAGTCATGATGATCTTCATATCTGCCTGGGGTAGAGTATCTAAGGTCATTCAGCACTACTTTAGGCACTATCATGTCATGAACATATTTGTCAGAACAGAGGGCTCTAAGGGTCCTTGGCTTTGCTAAATGTAGTGAAGCAATCGGGGACTAATTTTATTGTACAGTGGAAGTTATAGCACTTTACGGTTACTGGTATCTGTGTGATGCACACTTTCTGGTAGAGAATATGATATTACTTAACAGGGAAGATATACTTTAAATCTGACAGTACTGCAGCTTTAGAGAGTCATTGTTGACTTGTGACATAGTGAACTTGCTTCCATTACAAGCACATTGGCAAGTTTGTAACCAAACAGATGTCAAAAAAATGTATATGAAAAAATCTTCAAAATATTGATTTAATCAAATGTATCACATTCGTGTATGATCTGATATGAAAATCCCCCTTAAAAACCTGTCGGATTAGCAGTACAAAACATATCTGGTAACAAAAAAGAGTGATAAAAATAGCACAACTCCTGAATACCTGCATACTTCATGGTACTCCTTGACAAGGACAGTCAGCCTAGCTGCATGTTGGTGTGCCTGTTGACAGCCTACCCCTGAAAAAACATATTTTATTAAACAAATTTATCCTGAGTAACAGTAAGTCATGCTGTGGTGTGGTAGTATTGCATTTACCCAGTCAGACAATATTTACCCTGATGGCTTTTGGGTAATTTGTTTGCATTGATTGCTACAGTGTGAGTGAATTCTATTCTAGCCTCAAAGGAAGTGTTGACTGAGGCAGAGTAAAATAACTGGTCACTGGAGAGTTGTGCACTATTGACAGGAATATGTTTCTGATGTAAGGAAAGATGGTGGTTTGTAAATAGTTAGGGAGAGGTTTGTAGTACTTGATGGCAGGACATATGGAGATAAGAGTCCAGCAGCATGGTGTATAGGATTTGGAACTCTGAGCATGGTGTGCTATATGCTAATTGCTTCTTTTCTCTTTGTCCATTTTTAACAGTCTGTTATGATTTTTTTTTCCTGAACTGACGTTACCTATAAGTTCACTAATATTGAATTGAAGGACATGGACATTAGCTGTATGACTGTTTCAGATATCTGCTGCAAAGTAGTTTGTTAAATGTATGTGTTTTTTACTGTAGTTTACAACTGTTGCACTGCTTTGCCTCTAGCCTGGGTCTTGTCTAAAGTAGTTATTGTTTTATCTAGTTATGTAGCTAGCAAAACATAAAACACAGGAATTTCTGAGACGTGGTTTGCAATAGTTTGATGCATAAGTAATTGATGGTTGCAGGTGTGAAGAGCGAGAACACTCACATAGTTGAGTTGCCATGTTGTTCAATACAGTGTGAAATGAGGAGTGTTTGCAGTCTGTTAAACTATGAGAAACATGAAAAAGAAATAAAGTAGCTAGAGTGTGACTCTGAAAGAACAAGAAAAGTTATGTTTATGAGAAGAGAGAATTGTCGACTGTGACTGGGCAAGATACTGAGCAGGGTTAGTCACCAGAAGCAAATGCCATGGGTATTAATCTCAGGAAATTCGTGAAATGGGGATCACATAGGAAAGTGGTTGCGTTGGGTTGGAATGGAAAGGCGCACAAAAGATTAGGGGTTTAGTAGATGAAGGCATTCTGAACAAGGGGATGAAAACATCCTATTACATTTATAATTTTGCAAAATCTTGAAGATTAAGGGAAAATTAGATAACCCTAGGAAAAAAAAAGGTATTTATTTGTTTCATGTTTGATCCTAGTAAGTGTACCTGCAGACAATTTTCAGCCATGCCACAAGCCTGAAGACAAATGTACAAGACAGACACATGCAGTCAACTTAAATCAATATAATTTAACAGGTATACTTTATATCATCAAAATTAAAATTAGAAGTTTCACAAGCTTTAAGCAAGATTAGGTTAGGAGCATTTTTAAAAAGCCCAAAGAGAAGAAGACAGTGATTAGGATGATTGAAGTAAAATTTACTACAGCGGAATGAAAATTATGGAAAACAAGAGCTAAAATGGGGAATGTGGGATTAAGATGCAAATGTAGGTCTTAGCAAATGCATAGAGGGAGCTAAGTACTGGGAATCTGGGGGTTCTGCTAACAACATTTATAGTGCATGATTAGCATGACGGTATAAATTGTGGGAAAGATAGTTGACATGCTGTAGTCTCTTGGCAAGAGTAATGGAAAGGTGCTTTTATTAGTAACAGGAACTGTTGCGATAGACCGTTTGAGACAATAACTAGAATACTAGTAACAGAAGAACACAGCTTGAGTGAATGTTGTGTATGTAAGCAGGGATGCTGAGTCATCAGTAACAAAATTTGGTAGTTAGGTAAGTTAGGTAAACTGACTTGTATCATTTTTGTTGGATATTCTCACTTTATCGTACTCTAGAGGTGAAATAAATACTGAAGGGACTTTCTGACAAAAAGGAAAGAGCAGTCATATTTTGTTAATGATGTAACCCTTAGATGTACCACAGTAGGTGGCATTATCTGGCTTATATTTCTGAGTAGCACTTTTCTGAGAGAAGGCGCCTAGTTTCTCTCACCAGTCTGCTAGCTGAAGACTGAGATGAGGGTCTGACTATTTTTTATTTATATTATTTTATTTACCGGAGTAGTGCACTGATCAGTATTGACCAATTTTAATGCTCAGTCAGTGTGAAATATATACCATTTCACAAACGAAAATAGAGAAATGTAAGCAATAACAGTAATTTGGACTAATTACAAAAGAAAATGTGTAAATACATTGTAGTGAACAAGCACAGTGCAATGTACAAACAAACTGAGTATAATCTGCAATGTACACATTAGTTTCTAAAGCGAGTCAGATCTTCAATAAATCTTGAGAGAAGAGAGGAGACTCAGAAAGAAGATAGGTTGGGTGATCAGTGTTAAAGCAAGAGCATTTGGCTTGGATGAAGAAGTGATTTTTTTTGAGTTACGTTCTGAATTGGAATAAGTGTTGATTTCCTTGTTATCGATGGGAGAGCTTGCCAAATAGTAGGTGCCTGAGAGGAGACAGCATGTACAGTGCTGCGGAGTTTGGTTGTAGAGGTAGTGAGAATTGGTGTGGCTTGTGAGTACTATCTCATGTTGTATGAGGAATTTTTTTGATGAAGTCTATCTTCAGGGGGAGATCCCCTAGATCCTGAGTAATATGTTTTGCTGTGTAGTTTCTCTGGAACGTGGGATGTCTTCAGCTTTGTATGCTGGCAGCTTTGGTGCTCATATTTGGCTATGCCACAACAGATGGCATTATCTAGCTGCTATTTTTGTAGTAGTGGTTTGTGTAGCCCCTTCCCCAGGCCGTGCATCAGGTTTCCATTACCGTTCTGCTAGATGAGGACTGTAATGATGGTGGTTTGACTAGCTCAGATATTTTGAGCCACTGAAGAATATATTTTCCTGTGTAGTTTCTCTGAGATGCTGAGACTGGTGTGGTGCTTTGTATTTTTCAGTATTTTACTTCCGTATCGGTATATACTTCATGTGGAAAGTGTGACACTGTCAGATAATTTGTCCTAGTGCTAACATTACACTGGTAGCTGGATGGTCCACTGGAGTTACTGATCTATATTGGTAATGGAATTTCATATGCCGGCACTTACATGTTTTAATAAGAGGCTGATTACACTGAGTCACTCTTTGAAACTAATAGGGTCATTCTTTATTTACCAGGCTTCTTACTCATGATTAATATGCTTGACTTGCACAATTATTTCCTAACTAACCAGGACTTTCACTGTCAATGCCTCTTAGTACAATATACTTTTTTTGAGGAACACTATCTTTGTAGCACATTCTGAGAATTGGATTCAAAGAGCTTGACCTGTTAAAAAGAAAGAGGCAGTTATTTAAAACATTTAGGCTGTGGTCACTCTGTTCATTTTGTACCACAGCCAATTAATGTGTATAGAGTTTCCCTTGAGAATTGCAAGATTTTGCAGAGGGGAGGTTGGTTTTGTACCTTAGTAGGATCTATCTAATTTACAATTTTGGTTTGGGTAAAATATTTTCATTTGGTTACTTTACTATACCAGTATAACCCAAATAGAATAAACAAATAAAATAACCTTATACCTACAAAATGATAACATTATCACTCGTAATGCATAACAAATGGACAAAACGTGGAACAATTACTAACAGCTTCAAGCAAGAAGCTCACAGAATGGTTAAAACATGTTACTTTATAAAAAAGTTTATTTGATGAATTAATAGAATTCAGTATTGTATACCATGGATATCAAACAAATCTTAACACTGATTGTGCTGTAGACCCTCTCAGTGTAGAACAGCAAGGAAAATGGACTTTTTAAGATTCAAAATGAGGAGTGTTCCTCATACTGAGGAACACTTGAGAAGTATGCAGACAATTAAATTGTAACAGCAGGGGAAGTGGGCTCCATTGTATTAGTTCTTTGTTTTGTCAATAAGTGTCACAAGTTTGAGCCCAGGTGAAAAATCCACCAGCTGAATGCTCAAGATTCAGGGAGTGTTAACCCAACTCCTCTCAACACAGAGAGTTTGAGAAAAGGCTTCAACGGTAGTATATTGAATGGGGGTGGTATTAATGGTCAAACATTGTGATAATGTAATTGTAGTGCTACAGGCTAGTGACAGCAGTTGCTAAGATAAGTCTGAGATGCTTAAAACTTTTTGCTAAAGATGTGGACATGTTAACGCGTGACACTTTTCAGATCTGAGTTGGAAATTTTTTCCAAAGAAGATTGTTTTCCTGAAGGGGAGGAGTTGGATAGCTTCTGGTAGTTATGCATTTTGGTATTTTAATGAGTTAACATTTCTGGTAGTGAACTAGAAAGTAATCCAAAGAAAGATGTTGTTTAGAATTAACTAAACATTTATTTAATGAGTCTTCAGTTTCCATTCCTTCCTTTTTACCTTTAAGTCAGTATTTAGATCGTTTGGTGGAGTTCATTTCCGGTAACTTAAATGTGGCTTATAAAGGTTTTTATGAGTCTGGAATACATTTTATAAGGTGTTGAATGAATAAAATACCTTAATACTGTTACATTGGAGCAGGAACAGATGAACCTTGCAGTTGCCATATCAAATACTAAAAGCATATTTGACCTGTCTTTTATTCGACATAAAAGGGGGAAAGGATATGACTGTCTTTGTTGTACTTGCTAAAAAGATCTATGCTACTGCATATATGGGGGTTAGAACTTTAATTTGTTTTTATATTTGCTTATGTATTATGTGTGACTTTCTTGTGGGAAGAGTTACCTTTAGATTTAGACAGTATTTGCAAATTAAAATTCTATATGCATGGAGTAGTGCTTTAAATTTGTTCCCTACATAGTTAAAATGCATATATTGTCAGCTCATTGTAACTTTTGATTTGCTGCATATAAAATTATATTCAACAGATAGGCCCTGCTCAGTAGGCAGACTTATTCAGACAGGGTTAACCGGATCAGGAACCTTCTCATCCAGGTGGAGATCTTGTTTGAAAAAACAGCAGTAGTACTTTTCATGGAAATAAAAGAAAAGAATACAAAGTCATTGTCTTCTGTGTGTGTGTGTGTGTGTATATATATATATATATATATATATATATATATATATATATATATATTGCTGCAGCTTTTGGATTTCAAGAGATGCATAACATAATTGACATGGCCACCTTCAAAGGCCGTACATTTTAGGACAGACAAGAAAAAAGGTTCTAGAGCAAAGTTCTTTACCAAATCAGAAACCACCTTCATATGCTGATAAAACTGAATCCAGTTAGTGACTTTTCAGGCAACCCTGAGTGGTATTGGGGCAGCCTTTGTTCCTACCTCTCTCTCTTCTGATGTCTGTTCCAAAGCTGTTTTGTTGGCAGTTGAGGGCAGAATATCCTAGTGTCACAGCATCTGGCTTAGAATTATTTTGCACAAGGATAATTAGCATCTTGAAAGCCACTCATATTTGGCTTAAATTCTAAGGACATCTCATGTCCTAGTATTGTCCTAGTATTTGGCTTGAGGCCCTTGTTAAAATGACTAGTATAAAAAGAGGTGGTAGAAAAGGTCCCTTCAAAGGAGCAGTTTTCTATTCATGCATGTACCCCAAATAGAAGATTAATGAATGCCCATTTTGCGATTTGCATACTGTGGTAAAACAATTCAGAACAGCTACTATTCAGTCCCATCTCCTGATTTAATTTCTCCACATCTTTTGGGTTTCTTATACCATGATGGGAATGGACCCCATTCCTAAGTGAAAGTATGGTTAAAGTTCATGAAATTAGTATTGTTTCAATCTTTGATGTTAGCTAAAAGTGCTGTTCGCAGCACCTGCAGTGTGTCAAGAACTAACTCCTTCTGTAATTCGTATGGAGTTACATGTATCCGTAACATATCTATGTACGATTATAAATTCTTTTTTATTAGACCCATTGTTCCTACTACTTTTTAAACTGTCTGGGTATCCTTCTTCCACATTGTCCTTTTTTCTGCCTTTAAATACTGCTATTTTGTGACTTTCTGTCTGCCTGTACATAAGACACTGTAGTCACTAGGTGCAGCAGTTTAATTGATCAATGCTACTTTTGTCGCATCTGCTTTTTGAACTATTGGTAGTAGGTGGTCCCATGTGATATAAACTTCATCATTTTCTATAATGCTTTGTGGCTCATGTTTCTAATGCTTTTCAGCTACTTCAGTATTATAATATTTGCACAATCCCCAATTCAGCAGTCTTGCCACATTATTATGCCTTTCAGTATACAGTCCTTCTGCCATTAGTGTATCATGGGTTCATAGGAGATTACTAGAATAATGGCTTAAGGGCCCTTATAAGCCTAGCTAATAAAACCCAATTTTATCCAATATATGGCCCCTAGGGTCAAGAGGATGGCATGGATTTATGCCTGTGCATTGAGTATCTTACAGGTTATTCCTGTCCATAAGGGACATAGGCACTAGGCCATGTGTGAATTTGTGATTTCCTCATGCATTGACCCAAACTGCATTTGAAAAGGGCCAGGGAAGGGCTCTGGTTAATGTGGATAGGAAGCCTGTTCCAAAGAAGGGGTAATCTCTGAGACACGTATCTGTCTCTCCAGCATGTTTTGTTTGAGTTGCTGACTAAGTTTAGATCAGTGTATCAGGTGACCCTCGTGCTGTTTGACTTGCAGATGTTTAGCAGCTCCATCAGGGCTGGATTTGTGAGTGCCTTGTAGGTCAGGCATAGGTCACCCCTTAATAGTCGTTGGGAGACAGAGTAAAGGGATAGGGCTTTTAGTCTGTCTGCATAGGACATGTTGTTTACACCCTTTATTTTGTTTGTGAGGAACCTTTGAGGTCACTGCAGCTGCTGTGTAAGTGCCTGTCAAGTACATGCCAAATGGCGCATTGTACTCGATTATTGGTCTAATGCGGGTTGAGTACAGATGGACTATAATTTCCTTGGATCTGGATGCCATACCTTAGCTGGGCCAAATAAAAAGATTTTCTCACCACTGTGGACACATGGTGGTCAAAGTTCAGGTTACTGTCTTCTACCTGGATCTCTCACCTCTGTATCCACTCTAAGGTGCATGCTATTGATAATGTAATTTGCAGGGGTATTTGACCTCCCAAAGGAAACCGCGGTGGTGGTGCTGCGGTAGCATTGTCGCCTCACAGTAAGACGCTGTCCGGTTCGATTCTCAGCTAGAGTGTCTTCTGCGTGGAAACATGCGTGAATGGGCGTACCTTCGTTGAAGGCTGTGCATCAGGGCTGGTAACTTGGCACGTAAAAATCAACTACCAATCATTAGCAGACCGGAGTTCCGCTGTGGCGACCCCTAACCCGGAAAAGCCGAAAGACGCAAAAATTTGACTTCCCAAAGGGTATGATGATGCATTTTTTTTTTTTAATTTAGTTTTAGGACATGGTTCTGGCGCCACTCATTTGTATGATGTAGGCCCTCCTGAAGGACATCTACAGAATTGTGGGATTTAATGATTGCCCTACCTTGCAGTCATCTGCACACTTTGTTGTCCAGAGGCCTTTCACATTTGCCTTGACTTCAAAGAAGTATATTCCAAACAGGTCCCAGTACTGAGCCCTGTGGCACACCACTATTAACTGGCCTCTTCCTGGATCTGGATTCACCCACTTTAACTGCATATCCTGTCCATTAGCCAACTGGCCATCCATTTGGTGACATAGGGTTTTATACCCAATTTTGTGAGTTTATTTATAATACCTGAGTGGGGAATTGTGTCATATGCCTTGGCTAGGTGGTATGCACTGTTTTACTGTTATCCATGGCCTTAGTGACTTTTTCAAAGAAATCCCCAAGGTTCAGTAGGCATGACCTGCCCTTGACAAGGCTGGATTGGGTCAGGTCCAGTGTTTGAGCATCTCCTATATAATTATTTTTCAGGTCCATGATTATTCTTTCCTTGGCCGTACATAAGAGACTAGTCAAACTTTTATGGTCTGTAATTTCCTGGGTCAGTAGATGGTCCTCCTTTATGCAGAGGGATGAATGTTGAACTCACAGCAGATGCTATTGCTATCCCAGTCTCCACTCTCATAAACAGATCAGTTGTTGAAAACTATGTGCCCAAACTCTGGAAAATATCCTATGTTACACCCATACATAAAGGCAGGACCTCCACTGAACTTAATAACTACAGACCCATTGCTTTACTCTCCCCCCTGGACAAAATCCTAGAAAAATGCATCCATACCCAGATGCTAAACTATCTCCTCGACAACAACATTCTGTCACCTACTCAGCATGGTTTCAGACCTGCCCATTGTACCACTACAGCCCTCCTCTGCTTCACAGACACAGTAAACCATCTCAAAAATGAAGGCCTACAAGTGTCAACTCTTTTTTTGGATATGTCCAAAGCATTTGACACAGTCTCACACCAAATCCTGCTAAACAAACTAAACCAATATCATCTATCAAATTCCACTCTTACTTGGTTCCAAAGCTACTTAACTGACTGGTACCAAGCTGTGAAATGGGAAAATTCTCTCTCTCTCCTCAGCTGCCCATAACTATAGGAGTCCCACATGGTTCTATCTTAGGACCACTGCTATTCACAGTCTTCACAAATGACCTCCATACCTCCACACAGCATGCTTTTGTAATTCAGTATGCAGATGACACTACCTTAATCTCTGCTGCACAAAACATTCCCATCCTCTTGCAAACAACTCAACTAGCATTCTCTGACGTTGAGAACTACCTTACCAAAGCCCAACTTATCCTCAATCCAAAGAAAACTCAGCTTATGATTATAACCAGTTCTAACAAAAACACTTAACAGTCAATTCACTATCTACTCCACAAATGCTACTCCAATTGCTCCAGTGGCACAGGCTAAGCTATTGGGAATAACCATAGATTCCCACCTAAAATTTAATAGTCATCTCAACTTAACTATTAAAAAAAGTACATGCCAAACTGGGGTTACTCTACCGTATCAAACAATTTCTTATCAACAACACAAGATCAGCCATTGCTCGCTCCCAACTTCTATCCACCCTACTCTATGTATCTCCCATTCTGACTAATCTCAACAAAACTGAACTAAGCAAAATGGAAGCCTGCCTGCTATAACAGAATTGCCCGCTTTGCTGCAAATTGCTCATATAGAACTCATCACTGTACTGCTTTGAGACAGCTCCACTGGCTTGAACTGCCCAACCTCCTAACCTACAATCAGCTCTGCCTCTGTCATTCTATCTGTTACCTCCCCAATAAGTGTCCTGCCCTCAAAAACCTAGTACAACATCACTCAGCCAAAAGGTCTCTTAGATCATCAAGCAAACTACTACTAGAAGTCACCAAAAGCTACAATGTCTTTGGAGGTGCACTATATAGTAGTTCAAGTGGCTAAAAAGTGGAACTCTGTCCCTACTAACATTCAAAACACATCATCCAAAGCCTCCTTTAAAGACCTCATCAGGCAACATCTAAAGCAAAGTTGGCAGTGCCATGATTGCTCCCCAGGCTAATGAAAGTAGATAACATATACATACTAAATCTAGAGCACTTGATAATAGTTTTCAATCTTATTCACAAACACTGGCTAATCTGCAATGTATGTACTGTACCTGTGTACTATGTAATGTATTCTACCTATGTTCCAAATTTCAGCTGTACACCACAAATCTATTAATTGCCTTTATTTTTAAAACTAATATTTTTTGTTTGTTCTCTCCACTGTAACTGTTTATGTGCCGCATACCACTGTAAAAACATGTCTCTTGTAATTTGTGTATACTGATCATGTCTAAATAACTAAATGTGTCTGTAATCTTTCTTTGTGGAGCTTTTCTGCCCGGGCCTCTGCTGAAAAAGGGCCTTTTCGGCTCAGTCAGACACCCCCCGTTAACAAATGTAAAATAAAATAAAATAAATAAATATTGGTCTGTAGTTTTTAGGATAGCTTGCAGGTTTGCTCTTAAGAATGAGTATTGTTTTTCCTGCTATTAACCAGGTTGACGTCTGTTTGGGGTGCACATATATGTAGTTCTTACTCATAGCTAAATCTTTATGTAAAGATTTTAATAAGTTCAGCCAGAAGTTAGATACTGCACCTGGGCCTGGGATTTTCCAATTAGGAGCTTTTCTTCATCCCACCTCATATCCTGTACATTGGAACAACTTATTCTTTCTTTTACTTCTGTCCATTCATCATCTTTGTGTTCTACAAGATCTTCATAGGTATTTCTCCAAAACATGTCTGTTTCTTCTTTTTTGTACTTTTCCTTTATATTTATCTGCCCATCCAAGTTTTTCTGCCTGTGCTGATATCTGTAGTTTATTATTTCCAATAGTATACAATAGATCCTGATTTCTTCTCATACTGTGCATTGATTTCATCACTTCTATCTTTCTGAGTATTTTTGTTGATCTGTTACCTGTTCTGTATTTTTCTAACAGTGACACTTGTTTTAATTGCTTTATAGTTTTCTCTGTTTGATACTTCCATGGCGGCATTTGCTTTCTTCTCTTCCTTTCCCTTAACTGCCCTGTGTTTTTGTGTTAAGACTTTATCTGTTATTGATTTAGCGGCACAGTAATATATCCTGTTTCTTCTCTTCCTTTTCCTTAACTGCCCTGTGTTTTTGTGCTAAGACTTTATCTGTTATTGATTTAGCGGCACAGTAATATATCCTGTTTACTTCTTTGAACAGTCCTCATTACTGTGCCCATTTGTTTCATCAAACCTCTAACATTTTGGGTCTTGCTGACTTTCTGTAGTCTTTTTCTTTCATTGATCTTAATATGTCTATCCATCTTTATTAAATCAAGCAACTTTTCCTTTACATGATTTTCTTCTAAACTGAAGGCACAATCTTTGTCCTCCATTTCCTGTGGGCATTCTACAGAAAGTTCCAGAGCATCTTCCTGTACTGTATTCTGTTCAGTTTTATCCTGTGTCATCCGTTGCTCTTTCGTATGGGAACTCACTGGCCTCTCCACAACATGGAGTGGATGCCTAAACTGAAGATGAGTGGATGCCCATTTTGTGATTTGCATACTAATGAAAAAAAATCAGAATATTTACTATTCTGTGCCATCTCCCATTTGTTGCTCTGGCGATGTGGACTGTGACTTTGGATTTGAGGGAGACATTTTGGAACATGCTGGTATTTGAGCATCACAGGATATTTTTGTGGTTCTAAATGGGATGTCAGCCTTTCCAGTATGACTTTATCTGCTGCAGTCTGGCAGCTGTTCCTCAGATGTTTACTGCTGTTTGTCCCTAGCAGTATTGGCCTTGGTATGCCCACTTTTCTTAAGCTAACTATCATTTAGGAACAAATAAAAATAAAGAGAAATTCCATGCTACTTCACTGAGAAAAAACACTGGATCACAGAGGTGATGTGATACCTTTTACTAGACCAGCATAAGATGTACAGTACAGACACTGAAGCTTTTCAACTACATGAGCCACTTGTCAGAAGCTAATAATGTATTGATACTGGAGACAGTATAGCAACATCCACTTGTTTTTCTAGGGGAGAAGTGAATACATCTTTATTACGTATTGAACGAGAGAGAGAGAGATACATTAAAAACACCAGTTTGAGAAAAAGGAAGAAAAGTATTTTCATGTAAGTCCAAGTTGCGTAGAGCTATGACGCAGACCTCTATGACAGGGAGTGTGATGTTTGTTTTTTGTCTGCATGAAAAGTTGAATAGCGGAGTTCATGACCTACCATAAAGTTAAAGGCCTTTCCTAAGTGATACATTAGAACTAGGACTCATTTGCAGAGAAAATAAAAATCTAGCATGACACTTAATGGAAATAAATTGTAGTAGGTCAACCAATTTTATAATTAAACTTGGTCAGGTCATAGAGTTGTGCTATGCAAATGCAGAGACAGCCATGGGAATATGATACCGTGGGTGGATATGATTATCAAGTCAATCTCGGGTCCAGCTCGTTGAGCTTGTTGACACCTAGCAATTTTATGGAACTATCCAGAAAAGTAGATTGCTGAGCCAGAACATTGTGACAGTGCAGTGCACTTTTGAGGGTAGTTGAGGGGTGCATTCTACATGCTGGATTGATGAGAAAACATACTCATTTTTGTCACAAGATGGGTGTAGTGATAGGAGGGGAAAGGTAGGGAAAGTGGTTAAGTAGCCAGTGTCAGTAACTCTACTGGTGACACACTCGCCTTTAGTACTGGTGGATCTGCAGGCTATGTGTTCTATTCCCACCCTGATTTCATTAATTTTTTTCATTAGTGACATTGTAGTGCACCATTAGAGGATGCTGCAGTCCTGAATGTGCCATCATTTGGATGAATTGTTAAACTGAGATCCTATCTGCCTGAGATGGTGGTATCTCAGGTGGAGGAAAACAATCCTGTGGCACTTATCGGAGAGATTAGGGGAAGTTCCCTGAGGCCCTGGCCAAATTTCCCATAGTCAGTATGAATGCTACCTTGGGCCTTCCCTGAAAAGAGCCTGCTGGCCTAGGGGGAGTAACCTGGTGAAATACGTAGAATTGAATGAATAAAGTTGAGCAAGGGTCGTGCCCTTGATATGGATTAGACGTCTTCTGAAGGTGATAACCATACATATGTAAATTATTTTGAGAATAGGATCATTGCACCACTGTTAATAAATGACATGCTCATACCTCAAGACCTATATCCCTAATTAACCATGTATACCTTCAAACTGCTTTTCCATTAATGCTATTTCTGAAAGAGTTTACTGCCTCCTTAATCCCCTACCTAGTTAGCTGTAAAACTGTATTTATAAAAAGTGCGGTTTACAGATATGGTTGTAGTGATGTGTAGGGTAAACCTGTTAAGCTATCTGTTTCTGGGAGGTCTAAATAGTGAAATACGTGATGCAGTGCTGCAGTGGTTAATGTTGTCACCTCAGAGCAAGTGGTTCTCTGATTCGATGCTCAGCTGAAGTGCCTTCTGTGCGGAGTCTGCATGTCCTCCCTTTGCATTCGTGTGGGTTTCCACCAGGTGTCCCAGTTTCCTCCCACATTCTAAAGACATGAATCTGGATCATTGCTCCCCAGGCCTCTGATGAAAATGGGCTCTGTCCCAATCAGACTTTCCTAGTAAGCAAATGTTAAATAAAATAAATACCCTGTAGGCCTCTGAATAGGCATTTTCTTCATTTTGATATGATCATTTTATTCGTCGTTAGTGTCATGCAGGGCTGTCTACTGGGACCTTTTCGGATTGGACTATACTTCTCAGGTATAAACATGGGAAATGGACTATAAATAACCAAATGTGCTAATTAATGCAAACTGGGTAACATAGTTACTTCAATAAAAATGCCAGAGTTCTCCAATGTGATCTACTAAAATAGATACCTGGTACAGTAGTAATGATACATCTTTAATGTAATTAAATGCTCCATCAGGAATCTTTTGGGGGCATAATTAATGATCACAAAATAAATAACTAAGCATAAAAGTGCCATAATTAGTTTTCTGGGATACTGGTGGATGCAAGTTTAAGTAATGAATTGTATGTGTCTGCCAAAGTCAGGAAAGCATATTATGAAGTCCTTATCATTCTAAAGGGCCTGCTTAGTCACTTCAGGGAGATCATTGTACTGTTTATGCATTACTGATGTGATCTATTAATGAATAAGGCAGCACATTTTATAATGTTTGAACACGCTACCTGGAACAACTTGGAAAGGTGTAGTTTCTTATCAGAAAAATCATAAGGTTGAAAAACCTGAACTATTCAGCAATGTTTTAACAATTGTCCTTGTAAGCCTCACTACTGGCATAGGGGGAAAAAGAGTGGGTGACCCCCAGTTCGATTAGTAGTTTGGGCTTTTGACAGCAAGGCAGAGAGTATGGACATACATATATTTAGGGGTGAAATATGCATAACATCTCTCTGAACTCTGGTGGAGGTCAATGATTAGAGCAGATGATGCTTGGCTGGTGGGCAGGAAGATAGAGGAGGCATAATCTCCTTATAGGGCCCAAGGAGGGGTTGTGTGTTCAAAGCCACTGCCCACTGCTCAACCTGTCAAAGATGAAGATGATTTCAGCATGTTAGAAGAGGGGACTTGGGTTTATAGAAAAAAAAAAACTTGCAATCTGAAATAAGATGGCTGCCTATTCATTTCTCATTCCATTCAGTTCCCTGGAGCCTTGTAACTTTCGCAGAGCCCATAAATGGGGGATTGGGGGGGGGGGGCTGCATGTATTGGGAATTTTCCCAGTTGGAAGATTTTCCTGGCATGGGTTATACCAGGGAGACAATAAGAATGAAAACCAGCTCTGTACACCACAAAGGAGTTTATTAATGCACACAAGCTTACACAAAGCATTTTATAATAAGGCTTTATCAAGTGTTTAAAAACAAACTGACACAGCATCCTTTTAAATATACTTAACTTCTGACATGATCTAAAAACTTAATTAAACTAATGATATTATCATTTTTTTAATACTACTACTTTCCTAAATGTCTTCTTTTCAAAATACATTTTATACTCACTCAGGGACATGATTGGCTCTTAGTATATTAGTCCATTTGTATTCCATACCTTCAGTTTTATTTAAAATATCACCACATCTAAAATTATTACATGATGCAACTTCCAGTATTAAAAACTTAAATTCATGACTTCCTCTGCTTGTATATGTTTTAGATATTACTGCTGCCTGTTCGTAGGTTGGTACTAGACTATCGGCCCTAGGGCCTATACAAACCTAGCCGTAACAATTCCCTGGCTATTTCTTCCCACAATATTTACTTCCCCGGACCACTGTCTAGCAGGGCGACTGACATGATCCCCAGGGTTAATTTCCTATCTCTCATCCAGTCGTCAGGGTTCCTTTTGAAGAGGGCCAAAGAGGCACTCTGCTTGACATGTATGGGCAGTCTATTCCAGAGTCTGGGGAGTCTCTGTGTCAGGAACCTATCCCTCCAGCATGTTTTGTTCATTGTGATGACAAGGTTTAGATCCCTGGAGCGTGTGGCTCTGAGGGATTGAGATTTCTTTAAGTGTAGCATGTCCAACAGCTCTGGGTTTGATATGGCCTTATATGTTAAGCAGAGGTCGCCTCTGAGTGGACAATATGCGACAGAGTATAGCTGGAGTTTTTTTAGGCGGTCAGCATAGGGCATCTGCTTTAGGCCTGTGATTCTTTTAGTGAGGTATTTCTGCGGCCTTTCCAGTTGTTGCAGATGTCTTGATAGGTACATACCAAACGGGGCGTTGTATTCTATAATGGGTCTAATGATGGACGAGTACAGTGGGACAATGACCTTCTTTTTTCTGGATGGAAAGCCCTTAATGATGAGGTGTGCCACACAGAAGGATTTCCTGACTGTTGTGGCGATGTAGTTATTGAAGGTGAGACCACTGTCCACCTGTGTCCCTAAGTCTCTTATCACACTTCCGGTGTTTAGTGTACTGCCACCTATGTGGTAATTCACGGGTACATGTTTTTCCTAAAGGGGATAACTATACATTTCTTGGCATTGAGCTTGAGCCCATGGCTCTGGCACCAAGCATCTGTTTCTGTAAGGCCCTTTTGTAGAATATCCACATCATTTGGGGATTCAGTAATGGCTCCTAGTTTGCAGTCATCTGAGAACTTTGTTAGCCAGAGTCACTTAGTGTTGGCCTGTAATTCAGAGAAGTAGATGCCAAACAAGGTACTCCACTTGTCACTTCTCTGGAGCTGAATTTGGAGTCAGCTACTTTTACAGTGTGGGTTCTGTCAGTAAGCCAGTTGGCAACCCATCGAGTGACGTAGGGATTAATTCTCAGCTTAGTAAGTTAATCTATGATTCCAGAGTGGGGGATGGTGTCGGAGGCCTTGGCGAGGTCCACATAGGCTGTGTAGACCGCCTTACCCTCGTCCACAGCTCTGGAGACTGATTCAAAGAAGTCATTCAGGTTCAGGAGATAAGATCAACCCTTCACGAATCCAAACTGGTTGGGGTCCACTGTTTGAAGGTTGCTAATGTCTTTGTTTATAAGTTCCATGATAATACGTTCTTTGGCCGTGCAGATCAGGCTCGTCAGACTGATGAAGCGGTAGTTCCCAGGATCCAAGTTGGATCCCCTTGTGGAGTGGGATAACTGTAGCTGTGCACCACTCAGTGGGTACGAAGCCTGAGGTGAAGCTATGGTTAAACATGACACTTAGGTGAGGTGCTAGTTCATTTTTTAGTTCATGTAGTACACAGCCCGGGATGTCGTCTGGTCCCATGGATGCTGTAGTCTTAGCATTGGAGAGTGTGGTTTTTACCTGTGTGGCCATTATTACCAGAATTTGGCATTCTTTCGGTATTGAGATGGGCCCTTTAGGGGTGAGAGGGGGGGTAAAGTTGGCACTGAATCTATCTGCCAGGATATTGGCAATATCTTTGAGATCAGTATATTTAATGCCATTCTGTTGTAGCTCAGAGCAGATCTGAGCATTGCCATTTAGATTCTTGATATAGCTGTAGAATGCATTATGTTTGTCTTTGTAATCTTTGGCAGTTTTATTTTCTTAACTAGCTTTGGAGGATTTTATGAGGGATCTCAGCTTCTTACTGAGGCTGGTAAGGGAGTTTTTTGCATCCTGGGATTTTCCTCTTTTCTGCAACAGTTTCTTCCTTTTGTTGTAAAGTTTGTTTATGGTAGGGGACCACCAGATTGGCTTCCTTTTTTTGGAGAAGAGCGTCTTGGTTTTATTTGGGATGGCACGATTCATGCACAAGTCGGTGTGCTCATACAGTGCCTTAGTGTAGGATTCAGCAGTCGAACTTTCAGTTCTCATCTGCATGGGTGTCATGATGTTTGTCACTTCTGACTTGAGTAGTATGAAGTTGGCTTTGGAGAAGTTTTTTACAGAGGTTTCCTTACTGGAGGGTGGGGGAGGGATGTGGATGTCAAGGGTGACTAGCTTATGGTCTGACCTGACCAATGAGGGGGTGACCATAGGTGTGGAGCATCGATTTCCAGTGTTGGTAATGACCAGGTCTAGGATATTGGAGCCCCTGGTTGGGACTATGGATTAGATGAGCCAGGGCATTGGAATTTATGAATTCCAAGAACCGTTGGGCAAAGGTGTTGGTACACAAGTAGTTTTCCCAGTTAATGGCAGGGTAGTTGAAATCACCCAGTATTAGGGTGTTTGGTTGTATCTTAGTATTTTCCAGTATGTTTAGAAAGGTGTAGTGAGAATCTTGGGGCATGGTGGGGGATCAGTAGCAAGCTACAATTTGGATTGCAGTCTTAATTAGTGTTAGTTGCACCTGGAGAATGTCAGACGCATTGTGTTGGGCAACTAGCCTGGTGGTGTAAATATCCTTGATGAATATGGACACTCCTCCACCTTTAGTGTTTCAGTCCTGGTTTGGTGGCTGAAAAGTGTGGTAAGAGTTGTAGTCTGGTATTGCAGGGGTGCTCTCTGGAGCCTTAAACTAGGTCTCAGTTACTGCACAGATATCAATGTTCTCCATTTTTAGGAGTGCCTCGAGAGAGTGCATTTTGAGGTTTAGACTTCTAGCACTGAGTAGCATTGCCTTCAGATGTTTGTACCTGTTACGGTGGTAGTTTTGTCCTTTGAACTTTGCCTAAAAAAGGCACTGTAGGGGTGGCAAGAGCCTTAGCCAGTAACCTGAATCCCAGGGGCGACAGGTGCAGACCATCTCTGGCAAAGCATCGTGGTCTGTCGATCATGTCGTCCCAGGCAGACATATATTGGATCCCCTTTGAATGACACAAGAAGCTTAGCCAATTGTTGAAGTCAGTCATTTTGTCCTTATACTGTGGTATTCTGGGCAAAGGCAGGATGCTACTCAGGGCTAGGGTCATACCTGCCTGGGCCACATGATCCAAGAGCTCTTTCATGTCTCTCTTCATGTAGCCCAGGGAGGTACGTCTCAAGTTATTCAATCCAACATGGACAATGACAGAGTCATATTTGTACTTGTTGTGTAGTGACTTGAGTGCATGCATTATGTGGCGGATCCTGGCACCCGACAGGCAGCTGACTGTAATTTTCTCCTTGTTCAGCCTGGTGAGTGGGACATCAGTGTGCCTGATTATAGAGTCACCTATGACTAAAGTGTTGGGTATGTTGTCTTGCTTTAGGGGCTGCTGTTGGGTGGCACATTGGTGTTGTGAGCTATGTGACACTTTGGTTGTCATTGATGTTTGTTTGTGTTTCAGCTTTGGAGGTCCTTGTTGCTTGGGCAGGTTACTGTTAAATGCCTCCACATATGAGGGTTTAGTGTTGTTATGTGAGGGTGTTGGTGGTGTGGGTTTAGTGCAGGTGTTAACCTTCTCCACTTGACTATCTAGCCCACACTTGGGGGGGGAGAGCTTTGCTTCCAGTTTGGCTATGTAAGTGCATCTCTCGCAGGTTGTAGTGTTGGGTGGTAGGAGGAGAGGGTTGTCTGTGTACATGAGGCAATTGTTGCATTGCCCCACTATGCCCAGATTCAACAGGTGGACAGGAGAAATCACTGGAAGCTGACCCTTGGACATGCCTGGTTTGGTGCTTTTTTGTAAAGTACAAGAGCTGTTTTCCCTTTCCTTAGCAAGGTGCTTTGCAGGTATAGGCTGTTTAGTGCCTGTGATTAATTTATCCTTATTAACAAAGAGAGTTGAGTGCTTGTATCAGTTTAAGGCTTCCTAGTCCTTTCCAGCAGGTTTTAGAGCAAGTGCTTGTCACAGGGATGCTTAAAGGTAAGATGAAAAAAATGTTTTTTCCTAAACACTACAGTGTGCACTAGAGGAGTTAGATGTGAAAGTAAGTAACTTAAGTTTTAGCTGTCTAAAAAGTTAAGTTTTAGCGGAGAGTCACTATTTTTAAAACAGCAAGATAGACTGAAAGGGGGTGGTCACTTTTGTATTCTGGTACCATGGAATACAGTAGGATGGCCAATAAATTTAAATAGTTGAAGGGGAGTGATTTCACAAAATGATAATTTTGCACTTACTCACACAAGCCAGTAAAAGCAGAGAGGAAATGAGATATATGGTCAAATTAACATAAGGGGCAGGCAACTAGAAAGACAGTGGTGTTTAAGAACACAACCGTAACCAGGTGGGGAAAAATTTTCTGCCTGACTCAGAAGAGACAGAGCTGTGGTTGTTTTTCAAGTTTTAATATGCAGTTAAAAGGAGAATACAAGTAAAATACAAGGTAAAGAAAACAAATCACGGTATTGTTTTATAAGGTAGTGTCTCAATGGTTGTGTTTGAAAGCCTGTGCCTGGAATGCACTGCCAGGAGAACTAACACCAGATCAGGGAGCTGACTAAAAGTAAAAATCAGTAATAGAAAAAAGTGACCTGTATATTACATTCCTTCTAAGATAATGGAATAAGCCTCTCCTCACAGTCAGAAGTCATTCATTAACTTCTTCCAAAGTAATTCTGGATATTTATATGGAAAGTAGAAAGTGTCCATATGGGATTACTACAGCTGAGCCTCTTAAAGGCCAGTATGTTATAAGTTTTATAACTGAACCTTTGAACCTATCTCTATGGCCCATGCATTTTCTGGGTAGAGATGTTCAGGTTGGGTTACCTTACCTCTGAAGAATGTAAATAGCAAACTTGCTGCTGTTTTGATGAAGGTGGTGAGTGTCATGTTCAGGAGATGCCTGTGGCTTCATGGTCTCATTCTGGATCTGCAGGAAAGTACAGTTGTGTAAAATCTTACCAGAGCAGTTGATGTCCTTCTCTTCACTGTTGCAATATTCCTAAAAGAAGGGATGTTACACATCTCTGTGTTTGCCCATACCTTACTTGGATAGAAGGAAGTTTCTCTGTTCACCTGTGAGAGAGAGGAGCTTTGAGCAGCCTATCTGTCCCTGGAGGAGTGGTTTCAGCCTAGAAATTAGTAGTTTATTGGCCATTTTGGGCTAATTTCTATCTGTTTCGTTTCCCTGCTTTAAATACCGTATTTGCCCGGTTTTGCACGCCGTGCAGTGCCGGTTAGCTAGGGTAAAACTATTCCTGGCGCCACAAAGTCTCCTCTTCAATTTTTCCCTTGGAACTAGACAAACTTTCAACTTAAGCACTCAAACCATTCATTTCTCAGCCCGGCACTTGCTCAAAACTTATAGCACGCACTTATAAACCTTAGCACTAGACCTTCCTGTACTGTACAGAAGGACAAGGCTCTCTATTCGACCTTACCAGCCATCCAGTAAAACAGTTCACTGTACCTATCCAGGCATGTCCAAAGGGCAGTTTCAGGTGTACTCTCCAGTCCAACTGGGGAATCTGGGCATTTTGAGGCAATGTTACAACTACCTCATGTACACAGACAACCCCCTCCTCCTACCACCAAACACTAATACATGCGAGAGATGCAGTTATATAGCCAAACTAGAGACTAAGCTCTCTCAACCCAAGACTGGATCAGACAGTCAAGAGGAGAAGGGAAATACTTGCATCACACCACCAGTCTCACATAGATCCATTAAACCAGCACAGTCAAAAAAACACACACAAATACATGAAAACATACTCGGAGGCTCTAAATAAAAATCTGCAAAACACACAGAGACCTCCAAAGCAAACATCCAAGCAACCTCCACCCCCAACACAAACCATGAAACACATACTTCACAAAACCAGTGTGCCATGCAATCACAGCCCTTAAGGCAAAATAACATACGTAACATACTAGTAATAGGTGACTCTATAGTCAGGCATACTGAAGTCCGACTCACTAGGCTGAATAAGGAGAAGGTTACTGTTAGCTGCCTGTCGGGTGCCAGGATCCGCCACATAATACAAGCACTCAGGTCTCTCCAGAACAAGTACAAATATGACTGTCATTGTCCATGTTGGTGTGAATGACCTGAGCCGTACCTCCCTGGACTACATGAAAAGAGACATGGAAGAGCTCTCTGATCACGTAGCCCAGGCCGGTATGACCCTGACCCTGAGTAGCAACCTGCCCTCACCAAGAATGTTGCCACGGTATAAAGAAAAAAATCTTGATTTCAACAGTTAGCTAAGTTTCTGGTGTCATTCAAAGGGGATCTAGTGTCTGTCTGCCTGGGATGACATGCTCGACAGGCCACGCCGCTTCGCTAGAGAATGCTTGCACCTGTCACCCTTAGGCTTTTGAATATTGGCCAAGGCTCTTGCCACCCCCATAGTGCCTTTTTTAGCCAAGGCTCAAAAGACAAACCCACCGCCATAAATAGCACAAGTAAAAAAACTGAGGGTAATGCTACTCAGTGCCAGAAGTCTAAACCTCAGAATGCACGCACTCGAGGCACTCCTCACTATGGAGAAAATCGATATATGTGCAGTAACAGAAACTTGGTTTAAGGCTCCAGAGAGCACCCCAGCACCACCAGGCTGCAACTCATACCATACATTTCGGCCACAGAACCCAAACCGAAATACAAAAGGTGGGGGGGGTGTATCCATATTCATGAAGGATACCCACACCTCCAGGTTAGTGGCACAGCACAAGGCTTCAGAGATCATCCATGTGCAACTAACAATGGGCAAAACTGCAATTCAAATTGTAGCTTGCTACATATCACCCACCATGTCCCAGGACCCCCATTCCGCATTTCTGGAAACACTAGGAAACAAAAAGGTCCTACCAAACACCCTAATATTGAGCGATTTCAATTATCCAAACATTAACTGGGAGAAGTACTCAAGTACTAACTCCCTTGCCCAACTTTTCCTAGAATTTATAAACTCAAATGCCCTGGTTGAACTGGTCAACACTCCCACCAGATGTGACAACATATTGGACCTGGTCATCACCAACATGGGCGACCGGTGTTCCACACCAGAGGTCAACCCCTCGCTGGTTAGATCTGACCATAAACAAATCACTTTGGATACTCATATGCCGCCCCCTTCCCCGGACAAGAAAACCACCATGAAAAACTTTTCAAAAGCAAACTTCACATTACTTAAGACCGAGGTGGAAAGTTTCAAAGCCCCTATGCTGAAGGGTAACACTGTCCAAGCTGCAAAATCCTTTACTAATGCATTCTATGGGCAGCTACAAGAATGCATGGATCATGCCATCCCAAGCAAAACCAAGACTCACTCCTCCAAGGAAAGGAAACCAGTCTGGTGGACCCCTGCCATAAACAAGCTATACAATAGAAGGAGGAAACTAGTACAGAAAAGAGTAAAATCCCAAGAAGGGAAGACATCCCTGATCAGTATCAGCAAGAAACTATGATCCCTCATAAAATCATCCAAGGCAAGCTTTGAAAGAAAAAATTGCCAAGGACTCCAAAGATAACCACAAGGCATTCTTTAGCTATGTCAAAAATCTAAGTGGCAATGCTCAGATCTGCTCGGAGTTGGTGCAGAATGGCACAAAATGCACTGAACCGACCAATATCGCCAGCATCCTGGCAGACAGGTTCAGCGCAAACTTCACCCCCCCCTCTCACCCCCAAAAGGGCCCATAACTATACCAGAAGAATGTAGAGTCCCTGAAATCATAGACACTCTGGTTAAAACAGCCCTCTCCAAAGCCAAAAGCACAGCATCAATGGGACCAGACAGTGTCCCAGGCTGCGTTCTACACAAGCTCAAAGACAAACTAACCCCTCACCTAAACACACTGATCAAACTCAGCCTCTTCACAGGCTACATACCCATAGAGTGGTGCACAGCAATGGTTATTCCACTCCACAAAGGTGGAGCCGCAACAGACCCTGGGAACTATCGCCCTATAAGCCTGACTAGCTTGGTCTGCAAGGCTGTGGAGCACATCATCATCATGAAACTCATTAACAGAGACATTTGGAACCTCCAAATACTGGACCCTACACAGTTTGGCTTTGTTAAGGGCAGATCATGCCTCCTAAACCTGGTGGATTTCCTTGAGACAGTTACCAAGGCTATAGACGAGGGAACAGTGGTACACACAGCCAACCTAGACCTCGCTAAGGCCTTCAACACCTTTCCCCATTCTGGTATTATAGACGAGCTCAACAACCTGAACATAAACCCCTACGTCACAAGATGGGTTGTTAACTGGCTGACAGACAGAACCCACATGGTGAGAGTTGCGGGAGCTAGGTCCGACTCTAAACCGGTTGCATGTGGCGTTCCCCAGGGCTCAGTCCTAGGACCCCTCCTGTTCGGCATATACTTCTCAGAGGTATAGGCAAGCACAGGAGGACTATGGCTGACCAAGTTTGCAAACGACTGCAAACTAGGGAATATAATTAACTCTCTGGCTGACACAGACATCCTCCAAAAGGGTCTCACTGAGATGGATACCTGGTGTCAAAACCATGGCCTCAAGCTAAATGCCAAAAAGTGCATAGTCATCCCCTTTGGAAAAAATAAAGTACCCACAAACTACCACATAGGTGGTAGTCCCCTAAATACAGAAGACGTAATAAGGGATCTGGGGACCCAAGTAGATAGTAATCTCACCTTTGATAATCACATTGCCAAAGTGGTTAGAAAAATCCTTCTACGTGACCCACCTAATCACAAAAGGGTTCACATCCAGATCAAAAGAGGTCATTGTGCCCCTCTACTCATCACTCATCATACCCATCATAGAGTACAAAGCCCCATTTGGGATGTACCTTACAAGACACCTGCAACAGCTGGAAAGACCACAGAAGTACCTCACCACTTAGCGAGGTCAAAATGCACGCACTCAAGGCCCTTCTCAGTATGGAGAACATCGATGTCTGTGCAGTGACAGAAACCTGGTTCAAGGCTCCTGAGAGCACCCCAGCACTATCAGGTTTTACCTGTTATCATGCCCCAAAATCTGGACAATACCAAGAAAGGAGGGGGGGTATCCATATTCATCAAAGACACCCACACCTCAAGACTGGTGGCAATGCACGATGCATCGGAGACCATCCAGGTGCAATTAACCATAGGCAAGACTGCTCTGCAAATTGTAGCATGTTACAGGCCACCCTCACAAACTCAGGAACCTCACATGGCCTTCCTGAAAACACTAGAGGGATAAATGTATCACCAAACACCATCATACTAGGTGACTTCAATTACCCTAATATAGACTGGGAACACTACTCAAGCCCAAACACCCTAGCCCAAAAGTTCCTGGAATTTATAAACTCAAATGCCATGGAACAACTAGTCACCATCCCCACAAGAGGAGAAAACATACTTGATCTCATCATCACGAACATGGGAGCACAATGTTCAACACCGGAAGTATACCCCTCACTGGTGAGATCAGATCACAAACTAATCTCGCTGGAGGTCCTCATCCCACCCCCACCTGGAATAAAAAAGACCACAGTAAAGAACTTCCCCGACTTCACACTTCTAAAGACTAGTGTGGTCTCCTTTAAGGCCCCCGAGCCGACGGAAAACAGTACTCAAGCCGCTGAATCACTTACAAATGCCTTCTACCAGCACCTGCAGGACTGCATGGATAAGGCAATCCCAAGCAAAACAAAGACTCTTTGTACCAAAGGCAAGCATCCACTCTGGTGGACCCCAGCCATAAACAAACTCTACAACAAAAGGAGGAAGCTACTACAAGATAGAGCAAAATCCTTAAAAGGTAAGACACCCTTGATCACTATAAGTAAAAACTAAGAGCTCTCATAAAATCATCCAAAGCAAATTTTGAGAGAAAAATAGCTAAAGACTCAAAAGACAATCATAAGGCCTTCTTTAGCTATGTTAGAAACCTGGGAGGAAACTCCCAGATATGCTCAGAACTAGTTCAAAATGATGTGAAGATTACTGATCCTACAGACATTGCCAACATACTGGCTGACAGGTTCAGTGCAAACTTCTCCCCTCCCCAAAGGAGAGATATCTATACCGCGCATTGCAGCCCCCAAACATCTCCAACGCCCAAGTGAGAACTGCTCTCTCCAAAGCAAAAACACAGCATCCATGGGACCTGATGGTGTCCCCGGCTGTGTGCTCCACAACTCAACGAGAATTAAACCCACAGCTAGGACAGCTGTTTAATCATAGTCTTACCTCTGGATCACTCCAGGGAGTGGCGCACTGCAACTGTGGTCCCACTTCACAAAGGCGGTGCCTCCACCGACCCTGGAAATTACCGCCCATTAGCTTGACAAGCCTTATCTGCAAAGCCATGGAGAGGATCATAATGGACCTCATAAATAAAGACATAGGGAATTTGCAGACTTTGGATCCATCCCAGTTTGGCTTTGTCAAAGGCAGATCATGCCTTCTAAACTTGGTTGACTTTTTCAAACAGTCACCAAAGCCATTGATGAGGAAAGGCAGTCCATACAGCCTACTTCGATCTGGCGAAGGCCTTTGATACAATACCCGGGTATCATTGAAAACTCATCAGCTTAAATGTTAACCCATACATCACAAGATGGGTTGCAAACTGGCTGAGTGACAGAACCCACAGGGTCAGAGTTGCTGGCGCCATGTCAGACTCAAAGCCTGTCACAAGTGGTGTCCCACAGGGCTCAGTCCTGGGCCCACTCTTGTTTGGCATCTACTTTTCCAAGTACAAGCAAACACAGGAGGGTTATGGCTGACAAAGTTTGCAGATGACTGCAAACTAGTAGAAAACACATCTGACACAGATATCCTTCAGAAGGGTCTCACAGAAACGGATAACTGGTGCCAGAGCCATGGACTAAAGTTAAATGCCAAAAATGCATAGTCATACCCTTCGCGAAAAACAAGGTTACCCCTAGCTACCAAATAGGTGGCAATCCACTGAGTACAGAAGAAGTTATCAGGGACCTGGGGACCCAGGTTGATAGTAGTCTGTCATTCGACACCCATGTAGCTAAAGTAGTTAGGAAGACCTTCTACATTGCCCACATTATCATGAAGGATTCTCATCTAGATCAAGGGAGGTCATAGTCTCCCTATACTCATCACTCATCAGACCAATGATTGAGTACAATGCCCCATTCAGAATGTATCTGACCTGACACTTGCAGCAGCTGGAGAGGCCACAAAAGTTCCTCACCAAAAGGATAAAGGGTCTCAAACATCTGTCCTATGCTGCCCGACTGAAAGAACTCCAGCTCTATTCAGTACACACGCTTGCTCAGAGGTGACCTTTGCCTAACATACAAGGCCATGTCAAACCCAGATTTGATGAATATGCTTCACCTCAAAAATCTAGATCCGTCAGAGCCACAAGGGCGGAGACTTAAACCTCGACACGGCTATTAATAGGACGTGCTGGAGGGATAGATTCATCACCCAAAGACTCCCTATGCTGTGGAATAAAATCCCGGTATATGTGAGGCAGAGCACCTCGCTGGCCTTGTTCAAGAGAAATCTTGACCAATGGATGGGAGATCGCAGATATACCCCAGGGATTACCTCAGTGTCACTGCTCAACAGAGGCACAGCAAAATAATGGGTATAGTTCCCCATACTAAAGGGGTGGCGTAAGCCACAAAACTATGGGCTAGGCTTGTAAATGCCCTCGGGCAGATAGCCTAGTATGAACCTATGAACCTATAAGAGGATCAATGGCCTCAAACAGATGCCTTATGCAGCTCGACAGATGAAACTCCAGTTGTACTCGGTTGCATACCGCCTACTCAGAGGTGATCTCTGCCTGACATACAAGGCCATGTCCAACCCAGAATTGATGGACATGCTCCACCTAAAGAAAACCTTATCCCCTTGAGCCACACGCTCTAGGGATCTAAACCTCACCACAACAATAAATAGGACGTGCTGGAGGGATAGATTCCTGTCCCAGAGACTTTCCATGCTTTGGAACAAGATCCCAATCTACATTAGGCAGAGCTCCTCACTAACACTCTTCAAAAGAAACCTTGACGAGTGGATGGGAAACAGAAAGTTTACCTCGGGGATCACTTCAGTGGCTCTGCTGGACAGAGGCACGGGGAACTAATCTAAGGGGGCGGCGAAAGTCAACACATTCTGGCTAGGCTTATAAATGCCTTTGGGCAGATAGCCTAGTACCCACCTATGAACCTATGTCTCATCCTGGGCAGCCTGTCACTCGACCAGCATTGAAAAGCTTGAAAAGGGAAAAGGATCTTGTTTGCCCCATACATCTTGTCGCTCATCCCTCTGTAGTATAGCTGACAAACAGGCGGGGTAGTTTGTTTATATACTTTATTACATAGAAACATCAGTATGGATAGCAACATTACAAAATATAAACAAACTGCTTAACTGCCAGACTACACAGACATACATGCTTACATCTCAACAGATAGCTACAGAATGGCAGCCAGGCTTGCACGTACTCAGTATTTATGCACGTTCAAGCCTCTAGAAAGCTTCTTAAAGCTGTACACACACACACACTGATCTACATGTTCCGTCTTAGATTGTCTTCAATGAAATGACAGAATAAGACATGCAAATAATATAGACATTAGAAACAAACACAATGTTCATGTCCAAGTTGCCATGTATCTGTAATATGGTCTGAAAATATGACCTGATCTAGTAACATAGTATTCAGAATTAGATTTAGCAACAGGGACAGTCTTTGGTGAGCAGTTCATATCAGGAACTTTGGGATTCATCTCAGGAGCAGGGATATTTACTGGAACTTCCTCAGGAACTGGAATACTGGACAACTCACTCTGAGATGATGAGTCTTTCTCACTGGCTAGGTACTGCGGTACAGGCTTGGACACCGGCATCAAATGTTTCCAGTTCTGCCAAAACTCTACTCCTTGTGATTCCACAATGTATGAAGTCAGCTCTGGGCAAATACCTTTCATGACTCCAATCCGATCATACCCTTTGTACGTTTGCATTCTTGCCATCTCACCTTGACGTAATGGATTAAGCGATTTGCTGAACTTATTGTAATAAGACTTCTGGGTTAAGCACTTCTTTAACAGATGGGCTTTCACAAATCTGTTATTCTTAGCACTTGGAACCAACAAACTACTGCTGACTGGTAATGTAGTTCTGGTTTGTCTCAACATAGGCAGGTGAACCAAGATGTTTATCACAAGGAATATTTCTGGGATTCAAGAGATTCAGGAAAACATCACTGTTATCTCATTTCAACTTCTCTAGTAACTGTTTCGCACTTTTAACTGCACATTCTGCCAAACCATTTGACTGCGGCTACTCAGGACTACTTGTAACATGAGTTAAGTCCCACTCTTCGGCGAATCTTTTCAATTGCTGGCTAGTAAACTGTGTATCATTATCAGAAATAACTTTGTGCGGACTACCATGGAATGCAAAATTACACTTCATCTTAGTAATGACAGTACTGGATGCTAGATTAGAGGAAGTAGGTCACTCTTGAACCAATTAGAGTAAGAGTCTACTAACACCAAGTAATGTTGACCATGCCACTCGAAAATGTCAGTGGCTACTGTCTACCAAGGTAGTTCAGGAATCTGGTTTAGCTGAAGTCGTTCCTTCTGTTGATGTGGCTTTGTACTATTACATACAGAATAAGATGAAAGTACTCTGTCAAGGTCTTGTGACATAGAAGGCCAAAATACTAGTCCTCTCACCCTCCTTTTAGTAGAATTGGTTCCCTGGGGGCCACGATGCAAGATAGTAATATACTCTTGTTGCAAAGACTTTGGAACAATTACTTTTGAACCTTTCATAACAATACTATTTTCAGACAAAAATCTCACCTCTGTAAGGAAAATAAGGTTGCACTTTTTGAGGTAAACTGGATTGCTTTGAAGGCCATCCTCGATGATGAAGTGGTTGAGTTACTGTAAAACAGGATCTGAGGCCATATGATTTCTAAGCTCATCCAGACATGTGGAAGAAAAATGACCCAGTTCCATGACTTCAAAATCAAGTTTCTCATTCTTATGCTTTTCAGTGGTATTTGTGGGTGATCTGGATAATGTATCAGCAAGATAAAGAAGTTTGCCTTTTGTGAGAGAAGATTTAAATTTTATTTCTGCAATCTCAACATCATAGATTGCAATCTGGCTGGAGCTGAATGTATAAGCTTTTTAAAATAGTAACTAGAGGTTGGTGCTCTGTTTCGATCTACCATAAATATAATTGTGGAACTCCGAACATGCAAACACACTTGCCAAGAGTTCTTTCTCTAATCTGAGTATACTGCTTTTCAGTTTGGGTTAGAGATCTGGATGCATAGGCAACAGGTTTACTTTCTTGGAAGATGACTGCACCAAGACCAAATTTCGAAGCATCACAGGAAAGAGTAACTGGTTTGTGAACATCATAGTATCTGAGAGTTGGTGGACTCGCAAGTTTCTGCTTCAGGACATCAAATGCACTATGATGTTGTTCCAATCATGACCAGGATACATCTTTACATGTCGGCTCTCTAAGCAGTGCTGCTAGTTGGCTTAAATTTGGAATGAACTTGCCTAGGTGCTTAACCATGCCAAGAAAGTGTTGAAGGGCTTGAACATTGTCTGGAGCTGGCATCTCAAGAAAAGCTGTTTGCTTGGAGGGAAATGGTTGCAAGCTTGAACTGATAAACAGATGACTAACATAAGTAACTTCTTGTAACCTGAACTTGCACTTCCGAGGATTCAGCTTAATATTCACTTGATGAGATCGTTCCAGAGCTTTCTTGAGGTTTTTGTCATGCTCAGCTTCACCATTACCTCCTACTGGAATATCATCTACTATAATAGCTCAAGGATACCCAGAAAAAGTTTTCTCCATTGCACATTGAAAAACTTCACTGGCAGAATTTATCCCAAATGACTTTCTGAAAAATCAGCACCTGCCAAAAGGAGTACTGAATGTAGATAGCAACGAGGATTTCTTATCAAGCAAAATTTGCCAAAATGAACTCTTTGCATCTAAGACAGAAAAAACAGTGGCATTCTGCATCAGTGCTGCAACTTCTTTGACTGTACACATTGGATGATGAGATCTTTTCAGTGCCTTGTTCATATCTTCTGAATCAGTACATATTTTGATATCATGTGAGCTTTTCTTATGAGCTACCACCATAGAAGATACCCATTTTGTTGGTTCTTCAACTGGACAAATTACACCTTGTTGCACCATTTTATTTTGCTTGGCTTTGACTCTCTTCTGCATAGCTACTGGAATTCTGTTAGCTGGTCTGACAACTGGGTTGACATCTGGCTCTGACTTCATGGAGTACACAACTGGAAGCTCGCCTAGTCTGCCTTCGAAAAGATCAGCATAGGTAGAGAAATTATACTGGGTGGAATTAGAACTGTGGTCTTTTAAGCTAACATAATGGACTTCCTTATTAAATGAAAGCAGTCCATTTTCAAACTGTCTCTAAGCCTTACTAATGATTGTACGTGCCTTTTGACTACATAAAATAAGAAGTCATAGCTTTTCTCATCAGAGCAACATGAAAGCACTACTGAGCCTTCCATTTGAATCCCTTCACCACCATAAGCATCAAGCTTTGCACACTTTGCCGAATCAAGCTTTTCACCAGCACATACTGCAGCAAATGTTTCTGTAGATATAACATAGCACTTTGAACCTGTGTCAGTTTTGAGCTCTATGGGTCTTCCATGTATCCAGACAGTACAAAAGACTTCATTCTTTGCTCATATATTTACTGCATTGACAGTTTCATGAAGCACTGACACCATCAACATAAAAAGTACGTGACCCTACATAACAGTTTTCTAATTGATCAACTTGTTTCTTTGAATATTCCCTTTTAATAAAAGAATGTGTGCCTTTTGATATACAAAACCTTTTGAAATGACTCCACTTGTTGCACTTGTGACATTGCTGACCAAAAGTAAAACATTTTTCCGTTTTAGGCTCATGACTTCCTCCACAGTTATGACAGTTGGCTATGAAACTGGGTGGGGGCACATGCTTTGAGTTTGCTGACTTAACTCTTGTGCCTCACTGAAACTGTGCGGTTTCCAGAGCATGCCTTGAAACTTGCCAGAAAGCTACTGGGTTTCCCAGTGAGTGTTGCAGGGTTTACAGATGTGGCCATGTGCTTGAGCCTGTTTCTTTTAACCACATGCTGCATGTCAACATGGGCTTTAGAAGTTACTGGAAGCATGCATATCTCATTCCTAAGCATATTTGTGTGCTTTTCTGTAAGCTCATATATCTGACAAATCTCAATGGCTTTATTCAAAGTTAAATCACTGTCATGAAGCAAAGTCTTTCTCACAGCATCATGTTTAATACCACACACAAGTCTGTCTTTTATCAACTCATCCCTTAAATCACCAAATCTACATGTTTTAGCCTTGTTTCTGAAATCAGTTATATATGCTGTAAAAGTTTTACAAGGCTTTTGATCCCTTGTATAAAATAAGCGCCTTTCCATTGTAACATTAGTTTGGCGTTACACATTTCTCTAAATTTACAGTTTAAGCACTCAGGGTCCTCCCTTGATTCAGACGGTACCACTGTATGACAGTTTTCCTCCTCTCCTGCAGAGACAGCAGGTGCATACACAAATGAACGCTCCCTTTCAATGCCTTCTGAACCAGATAAATTAAGCAGAATAAATGCCTTTTATGGTTATCTTTATCAGAAAATGCAGCCTGTATGAAAACATGCTTCTCTTGCTCAAACACTTTCCAGTTCTCTGCATTATTATTGTCAAACACAAGTGGAGTTGGTTTTCGAAATTCGTCTGCCAGACCAACAAATTTTGCCCAAACACACTAAAAATATGGCCCTTGTAATTGTATATGAACAAGCACACAGCCAGCACTTGTAATAACATTCAAATGCACAATAAACTCTTCAAAATACTGTACTTTGCGAAATATGCTTTTTAATGGCTGCATTTTGCAAAATAACTACTGTAATACTGCACAAACATGCAAACACTTCATATACTTCAGACAACTTGAATAACTTCGATTAATGTGAAAAGGTAGTGCTCAGCAAAAAAAATGCAGTTGTTTCCCTTATTTTATTCATTTTATGCAATTCAGACTTTATTTCAAACATTTTCCATAGTTATTTTGAATATTTTTGTTAATATATCATAATATCGGATATTTCTGTTACTTAGAAATTCGTTTAGAGAATTCTGAATGCTTTGTTTCATATTTTGCAATAAGAAATAGCTTGAGCAAGTTTTAATACCTGAAATTAATTTCTGACCTGTTTTGCGAGTTATACGTACAGTAGGGATGATTCACTCCTGTATATTCCTCCAGTGTTAACTGAGTTCTTCTCTGTCTCAAAGCTTAAGAACCTACATTCCCTTCTGGCACCACATCCTTTTAGACATGCCACTTCTGACACCATGTCACTTGTCCCTCTCTATTATAGATGATGAACACGCAGGATAGTTCATTTATATGCTTTATTACATAGAAACACATCAGGATGGATAGCAACATTACAAAATATAAACAAACTTATTAACTGACAGACTACACAGACATACACACTTACATTTCAACAGGTAGCTACAAAATAGCATTTAGGCTCACACGTGTTCAGTATTTATACACTTGTGTAAGCCCCTAGAAAGCTTCTTAAAGCTGTACACCCGCACTGATCTGCACATCACATTTATGTTTCTTGCACAGAACATAGGGCATAAAAGGGATGTATGGACGCAACTACCCAGATCTGAATTGCCCCAGAAGAAAATAGTCGTATAGGACAAAGTAGTCCATACACATCAAGGAGGACAAAATGCTGAAGGAAAAATAGGGGGTTGGAGGGAGGGAGCGAATACTGCAACACTGAAGAGAAGGACAACTACTTTTATGGTAAGATTTTACACAACTGCAGTATGTCCTTCTATATCACTGTTGCAGTATTCCTGATAGAAGGGAAAGTAAAAAAAAGCTGAAGAAACAGAATGGATGGTGGAAGGCTGAGAAGAGCCCTCAACAAACCCACATAAAATGGTTTCAACAAGACCTACCCTAGTCGTAGAAACCATATCCAATGTGTAGTGTTTAATAAAGGTATGCACTGAAGACCAAGTAGCAGTTTCAAGGATGGAATTGGTATACATCCTGTTTAAGAAGGCCCCAGAAGAGGCAGCAGCCCTAGTAGAATGAGCTGTAATAGAAGCAGACAGAGACTTGCCATGAAAAGAATAACAAAAAGAAATGGCCTTGGATATCCAGGAAGAGATGATTTGCTTAGAAACAGCCAAACACAAAGACCTGTGATGAAAGGAAACAGAAAGCTGATCAGACTTACGAATAGTCCTAGTTTTATCCAAATAGTACCTGAGCTGTCTGTGCAAATCCAAGGTATGCAGGACCTTCTCAGTAGCAGACTGAGGAAAAGGGAAAAGGGAAAAGGAAGGGAGTTTTACTGACTGATTTAAGGACAACTCATTTACCACCTTGGGCATAAAAGAAGGATTAGTACAAAGAGACTCCATATCCCTGTGAAAAAACAAAAAAGGAGGAATGGCCATAAGGGCCTGGAGCTTAGAAGCTCTCCAAGCAGAAGTAAGACCCAGCATCAAAACCATCTTGCAGGTACATTGTGGCAAAGAAGCAGAATTTGCAGGTCAAATGAGCCTGAGTCAATGTTTCCAAAACAAAATTAAAGTCCAAAGGAGGAGGAATAGGTTTTATTGGAGACCTAATATGCAGGTCACCCTTAAAAAGTTGTAACACTGTGAGGTGTGTAAAAGAGCGGAAACCACCACAAATAACGTTCAACGAACCACTCCTTGAGCCAATAACCTACAACCACAAGTTAAAAAACACCTTTATTCGATCCACATAATCCCTTAAGAAGTTGTTTGACCTTAAATGAATAGTCAAAGGAGGAGTCAAGGGCAGATAAGCAGAAATGGTTGACAAATAGGTCTTCAAAGAAGAATTGGCCAAGCCATATCCAAGCAACTCACACAAATAAGAGAGGACAAGAGGGATTCCCAATGAAAAAATATCCTGGTTACGTGAATGGCACCAGACCAAAATCTGTTTCCATATGGACATATAAATTTTTCTGGTTTAGAGTTTCCTTGCCTCCTGTAAAACCCTGAGCACATCCTCAGAAAAGAGGTGCCTGTAAGGGATCAAAACCCTATTGCCCACAATGTCAGATGCAGAGTGGACAAGTGAGGATTGATGAGAGACCCCTTGTCCTGTGTGAGGAGATCAAATTGGTGAGGTAACTTATGGTGACTGCTCCTGGCTAGCTGCATTAAGAGGGGAACCAGTGCTGTCTCAGCCAAAAGGGAGTCACTAGCAAGATTTTTGGGGAGTCCAGATGAATTTTCTGTAGGACTGTTGGAAGTAGAGGAAGAGGAGGGAAAGGACAAAGAAACCTCCCCTTCCATGGAAAGGACAGAGCGTCCATTTTCCAGGCCAGATAGCATGGCACTGTGGAACAGAAGAGAGGAAGCTGCCTGTTCAGAGGGGAGGCAAAAAGTTCTACCTGAGGAATACCCTACTGATGGACAATGTCCACAAACAAGTCTCTGTGAAGCATCCATTTGTGAGTCTGTGTTTTGGACCTGCTCAGAGAGTCTGCCACAAGATTGTGCTCTGAAGAGTTAACTGATAACTGAGAGTCACTTCCCAAGTCTGAAGTGTCATCTTGCAGAGGAGGTAAGATTTCATGTCCCCTTGCTTGTTGACATACCACATCACTGTAGTGTTGCCTGTGTACACCTTCAATGGGCCCGGATAGAACATGGGGTGAAAAGCCTGAAGGGCCACAATCAAAGCCCTCATCTCTTTGATGTTGATATTGTCTGATTCCTGATGGATAGTCCGAAGACCCTGAACTTTCTGGTGACCAAGAAATGCCCTCCCCACTCCATGTCTGAAACATCGGTGAACAACTCTTGAGAAGTGATTGGAGGCTGAAGGGGGCACTCTGGGTTGAGAGCGAACTTTTGAATCTACCACTCAAATTCCTTCTTGAGACAGGGAAGGAGAGGTATATTGAAAGTCAGAAGATGATGATGCTACAGAAAAACCAGCATGAGTTACCATTGAAGCTTCCTCATATGCAGTCTGGCAAGAGGAAACAGAATAGAAGAGGCCATGAATCCTAGGACTCGAAGAAACTCCCTGGCTGGCATCCAGTCAAGGGAAAGAGAGACTGAAAGAAGGCTGTCAATAACAATACCTTTGGAGGAGGAAGAGAGGCCAACATTGACACTGTCTGAGTCCTGTAACCCAGACACACATGATCCTGAACAGGAGTCAGGATGGACTTTTGAAAGTTGATAGTAAACTCCAGACTTTGAAGAAGAGAGATGGTTAACTGCAGATCCTGCAACAGTCGACTACAAGAAAGTGCCTGAAGCAACAAGTTGTCTAGATAAGAAAAAATCTGAATGTCTTGGAACCTGCAGAATGCAATCACAGGAGCTAGGCTTTTTGTGAATACCCTTGCAGCAGTAGAAAGGCCAAAGGACAAAGCAGAGAACTGAAAATTAGTACAAGACACAGAGAAACACAAAAACCTCCTATAGAGAGGGTGAATAGGGGCATGAAGGTAAGATCTTTCAGATCCAAGAACACCAGAAAAGCCTAGGGTAATAAAAGAAGAAACAGTTTGAAGAGTAAGTATCTGAAAAGAAGAGATCTTGAGAAAGGTGTTGAGCCAAGAGAGATCCAAAATAGGTCTCCAAGTGCCCTCCTTTCAAGGAAGCAGGAACATCTTAGAATAAAAAAAACATCCTACTTGGGAAGGGGTGACAGGGCAAATGGTCCCTTGGCTCATCAGGGACCCTAGAACCTCCAAGAAATGAAGTTTCTCTAGAGAAAGTAGAAAGAACCTAAGATTCTGAAGTGATGAGATGCTAGTTTGGAAGACAAGAGGAGAGCTGAAGGGACAAAGCAACCTGGTCTAAATGTGTGTGTGGGGGGCAAATTGTCAAAGAGAAGCAGGCTTCTCAGATAAGGGAGACTTCTGGGTCACAGAAATCTGAGAAGGGTTAGCGGGGGGGGGGGGCAGCCTCCCACCCCTCCTGCCTTTTGAGGCCTGGCAGGGTTGCCTGCGAACAAAAGTAGATCTAGAAGGATAATTCCTCTGGAACTTTGGGATAGGAGAGACAAACTGTGTTTAAGGTCTTGCAAGGCTTTGCCTTTCTCTTGAAGAGATTTAAACATAGCAGCAGCAGTCCCAAAAGAAATTTATTATCCAAAGGACCATCCAACAACTTGGCTTTAATGTCTTCAGGAAGAGGCTATCAATGAAGCCAAGAAAAATGCCTCATAATGGACCCAAAAGCTGCAGCCCTAGAACAAGCAGGCATCAACAGTATCATAGCTGCACTCGACAAAGTGGCAAGCTACTTGAGAAGTAGAACCTAAAAAAAGATAAGGCAAAGGATTTGCCATCAGAATCGGGCAGAGATATCCTGACAAGCCTGAGCTACCAAGGCCAGAGCATACCTGGTCATGTGGGTCTGGTAATTAATAGTCCTAAAGGCCAAAGTAGAAGCAATGTAAACTTTCTTGCCAATCTTCTCCATTGCCCTGCTATCCTTATCAGAAGGCAAAACTTTAGAAGGTTTGTCAGAAGAGACTGACACCACAGCAGGATCAGCAGAAGGACATTTAAATAAAAATTGACGATCCTTAGGAACCTTATAGAACCTTTCATGTTTCTTAGGAGCAGGACGCTGAGAATCAGGAAACTTGGAAGCAGCTATGAAAGTATCTATTAAGGTAACCAACACAGGAGGAACTGCTGATGGTTTATGAGTATCCACCTAAAGCAACTCATGATATCTGACATTTGAGAAGAATCCCACTGAAAGAATTCCATAATCCTAGCAATTTTGCCCCCAAAGGACAATTCCTTGAAAGGAGACTCAGGGTCAAAAGACTCCTGTACATCAGAACCATAAGCTAAAGGTGAATGTATCTGTGAAGAATAGTACGAAGACCCCTCACCAGGCAAGGAATCTTCATCCAAGAAATGTTGTTCCTTAAACTGTTTAGAAGGGGTAGAGGTCCAAGGAGGAGTGGGTACTGAAATCTCTTGAGGAGGGTTTAGGGTCATTAAGGCAGAGAATAATCCCTGAGTAAACTCTTTTTTTCATTCCATTTGAGGATCCATAGGACAAAGTGAAACATGCTTCAGTTTTTTGCCTTTTTTTAGAAGGAACATCAGCCCTAACAAATACCAGAGGTTCCGACTATTGGTGAGATTTGAGAAGAGAACCTGGGACTTCCTCCCTGACCAGTATCTGCGGAATCCCTCTAGGGCCCTACAAGGTAATCAATCGTGGTTCCCCCTCAACATCTGGAGCAGACTCCTGCAAACCCTCAGAGAACGTGCAAAAAGATGGATCCATGCTGGCCTCTGGCGGGGTTATGGCAGAAGAATGTGACGTAAACACTAAATGACCTACAGAGCTATTACCTGCTTCTAGAGGGATGTCAGGTGGAAGCTGGACACCTAGAGAATCCAGACAAGACTTCTTGGCCTTCTTCTTATGAAGCGGGAATATCTCTGGGTTAAAGGATTCTGTTGTGGTACCCTGGACTAAGTTTCTAAGCCATTGATTTTTGAGATAAATGGTCAGGGAAGACAAATGGCTTTGGAGTGTCTTAGGCATAAATGCCTTACAGATACTGCAAGAGGTATGGTTGTGGGAAGTGCCCAAACAAAAAAGACTCTATTTGTGATGATCCTTATGGAGAATTTGCTTCCCACACTGACATTTTCCCCTCTTGGATGACTTGAACTCTAGATAGTGTTAAGAAATACAAGACCAAGAGGTGAAGTTTTAAATAAAAAGAAAAAATAACTCCAACGGGGCACTTTTCTGGTGTTCTAAAAGGCAGAACAGCAACAAAACGTTCAAACAACTTGCATTAATTGCATTCAAACTGGTGGCAAAACACGTTCTGGGTGGTTGTGTCCATATGTCCCTTTTATGCCAAATGTACTATGCGAGGAGCAGAAATGTGATGTATGGAACAAACAAGATTCTTTTCAAGCTTTCTAATACTGGCTGAGCGACGGGGAAGGACATCCCTGCTTTCAGGAATACTGCAACAGTGATATAGAAGGACATATCTTTATCCTTTCTGTACAGTTAACACATCACGTCTTCACTTCAGCAATGAGTGGATGGAATGAAAGAGCATTAAAGCTGACAGCCGACTGTACTTTGCATGTATGCTGATCTCTAGCAGGCTCTTTACTTGTTTTTTTTCTGTTTTAGCATGCCTCCTTATGTTTCTCTCAGAATGGTAGCAGTATTTGTTTGCCTTTGTTTTTGTCTGCTTTTTCTTTCTTTCTTTCTTTTTTGGTGCCCAGTAAGATGTTCTTATCTGTTTTCCTAAGGGTGGGTTTGAGACATGTTTGAAGTGTCAGGTGCTTGATGTTGATTTTCCTGTTTTGCCAGCTTTGGAAGGCTAAGAACTAGTATGAGGAACTTTATTAGTCACAGCCTTGTTGATATTTATATTGAACATGTGGAGTACTTGGCCATCTGACCTAACTACATTCCTTGGCATCTTACCTATGCAAATATAAAAAAATATATCTTTACCTCCTATTTGTTAAAATGATTACAAGTTTGCAAGTAGGGAAAGTTGGGGGAATTGTTTCCATTTGCTATGAGATCCTAGTGACAAGCTTAGAAGTAAAATGAACTCTGAATTGTAGTCAACAGTCACATATTTTAATTAATGTGTTTGAATGAAAGAAAAAGAGCAAATAAAGTTTTAGGTCACCTCTTTTTCAAAACCTGCTGTAAACTGAGTGGAAGAATTAATGTTAAATTGAAAATATGTTTAGCAGTCTATTAAATTGTTTTTTTATCGAAAAGCAGCTTAAAGGTATAGAAACAACTAACTTCTGAATGTAAACAATATATATGGAGGTATTCAGAAACTTTTAGTACAGTGTTAAACAAAATAATACAATGAATGGGCTACACAGAGGGAGAGAGAGCAAAAGAGTTGTGCTATGGGAGATGAAATGTAATATTCAAGTGGTAAGCAAATGACTAGGCTTAAAATAGCCCACAAGGGTAGTTAGACTAGTACTGACCTATGAACCTATAACGGCATACCGTCATGCTAATGAGACTAGGCACATGTGTAAATGATTAAATCAGACATGACTGAATGATTCAGGAGCATATAAATTGAGAGTCAAGTGCCATGGCACTCATTGTTCTGAATGCCAAGACTTCTTGGTGTGCCACTGCTTTGCTCATGATATTATCGTAGGGGTAGCAGTAGCTTTAGTGGCAGCCCTTGGAGCCAGTGCCCTTATTGTTGTGTGATGTCACCATCTGTGTCACATATGGGTCGGCCAATGGCTAGCATATTGTCACCTTCATGACCAGGACTTGTGTTGATTGCTGCAGTGCGGATATAGATGTCATACAGGAGCTGGAAGACCTCTGACACCCAGACATGAAATTAACGGGATGCATGCACTGCGTACCGACCCCAGTGAACTTGAAGGTTTGTGTATTATTAATCATCCTTGCTACAGCGGTCTTCTTGCATTTGATGAAGCGCATGTTAGGAGTTGACGTGATGCTGTATCATATGGTGGAACATACATAGTTTCCATGGACAGCAGAGCATCACCACTGTGTGGGAATTTTAGAACATAACTCATTTCCCAGAGGTCATGAGAGCCTTTCATTACACCCACATTACCATCAAGGCCTCACCTGCACCACATGGAGTACAGTACATCAATCAGAAGGACTTCTTCATCAACTGCAGTGGGGTGTACAGTGGACAGGGTATTGTAGTCTTTGTATCCGTGTGCCACCCATGAGTCCCACATTAGTGACTTCTCCCAGCTTTTCACGTGAGCTGATTTTTCACTGGATCTTTTAGTTGGTAGATGCACATATTTCGAGGTACATAGGCCAGGATATGTGCTTCCCATTCAAGTAAGCTGAAGACTACATATAATGGTGTCCACTGTTTGTTACTGTTGATGGTTATGCCTTTGGACAGTGGATGTTGACTCCCCCCCCCCCCCAATCAAAAATCCCCAGTCTGTGGCTGAGGTGGAGTAATACATTGCTTATTTGCAGACATGGAATTTTGTCAAACATGTTCGAACTCCTGAAATATTTTTTTTCAATTGCTTGGATATATCTGATGGCTCACTGCAGTATGTACCTGAGACATGCAGATACTTTGTAATGTAGTATACATCACAAATAACTATGGTAGTATGGAAGCAGCTCTGACTTGCAAACATCACAATGCTGTTTGAGACCTACTGTAGCAGTAGATAAGGAATCAGGCTCAGAGCCATTGGAGGAACTGACTATGGTGGCATTCAATGCAAGGCACATGTGGATGCAATACACTGTGGCACTGCCAAAGAGGTGGTGTTAAGAACACTGCTGTGGACCATGGCAAAGACAACATAGAATAAAACTGATTCATGCATTAACACACCCAGACTATGCATTGTTATGCATTGACTGTCATGTGCTTCAGATATCACCTTATTAAGACCATACAGGTTAGAAGATTGGGGAGGGCACAGTTCTTATTTGCACAGGTGAGGTGGGGATCAGTGACAGGTGACACCAAAGCTGTCATATGAATAAGGGTCACTCAGATGGTAGCAAGTTGGGGGAGTCTGGGATTACATCCTTTACTGTCATACTAGACCTTCCATGTTGTGAACAGGTGTGCGATGTGGCCTTGTTGTTTTAGGGATGGTTGTATTCTGTGTGGGAAGGAACAGCACTGAATAAGTTTATGGTTTTATTCTGAAGAAAGTGTGTTTCAATAAAGCTTGTTTGTGTGGAAAATACCAGTGGAGTCATGCCTTGGTGGAATTGTTCTATTTTCTCTTGGTTAAAGCACTGAATAAGGCATGAAAGGGGACCCTGACCTGACTCACCATGTTGGGACTCAAGATACAGATGTATTCCATCACACTGAGGATGGCCATTGCTAGAAGTGGCTTTTTGACAATCAGACGTTGATAGGAATGGTGTGTAGCTCTATTAACCAGAACTGCTTGCATGATGAGGCATCCTGGGATGGAGCCAGATGAGTGTCATCAGCCACATCCAGTTGTGGTGATAACTGTGGCCAGGAGCATCAGCAGTGTAATCTCAGGAGTAAATGTTTGTGTCATCTGTGTAAGCCTGGCCTGTGACTGTCCGTCATGTATTTGGGCCCCTGAAATGACTATGACCAAATAAGGCCCATAGAGGGACAGCAGGGGGCATTTCACATATGCCTCTTGGATGCCCAAATATATACCATGTCGGCTACTAATGTCCTGTTCTAGCATGTTTACCCCATGTATGTATATGCCATGCCACTCTACATGTGCTGCAGGTCATCCTGCAGTCAATACAGTTGTTTCTGGGTACTCACTTAAGCAATACAGCATGCTCACAGTCTCTACCATGGTGTGCATATAGGCTTTCTTTGTTGGGATCACTGACCTACACATCCACTGATTGATGCCTTGTGTGTTACCTGGGTCATGGGAATACCTGATGTCATGGTGGTGACAGCCACCAGTATGCACTTCCTCTTTGGTGTGTGTGCACATCTATTGCAGTGTGACTAATGGATGCCATCTGTGCTGGTGACTGTTGTGTAGCTTGGTTAGTGCTTACACTGACAGGGTATCCAACACTAAACACAGGGGATGCCAGAGGTTCATCTTGCTAATCCAGTACTGCCTCACATGCAGGGGATGTGTGTATACTTTCTAGTGTTAATGATGCTGACAGCAACATTGTATCCTTTGACTATGTCATGTGAACAATGGCCATCATTGTCAACTAGAGGTGCTATGCTAATATCAGGCATGTGACATTCTGTTGTGCCAAACCCTCCACCAGTGGAGTTTGCAAAAGTGTAATAATAGACATATGGCATTGTTGGAATATGTACCTCAACCCCACAACTCATTCATGGTACACATACTAGTACAGGCCAATTAAGTGAATAGGGCATACCATATGCTGCAGGTTATTGCAGATGCAGGCCTGATTTTCCAGTATATATAGATGTTTTGCTAAATAATACATTCTTGCATGCGTTAGTATATAACTTGAAATGTACTTGCTATTGCTAAATGAATGCCTCTCCTGCAGACATCTGGACAAACTCTTCCACCTTAGCGAGCCCTTCTGTGCTAATGGACCCATTCTTGGCAGTTCTTGTACATTGATCTTGGCATGTGGTATAATTTTGGTGACCTTGCGACACACCTGTACTACGGTCCTATTATGACTTTTTGACAGCACTGAAGTCCTGCATCTCTCCCTGCCACATCTACTCCAGAAAATGCCTGCCATATGTGCTTGAGCCTGCAGTAACACTCCCATCTCGTGAGTGTTGAACTTTTCCAACTGTTGCCATTTCCTTGGTCCCATGAGAAGACATGTACACTGGGGGTTAGACAGCTTGGTAAGAGTCTGTGTGTGTGTGTGTGTGTGTGTGTGTGTGTGTGTGTGTGTGTGTGTGTGTGTGTATATATATATATATATATATATATATATATATATATATATATATACACATATGACTTTTACTTCCTATTAAACTTTCTTTCACCAGTTCAGTCTAACACTTTAATAACTTCTTATGAATTATCTTACAGTAGAGAAGTTTGTATGCTTTGACCTATAGAATGCTAACTTATTCTTGTACTCCCAGAATGCTTTGTTATGGCATATATCACAAAATGCTTTATTATTACTACTTTGTCAATCTGTTTCTTTTACTTTTAAGTCATGTAATATTTTTGTTAGTTTTTATTAGTTTTTTTTAACTATTGTAAGATTCTATGTGGAGCTTTTCTCCACAGACCTCCATTGAAAATGAGTTCATTTCGGCCCAATGGACTTTCCCGGTTAACAAACTGCAAATAAATAAATAACCACACATTTCACCGAAAGTTATATATGGCCTTTTCCCCACTGTAGTGCGACCCTGGAGTTAATATATATATTAGGGGAGGGTGTGGGGGGCATAGCCCCCCACATATTTTAAATATTTTGGATTATATACATGGATATATGTAATTGCAATATATTACTGTTGTTTGACAATAATAAATACATATATGTGGGGGGGGACTACGCCACCCACACCCCCAATGTGGGGGGCGGTGCCCCCCACACCCCCCTTACTATATATACTAACTCCAAGGCTGCACTACAGTGGGGAAAAGGCCATATATAACATTCGGTGAAATGTGTTTCGGTGAATTGTGCTTTCAGTGAAAAGTGCACACTAATTTGATTTTCAGTGAAATGTGCTTTCAGTGAATAGTAGGAAATCCATATATATATATATATATATATATATATATATATATATATATATATATAGAGAGAGAGAGAGATGTATGACTGCCCTTGGATTACCCCTATATCCCATTAATACCCTCTAAATCGCTGGCCACAATACTGTCTGCTGTTATGCTGTGACAATGCTGTCTCATACTCGGAGCAGTCATGAGCATGTTATCTCTGACCACTTTCGTGCAGCATTGTGCTGATGTCCAGTAGTATTGTGCACATCCTGTGCCCTTCATCTCCCTCTTTACAAGTAGGCAAGCCTTAACCTATGTACAGGAGCATTTCTGTACCGTGTAGCATGGGTTGCAGCTTGGACTAATAGGCTACAGTGTGCCATCCAGGTATATATTTGCTTGTCATGTTCTAATGCTATGGTCTATGTACTGATGACCCCCCCCCCCACCTCACCTTGGCATTTCCCTTTCAGGTTCCTGTGCTGTGTTCACTGTCATGCTCTCCCAAGCTAAATAGTTACCTTTCCTGTTCTAATGCATTGCTGCCTCACCCAATCTGTTGTTTCCCAGACAAGCATTTGAAATGTTGGGAACTACTTCTGTGAGTCTTGTAATATGGAGACTGAATGGTTAAAAAAAAAAAAATGGGGGGTGCAGGGGGTTAGCCTTCCTGCAAAAAAAAAATAAAAAGTTTAACGGAGAAGAGTGATGTTCAGTATTTGGTGTTCTCCTGCATATTTGGGCTTTTTTTTTTGGTGTGTCGGCGCTCAGCATTGTGAGCGCCAACATTTCAGTAAGAGGCATTTCTCATCTGTTCTTGATGCTGCCATGCACTATGGGTGTCAATGCAGTAAAGAAGTACATTACATTACATTTCTAGGTATCCTGTTATTTTATGTTCCCTTGTTGAATAAAGCAGTACAAAGTCATCTCCACTGAATTCCTATATCCTGACTTTCTCTTCTGAAAGGATCTTCCACAATATGAAGACTATAATTTTTATCATGCTATAAAAGGTCTTGTAGCATAGCAGTTATGATAGTGAGATAAGTTGGTGAGAATATCACTGAATTACTGACATTTTTTATTGAGCTGTTTGCATACAGGAAGTACTGGCATGCTCATTCCTGGGTTAATGGGACATGTGCATGCAGTGCCTATCCTGGGTTAATGGGACATGTGCATGCAATGCCTATGCATGATAACTGTGAAGCCATAGTGCCACGACTCTGCTGTAATGGTGCTTTGTGATGTCTAAAACTACTACTGTATGTTGCTGAAACATGGGCAGCGAAGACAGAGCAGTTGAGGAAGCTAGAGTTGATGGAGATAAAGTGCCTGAGATGGGGTGGTAGGATGCATACTGTGAGACAGGTTAAAAAACGAAGACATTCAGAGTAGAAGCCAGTGTAGCTTCAGTTGCAGAGAAGGTCAAAGAGAACATATTACAGTGGTTTAGGCACATGTGCAGGAAACTCAGAAGACAATCTGGTGAAGAAGATTTGGTCCAGAAAGGAAGAAGGTAAGAGGAAACGAGGGAATCCAGCAAAGAGATGGATGGATTGTGTGAGAGAAGACCTGTGACAGTCAGGCATGACAATCAAAGAAGGCAAGAAAGCTGCACTGAATCAAGAGAGAGTTGATGCGAGTCCCTGACACCCTGTAATAAATTGGGAAAAAAGGGGTTGATGATGATGATTTTGATGACGCAGGAATTATCATTAAAACCTTCTGGGCTGTTATGATGTCCCATTACATATGGCTGATGTATGGCATCAGTTTGCCATGGCAGTGAGTACATGTGCTGTGTCCATGACTGTACAGGATGTATGCAGTTTTTTTTTGTAACAGACATATGGGCGGTCTCTCCTCTGAGTCTGTCAGACAGGTGCACCCCACCCTATTTCACACTCTCTCTGGAATTCCCCTTCCTTATGTGTCATTATCCATACCATGTTTGTAGCTCAAACTTCCCCATTACCAGTTGTCCTCCATCAATATATCTCCACTGTTGTCACCATTTTTTGTGTTCATACTGCCCCTTCTGCTTTTTATGTTTGTTTGTCCTTGCTAATTTTCCTGTTCGCTCTTCGTTTCCCACTCAAGTTCCTTGTTACCTTCCTTATCTACCATTATTAAGAATATAAAATGGTCATATGCCCCAGTGCAAAATATGCCATTCTTCTCCACACCTATAAAGTCCCCCCATTGCTGTTCCTCATTCTCTGCCTTTACTGTCTATCCTTTTCCACCTCATTTATATAATGAACTCAGCTGACCCTTTGTGGCCTGCTGATAATGCCCAAGTTACCACATTGAGGTGTTTCTTTGTGCATGTGAATGCATATAGCTTTGGGAACATCATCTTTCTTTTCATGTCACATTGTTAATGTGACTTCTTACAGTGTGGCCAGTTCGTTGCAGTTCAGTGCTCTAATGTACTCTACAACCCTTTTTCTTGTAATGCTGCTGTTACATTGGTCGTGATACATGTCTAAACAGCACTGAGTCAAGTCATGTTATGACATCTTTGAGTCATGGCATTGCAAATGTTTTATGGATACCCCTATATTCATATGTATATATATATATATATATATACATATATATATATATATATATATATATATATATATATATATGTGTGTGTGTGTGTATATATAAAACATATATATATATATATATATATGTATAAAAACACAGATGTGTAAATATATATATATATCTATATCTACACATACACACACGCACACCTATATATATATATATATATATATATATATATATATATATACACACACACACACACACACACACACACACACACACACATATATATATTGCACATACACATACACAGATATATCATAGCAAACAAAATCTTGATATTGAGAGATGTGAAGAGTATTCTAAGGTTTCCTTTTAGTTAGTGACAGCTACTCTTCTGCTACATGTATGGTTTCCATAACAGTTTCTAGAAACAAAGTGCTTGGAACGTTTTGTTGTACTGCTGTCAAGGAAGGTGGAAAAAATATTCTGAGGTTTTCATGTTAGGGATGTATAGGATTACCCTTCCACAGTCTAAGTACTTCCATCACAATTCATGCAAAGATATGTCTGCAACTGTATTTGTCAGTTATTTTGAAAAACCGCAGAAGTAAAAAGTTGGTGTTTGTTTATATTTTTGTCTCTGTGTTCGCTTTCACCAGTATGACTTCAGGGTAGCTTTCTAGTCCCTATCCTTTCCTAACAGATGTAAGAAAAATAGGCTTATAAGGACAATGTTTCTCATCTCTGAGCTCCCTAACAACTCCAACAAGACACTGTGGCAGATGAATACTGCTTCTAAGATGGACAAATTCCAGTAACACATACTTGGCACAGTACAGATGTTCTGCAGACCCTATAGTACTAGCTCTAGCAGTATTCTGTGTTCTTAATTATGGCATTCTGGGATGGAGAGTATAGGATGAGGCATAAATTTAGGGACCCCTCTGTGGAGGCCTGAGTAATCAGTAGTAGCGGCTGTTGATACTATAGGAAATAGTACAAATTCCTTGGACTCAGATATTTAGGAAAGTTCGTACAGAGGGTGTGGCTGCCCTGGTCACCAACTTGTAGGGGGTGATAGACAGTTTGACAGTTTATAAGCTGTCATTGATTGCAATCATGTAATGTTAATTTGTAACATGTCAATCTGTTATTAAAAAAATAATAATCATTCTGCCTTCTGCTTTTTTTTTTTTTTTTTAACAAGTTTGGTGGGATTCAATAAAGCCTACACGTTAATTTTGACACTGTGAGCATTGTGAAAAGTTTTAGATTCCGTAAACTCTGCATAGTGGTGGACACTCATGTGCAAATACGGAAACTTTTGTGGCATGCATATTACAGCATAAGTAGATGAATTTTATGCCAATGAACCAATGCAACATGGTGGAGTGATTTAATAACCTCTAAAGCAACCGTGTAGACTCTGTGTTCGTGTTGGATGCGTATTCCAAAACTTTCTGAATACAGCCACAGGAAGGGGTCTACTTGGAAATAAGAGCAAGTAAAATCTTTTACATTTATAGAGAACTGACCTTAACATGTCACACCACACATATTATTTACTTAATTACACATTGTGTATGCTAGAAAATCAGAGCAACAAATATAAAAATACCTTTTTAAGTGCAATCACATAAATGTATCTTTGCTCACCACCCCCAAATGAAGAATAAATTCATAAGTAATGCATGCTGATAAAATGTTTAAATGTCATGAAACATACTATTATACTGTAATGAAAGCGTATGCATTATGGAGCTGATGGATTACATTACCATTTTAATAAAACATGCATTCCTCTGTTACAACATTGGGCTGCCATGCAGTTTCCTTGCCTACATGGTTACTAACCATGTAGATTCTGGGCTGTCAGTATGGTGAAGATCCAAATGAGGTCAAAACTCATTAGAATTGTTGAATATCAGAAAAGAGTAATTGTGTAAGGGCATTCACTTAGTGTAGGCACCTCCACAGTGTTCGTGTTGAATGCATGGCAACAGTGAATGCTGACATTAGGGGTATGTGTCAGGTTACACTTATAGAGGTGAACTAGTAGGGTAGTGAAGGGTGAAAGTGCATGTAAGCAGTGTAAAATTCCCAAATTCTGTATCATCCTTATTATTCTTTAAGATGTGTGGTCTTTGTCCGGGCTAATTATTTTTTTCTTTGCCAGTGTTTGAGAGATACGGCGCTTAGCACAACCAAGAGAAACAGTGGAATGAATGGCAGATTTCTCTGGTTTGTTATGTAACTATTCCTATGGTAGCACATGTATGTGTTGGGCTGGAATATAGATGGTCCGATGTTTGACTACAAGGTGTACAACCTTTTCTTCACTTTTTATGGTCCATGTTTGTGAGCTATCACGAGAATGGAGGAAATAACATTTTTGCCTATGCTTACCCTATTTATGTGAAGGTGCGCATAGTGCACTACTTTGCAAGCAACAGATGTATTTAATAGATGCTAGTTATAGCATAAGCAGGTGAATTGCATGTTAATCAACCAATCTAACATGGTGGAGCTATTCAACAATGTATAAAACACCCGTGTAGCCTTCATTCTGGTTTTTCCTCAATCCTTCAATACCATTGGAGTAGAGACAAGACAATTCTAACTGACACAGTGCTAGGGGCTGCTGCAGCTTTTCTACATCTGTATGTGCTAGAGGATGAAGGCAGTGCTGCTGGTGTTGCTGACAGTAGGCCAAGGCTGAGAAGAAGAAGAGTGTTCAGGCCCAGGGTAACTTTCCAGGTGCTGCATGAGCTGGAGATTGTAGAGCACTACAGGGTGGACAGAGACACATTACAAGAACTCTTGTGAGCCCTGCCTTCCTCAACTCAGAGCCAGAGCCAACCGAGGGGAATCCATCCCAGTGGAAACCTAAGGTGTATGTAGCCCTTAGAATATTTGCTGCTGGTACTTTTCAAAGACCAACTGGGGACATGATAGGTGTGTCAAAGGCAACAGCCTCCAGGATCCTCCACCAATTTCTGGATGCTATGCTCATACATGACAGTGAGCACACATTTTCCGCCACAGTTCTGAAGAGAGGGCCAGCAATATGGAACTGTGTTACCATGTAGCACTCTACCCTGAAGTACTGGTTGCCATAGATTGCACACGTTTGCGCATTAAGGCATGACGTGGTGTGCAGAGTAAAATCTACATTAACCGCAAGGGATACCACCCTGTCAACTGCCAAGTTTTGTGTAATGCCCAGGGAATTATCTTGAATGTGTGTGCTGGCAACCCTGACAGTTGTCATGACTTCCGTATCTGGCACACATCACAGCTCTACCAGATGTTTGATAAGGGGGACATCCCACAAGGCCATTTACTGGTGGATATTGTCTATGTCGTGGAACCATGGCTGATAACACCCATCACAAGTGCACACACTCCCACAAAAGAATGCCATAATGAGGCACATACTCAAACTAGAAACATCATAGAGCATGTGTTTGGGCTATTGAAGTCACGGTTCCAGTGCCTAGATATATCTGGTGGTGCCCTGCGGTATAATCCACTCACATGTACACACACATTCACAGTATGTTCTTTGCTCCACAGTTTGATCCTGCGGAAACAGCTGCAGCAGGATCAGCAAGGGGAGGGGGCACACATTCTTCCCACCAATGCCCAGGTCACCACAGCCCCAGTCAGAGGAGGACATGGAGGAGAACCCCTAACTGCTGTAACTTTAGGCAGACGTAGGTATGCTCAGTTTGCCCTTGCTTTGGCTAAGAGACAATGCATAGCACATTCACTGGCCACCTAGGGACCTAACATCGATACCAGGCAACTCACACAAGCTTTACCTCCCAGTGTATTGGCTGTGTATTGCTTGCATCAGAGTCAGCCCTGAACTAAAGGTGTGTCAACTGTTGCATTTACAAGTAAGTCCTGAACTTAGAGTGTTTTTGCGTCTTTTGGCTTTTCCCGGTTAGGGGTCGCCACAGCGGAACTCCGGTCCGCTAATGATTGGCAGTTGATTTTTATGTGCCAAGTTGCCAGCCCTGACGCACAACCTTCCACAAAGGTAAGCCCATTCACGCAGAGTGTATTCTTTAATAATATTATGGTATATTCTTGTATTTTCTAATTTGGTACAGTAAAAGTAAATAGTGGTGGACTTGTACAGAAAGTACTTTAATATGTGACACCAGACACTTGTTTTATTTCTGTTTGTCTGTAAGTAATTAGTAGGCCTCAGGCATGAAAGATTCACACAGTAATACCTCTGAAGATTACTGATGTTCTCTGCATGGCCTCAGTTTAGCACTGTACCATTGCACTTTCAGACTTCAGACTTGTTTGTGTTATAATAGTAACTGAGCTTTGCCCCCCCCCCCCAAAAAGAGGACTGTACCCTTGTTCCGGCTATAACAGTAGCTCAGCTATGCTACTTCCAAAAGAACAGTATGTGCTTGTTTGTGCCATCCAACCTGGACTGAGTATCATATTATTACCATTTAGTATCCTCTCACATGTTAAGGCTAATGATATGGAATGACTTACACACTGTGTGTGTTAGATAACTGAAGAATGACCAAGAAAGACAGAAAGGTAAGACAGAGCTCTATATTTGTAAGCATAATTATGACAGGTTGTGTGGTCACTAACTGCTCTATGTCCAAATATATTAAAGAGAATTAAATGTACAAATCACAGGCAATGGTTTGATAGCAATGTACATTCTGATATAGTTGGTTGTGTGAATAATGATTTCATTGTTGATGCAAAGCTGTTTGTGTGGCAAAGAGGACCAAGGCATTCCTCCTGTTTTCTGAAGCTGTATTGCTGTGAGAGTTTAAATCCTGACATATGCAGAAATTTGTGATGTGTAATATCAATTTTTGCTATGCTTTTACAGATTTTTGTGTATGTGCCCTTACTTTTATTTTCTTTTCCTCTTTGTCTTCTTTTAATTCCACTTTTGCATGATGCTCCTCGTTCTGAAAAACAGCTTGGCTAAGCTTATCTTATTTGCGCAAAGTGCAAAATTGTAGAAACAGAGAAAAATAAGATTGCCTAGAAAGCTGACAGCCAAAAATAGAAAATGGATTCATTAAGTTAATGCTCTCGGCCATCGTGAAAAGCCTACCTGGAGAACCAATATGACTGGATATAGTAGCACTGTGAAACATTAGCAAGGCAGCTGACATTTGCGCACTGCTTCCCTACGAGCAAACAGGACTATGTGGCATCCAGATAATATCCCACCACTGCAACCATTTAATGTGATGTCCAGATAATATCCTACTGAACTGCTACCAAATAATGTGATGTCTCTTACTATCCTGGATCAGTAACTAAGGAGCTTCAGTCCTCACTACTGACTCCATGTGAGGCTATCACTGAAACAGGTGTAACATTTCACAATTTTCCCCTAAGAGCACAACAGGAACATGCTCTATAGCCTGGGACTGGACTGTATACTTCTGTCTACCCCAAATATAACTCCTTGTTACACACTTCAGAGCAATGTGTCCCAATTTAAGTCCTCTGATACACACACTTAAATAAATTAAATCTCATACATCTAGACACTATCGGGAAAGCCTGACACAGATTTCCAGCTTTGCCCCTTCCCAAAAATAATACGGTAATGCTGCCACCAATCAGAGTGTCTTCATGCCCTTTTAAAGGGGTGTCCAATTTTGAAAATTAGATATTAAAACACATGATAACAAATGACCTAAGCAGCCAAGCTTTTGGAGTGGCTCGGCAAGTTATCAAGGCAAGTATAAGCACTTTCAAATCACTAAAGAAAAACACTGATTGACCAGCCACAATGTAAGTTAATAAAAAGTATTTAATATTGAGCAAAATGATTAAAAGTATAGAATGGTAATTTCCAATAAACAAACATAGCTCAATCACCAGGGAAATGAAATCAATACTGAAGGATAGAAATCCAACATTTAGAAAAATTCTAACTGATCTGATTAGTTATAATTTTCCTAACTGACTAAAGAATACTGTCCCTGATCTAAACTAAATTACTACAAAAGAGCAAAGGCAGGCTTACAGTTCTTGGTGAGTCCTTTTTGGCATCCACTGCACAGTACATCTATGAACAACTGACTGTTAACTGTCTTCAGCAGGTTGTTTTATAGATTAGCCTAACTGTCACAACTATTCTGGTTTTAATTTTCATTTCATATGTTGAAAATCCATCAGCAGCTGTTTTCTAAAAGTTCCTTCCTGTCTTTCAACTTCTAATAGTAACGCATAGTAACTGTCAACATTCTGATGACATCATCTGCAGATCAGCTGAATCTGAGACAATTTTATTTTATAATCTTTCATCACAAACTTGTGCAGTTAGAAATGTAAAAGGATACTGTTCAAGTCTTTAAAACATTCTGTACAAATAGATCATAAATCAACATGTAAGAACCTATTTACAATGTTCTAGCTAGTCATGCTGGCATATAATACACAGGTTAATCTGAAATTATGTACAAAAACTCAGCCAGACATGCTAGCACAAATAAGTGTCTGATTTCCTCACAATCTTTCTCACGTGTATATACTTTGTTAACCATTGCACAAATCCAGTGTTTATTGCGCTATGGAATTATATATATTTTATTATGGGTGTTTATTGTCCAGTTCCTTTGTATGACAAAAAACTATATGTGGAAACATTGCAAATTAAGGGCACAATATAACTATATGTCATATATTTACAATGCATCCATTTGTCCTTCACCCCCAAAGAAACACTACAACCCTGGGGTCTCACTACTTTTTCCACACATATATCAACCACACTACAAAGTGTGATATATAATGTTGTGTGCTCCCTCATGAAAAGGCCCAGTCGGTGCTGCTGTCAGCCTTGCTCTTCTAAACTCAAACCTCCAGCTATGCTCAGTAACAGTACTTGTGTTTTTACACATGTATGCTTCTACACACCTAGAACACACACTACAGTTAGCCTGCTGGCCTCCTATGAATCTGTGTGCCTGTGCAGGCCTCACAACCTTTTGTCCCCCACGTGGCCTGCTGATGTCATCTACCATAAGTTCACCTGCAGCCATGTAAAAGTCAGACTTGTGCTATGGCTCTTGCATAAAGTACTGAGTTCTATAGTCAGTATATTTAGATAGGTAAGGGTTCTGTTCTCACTTCATTCAACTGGGTGATTGTTGTGTGTCTACTCAGCAGAGTTGATGTGCAGTCCTGCACTTACTTTTCCAGTGCTTGCTAGTCTTTTTATAGTTGCAGAAGCCTACACATCAATTTCATGTGGTCCTCCCAACATCTTCTCTCCCACATGGACTGCTGATGTCATCCACTATAGGTTAACCTGCAGACATGTAAAAGTCAGACTTGTACCATGGTGCTTACACATAGTACTGTGTACTTGGGTAGGGGTTTTGTTCCACTGCAGTCAAGTGTGTGTGTGTGCGTGTGTGTGTGTGTGTGTGTGTGTGTGTGTGTGTGTGTTTGCAACCAATGTTCTTGACATTACAGAGTTGTTTTACACCAGTCTGCATGACACTATCAACATATGCTCAACAGACAATGCTTATGTACCACCACATGCTCAACAGACAATGCTGATGTAATCAGCTATATCAGATTATTGCATATGCAACCATCCCACCAGGGCAGGATCAGACACTGGCCTGGAGCCCAGGCAGATTTCACTTTAGTTTCATAGGAGGTTACTAGGTATTGGACTGGTGACAAGTATGCTTTGGGGTATGTCTGGTGGGGACAGGAGGGGTGAAGGTTGCCCCAAACTATTTGGTAGCAGGTTGGCGATGTCCTCAGGGTCAGTATGAGTAGTATCATCCACTACTAGTTTGGCACAAAGCTAGGCCTTCACTTTCAGTTTTCTGACGTAGCTAAAGAATGTCCCCTGATTATCTTTAGCTAAGGAATGCTATTTTAGGTTTGTACGTGGCTTTAGAGGACTTTTCAAGATAGCTAATTTCTTTTTCAAGCTGTGGAGGGTATCCTTCCTTTGCTTAGTCAGTTCCCCCTTGTTCTCAGACATTACTTTCTTCTGCTTGTTTTGTAACCTTTGTATGCTTGAAGCCCACAAGGGTGGCTTGTTTTCTGTGAGGAACTTGTTTTGATCCATTCATGTTCAGCTGACTCTATACATTTGTATAGCTGTTTTATACAGGCCATTTGTATAAACCTTTGTATAGCAGTCATTGTTGATAGTGGTAGCAGAGGGTTTGCAAGTCTTTATGGCATAGGTTAGGAGCCCATCATTTGCTTTGGATAAATGTTTCATTCCTTCTGCTCTTGAGGGACTGTCAGGTATGATTGTGAAAGTGAACAAGACTGAATTGTGATCTGACCTGACCAGGGGGACCAACACACAGGGGTTAGTGCAGAGAACCACTATGTTGGTTGGTACTGTCTAGGGCAAACAAAGTCCAGGAACCTTAGGGTGAGTGGGTTTGTGCACATATATGACTCCAAATCGATGGAAGGGTAGTTGAAATCGCACATGACTCAGTTGTTTGGCTGTCTAGTGAGTGACTCAGTTAGGTCCAAGTAGGCAGAGTGTTACTTGTGATTCATGATGGGGGAACTGTAGCTAGCAATGATACAGAAGGGGGGTTTACATAGCTGGACTTGAGTAGCACAACTGAATCATATTCTTTAACCAGTCTTGCTGTACATTTGTTTTTAATGAAGATGTACACACCTCTGCCTTTGGGCCTTTCATGCTTGTTTTGATGTGTGAACATGTGGAATGCATTGTAATCTTGCATAGCCAGGGTGCTGTCTGCAGCCTTGAACCATGTCTGTGTGACTGTACAGACATGGGCATCTTCCAAGGTAAGGAGTTCTTCCAGTGAGTGCAGTTTCTGATTTACACTCCTTGCATTAAGCAGCATAACTATCAGTTTGTCTGTAGTGGATTCTGTTATGTTGGGACTTTAGTTGATTTGACATTGCCTAAAAAGGCCACTACTGGGGGAGGCAAGCAACTTCATATAGTACAGTGAGGTATGTCTCTAGTCATTCACTACAGCACAGACTATGACAGAGTCATAATGGTTTTTGTTGTTGAGAGTTAAGTGCGTGCGTGATCTGATAGACCCTGGCACCTGACAGACAGCTGACTGTGACCTTCTTTTTGTCCAGCCTGGTGAGAGGGACATCTGTGTGTCTCACTATGGAGTCACTCATGAGCAAGACATTTGGTTTTGAGGTGTTTTGCCTGAAGCTGTTATTTGCTGAGTCACTGGTGTGTGTATTATGTGCAGTGGATTCTGTTGGGTCTGCATTGTGTGCAGTAGGTTTGTGCTTGGGAGGTCTCTGATTTTTAGTTAGGCTTCTAGTGAGTACCTCCACGTATATGGGTTTATATGTTGTGAGCTTTTTTTTTAAACATGTTTATTGAATTTTCACTTGTGACATAGGCAAATTTATATTTATACAAAAGTAATCAAACTGTATTAACATGTTGTTAGCTTATGTGCAAAAGGTTAAGTGTGTGTGTGCTGACACGTTTGATAACTGTTTTGTTATGAGAGAGAAGTGATTCCAAATTAATAGTATAGATACAGTTCTCGCATGTTGTATTTGTTTGTTTAAGCAGTAACTGGTTGTCAGTATACATGAGGCAATTGCTCTGTTGCCTCAGGATTCCCATGTAAATCAGACTGCGTGGAGAAATGGTGGTAAACTTTCCATCCATTATGTAGTAACTAGTGGGAAGTGGGCTAGATGGATCAGATTTTAGTGTATAAGACTAACAAAATGTGTCTGTTCTATGAAGGGCTAGGGTTACAAAAATGTGCCATTGTTTCACAGTGCACAACTGAGTTGCTCACAGGGCAGCAGTACAAGCTCTGAGCAGCTATGGTAAACTGGAACCCAAGTGTGTAAATTAGAACTAAGACACTTTGAGAATAAGAGACACAGTAAGCCTTCAACCAGCAATTCCCAGCTCAGAATGGTGTAGGGTATCCTCCCCTGCCACAAGAGTCTGCACCACAAACCTTCCCAATGTAAAATAACTGGTTTGGAGGCCAAGTGCTTAAACAATAACAAAGAGACTTAGGACCACTGCCATAATAAGCTTTCAACCAGCAATCTGCATCTCAGAAGGGCAGAGACTATCCTCTCATCCCACCAGTGTAGACTACAAACCTCCTTAATGTAGTACAACTGACCTGAAGCCCAAGTGCTTAAGCAAAAAGTAGTAGACTTTTGGAATAGTAGTTACAATATAATGCTATACCAAACTGATGACAATGATATGTCTTTTAATCTACCCACATATATCATGTCATGGTTAGTAGGCCCTGTGGTTATCTTGATGAGAAAGCCCTCCTGGTCTGTCCAGCTGTTGCATGTGTCTGATGAGGTTCCTGCAAAAGAGAGCATTATACTGTATTACTGTTCTGATGATTACAGCGGTAGCATTGTTACCTCACAGCAAGAGGTTCTCCCGTTTGATTCTCAGCTTGGCTTGGGAGTGCCTTTTGTGTGGAGTCTGCATGTTCTCCCTGCGGTTGGGTAGCATTCGAAAGACATGCGTGCATAAATGGGTGGCCTTCATTGAAGGTTAGGCATCAAGCTGGTACCTCGGTGTTTTGTAAAAATCTACTGCCAATCATTAGCAAACCGGAGTTCCGCTGTGGCGACCCCTTACCGGGAAAAAGTCGAAAGACAAACAACAACTGTTATGATGATTTTGACTACAGTGCTGTCATACAGTCCTGAGATCTGAATGTGATGGCATGTCTTATGATGTGCACCATATGTATGTACTGGAAAATATTAAAGAGGTTATAAAGTAATGACACACATTGCAGTTCCTGCCTTCACAACCCTTACAGGAGAATACATTAGAAAGTACTGTCATGATGATGCTGTCCACTGTATCATTTGGCATGTCAAATGTAACTGACAGGTACAATTATCAGTTCAACAACACAAACACAGATATAATAGGCTTTAATGTAACAATGCACCTTATGCATCACACGCAAAGCTTTTGTATCCCTGAATCCGAAAAAGAGACAGCAGGGATATGGCACAGTTATCATCATTTGCTCAGGGTACTGGGAGGGGCAGGAGGCCTAGGGTGACACAAAAGGTCAGTAAGTGTGTGTGATGGAGAAAGGGAAGCAGGCAGACTGTGTTTGTGTCTCTAGGGGTCCTCTGTGTGAAAGTGGTGTGTGAGAGTCTGCATGAACACAGCCAAGCTCAGTGCTAGCTCTATGTCTTGGTATGTTGGACAGGTGTGAACTGTGCATGATAGAGGTGGCAGCTCATCATTGTAGCCCCCGACCACGAGAACTGATTGTGCCAGGAGTCACACTAATACCTCCACGTCCAAGGTCAGATGGAGCGCTGCTCACTGAGCACAACCGATATCTGCTGGGTATGCTTCCTTCATGGGAACACCCAGGACCATGACCCCATGGCCTGCCATGTCTTGGTGTGGACAATGCATTCACCAATGGACAGCGGAAATACTGCCACTAAGGGAGCATGATTGAGAATGACCAAGTTGGCTATCAGCAGATGTGGCTGACCTACGCCCACAAGCAGGACGTTCCCCTCCCAGCAGATATTCCATCACAGACACCGCTTGTTCCAAAGTGTCATTCATCTGATCCAGGGAATCGGCGACACGGTGGAGGCATTCACGCATGTCAATTGTGCCACATCAACAACCCTGAGCATTTGTGTGGAGTGCCTTTCTGAATGTGCCTGTACCTTCATGATAGCCTTAAACATGCGTTGTCTGACATGGGAATAGATACCTACATCAGGTGAAGGATGGACAGTAGGCCTCCTCCGAGCACTCCTATCAACCCTCCTGCATGGCACTTTGTCCTCACTTTGGCTATAGAAAGACTCAATAGGCACTGAAGCCACAGTAGCCACACTTCCCAGCTCAGTGTCATTGTCCCCCAACTGTTCTATATCTGTGGCCTTAGTTGATTGGGTAGGCGTAATCCTACTGGCTGTGTCCAGGGAAAAAGAAGGGGGAGGCTGAATGTCAACCTCTGTGTCACAGTCAAACTCTGCACTCCCCAACTGTGTCTCAGTTTTGCCACCATTATGAGACACTGACATCAGGTGGCACAAGGCCCACAGTCCCACTGTCATGATCGTCTATGATACAAAGGGAGAAACTCAGGCATACATTAATACCTGCAGTACAGTGGTGCAATATATGCTAAACAACTAATAGTGCTACCACTATTACAGATAGTATAGCAATACACACAGCAGGCCTAAAATGACACATTATTTTTCTAGAAGTTGATCTGTAGTACTGTAATAACCTAATTTGGCTTACCATCTGCAGGAGCCTACGTTGCTAGATTCCTGATGGTCCTGAAATACGTTAAGCAAGAGGTAAGGGCAACATCATCACATGTAACAGTAAGACAGTAAGTACTACATGTACTCCTCTCAATCAGCTTGATGTGTTACTTCAACAAGAACGTGGCTGATGACTCCAAACTGAGCTTATCGCTGTACTAGTATTCAGTCCCCATCCCCCAAAAAACACAAGTGACATAGAAGTAACTTTTATTTCAGTTGTTTTACTGTACAACAGTATTGAACTGGTCATATAACAAAGCCTACCTGGAAGCTCTTCCTGGGACTGAGAAGGAGGTGTACCCACATCAGTTACATATTGTGAGTTGTCTTGTTGCAGATGATTCACCAGGAATTCCTCATTGGGGGTGAGAGGTGGCTCTGCAGTAGGCCCATCCCCAGTTATCCTCTGGTCTTGGGCAACAGCAGTTGCATGCCTCCTTGTGATCCTGTGGTGCACCTGCTTATAAGTACGGCCATGGACGCTCATGGCATTTGTTAGCAATGGTCTGCCATATTCTCAGCCTCTCTGACATATTGGGATGACCCCCTTCCAAGAAGAAAAGCACCATGTTGACAGAGCGCATCCACTATGATTGTATTCTCTGCCTCACTGAAGGGGGGGTTTGCACTTCCTTGACAGTTTCATTCCTAAAACACAACAGAATGATAATACACATAACGATCACATAACTACAAAGTAACTGTTACCAGATAAAACAGTTAAGGTAGGCAGTCAGTAGTACCCACTGGAAAAACATAAGACATATGACATATGTGAAATAGTAACAACAGGTAGGATGCAAATCAAGGAGATTAGCAAGGGCAGCATATCTTTCTGTGTGCCATAGCAGTAACTCATCTCAACTGTACCTCTAAAATGGCTTGACAAACATGGCCGTGTCATCAGTACACTTCTAAGTAATGCATACAGATAACAGTGTAAAAGGCTTTGCCTCACATTATTCATTAATATATCCCAGCATATACATTATGCATGCAAAACAAATGACAGCATACATGCTGGAATTCAGTACTCCGCTATAAAGATAGCTTGGGAAATATTTTGCTTTGATGAACATGTATCAGGTTTCCTCACAATCACTTTGGCTAGCTATGTATTTGCTTTTTTATAATTGAGTAGATTGTTAATGGACTGTGTGACATTGTGGAGGTATTGGCAGCTGTATCAGGAGAAGTGAGACAGTGCATGTGTGGCGTATGCCAGCATGACTGGCTGAAGTTTTGAAAATAATTTGTTCTTTGACTGTCGCATTAATTTGTATAGATGCTTGTATTAAAATGTATTTGTAAAAGTTGCGTATGTTAAAAAAAAATGCTGCAACAGAATCTTAACAGAGTTCTGAATGAGAACTGTGCCAGAGTCAGGTGACTAGATGTGATGTAATTTTATAACCAGCTGAAGGACAGAACGATGTAAGCAGCAGTTTGTTTTTGTTTTACTTTGGATTCTGATATATAAAAGATCTGTGTCATTTATCACAGCTCAGTAGTTGTTAGTTGTACAGTTCATTATGTGGAGTATCTCATCTTGCCTTGTGGAAGTGAGCATCTCAGCAGTACATCTTGCCTTGCGATATTAAGTGAGTTAACTAGGGACAGTTTCTCTTTAGTTTTGTTTGGAAAAGTACCGTGAGATTAGTTTAGTATTATTTCTTTTTCTGCATGTAAGATTCTATACAACTGTATTATTTTATGTTTCCTGTGACTGAAAACTCTGTTTATTGTAACTAAATATTGAGTATTTTCCTGTTTTCTATTTTTATTATCCATTATTAAATATTTTTATAAGTTTTCATTATGGCTGGCCTTTTAGTGAATACTTTTAACATCTTGAGAGTACCTGTGCATATTTCACTGTCACTGTGGCCACTCCAAAAAGCCTTACTGCTTCGGTTATAGTCTACCATTCATATCAGTATTAATTTGACACAGTATAATTGGTTACCCCTTGTAAGAGCCTCAGAATATTTGGGTCATTACAGCTACCCTATAATTTGGAGAGGGGACATGGCTGGTGAATCTGTGTCAGCCTTTCCTGTGTGTGTGTGTGTGTGTGTGTGTGTGTGTGTGTGTGTGTGTGTGTGTGTGTGTGTGTGTGTGTGAAAAATCAGATGTTCAAGTGTGTGTGCTAGATACTTGGAACTGGGTCGCAGTTCTCCAAGGTGGGTCTTGTTTGTTATCTGGAGAGACAGGGTGGCTAGTCCCAGCGGATTGTGTTCTGTGTGTGCTCTTGGGGGAAATTGTGTTGAATGCAGAGAGCTGCATTCAAAATACTGTGTAAATCTATTCCTGTTCTTAGTGACCACCTCTCACTGGTGTCAGTGGTGAGGATTGGCTCCTTGTTTACTGGCCCAGGGTAAACGGGGTCCGTCACAAACTGCATCTGTCTAGGCTATGTTTCAGAGATGCTAATCACAGCATAAGCAGCTGAACTGCATGCTAATCAACCAGTCTGGTGGAGCTATTCAAGAAGTTATAAAGCAGCAATTTAGACTCCATGCTGTTTTTTACTGTGGATTTCAAAAGTAGTGGAGTACAGATGCAGAAAGTCTACACAGACAGAATGCTAGGAGCTGCTGCTTAACTCCATTTGTATGTGCAATAGGCTGCAGGCAGTGTTGCTGCCAATGGGCCTAGGCCAAGACAGAGAATAGTTTTCAGGTCATATTTAACATATCTCAACATACATGACATGGACATTGTAGAGTGCTACAGGGTGGACAGGGACACAATACATGAACCCTGTGACCTCTGACAGCCTCAACTCAGAGCCACAGCCTTTACCTCCCCATGTATATTCTGTGTACTGCATACATCACAGTCAGTCCTGAACTAGCACTGTGGCATCTGCTGTATTTACAGGGTAAGTCCTGAACATGTACCATTTTGTATAATAATATTATAACATTTCCTTGTATTTCATCATTTGGTACAGTAAGCAACTACAAGGTTTTTGGATTTGTACAGAAAGTAATGTTGTATGTGACAGTTGAGAGTTATTTGACTTGTATGTTTTCATTAGCAAGTAGTAGGCCCCAGGCCTCAAAGATTCACACATTGATACCTCCCCAAAGTAATGATGATCACTGCATGCCCTCATTTTAGCACCATACATTTGAAATGGGAAATCATAACATAGGGAAGTTCGAAAGTAATGAGACACATAGCTGATGTTCATCGTGCATACAGCTACAGTCATAACAGATGGGTTCTCCTGCCATCAGGCGGGTCCTCGGTCGGCCGAATTCCAAAGTCTAGGTCCGGCGTCGGTTGTCGTCGCTTCTTCCCTGACGCCAGTGCGACAGGGGTATAAAAGAACCAGCCGACGCCATTTTCTTCGGTCTTTCTTGCCGCGCGGTGCCCGAAGCAGAAGCAGTTCGCAAGTGCCGGTCGGCCAGCTCCTGAAATTACGAAAATTTTGCAACCGAAGTCTTCTTGAAAGCTAAGTACCCGTTGGGAAACTTTTCTTGCCTCAGACCGATGTCAGACAAAGTTAATAATTGTATTTCATGTGGGAAGCAAATACCGCATAAGGATTTCCATTCCCTCTGTATTCCTTGTTTAGGCCCAGACCACGACGTCTCGGTCTGTCGCTTTTGTGCTACATTCAACAAACGCACCATTAAGCGCCGGGCGGAGTTCGCCCAACATTATTTTGGCAAAACATTTAACTATATTATGTCGTCGGATACTCCGACTCCAGTTTTGTCTAAAAAGCGCAAAGATAAGGACTGACACACGAGGTCCGCGGCCTCTACCGACACCACGCCAAAGCCGACTACACGTGGTCTGGTTCTCAGTGAGGCACCTACGCAGCCCCTGACTACCGACGACACTTCATTGGCGGTGTCTCCTGTGCCCAAGATCGCAGGCTCCTCGGCCCACACCCCGACTACAGATACCGAAGCCACTCTTGGCAGTGAATCTCAAAATGTGGACAGGTCTACCTCCTCTCAAGGTGTCTTCAGACCTTCCTCTTCTTTTTCCATCAAGGCTTTCACTAAGTCTAAAGCAGCCATGCATTCTAAGAGACCAGCTACACAGGGCCCATCTCCAGGCCCCATGCCTAAAAAACAGATGCTTAAAATGGCTGAGGATTTAATTACTCTTATCAGGGGTTCTCAACCCCCCGGACAAAAGGCCCAGAGTGGAGGAAGAATCCCTCTCCTCTGATCAGGGCTCCATTATATCAGAGCACTCTGATGAACAGGAACATTTTTACTCCCCTTTTGAAGACTCTGATGCAGAGGAAGTCCATTCCCTCTGTATCCCCCCCAGAGGATTACTCATTTGGGGAAACTTTGCATACCTTAAGGGAACACTTCCACTGGGAAGGCCAAGATTATTCAGATTCCAAGAAAAGGCTTAGGGAATTTCTCTTGCTACCTCAGCACAGGCCTCTGGCTATACCTTCTGTCTTGGACATACTAGATGATGTGTACTCGGTGGCCTGCCTTAACCCGGATCCTCTACCTCCAGCCCCAGTCAAGCCTGACAGGTACTACAGGGTTCCTGACTCACACCAGTTTCTATACAAAAGCCATGCTGCTGACCCAGAAACCATCTCACAGGGCCCCAAGGGAATTAAGGCCTCCACTGCTAAAAATCCATTACCTTCTGAGAGAGATTCCAGATCCTTAGAAAGGTGGGGAAAAAAGGTATATACCTCAGCCACCTTAACCATGAGGGCATTAAACTGTCAGTTCCATATGCTAAAGTACCAACAGTTTTTGTTATCACAATTGAGAAGTAAAATGTCACAACCTGAACAACCAGACTTGAAGGAGTTGCAGGATTTGATGCATAGTGCAGAACAAGTGGGTAAACATACCTTACAATGTGGTTTTGATGCTCTAGAGGCCTCATGTAGAGCTGCTGTTACAGGATCAGTCATACGTAGACATGCCTGGCTCAAGGAACAAACCTTACCAGATCATGTCAAAGCTAAATTACTAGATGCCCTCTACAAAAGGATGTATTATTTGGTGCTAATGCTGAGGAGGTATTAAGGAAAATGGAGGAAAAGGCTAAATCAATGCAAACTGTGAAAGATTTTCTACAGGTACAACCCCCACGCTTCAGTAGAAATTGGCCTTCCAAAAATTGGTCCTTTCCAGCCACGGACAGACCCCAAAGAGGTAGATACAGGCACCCGAGGGGCAGAGGGCAATCCCAAGGATCGTTTAGAGGCAGACAATGGCAAGCTCCTACACAAAGAGGTGGTGAGGATAACTCGCAACCATTCAGAAAGCAAGCCCAATGACTTTCCCCTTTGCATGCCAAGCAAGACTCAAATGGCAGCACCCTTAGGCGGCAAACTGGCATTATTTTCAAAAAATTGGCATATTGTCACAAAAGACAAATGGATCCTGGACATTATAAACAGAGGCTACAGATTCCATTTTCACACCCTTCCAAAAATGAGAGGCATGCCAAACCTGCCACACAATCAAAGGGCAGAGGCACAAAGACAAATTTCAGATCTCATAGACATGAAAGCTATTCAAGAGGTACCTACGCACGAATAAGGTCAAGGTTTTTATTCCAGACTATTCCTGGTGCCAAGGAAGGGAAAAGATTGGAGACCTATTTTGGACCTATCCATCCGAAACACATTTCTACTGCATCAAAATTCAAGATGCTCACTCTACAGCAGCTTCTTCCCATGCTGGGCAAGGAGTCTTGGCTGGTAACATTGGACCTCAAGGAGGCATACCTGCATGTCCCAATCAGACAAAATTGCAGAAGATACCTCAGATTTCTTGCAGGTCCAACCCATTATCAATTCTCTGCATTGCCCTTTGGCTTATCTACTGCGCCCAGAGTATTCACAAAATGCCTGGCATCAGTAATTGCCTATTGCAGACTTCAAGGGAAACAAATATACCCCTATTTGGATGACTGCCTGATCCAAGCGGACAGCAAGCACATTCTTCTGAAACATCTGGCTTATGTAATAATGCTGTTGAATTCTCTGGGATACACAGTCAACAAAAAGAAATCAAGGCTAATACCCTCTCGGAAAATAATTTTCCTGGATGCCAACTTGGACACAAACACCCAGATGGCGTACCTCACGCCAGAGAAGCAGGGGCAACTAACTCAATACTTCAGAACACTAGCAAATTGCACCAGGCTGACTGCAAGGAAAATCCTGCAGGCTCTGGGATTCATGGCATCCTGCATCTTACTAATCCCATGTGCAAAGCTGCATATGAGGAAACTTCAATGGTACCTGAAAAACCTATGGTCTCAACACAACCACAGTTTGGAAACAATAATGCCACTAATTCCATGTCTTCAAAAGGAATTTCTGTGGTGGGCTCAAGCATGCCAAACAAACACAGGTCTCCCATTCAGCAAGCCTCAAGCAAATCAAGTCATCACAACAGACGCCTCGGACTACGCCTGGGGGGTGCACATGACAGATCGGTGCATTCAGGGCAAATGGTCCCAAAAAGAAAAGCACCTTCACATCAATCAAAAGGAAATGCTAGCAGTAATAAATGCTATTATAGCTTTCAAAGACCTTCTGCAACCAGGTCAACTATTGATAAGAATGGACAACACCACAGTAATGTGGTACATAAACAAACAGGGAGGAACCCATTCATACCCCCTATGCAGACTGGCCATGTCACTTTGGAACATGGCCCTGAACTTACAAATCGAACTACAAGCACAGTACTTGCCAGGCAAGGAAAACACGCTGGCAGACAACCTAAGCAGAAATATGATAGATCCACACGAATGGAAGTTGCATCCTCAAGTTTTTACAGAGATAATTCAAGCATGGGGAAGGCCAGACATAGATCTCTTTGCCTCCCACAAAAATCACCAATTGACAGGATTTTTCATCCAAAGGCCTGGAGAGTGGACGCTGTCTCTTTCAGTTGGACATCAATGACAGTTTATGCCTTCCCACCTCTTCCTCTGCTGCCCAAAGTTCTATTACAAACCAGAGCAGACAGACCAAAGATGATTCTCATTGCTCCAGACAGGCCAAGACAACACTGGTACCCACTCCTGAGGAGCCTGACGCATTCCCCACCATGGACCCTGCCTCTAATGCCTCTTCTTCTGACTCAGCACAGCTTCAAAACTCTTCACAGTCAGCTAAAAACACTCTGTCTAGCCGCATGGAAGATTCCTTAGCATCACAACAGACCCTACTCTCCAAGGAGGTGCAGGATGTCATTTTGGAGGCCAGAAGGCTGTCTACTAGAAAAGCTTACTCTGCAAAATGGAAACGGTTTTGTGTCTGGAATGAGAAAAAGGGCCAGGATCCTGGAAAACTGAATTTACCTCAAATATTACAGTATCTAGCTGAGCTGCTAAGCAGTGGACTTTCATTCTCCTCCATCAAAATCCATGCCTCAGCCATTTCTGCAGAATACAACATTGATCCACCCTTATTCTCTCACCCCCTCTTAAGACAGTTCCTCAGAGGGGCTAAGAATCTAAAACCCCCAAGGAAACAACCAATACCTGCTTGGGATCTCAATTTCATTCTAGAAAAACTGACCTTGTCTCCTTTTGAGCCAGCTGCCTCATCAGATTTGCAATATTTGTCCTGGAAAACAGCTTTCCTTCTGGCTATTACCTCAGCTCGTAGGGTATCGGAACTACAAGCTCTCATGGCTGTGCAGCCTTTTATCATCTTCCATCAGGACAGAATTTCCTTACGAACCAACCCGTCCTTTATGCCAAAAGTGGTATCCAGGGTAGCTTTGAATCAGGCTATACACTTACCTACCTTTTATCCTAATCCTCAAAACAAAGGGGAGAGATTACTACATTCCTTGGACATCCACAGACAACTGCGTTATTATTTGGACAGAACAAAGCCTTTCAGAAAATCAGAACAGCTCTTTGTGTCCTATGCTATAGGAGCTCAAGGAAAGCCAATTTCCAAACAGACAATCTCAAAATGGATAGCCCACTGCATACGCTTTTGCTATTCTTTTCATGGCAAAACTGTACCTACAGGCATCAGATCTCACTCCACAAGGGCCACGGCTACCTCTGCAGCTTTTCTCAGAGGAGTTCCTACCAAAGATATTTTAGAAGCAGCCACTTGGAGTTCTGTGCATACCTTCTCCAAGCATTACCACCTTCCACTATACTCCAAATCTAGAGCGGGCTTTGCCACTGCAGTCTTGCAGGGCATTCTGGCTCCGCCTAGTTCCACCTAGTGCCTACCACCCCTTTCTTAGCTTTGGGATTCTACCCATCTGTTATGACTGCAGCTGTATGCACGATGAACATAGTACAGTTTTGTACCTACCATAAATGTAGATGTTAGAGTGCTAATACAGCTGCAGTCCAGGTTTCCCTCCCTCCTTCCCCTCTTGGGACAGGCCTATTGGCTAACATCTCCTCATGCAACCTGATTGGGGTATTAATTCTTTATGTATTTGCTTGCACTACGGTATTTTTATTATACGGCATTGCTTTATTACACAAATTTATGTATTGCCTTCCTTCTGGGGGCACCTGACATCTGGGGCAAGAAAAACTGAAGAAAATGGCGTCGGCTGTTTCTTTTATACCCCTGTCGCACTGACGTCAGGGAAGAAGTGACGACAACCGACGCCGGACCCAGACTTTGGAATTCGGCCGACCGAGGACCCACCTGATGGCAGGAGAACCCATCTGTTATGACTGCAGCTGTATTAGCACTCGGACATCTACATTTGTGGTAGGTACAAAACTGTACTTTTCTGGCTCACCACCCTCACAAGATCAAACTGGCAAGATGCAAAACAAGGAAAGTAGCAAGAGCAACATAACCTTGTTTGTGCCATAACAGTAGCTCAGCCTGTGTCCAGCCCCTTTGAAAGAACAGTATACCCTTGCATGTTCCATGACAGAAACCCACCTTTTCTCCCCACCCCCGAAACAGCAGTCTATGCTTGTTTGTGGCATCCAACCTTCCATTAATTTGATGGCAGCTGCACATCATATTGTTCCTAGTGAATATCCCCATACATTTTAATGTAAATGATATAGACTGGCTTACACAATGCATGTCTCTGAGTACTGGTCAGAAAACTGATGAATGACCAAGAAACACAGAAAGGTAGGACACAGCCATATATTTGCAAAGAATAATCATAGCAGGTTTTGTAATCAGTAAACGAACTACATCTAAATATATTACATAGAATACATTTACAAATAGGTCATACCTTGATATCAGTGTACATTCAGTTGCACTTGGTTGTGTGAGGAATTACGTCATGTATTTGCTGCAAAGTTGTTTGTGGGGCAAAGATGGATAAGTCCCCCTCCTGTTTTGTGATGGTACATTGCAGTGAGAGTTGGGATCCAGAGCTATATAGTCATATCTCTTGTGTACTAACAATTTTACTGTGCAAGTCATAGATTGATTTTCTGCATTTCAACTAATTCTCCATATTTTACACTTTTTTCTTTTTGGTGGGGGGCACTGTTTGCGCGATGCACCACTTAGCACAAACAGTTTTGGCTGTGTGCATTTTGTTTTCACGTAGAGCGTCAGTGCACAAACCGGATGAATGGACCACCCAGGTAGCAGACAGGACCTAGGCAGCCAGAAACGTACACCAGATACATTCAGTTAATACTACTGGCCATCGTGCAAATACATTTCCTGGCAGTGCTGATTCTCACATAACATGTTTCGAAATGGTAAACGATGCTCAACACTTTCAGATGTTGCAAATCCAGTGACTGTGCACTCCCAGTAAGTGCTATCCTGTAATTGGTGGGAAAACATCATTCTACATTGATCTTGATCTGTGATAGGCATGGCTGGCATTCCTGGAGAGTTTTTGAGATTCCATGCCCAAAGATGGGGTATCTAGGAGTCCGAAGTGTTTGTTGGACACCTAGTGAAGGAACATGGGCCGAGATGACTGTTGCAGAGGGACTATCATGCCTCAGATTATAAGCCAGAGTCATGGAACAGTCTGGCCCAGGCTCTGACCAGTGTTGCCAGTATCCTCTGCACTGGTGAACAATGTAGGAATCTCTACAGAGACCTCAAGATAAGGAAGTGGGATACTCCTAACTATTGGATTGAGGAATGTAGGACTGGGGATGCCCCACAGATGTGCAAGTATCACTTACAGAGACTACTTGTCAGAGTTCAAAGCTGGATATAGTCAGGAGTGGTATGTTTAATTGTATTCTGTTCTGTTTTTTTCCACAGCCATCACATACCCTGAACTGAATGTGTGATTGCCACTGATGTGAGAAGCATGTGGTGTGTGTGATGTCCCTCCTCTGGGCCAGTAATCAAGAAGCCTCAGTCCTCACCACTGACACTGGTGACAGATATTCACTTGGATCAAAAATAGATACACGCAGTATTTCCAGATGCAGCTTTCTGCAGAAAGCACAATTTCCTTTAAGAGCACACAGGGAGCACAATCCAGTCCTGGGCTGGGTTTCCCTTTCTCTCTCAAAGCCCCAAATAAGACTCCCCACTGACACAGCTATAGAATTAAGCTCTTAGCCGGGTGTTTCAAGCCAAGTCCTGCACCACCCTCTCTGTGAAATCAGTGGTCTCAGTGTGCCAGTACAAGGTAGCTGACACACGCACTCTTTTTGAGCTTTGGTTTCACACACGCGCACACATACACACACACACACACGCACACACACACACACACACACACACACACACACACACACACACACACACACCTGGGAAAGGCTGGCACAGATTTACCAGCTATGCCCAGACTATAAGGTAGACACACTACTACCAGAACACTCACAAAGCCAGCTACTCTAGGGCTCTTGTCATGGTACCCAATTATACTGAATGATATTAATACTAATACCAGTGGTAATGTTGACCAAACAGCAAGGCTTTGAGGAGCGGTCACAATGTCACCAAATAAATACAAGTACTCTCAAAGGTTAAAATATTCTCTAAAAGACCAGCCACAATGAAAAGTTTAAATATATGTAATAATAAATAATAAAAGAACATGAAAATACTAAATGTCTATTTACAGTAAACATCAGAGTTTCAGTCACAGGGAATATTAAAAATAAAAATAATAAATCCAGCCACGTAAATAAGATGTCATTCAACCCTGGTGAATTTTGAGCATTAATATATATATATATATATATATATATATATATATATGTGTGTATATATGTGTATATATATATGTATATATATATATATATATATATATATATATACATACATGTATATATATATATATATGTATATATATATATATATATATATATATATATATATATATATATATATATATATATATATATATATATATATATATAGAAAATGAAGTAGAAGTTAAAGAAATGAGATGGCAGATGCGTTTAAATGCTCAAAATTCACCAGGGTTGAATGACATTTCCCTTAAACCAGTGTTAAAGCAAAGGGCAAATGTAATAAAAATAGATATATGGTTAATTTTAAGGCATGCATACAACGTTTTTACATATATATATATATATATATATATATATATATATATATATATATATATATATATTTTAAAAAAAATCATAATCATATATATATATATATATATATATATATATATATATATAATTGATTTTTATATATAACAGTTGGTTAAAATGTTTAAATTAATAGGAAATTATGTAATTAATTATTTATGAGTAGTGATTGGATGCTGCTTCTTTTTAAACAGTATGGATTTGATACCAAAATGACTCTGATGGTGCTATATGAATTTAGCGAAAGCGCTTAGTCTTTTTTGGTGGTGTACAATAAATCTACGTCTTATTTACGTGGTTGGATTTATTATTTTTACTTTTACTAGTTGTGTTGTTTTACACTATTTTATTCAATATTAAAAATAACACAGATGAAAAGGTTCACACAGATACAGAAAAACAATACTTAACTAATCTCACTGTATTTTCCTGACTGAGCTAAATAATTACTGTCCCTAGTTCACTTACTAGAGCAAGGGAAGATGGCATGGATGAGTGGTCCTTCTTTATCAGGTTTCACAGACTGCTGAGAGCTGCGTGACATCTCTCACTAATATCTAAATCTCATTTCAGTAGTGTCTATAGAATGACATCACATCTAATCATCTGACTCTGGTTCACACAATACCCCCTTTACTTGAAACTTGAGCCAGGATCTTACACATATATAATACACACACACACACAAACACACACACACACACACACACACACATACACACCCCTTTGCTAAGATATGTTACAGCATCTGGAAGCTGTAAAACAATTTTAACACTTCCACTCTTCCTACAGATCTACTAAGCCAAGCTTCTTAGATATTTCATTTCTGTCTGCATTCAGAACTGTGAGATACAGTTTTTATGGCCTAAACCAGGTAATTTAATTTCAGACTATTTTTCAAATTTAGCTGGATTGAGATTAAGTTCTTCTCTTCCAGTATTTATTGTTATAATATTTTAATTTCAACAGTTACAATACAGTCTGATATACGGGTGTGTTTCTTTTCTGTCTAGCAAGACCCACTGTTGGTGCATTTTTAACACAAGCAGATTTACAAATAGATTTTGAACACAAGCACCTGCACAAATCAGTTTGATATACAAATGACATATAATTCTTTACAAAATTCTAGCTAGCCATGCTGGCGTATGTTACACATCCATTGCCTTACTTCTCCTGGCATAGCTAGCAATACCTCACATCATCACAGTATGTATGTATCCCAACAGTAAGGTTATTTTAGCATTAAAAGTTACAAAGCATTTATTGGTTAATTATACAGTTATATTAAATTGAGCATTCATTTCTTAACTGTAATAGGGAAGTATGCATGCATTACTCTGGAGGGCAAAACAAAAGTTTATTATTACAAAGTAGTCATAGTTGGTGCATGCCTATGCCAGATGGAGTCACTGCTGTCCATCGTTGTAGTAAATAACACAAGTAGATGCAGATATCAGACACTGCAGCCATCAGTGCAGTGAGGTGACAGTGATGACAGTCCACTGGGTGAGGACTTGATTGTCACCGTCATCCAACTTTGATGTCCATGGGTTTGTGATGTCTTCATCCTCTCCCCAGCCATAGAGGTCACCCACCTCATGTGTTCTTCAGCATCCCTCTCTCTTGTCTTGTGTGTCTGCAACTGCTTCCTCGCCTGCCCAACTTATCACATCTAGACATTCATACAGTCTTTCCCAACATTCCTCTTTCTCTCTCAAAAGAAACGGGCACCTGTCCCATACATATCTCTCCATTTTGCACACATGACTTCATGACACACATGGTCTGTCTAATTCTGTATACAACAGATTGTGTTCTGGTTACCTCTCTCTCTGGAGGTGATATGGTTCTTTCCTACATCCTTCCTGCATATTCCTGCCTTGTTTTCACTTTATTCATTCCCTGCTTGCTCCCCATTTCACCACTTTCCTGTCTTTCCTATTTCTTTCTTTAAAGAATTATTGCACGATTATGCAATGGTGAGGTAAGTTGGGCAGGTGATGCAATTGCAGACAGACAAGATAAGAGATGGGGACAGTGAAGGACACATGAGGTGGGTGAACACCATGGATGGGGGGAGAGGGTGGGAAATCCTGGTCCGATGCACATCAAAGCAGTTGACAGTGAGAATCTAGTCCTTACCCATTGGACTTCCATCACTGTTCCCTCAGTTTACTGCTGGCTGCAGTGCCTGACGTCTGCACCTCCTATGGGTGACTTGCATGAGTATGGAGAGCAGGTGCTTCATCCAGCATATGAATGCACCAACAGTGCTGAGCACAATCCTGTGCACCATCCCTGGAAGTTCATCATGGGTGATAAACTCACCCCCTCCACCACTTGTCCCTGAGGGAGCCACAGGCCTATTCTCTGGGGCAGAACTACCTGAGGGTCCGGGTAGTGCAGGGGTGGTAGAGAGGGTGCTACCAGGTTCTTCACCAGATGTGCTGGGCAGCGGTTCTGTAGCTAGTATAGTGGGGGCTGGTGGATCCCCTGGGACAGTCCTACTCCACTGTGCTGCGGAAAAAGAAAAAAATAAAAAAAGGGAGAGAAAAGGGTTGAGGTGAGAGGAAAAAAAAGGGAGGACATTAGTAACTTCATATGTGACATACACAGCATTCATACAGTTACTTGACTCTATCCTGTTACCTTTACTTTTAGCACTACAGACTCCTAACAAGTTTCTTCCTTACTTTTAAGACTACCCAGTTTATAACAAAGGCACACTATAATACAGATTGTAGCCACCAGTCTTTGGTGTGTGGATATATATCACATATGCGTGTTCCAATTGTACTGGTTAAAATTTACAGAAGGTCATTTGTGCCACTGGTCTAGAGGTATGATGTTACATTCCAGTAATGATGAAAACATAACAGTACTGTATATTTGGGAAGTGTGGTCTTTGAACCCACAATCGATGACTACACTAAAATACTGTACTGTTCTTTTGTCCTACAGACTACTGCATGCATATTTTCCTTTTGTAGTTTATAGATGCATGTTCACTGCTATTTGCGAATATGCCACCATTCCTTTGTGCTACAGACTAAGACATGCATAGATGTTCATCGTGTTACCCTGCTGCAGTCATCACACTTGGGTTATTCTGTCGTCCTGAATTCCAAAGTCTTGGTCCGGCGTCGGTTGCTGTCGCTTCTTCCCTGACATCAGTGCGCCAGGAGTATATAAGAGGCATCCAACGCCATTTTCTTCAGTCTTTCTTGCCGCGCGGTGCCCGAAGCAGAAGCAGTTCGCAAGTGCCGGTCAGGCGACAGCTGAGATTTTCGAATCGAATTTCAGTCCGAAGTCTTCAAAGCTAAGTACCTTGTTGGGGAACCTTTTCTTGCCTCAGTCCGATGTCAGAAAAAGTTAACAATTGCATTTCTTGTGGGAAGCAAATACCTCATAAGGACTTTCATTCTTATTGTATACCTTGCCTAGGCCCAGACCACGACGTCACTGGTTGTCGGTTTTGTGCTAGGTTCAATAAGCGAACTATAAAGTGACGCTTTGATTTCACACGACACTACTTCGGTAGGAAATTTAATTACACTATGCCGTTGGAGCAACTGACTACCAGCGTGCATAAAAGAACGCAAAGATAAAGACAGGCAGCCTAGATCCAAGCCAGACTCCGAGGCCTCGGCTGGGCTGGTCGCCGGTTGTCAGTGAGGCGCCTACGCAGCCCCTGTCGACCGCAGAATTGCAACCCTAGACCACTTCAGATTCTCAAGCAGAGAGTTCTAGGCCGATAGAGCCATTTTCTTTAGGCCCTACCGACAACATTGCAGAAGAAGAAGCCGGTGCTGTGGAAACACCTTCGGTTACAGAAGGTGTCTTCAGACCGACTACTCTCACCATAAAATCTTATGCTAAGCTTAAGACTCCTCTAAAACCAAAAAAGACTGCACACCAGTCTCCAGTTCAAGACCCCATGCCTAAGAAACAGATGCTTAAAATGGCTGAAGATTTGATTTCTTTAATCAGGGGTTCCCAACCCCCCCCCCCAGACAAAAGGCCTAGACAAGAGAAGGATTATGCCTCCTCTGATCAAGTGTCTATTTCCTCAGGCTCTTCTGAGGAGCAGGATTACTCCTTTCCCCCTTATGAAGATTCTGATGCTGAAGATTCCATTCCCTCAACTTCTCCCCCTGAAGACTATTCCTTTGGGGAAACCTTACATACCATGAGGGAACATTTCCACTGGGAAGGTCAGGACTACTCCGATTCAAAGAAAAGGCTCCAAGAGTTTCTTTTGCTCTCCTAGCACAGACCACTTGCTATCCCTCCAGTTTTAGACATTGTGGATGATGTTTACTTAGAATCTAGTCTAAATCCAGATTCTCTGCCTCCTGCTCCAGCCAAACCAGACAGATGTTATAGAGTGCCTGACTCACACAAATTCCTTTACAAAAGCCCTGTTGCTGACCCAGAGACAATCTCCCAAGGTCCCAAAGGGGCTAAGGCTTCTCTGGCTAAAAATCCTGTAGCCTCTGAAATGGACTCCAGAGCACTAGATAGGTGGGGGAAGAAGGTTTACACCTCAGCTACTCTAGCTATGAGAGCACTAAATTATCAATTTCACATGCTGAAATACCAGCAATTCCTAATGTCTCAAATAAAACAAAAGATGAGCACGCACCCACAACAGTCTGAATTCAAGGAAATGCAGGATCTGTTGCATGCAGCTGAACAGGTGGGCAAACATACTTTACAATGTGGATTTGATTCCTTGGAAGCTTACTGTAGAGCAGCTGTCACTGGGTCTGTTATACGTAGGCATGCTTGGTTAAAGGAACAAACTCTGCCTGATCATGTTAAAGCAAAGTTATTAGATGCACCTTTACAGCAGGATGTCTTATTTGGAGTTAAAGCAGAAGAGGTTTTAAGGAAAATGGAGGATAAGGCAAAATCTATGCAGACGGTCAAAGATTTCTTACAGGTACAACCCCCACGCTTCAGCAGAAATTGGCCAACAAATAATTGGTCCTTTCCAGCTTCTGACAGACCACAGAGGGGGAAATACAGGCGCCCAAGGGGCAGAGGTCAAGCACAAATCCCTTACAAACCTCGCCAATGGGGCTCTGCAACACAGAAGGGAGGAGAAGACAGGTCCCAAACTCCTAGAAGACAAACACAATGACTTAAACCTCAAACTGCCAAGCAAAGCTCTCTTTGGCAGCTCCCGTGGGAGGAAAATTAGCACTTTTTGCAGACAACTGGCGCATCATCACAAAGGACAAATGGGTCCTGGACATTATCTCAAAGGGATACAGATTCCATTTCCACACCTTGCCAATGAAAAAAGGAATGCCAAACCTGCCACAAAATCAATGGGTAGAGGCACAAAAACAAATTACAGCTCTCATGGACATGAGAGCCATTCAACTGGTACCTACACAGGAGCAAGGCCAAGAATTTTACTCGAGGCTCTTTCTAGTCCCCAGAAAGGACAATGCTTGGAGACCCATTCTGGACCTTTCGATTCTAAACACCTTCTTGCAAGTACCCAAATTCAAGATGCTAACACTACAGCAGCTTCTTCCCGTGTTGGGCAAGAAAGCTTGGCTAGTAACGTTGGACCTCAAGAAGGCATACCTGCATGTCCCTATCAGACAAAATTGCAGAAGATACCTCCGTTTCATTGCAGGTTCAACCTATTACCAATTCTCTGCACTGCCCTTTGGCTTATCTACTGCGCCCAGGGTCTTCACAAAATGCCTGGCACCAGTAATTGCATACTGCAGACAAAGAGGAATTCAAATATACCCATACCTGGGCGACTGCCTCATCCAAGCAGAAAGCAAGGACATTCTCTTACAACATCTGGCTTTTGTAAAACACCTTGTAAGTTGCCTAGGGTACACAGTAAATGAAAAGAAATCAAAACTAGTGCCCTCACAAAATATGACATTCCTGGGTGCCAGCTTGAATACAACGGCCCAGATGGCTTATCTGACGCCAGAAAAACAACTACAACTAACTCAATACTTCAAAATAATGGCAACAAAGACCCAACTCCCTGCAAGAAAAATTCTGCAGGCCTTTGGCTTCATGGCATCTTGCATACTACTACTACCATTTGCAAAACTGCATATGAGGAAATTACAATGGTACTTGAAAAGTGTATGGACTCAACACAGCCACAGCTTGGAAACAATGATACCTCTAATTCCCTGCCTTCGACAGGAGTTTCTATGGTGGTCACAGGCATGTCACCTCAACAAGGGTCAGCCTTTCACCTTACCCCCCAGCCAAACTATGACAACAGATGCATCGGTCTATGCCTGGGGGGCACACATGGCAGGGCAGTGCATTCAAGGCATATGGACTGCAGATCAAAGAAATCTGCACATCAATCAAAAAGAAATGCTAGCTCTACAGGATGCTTTTTCAGCCTTCAAGGACCTCTTACATCCAGGACAGCTTATAATAAGGACAGACAACACCACAGCAATGTGGTACATAAATAAGCAAGGGGGTACACACTCCTACCCTCTATGCAGGCAAGCAATGATCTTGTGGAACACAGCACTGGCTTACCAAGTTCAATTACAAGCTCAGTTCCTGCCATGAAAAAAGAACACATTGGCAGACGACCTAAGCAGGAACATCATGGATCCCCATGAGTGGAAACTGGATCCACAAGTATTTGCAATGATAACTCAAAAATGGGGGCACCCAGACATAGACCTGTTTGCCAACCCCCAAAACTATCAGCTATCAAAATTTTGCACCAGGACATTTCACCATCAAGCTTGGAAAGTGGACGCACTCTCATTCAGTTGGAAAATGCTGACAGTATATGCCTTTCCTCCATTGCCCCTTCTCACAAAGGTGCTGCTGAAAGTCAGGATGGAGAGACCCCGAATGATACTCATTGCCCCAGACTGGCCACTTCAGCACTGGTACCCACTACTAAGGAACATGGCCCATGGCCCACCATGGATTTTACCACAAATTCCTCATCTGCTCACACAGCAAGACAGTCAGATTCTACACAGCCAGCTCAAAACCTTAAATTTGGCTGCATGGCAAATCACCTAAGCAACCAGCCAGCTCCTCTTTCACAAGCTGTTATGGATGTCATTCTGGTGGCCAGGAGGCCCAGCACCAGGAAAGCCTACTCAGACAAATGGAAAAGATTTTGCGCCTGGAACCAAGCTAAAAGCCAAAATACCCTTGAATCGGACATACCTCAGATTCTACAATATTTAACTGAGATGTTACACAAAGGACTTTCTTTTTCATCTATTAAAATCCACGCCTCAGCTATTTCAGCTCACTACAACACAGATCCTCCCTTATTTTCACATCCACTTCTAAGGCAGTACCTCAGAGGGGCCAAAAACATTAGGCTGCCCAGGACAGCACCAACACCAACTTGGGACTTCAACTTTGTTCTGGAAAAACTTACGCTGCCACCTTTTGAGCCAGCTTTCTCAGCTGATTTAAAGTTTATATCATGGAAGACTGCCCTGCTGCTAGCAATTACTTCAGCCAGAAGAGTCTCAGAGCTACAAGCACTAATGGCTGTAGTGCCTTTCCTCATTTTTCATCAAGACAGAGTTTCTCTACGAACTAACCCCTCCTTTATGCCAAAGGTGGTATCCAGTGTGGCTCCAAATCAAACCATCCATTTACCCACCTTCTTCCCAAATCCACAGAACAAAGGAGAAAGACTCCTGCATTCCTTGGACATTCACAGGCAACTACGTTACTACTTGGATAAAACTAAGATTTTCAGAAAATCTGACCAGTTTTTGTATCCTATGCTACAGCATCACAAGGAAAGGCTATCTCAAAACAGACCATTTCCAAATGGATAGGACATTGCATACATTTTTGCTACATCCATCATGGAAAACCAGTTCCTGCTAGCATAAGGCCCCACTCCACCAGGGCAGCAGCTACATCTACAGCCTTCCTCAGGGGGGTGCCAACCAAGGATATTCTGGAAGCTGCAACTTGGAGTTCAGTACACACCTTCACCAAACACTATCACTTACCACTTTACTCTAAGTCTAGAGCTGGCTTCGCCACTGCAGTTTTGCAGGGCCTTCTAGCCTCCTCTAACTCTGTTTGACTCCACCTCCCATCCTTAGCTTTGGGATTCAACCCAGGTGTGATGACTGCAGCAGGGTAACACGATAAACATAGTACAGTTTTGTACCTACCATAAATGTAGATGTTCGAGTGTATACCCTGCTGCAGTCCAGGTTACCCTCCCTCCATCCCCTCTGACCTAACTGAAACCTTTCAATACCTTATAATCTGATACAACCTTTGTGGTGTATTTGCTTATATAGCTGGAGGGATGTTTTGTTTGTGCTAAACTTTTATTACTGGTACTATCTAATGATCACCTTTTGGGGGGGCACCTGACATCTGGGGCAAGAAAAACTGAAGAAAATGGCGTTGGATGCCTCTTATATACCCCTGGCGCACTGACGTCAGGGAAGAAGTGACAGCAACCGATGCCGGACCAAGACTTTGGAATTCCGGCTGACTGCGGGACCGCCTGACGAGAGGATAACCCAAGTGTGATGACTGCAGCAGGGTATACACTCGAACATCTACATTTATGGTAGGTACAAAACTGTACTTTTCTTTTACAGTTAGGATATGCATCCTCAATTTGATGCAACTGTGCTAAATACCAACTAAGCAGTCCTTAACTTTTAATGCTATGAAATTACTATACAAATTATTATTACTATTAAAATACTATTTAGACAGTGCTGTTCTGATGCATGCATACCACATACTTCTTGCACACTTACTAGATGCGCAGTATACCACATACTTCTTGTACACTTACTAGATGCGCAGCATGGGATCAAACATTCGAGGCTCGCTGTTCAGCAGCTGTGGAAAAAACAGAACAGACCAGAACACCATTATGAATACCAGTCTTGACTATATTCAGCTTTTAACTCTTAAAATTACTCACTGAAATGGATACTTACACATCTGTCCCCTTCCTGAAATTCCCCAGTCCAAAGGTCTAGGGTACCCTGCTTCCTCCTCTGGAGTTCATCAAAATGATGTCGGCATTACTCGGCACTGTGGGGGATACCTGTCACACTAGTTAAGGCCCTGGCAACATTATTCCAGGCTTCAGATTTATATTCTCAGCCTGAATAGTCACTCTGTAGCAACTGGGGCCAATGCTCTTTATCTCGGAGTCCAACAAAAATGTTGAATTTCTGGAAATCTCAGCACTACGCCTAAAAGCACACACCCCCTCCAGCAACTCCTGACATGCTTGCCATAATTCAAGCTCAATGTATAATGAGCATTTCCTGCCAAGTGCATTTTATATGCTGCTGTTTTCCCACCTTTTGCACGTCTTGCGGTTACTGAGAGTGCGCACAATTTGAAAACATTGCACATCACTTAGCATCATGCGGACACGGTAGGCGAGGGTGTGCACTGCCGGGCACAATGTTTGTGCAATGTTAAGCAATGAGCAACAGTGGCAAACAATGCAATTTTTAGATTATTAGGTATACAGGCACTTGTGTAAATATGCTAGTCAAAGGTGTCATATATATGGTTCTCCAACACTTACAGTTGTTACCACAAGAAAGTTGAGAAAACAGTTGTGCATGTTGTACTTCATTGCTATAATCTGCAATCTCACAACAGTAAAACAAAATGTTCACACCCTGCACTAGAACCCCGGACCATCTATACTCCACACCTACACTTAACACCTGCTGCCACAGGATTAGTGAGATGATATCTACTATCTTAGTAGTTATTGTAAGGTTCTCGCTATTAATTATATCAAAATGCTGCTTACCGTATTTGTGCGATGCACAATATTATTAATTGAATGCATCCAGTTTATGTTTGGCTCTCTGGGTCCTGTCTACAACGTGGGTGGTCCTTTCCTCCAGTTTGTGTGCAGCTGTGCTTCACGCAAACCAGGTGAGCACAGCTAAACATGTTTATACCAAGAGGTGCATTGCGCAAACACTGCTTAAAAAAAATAAAGGGAAAAAGAAGAAATTAAAGCACAAAGGGGAGACTTCCACAGTTTTGTAGAATATCCAGATATTTGCATCATATTTTTGAACTGTTCTTTGTAAAATGTGTGGTTTATTGTGAAATCACTGAAGAATGCAGTAAATATATAATGACATTCATTTCTGTTCCGTACTTCATATCCTTCAGAAAATGCATGCTTGCCCTTTACAGTATTGGCACTAAAAGGTTGTGTGGAATGATCCACGGTCAGCATACAGGATTCGTGGCCAGCAACACTGAGGCGAGCAGCGAAACCTTGCATATGCGTGCCGCACATCATTAATATTCATGGTGCAAGGCTGCACAATGCCGAGCAATAAGTAGTATTGCATATGCAAATTCAATCCATGTAGGCTCTGTGTGGGACCTACATAGAGTTTTTTGAATCCCGGGGGTTGTCTTTCAAGTGATTATGGTCACATAGAGGCAGTATGCAGAGCCATATAGGTGTATTAACTGCACTGCTGGACTTCCTTGTTATAGCTTTGCATGGTCCACTCAGATGGGTACAAATAAGATGCTGCAGTTTATTCTTGCCTGTAGTGACATCTGGCTGCATAAAAAAAAAATATAGGCCTAAAATGTAATGCAAACTACTAGCCGCCCTTCAAGAGCTGGTCGTCAACACACACACACATGGACATAAACAAACATACATGCACAGAAACCAGTAATGTTTATTGTATCATTACAGGTACCCAGTCTTTGCTTGTATTTGAAAATTCACTCCCACCAACCAGAGAAAATCTGTTAGTACAAAAACCATTACTATTGCAGTAACATGTTCACCTTCTGCTTTGTGAACCCACCCTATAGAATACAATGAGGTGGGCTGTCCTGGCTGACATATATCCAGGTGTCATAAGTCACAGATACACAAAGTAGGACCAGTGTGTATATGGCTTGTATCATACTGCTGGCTTCATTTCTGTAATAACTGAAAACTTTTCTTTGTAGTCCCATTATGGATCCTTATTGAATGCCTTGCCATTTACTGCCCCACCATCCTGATTACCTGTCTGCACCTTGCTTTTTCATTACTATAACACTACTGTTTCTTTATATGGTACAAGCAGTACACTCATGCCCTTCTACCGTTCTTGACATGTGGTGTTTTGTGCTTTCCCTGTCATGTTCCTTTTGAATTAGTGAATTTCTCTTGCAGGACCATGTCTTACGTGGATGGCTGTGATTTCACCATTATATTACTAGCTTAATGGACTTGCTGTTGTTAATCTGCTTAGCATATGTTCAGGAGCGGCCTTAGGTCAACTGCTGCCCTCGGCAAAAGGGCTGCCCCCCACTCCACCACCCGGTGACCCATCCTAATCTACCTACACCAAATAAATACTGGAAAAGCGCCCCTACTAGAGCAGCTGCCTAGTTGGCCTATGCCTAAGGCTGGCTATGCGTATGTTATGTACTACTTTGTATTTCAGTAACTTCATCCCATGCTGTTCTCACTAGCTGCATTGTCCTTTACAGAATAGACTGTCATGTCCATTTAGCATATGTCCCCCACCTATCAGTTCTGTTGTCTCTTTCCTTTGTTGTTTTTTACACATGTGGCTGCCCACTAGGTAATTACATGTGTGTATTACATTTTCCAGGTGAAACTACTCTGCAGTGGACTGTGTTTCCTGTACACTAGGTGGTATTTTACTTCTGGCCATCCTACTACCTGTGTTCTGCAGTGCCTTATTACACCCCTTTGATAGCTCCCTTGGATTTTGTCTTCATTGGTGTGCTTATATTGCAGATGCAAGAGGGGCTGACAAGGGTATACACGAAGTCTACTTAAATGTTGTGGTGTTTGTGAGTTGTTATTCAATTGCCTGTTTCTGGCTACTGCATCATTCTTCCACGACCAGACTTTGATTGCCTTTGTGCACATTCCAGCTCTTCCTGTTGTTTGCAATTCAGGTTGCATTGTCAGACTGTATGCATTACTTACCTAGATCTGCTTGAAAGCATTTTGACAGGATTTCAGAACCTCAGCCTGTTAAAATCAGTACAATGTTAGGCATTTGATCTTTATCAAAGTAGATTCCATGTGCAGATTTCAGGATACTTGGCGTTAAGTGAAGTAATTTGCTGCCTTCCTTTGTTAATGCTGACTGACCTACTAAAGTTCTGTAGTCTACTACTGCTCTTTAATGCAGGCAGGTCAAATAACATACATAGAAATAGGTAAAATAAGTCCTAGATGTATCACTGACAAATATTTTAACTTGATTAAGTTCTGACATGATGAAGGAATTTCCACGTATATCCATCCCTGGTAATTTTTTAGAAGCTTACTTCTTTTAATTCCACTTTGAAATTACTTATTTCACATGTCAAGAAGAATATGTAGAATATGGCTGCTTGGTAATGTTTCCTTGTTCTCCAAATCAAATAATCACTTTGGTGACTAATATTTTTGCTATTGTACTGTAACAAAGCTCTGGAACACTTATGTCATCTGAGATTGTAACTATAACTACCTCTAACCAGTTTGTGGCTAATGTTAAGAATCTTCTTGCAAGTACTTGGTTCTGTCAGTGTATAACTGTGATAAATACTCCTTACTCCAAAATCAAAATTTTGTTGAACAATTTAACACATGCTCTTCAATACAGTACTCCATACAATGGTTTTGTTTGGTGTATTTGGTATCTGTATATTCTAAATATGTCTGTAATATTTATGTGCTGCTTTCTTTCTGTGTATTCACACTATACTTCTTTGTTAATTTCAATTCATACTTATGTATAACATCTGTATACATTCTCATTTTATCATTTATAAATCACTTTTGGACTTACCAAGCTTAACCATCACCATTTGTGCAGACAATATCATTGTACTGCATTCCAACAATTGACTTTACAAATTGCAAGATAAACTTCACAGTGACTTCAGTTTATTGTGGAACTCTTGGCATAGATGCAACCTGTAAGATATATCCTGTAGAAGGAGGTGTATATATATATATATATATATATATATATATATATATATATATATATATATATATATATATATAAGCTTTGTATATGCTTATTTTTATATATCATCTAAGTGTGAAGGATTTTTCTTGTTTTCCTGTCCAACTGTTTGAGTACCTTTTGGGGCCAATTTATCACCCCAAAAGTATAAGTTATAACAGGAAGAGCAAATTGTCTTTATAGCTTGGATTTTGTTTCTCGAAGTCAGGGCTGTCTTCAGTATTAGTTTTATTCTTCTAAAATATTCCTTACTGAGTTTTGCTCTCATTTATTCATGTTTTACTGTCTATCCTTCATCAGTTCCCAAGTGTTTATACACTCTCTCCTGTTCAAATCCTGTTATTTCACATTCATGTCCCAGACTGATATTTTCTTGGTGCTTCAGTTTTCCTGCTTTAAATGTTGCTTTTGCACATTTATCAAGACCAAATGACGTTCTTGTATCATCTTAGAAAGTTTTGACCACTTGTAGTTGTGCTTTCAGTTCCTCATATGATGATATGTACAGTTTTAAATTATCCACAATAATAAAGATGAAAAGTCTTTACATTTTGTAATTTTCTGTGAGCCACATTGTACCCATGACCTAATCTGTTAAATAGACAGCTTAATGGGTTAAGGGCAAGCCAGAAGAAGAGCTGTCACAAAGAGCCACTCTGGAATATTCCCCTTTGAATTTTTATCCCTGAGATAATAATTTGTCTTTTATTATGGCTTAGCAGCAAGTGGTTTGTCACTTTTTCCCGCTCATTGTTATTTAATTGATCAATGTAGGGTGTCTCTTGTACATCTGGAAGCACTCCTTTAACCATGTATGTGGGATGCTATCAAATGCTTTTTTGTAATCCATACTTAGATTCTTCCCCTTTTTACAGTTCTCCATTATGACTTTTTTTAGCAACAAATGATCCTTTGTTCCATATGACTTTCTTTTGTTTTATTGCCATGATTGAGTTTTTTTCCTAAATGACTATAAACTCTGCAGCATTAGTTTATAGTTTGTACATTGCCAGAAGCAAGTTATTGGGCCATAGTGTTTAGGATAGCTTACAGGTTCACTCTTAAGGAGGAGTATTGTTTTTCCTCTTGTTAACCAGGTTGGTGTCTGCTTGGGATGCACATATAAGTAGTTCTTACTCAGGGCTAAGTCTTTGTATAAAGATGCTAATACTTTTAGCTAGAAGTTAGGTACTGCATCTGGGCTTTTAGGAGCTTTTCTTAATTTTTGTTTCAATTTCTTTGGCCGTTACTTCATCCCATTTCATATCCTGTGCTTTTGAGCTTCTTACTGTTTCTTTTACTTTTTCTATCCATTCAGCATGTTTGCTATGCTCCACAGGATCTTCATAAATATTTCTCCCAAATGTGTCTGTTCTTTTTTCTGGCGGTGTTTCTATTCCTTTTTCTTTATTTCCTGATTTTCTATAAAACGTTTTTGGGTCACCAATGAATTGCCTATTTTGTACTTTTCCTTTTATTTATCTGCATATCTTCTAAATTTTTCTGCTTGTGTTCATATCTTCAATTTATTATTTGCAGTAGTGTACGATAGAACCTGGTCTGTTCTAATACTGTGCATTGTTTTTATCATGTCTGTGTTTGTTCCCTCTTCTATACAGTTCTAACAGTGACACTTCTTGTCTTATTTATTATAATGTACTCATTGCTTCTAAGATGGCATTTGATTTTTCCTTTCTTTTCCCTTATTGCTCTTTGTTTTTGTGGCAAGACTTTACCTATTATTAATTTAGTTGCACAGTACTATATCCTATTTACTTCTGTTATATCAGATGAATTTCTGTTAATAGTCTTGATTACCGTGTTCACCTGTTTTATCAGACATACATGTTCTTTGTGTTTCACTGTTGCAGTCATTACATTTGGGTAATCTGCTGGCAGGTTGCCCTCAGTTGGCCTGATTAACAAAGTCTTGGGGCCTGCGTCAGTTGCTGTCCCTTCTTCCATGACATCATGTCGTCAGGGGTATAAAACATGCAGCTGATGCCATTACATCAGTCTTTCTTGCCACGCAGTGCCCGAAGCAGAAGCAGTTTGCAAGTGCCGGTTGGCCGACTCCTGAAGTTTTCGTTTTCGAGTTTCAGAACTGAAGTTGTTGTGTCTTTTCGCTTATCCTGGTTAGGGGTCGCCACAGCAGAACTCCAGTCCGCTAATGTTTGGTAGTGGATTTTTACGTGTTGAGTTACCAGCCCTGACGCACAACCTTCAACGAAGGCACGCCCATTCATGCATGCCTCCACACAGAAGACCATCTAGCTGAGAATTGAACGTCTTCAACTAAAAAGCTAAGTACCCCATTGGGGAAACTTTTTCTTGCTCCTTACCGATGTTAGTAAAAGTTAATAATTGCATTATTTGTGGGAAGCAAATACCTCATAAGGATTTTCATTTGTACTGTATTCCTTGCCTAGGCCCTGACCACAACATACCTTGCTGTCGGTTTTGTGCTAAATTTAATCAACGCTTGGTACATTCTTGCTTCTAAATATTTTGGCTCACGCTTTAATTATCCAGAAATGTCGTCGGTTAGCAATGCAACTACCGGAATATCTAAAAAACCGCAAAGAAAAAGACAGAGGCAGGCCGTCGAAGTCCAAAACTGATGACAACGCTTCTCCTAAGCCAGCCGCCAGTTTGCTGGTACTCAGTGAGGTGCTTTCGCAGCCCCTGATATCCGCTACTTCTGATTCGCAGGCCTCTATGAGACCCATTCGGAGTCCGGTATGCCTCGAGATGCTTCAGTTATGGAACCCGCGGATGTCTCTACCTTAGATGGGTTCGGAGCCGCAGTGCAAGCACTGGCTTCTGAGGGTGTTTTCAGGCCTACAGATTTGTATATTAGACCGAAGCCATCTTCAAAACTAAGGCCAATATCTAAATCTATGCCTAAAAAAAACGACGCCTGGGCAACATGTGCAGGCCCCTATGCCTAAAAAACAAATGATCAAAATTGCTGAAGATTTAATTACTCTGATCGGGGGTAGCCCCCCCCCTCCCCCCCCTTCTAAGAGGCCTAGGCAAGACATTGATTATGACTCTGCTGAACAGGATTCTATTTCTTCTGACTCTTCTAATGAACAGGATTTGTCTATACCTACTTATGAGGACTCTGATGCAGAAGATTCCATTCCTTCTGCTTCTCCCCCTGAGGATTTTTCTTTTGGGGAAACTTTACATATCTTAAGGGAACATTTCCACTGGGAAAGTCAGGATTTCTCTGAATCTAAAAAGAGACTTAGGGATTTTCTTCTTCTTCCTCAGCAAAGGCCTTTGGCTATACCTCCTGTTCTAGACATGATGATGTTTTTTCAGAATCCAGTATGGCTCCTGATTCTCTGCCTCTGGCTCCTTGTAAGCCAGACAGATACTACAGGGTTCCTGACTCTCACAAATTCCTTTTCAAAAATCATATTGCGGATCCTGAAACCATTTCTCAGGGTCCCAAGGGCATTAAGGCTTCTACTGCTAAAAATCCTACCCCTTCTGATAGAGATTCCAGGGCACTGGATAGATGGGGTAAGAAGGTTTACACTTCTGCAACCTTGGCAATCAGGGCTTTAAACTGTCAATTTCATATGCTTAAATATCAACAGCATGTCATGGGACTGCTTAAACAGAAAATTATGTTAATTTCTGACTGTGTGGAAAATAAAGATTTACAGGATCTATTGCATTCAGCTGAACAAGTTGGAAAACATACTTTGCAATGGTGGTTTTGATTCTTTGGAGGCCTCTTGCAGGGCTTCTGTAACTGGGTCTGTGCTAAGAAGGCATGCTTGGCTCAAAGAACAAACTCTGCCTGATCATGTTAAAGCAAAATTGTTGGATGCTCCTTTACAACAGGACTGTCTCTTTGGTAATAAGGCTGAAGAACGTTAAAAAAAAGATGGAAGATAAAGTTAAATCTATGCAAACTGTGAAAGATTTCTTACAAGTGCAATCTCCAAGATTTAGACTGCATATGAGGAAACTTCAGTGGTACTTAAATAGTTTATGAAGTCAACATTGTCACAGCCTGGAAACAATGATTCCTATCATACCTTGCCTGCAACTAGAGTTCCTATGGTGGGCAGAGGCCTGCCACCAAAACAAGGGGCTGCCATTCACTCCACCCTCTGCCGCCCAAACCCTAACTACAGATGCATCAGACTATGCTTGGGGGGGGCTCATCTGGCAGGGAAGTGCATTCAGGGCAAATGGAGCCCAAATCAAATGCACCTTCATATCAATCAAAAAGAAATGCTAGCTGTACAGAATGCACTGACAGCCTTCAAGGACTACCTTCATCAAGGACAATTAATGATAAAGACAGACAACACAGTTATGTGGTACATAAACAAGCAGGGGGTACACACTCCTACCCCCTTTGCAGACTAGCCATGGCATTGTGGAACACGGCCTTGACCTATCAAATACAACTACAAGCTCAATTCCTGCCAAGAAAGCTGAATACTCTGGCAGATGAACTAAGCAGAAATCTCATGGACCCTCATGAATGGAAAATGGAAACTGGAACCACGGAATTTCAACATGTTGACACGCAAATGGGGGAGTCCAGACATAGATCTTTTTGCCTCACCCCAAAACTATCAGTTGGACAAATTCTGCACAAGAACTCATCACAAGAAAGCCTGGAAAGTGAATGCTCTGTCCTTCAACTGGAAAAACCTATTAGTCTATGCTTTTCCCCCTCTGCCTCTGCTCTCCAAAGTTCTACTAAAAGTCAAACAGGACAAACTAAAAATGATTTTGATTGCTCCAGACTGGCCTCGCCAACACTGGTACCCACTCCTGCTCAATGTGTCACACCTTCCACCGTGGCACCTGCCTCAGACACCTTACTTACTGTCTCAGCAGAGCAACCAAATTCTGCACACTCAGCTCCAAACTTTGAATCTTGCAGCGTGGCTAATCACCTAAATTCACCCTTAGCATCCCTCAGCAAACCTGTGATGGATGTCATTTTGGAGGCAAGAAGGCCTAGTACTAGAAAATCTTATGCTGTTAAATGAAAAAGATTCTGTGCCTGGAATCAGTCACAAGGGATAAGCACGCAATGCCCAATTTTCCTCAAATTTTACAATACTTAATTGAAATGCTTCACAAGGGCCTGTCCTTTTCTTCCATAAAAATCCATGCTTCAGCTATTTCAGCTCATTACAACATAGAACCTCCCCTCTTCTCTCATCCTCTGCTAAAGCAGTATCTTAGAGGAGCCAAAAACTTAAGACCACCCAGGAGAGCTCCATCCCCTGCCTGGGACCTCAATTTTGTATTGGAAAAATTCACTGTCCCTCCTTTTGAGACAGCTGCTACTGCAGACTTAAAATTTCTCTCCCGGAAGACGGCTTTCCTTTCAGCAGTCACTTCAGCTAGAAGGATTTCCGAATTACAGGCTCTTTCATCATTTTTCATGCGGACAGGGTGTCTCTCAGGACCAATCCATCCTTCATGCCTGAGGTGGTATCCAGTGTGGCTCTTAGTCGGACCATTCATTTGCCAACTTTCTTTCCCAATCCACAGAACAAGGGGGAGCGGATTCTGCATTCATTGGATGTACACAGACAACTTCGATTTTACTTAAACAGGACAAAATCTCAAAGAAAATCTGAACAACTACTGGTGGTGTTTGCTACAGGGGCAGAGGGAAAGGCTATGTCAAAGCAGACTATTTCCAAATGGATAAGCCATTGTATTCATTTCTGCTATATGCACCATGGTAAAACTATCCCCCAGGGGATCAGATCTCATTCTACCAGGGCTGCATCTACTTCTACAGCCTTTCTTAGAGGTGTTCCTACCAGAGACATTCTAGAAACTGCTACCTGGAGCTCAGTTCATACATTCACCAAGCATTACCATTTACCTTTCTTTTCTAAATCCAGAGCTGGCTTTGCCACTGCTGTCCTGCAGGGCCTTATAGCTGGTCCTAATGCTGTATAATTTCCTCCACCCTACCATAGCTTTGGGAATCTACCCAAATGTAATGACTGCAACAGTGAAACACGAAGAACATAGTACAGTTGTGTACACTTACCATAAATGTAGATGTTCGAGTGTATTCACTGTTGCAGTCCTGGTTACCCTCCCTCCAGCCCCCTATTTTTTCTGACTATACCTATACTCATAAGCCCTTTTCGTGTATTTGCTTTTGGGACTGGAGGTATATTTTTTGTGTTTTTAATTTTATTTGCTCCCCATTTGGGGGGCACCTGACATCTGGGGCAAGAAAAACTGATGTAATGGCGTCAGCTGCATGTTTTATACCAGTGACGACCTGACATCATGGAAGAAGGGACAGCAACCGATGCAGGATCCAAGACTTTGTTAATCAGGCCGACTGAGCGCAACCTGCCAGCAGATTACCCAAATGTAATGACTGCAACAGTGAATACACTCGAACGTCTACATTTATGGTAAGTGTACACAACTGTACTTCTTATTATAGTGGCCTTCTAACATGAACTTATCTCTCGAGGAGACAGTATTTTTATTATTTGACATTTATAAGCTCTTTTATCATTAAAATTATGTAAAACTAAAGCTTGGCACATGGTATTTGAATTCCCAGTGACAGGATCAGCTTGATGGGAGTCTCTTCTAATAAATAACTAAACAAATAAACAGCAGCAGTTTGGGGTAAATTATGGAGTTAGAATCAACAATTTTAAAAAATGCTGCTGTCCTTGAACAATGAAAACTTATAAAAGTGCTTGTGGTGGACAGAAAATGAAGACAACGACAGAAATGAGAAACACGATGAAGGCCAAGGAGAAGAGGGCAGGCCAGAGATGAAGTAGCTTTGAAGGTACAGCAGGTAGAAACTCTCCTTCGTATACTTTGCTTTGCTACATTTTCACTACACTCACCTACCTTCTGTATAAATCTGAAAGTTGACCCCTTTTTAGTGCACCGTCATGTATCACATATTACAGGGATACTTTTAAAATGTGTGAAGGTGACAAAAAGAGTAAATAGGATTGGGAGTGAGCTCTAGTTATTAATTTAGTAAAATGCCAGCATTTTCAAAACAAGCACTTCAGTGAAAAGAATAATAAAGACAAATAGCGAATGTATGTAAAAAATAAATGTTTTCCTTTGTGAAATGATTAAGCTTGCAGATCTGTCTCCTGTCACTGTAGTTTGAATGGTCATGTGGCATCTGTTGACGTATGAAGCTACACTTTTTTTTTAAGTACATTTATACATTTCCTCCTATTTCGTTTTGCGACACAGTACATCAATCAAAATGTTTTAAGCACAGCTAATATCTTACCTCTCAACTGTACAAATTTTTGCAGAATGTCCAGATTTTTGCCTCATATTTTGGTCTGTTTTTCAAAAAACTGTGGTTTTCTGGCAAATTGTTGGTAAAGCAATAAAGACTAAAGTTAGAATATAATGTACTTCCTTATTATAGTGGCCCCCAGCACGGTTCATAGGTGTGTACTAGGCTAATGGCTCTGGAGCCTGTACAAGCCTAGCCCATAGGATCACCCTGGCATCATGCCACCCGACCTTTGTTCCCAGTGCCTCTGTCAAGTAGAGCCACTGGAGTGATCCCCGCGGCGAATTTTCTATTTTCCATCCACTCATCAAGGTTTCTCTTGAATAAGGCCAGTGAGGTGCTGTGTTTGACATGTATGGGAAGTCTGTTCCATAGCATGGGCAGTCTCTGGGTTATGAACCTGTCCCTCCTGCACGTTCTGTTGATTGTGGTAATGAGGTTGAGGTCTCTGGAGCATGTGGTGCGGAGGGATTGAGATTTCTTTAGATGTAGCATTTCTAACAGAGCTGGGTCAGATATGGCTTTGTAAGTCAAGCAGGGATTGCCTCTAAGTAGGCGATATGAGACAGAGAATAGTTGGGAGTTTATTGAGTCTGTCCATACAGGACAACTGTTTAACGCCTAGAATCCTCTTTGTGAGGTACTTTTGCAGCCTCTCCAGTTGTTGCAGGTGTCTAGTGAGGTACATGCCAAATGGGGCATTGTACTCTATGATTGCCCTAATTAGGGAAGAGTAGAGGGAGACAATGACCTCTTTCTTCCTGGATGCAAAACCCTTAATGAGATGTGCCACATAGAAGGACTTTCTGACCACAGTGGCAATGTGGTGTTCGAAAGAGAGTCTGCTGTCAATCTATGGATCTGAAGTAGTTAACTTCATTTTATCTGCAACCTTAAGTATTTTTGCCTTAAGTATTTTTGTGCTTGAAATGCCTTGTGGATTGTGTATATACTTTTTGTGTTGGAAATACCTTATGTATTGTGTTTATACTTTTGTTACCATGTATTAGATAGCGGAGCTTTTCTCCTCGGGCCTCCACTGAAAATGGACATGTATCCAGTTGGACTAGCCCGGTTAACAAATGTAAAATAAAATAAATAAAATAAAACCTGTGGGTATACGGATCCGTATCGGATCCGAGCCGGCAACTTTTTTTCTAGCATCTGCTCCAAGCTCCTCCCCTTACCCATAACGCCCTACCATCTCCTATCTTCCCTCAGATCTCGTTTGCCGCGCCAGTAGTGTGCATCATGATCTCCTTTGCTCTGAGCTCAGGGATAGTAAGTGGTATTTTTTCTGGTATCTAGGTGTGCTTGAGTGAATTTTTTCTCTTCTTCCCCTTGTTTAGTGTCTTGCTTGGTCATTGTTGTTTAAACAAAAAAAAAAAAAATGTTTTGTAGAGAGTAGTAATTAGGCCTGCCCTTCCCCTGCCTGCGTTTGTGTGTAGTTTTTCGGATAGGTAGTGTTTGTACCTTTGGGTTCAGAGCTATGGCTGATCAGCCTTAGTCTGTCTTCAAAAAATGTACAGAGTGTGGCCATAAGCTCTCCCCAGCTGATGGTCACACTTTTTGTGTGTAATTTGCTTGGGAGTGGCACATTTGTCCACTAAATGTGCTATCTGTTCTGGTTTTAACCCGAGGGCCCTTAGGGATCGGAAGGCCAAGCTAGTTGCCAAAGGCCTTCTCCCTGCCTGCCGTGCTGGAATCTGCCTCAGTCTCTAGTGCTCTACCACCCACCCAGACAGGGACTCAACCTCCCTCTTCTTCTGGTGATGGGTCTTCTAAAGACAAATCTTCAGTCAGCGTGGCTGACAAAGAAAAAGAAAAAGAGAAAGAAAAAGATAAAGAAAGGTGCAGAGAGGAAAGGGAGAAGAAGAAGGACAGACATTGTAAGAGATCCCCAAACAGGGAGCTCTTTCTCAGTCCCCCTTCTAAGACCATGAGGCCTGTTTCTCCATGGCTCCGGTCTCCTCGTTTCTCACCGGAGCCGTTGGAACATTTGGACCCGAGACCTTCCTCACCATTGTGCAGACCAGCCAGATTCGAGTCGGTGGCCTCTTCGAGGTCAACTCGGAGCCTATTGGACATGGACATGGACAGGATGATGTGAAGATTTATTCAGACCCAAATTCAGTTGGGAGTCTTGCCAGGACCCTCTCCCTCTGGAGGGGGGACCTCCATGCCTCTATTCCGCCCCATCTCTCCTTCCCCGATCTGTGCTTTGGGGCTCTTGGATCCGAGGTTTTCGGAGCTGGTAGCTCGGCACCGACGGTTCCTCCAGCCTCGACTCTGGCTGTTACCCTGAGTTCCTCGGATTCGACTTGTTCAGATCCAAGTGACTCTCGGAGCCACGGACAGGGAGTTGGACCCAGGGGAATGGATTCTTTGGCTCTGACCTTTTCGGATCTGATCCATTCCCTTGGACCTCAGGCTACCCTGGCTTCAGCTCCGGTCCCCGCTTCGGATCCGGGGAGGGCTTCTCCCTTGGCCTTCGAAGTGGTGGAGAGGGTTCTCTCCCAGGGATTGAGACCCCAGCCCATCCCCTCAGATACCACCCAGACCCCCCCTGGATTTGGTGATGACTCTCTTCATCCTGTCTCAGGGACAGCCCGTGCCAGAGGATCCCCAGGTTCATTTCCCTGAGGAAACCCCTGCGGCTCATGAATCCCCTTCTGAAAGTCCCACTGAAGAGGGTCACTGTAAGCGCAAGTGCAAAAGGAGGCACTTGAACTCCCCTCCCCCCCGAGTCCCTCACTACGGACACTGACTTAGATGAAGGAGGAGGTTCCCCCAGGTCACCTCCTGAAGACGTCTCCTTTGGAGAAATTATGGAGATTCTCTGCCAGATGGGAGGTTGGTCAGCCCCAAAACCTTCTGGGGATGAGTTAGTGTTCCTGGAGCCTTTGGCATGGGCCCATCTACTTCCTGAGTGTCCCCACCAGTGGACCCTTTGGTGGACCTCATTACCACGAGGGCATGGAAGGAGCCTGACACCGTAGAGCCCATCCTCAAACACCCTGATAAGGTTTTATCTCCCCCTTCTGACAGACAACCTTGATCGAAAGGAGCCCCAGTTGATACTATGTTGGTTGCAGGGGCCACAAAGAAGGAACTAACACAGGAGAGTTCCTAAGTCCACCCTCCAGACAAGGAGTCCAGGTCGGTGGATAGGTTTAGGAAGCGCGTCTACTCCTCAGCGACCTTCTCTATCCATGCTCTGAATTATTTGGCACATGTGATTCGGCTTCAGCGAGATCTTGCTTCAGAATTTGCTGAGTCGCCCCCAGTGTCTTTATCGCCGCAGGACAGACAGTTGTTCTCGGCGAAAATGCTACTCTGAAGTCAGTCTCAAACACGTCAATGCGACTCCTTTCCCATGCCACGGAAGGAGCAGCTAGGGTGGTTGGGACAGGTATAGTCATGAGGCGTCATGCCTGGCTCAGGTTGTGTCAGTTCGCGGACCCTTTCAAGCCGTCGTTTATCAACGCACCCTGTGACGGTTCTTCCCTTTTTGGGAAGACAGTACATGGCACACTTGTCCAGAGCCAAAAGGACGGGAAGACTTTGTCTGCCGTCAGAGTCTGCTTCTCTAGCCCTCAGCGGTCCTTCTCTAGCAATCAAAGAGGGCAGAAGAAGATGTGGTTCCAAAAATCACAGTTTTTCCGGGATTCTCAGGACAGCTATTCCCCCAGAGGCAGAGGGGCACAGGATCGACACCGACCCAGAGGTAGAGGGGGTCCCAGGAATTTCGGGTCTAGGGAACCCTTTTCTGATAGACCCAGTCAGCAGCCCTGAGGGGTTGCCTGACTGTCCTACTCTGAAGGCAGTCGGGGGACGATTGTCCTTACACCCAGCTGCATGGGAGTCCATTACGACAGATCGCTGGGTTTTACAGATAATATCCAGAGGTTACTCTATCCCATTTGTTGCCCCTCCAAACATTACAAAACACCTCCCGGATGTTCCAACCTGCTCACAGGGAGGCCGCAGCTTTAGAGGTTTCAAAGCTGCTTCTCAAACGAGCCATCGAACATGTCCCCCCCCGATCTGTCCGGATTAGGCATCTACTCAAGGTTCTTTTTGGTGCCAAGAAAGACGGGGACCTCAGGCCCATTCTAGACCTGTCAACATTAAACCTGTCGGTAGCCAAACAGAAATTCCGGATGGTCACCCTACAGTCCATTCTACCTTATCTACGAGAGTGCAACTGGATGTGCTCGTTAGACCTCCAGGATGCTTACTACCACATCAAAATACACAGAAGCTCCAGGAGGTTTCTGCACTTCCGGCTGGTAGCCAGTCATTTTCAGTTCAGAGCCCTACCTTTTGCTCTCACCACAGCCCCCAGGGTGTTCACCAAGGTAATGGCAGTTGTAGCGGCTCACCTGAGGCTTCAAGGTATTCAGGTGTTTCCATACCTGGACGACTGGCTCTTCGCAAGCATCACTTGTGTCTGGCCCGAGATTATTTAATTTGGTTGGCAGATCTACTGGGAATTACAGTCAGTGTTCACAAATCCCATTTGCAACCAGTACAAGTTCTAGACATCATTGGGGGCATGGCTAGATACTTTGCAGATAAAGGTATTCTTAACTCCAGACAGGATCCTACACCTCAGGTGCCACATAGCTCAGATAGCGAACTCCAAGTCTCCAAAGGCGAGCGAGGTTCTCCGGGCTCTTGGCTCCATGGCTGCCGCCATATTGATTCTCCCTTGTGCGCACCTTCACATGCGGGTTCTTCAATGGACTCTGGCTGTTCAATGGTCTTGGCTAGACCTGCCCATGGAATTTCCGATCAAGATCAGTCACTTCTTCAGGACGTCTCTTCTTTGGTGATTAAGTTCACCGGAGATATCAAAAGGACGCCCCTTCACGTCATCTCCAGTCCAAGCCACAGTGACCACGGATGCCTCCCAACTCGGGTGGGGGAGACACTGTTTGAGAAGGACAGTCCAAGGCACTTGGTCCCAGTCAGAGACCAAGTTGCACATAAATGTTCTAGAGATGAGGGCAGTGCTTTTAGCGTTGGAAGCCTTTCACGCAGTCCTCCCTCTCGGATTGATTGCAATTCAGTCAGACAACATGTCGGTTGTCTGGTATATCAACAAGCAGGGGGGATCCAGATCCTACCCCCTATGTCGCGAGGCCATGAGAGTGTGGGAATGGGCGATTTCCACCAGTCAGTTTCTGATAGCAACGCATATCCCAGGGTGCTCCAACATTTTAGCAGACAGATTGAGTCGGGCCATTCTGATGCCATACGAATGGTCTCTGAAACAGTCAGTAGCGGAGATCTTCCTTGCATGGGGTCAGCCTTACTGCGATCTCTTCACATCTCCTTCCAACGTGAAGTGCAATGAGATCTTCGCTCTGATTCCCTCACCAGGGGATGTCCCCAGAGATGCTCTATTCCATGCTTGGCCCCCCGGGCTTCTGTATGCTTATCCACCATTGCCACTCATTCCGAAGTTTCTTCAGAAAGCTTGCTGACTACGGTGCAAAGTGATCCTCATTTTCCTGTTCTGGCCTCGTCAGGTTTGGTTCTCATTCCTTTGGTCTCATCTCTTAGCTCCCCTGTGGGTTCTGGATCCCTGCCCGGATCTAATCTCCCATCCATTGGGGGCATGTTTGCCTGATCTGGGCAGCCTCAAGCTGACAGCCTGGTTGCTGCAGTTCTGTTAATTGCCAGGACTCCCGGTCTTTCATCCCCAGTAAAATCCATTCTAGTGGCTTCTCTTAAAGACTCCACTAGGAAACTTTGTTGCAGTAAATGGAAGCACTTTTCCATTTGGGCCTCACAAAAAAAAATAGATCCCTTTACAGCCCCTGTTCCAGCAGTGTTGGACTTCCTGTCTGGTATCTTTCAGCAAGGAGCTAGTTCCTCCACAGTGAAAGTACAATTGGCAGCCATTTCCAGTTTTCACGTTGGTGAAGACAACATGGCCTTAGCCTCCTCTAGGCTGTGTAAGGCTTTTCTTAAAGGTACTTTTCTGTTACAGCCACCTGTCAAGGATTCAGTGCCTCATTGGGACCTTACTTTTGTTTTACAGGCATTGGTGGCTCCTCCTTTCGAACCTGCAGCTTTGGTGGACTTGAAATGTTTGTCCTGGAAGACCGCTTTCCAAGTCGCCATTACATCTGCTAGGAGGGTTTCTGAGCTTCAAGCTCTGTCTGCCATGCCTCCGTATTTGGTCTTCTATAAGGATAGGGTCTCCCTCCGTACTAACCCTTCCTTCTTACCTAAAGTGGCATCTGAAGCAAACATAAACCAGCCCATTAATCTGCCCGTTTTCTTTCCTAACTTCCAAAATAAAGGTGAATACAAATTCCATTTGTTAGATGTTCATAGACAGCTTCATTTTTATCTTCATAGAATGAAGTCTTTCCGCAAGACTGACCAATTGTTTGTTTCTTTTTTCAAAGCATTTATGGGAAAAGCTATTTCTAAAGTTTCTTTGGCCAGATGGATAATTCTTTGTATTTCACATGCCTACAAAGCAAAAGGTTTCTCTCCTCCTGGTATTGTTAAGGCTCAGTCTACCAGGTCCATGGCGACGTCTGTTGCCTTTTGGTCTAGGGTGCCTTTGGATGATATTTGTGCAGCACCAACCTGGGCCAATTCACATACCTTCATTTCCCATTACAAATTAGATCTGATTTCGAGGGGTAGAGCATCCTTTGGCTCTGCGGTGCTCAGGAATATCCTTCCATAAGGGCCTCCCAGGATTGGAGTAGCTGGGGTCTCTGTCCCACAGGTTGCAGATAAAATGAAAACTACTTCAGGTAAAGAAGTTATGTACTCACCATAACGTTCCATCTGAGTAGTTATACTTCATTTTTCTGCAACATTCCCTCCCTCCATCCATCCCTCAGACCTTGTCCTGTCTTTTCAGGATTGGTTTATTGGGTTGAGTTGCTTATGTTTTTAGTTGCAGCAAACTCGATCTGAGGGAAGATAGGAGATGGTAGGGCATTACGGTTAAGGGGAGGAGCTCGGAGTTTGGAGCAGATGCTAGAAAAAAAAGTTGCTGACTCGGATCCGTCTACCCACAGGTTGCAGAAAAATTAAGTATAACTACTCAGATGGAACGTTATGGTGAGTACATAACATCTTTTTCCCAGATCTCTTACGCCTTCTGTCTTTAATGGACAACCATTGATGTGGTAATTCATGGGAACCAGGATTTTCCCAAAGGGGATGACGACACATTATTTGGCATTGAGCTTAAGGCCATGGTTCTGACACCAGTCTTTGGTCTCAGTGAGGCCTTTCTGTAGGATGTCAACATCACTTGGGGAGTTAATAATAGTTGCCAACTTGCAATCATCTGCGAACTTTGTCAGCCAGAGTCCCTTCTTGTTGGCCTGGACTTCAGAGAAGTAGATACCAAACAGGAGAGGACCCAGTACTGAACCCTGTGGGACTCCACTCGTGACTGGTCAGCAGTCTGACTTGGAGTCCGCTATTTTCACACTGTGGGTTCTATCTGTGAGCCAGTTTGGAGCCCACCTAGTGATATAGGGATTGATACCTAGCTTACTGAGTTTTGCTATGATTCCTGAGTGGGGAAATGGTATCAAAGGCCTTGGCCAGATCAAGGTAGGCTGTGTGAACCACCTTGCCTTCATCCACAGCTCTGGTGACTGATTCTAAGAAGTCGACCAAGTTGAGCAGGCATGATCTAGCCTTTACAAAGCCAAACTGTGTGGGATCCAGAGTTTGGAGATTCCCTATATCCTTGTTTATTAGGTCCATGATGATGCGTTCCATAGCTTTGCATATCAGACTTGTTAGGCTAATGGGGCGATACTTCCCAGGGTCTGTAGTCAGTCGTCTTTTGTGGAGAGGGATGACTGTAGCAGTGCGCCATTCAGTAGGGACAAAGCCTGAGGTGAGGCTCTGATTCAATAGGGCACACAGGTGAGGTGCCAGTTCACTCTGTAGTTCATGTAGAACACAGCCAGGGATATTGTCAGGTCCCGTAGAAGCTGTATTCTTGGCCTTGGATAGTGCTGTTTTAACCTGTTATGTGATAAGTCCTTTGGGAGGTGAGAGAGGGTATAGTTGGCAATGAGTCTGTCGGCCAGTATATTGACAATATCTGTTGGCTTGGTATAGGAGGTACCATTGTGCAGTAGCTCAGAGCAAATCTGACTATTGCCATGGAGATTATTTACATAACTATAGAAGACCTTGTGGTTGTCTTTACTATCTGCCGCAATTCTTTTTTCATAGCTAGCTTTAGAGGATTTGATGAGGGATCTCAACTTTTTGTTGAGGCTGATAAGGTAGTTTTTCCAGTCTTGGGACTTCACCTTATTCCACATCAGTTTCCTCCTTCTGTTGTAGAGTTTGTTTATGGCAGGGGACCACCAGATTGGCTTCCTATTTTTGGAGGAGAGTGTCTTGGTTCTTTTGGGTATGGCGAGATCCATGCATTTGTGTACATGTTCGTACAGTGCATTGGTGTATGATTCGGCAGTCATGCAACTATTCTCCATTTGCATGGGTGCTGTGAAGTTAGCCATCTTTGTTTTTAGGAGCCCAAAGTGAGCTTTGGAGAAGTGTTTGATGGTTGTTACCTTTGCGAGGGTTGGGGGGTGGGAGGGATGTGGATTTCCAAGGTGATTAATTTGTGGTCGGATCTAACCAGGTTCTGATTAGTCACCCCACCTACACTTTACCTAACTATATCGTCCAAGGCTGCTGTCACCGGGGGGGGGGGTGCTATAATAAGGAAGTACCTATCAGACTTGTAACTTTCTGTAACCTGTTTATTTCATTGATCTTAAAATATCTGTCCATCTCTGTTAAATCAAGCAACTCTTTAGGGTTACCACCTGTCCCAATTTGTGAGGGACAGTCCCTCATTGGGCAGTTGTGTCTTGCAAAAAAATTGGAAAATGGCAAATGTCCTGAGATTTTAGGACAAAATTATTTCCTATATTTTATGTAATAGTTGCATAAAACATTTATTCTGCATCTGAAACACCTAAATTTTATAAGAAACAGAATAAGCAACTAAAATGCTACAAGAATAAGCTTTTATTTAGGCAAAAAAGTGAAGTTCTGTCCTTAGTGTTGTCCGTGGGTATGTTTTGTCCTGCAAAATTTGATGTTTGTACCAAAAATGTCCCACTTTGGGCATTTGAAAAGGTGGCAACCCTACAACTCTTCCCTTGCATCATTTTCTTTAGACTGCAGATACATTCTTTGCTGACTGCAGGCATTCTACAAAAAGCTCCAGAACATTTTCATGTGACATATGTTCAACTGCACCCTGATTCATCTGTTGCTATTTTATATGGGAACTCATTAGCCTACCACTCTGTAACAGTGATCAGAGTTGCCACTGTTTCCTGCTCCTTCCCTTGCTGTGCAACTCCAACTGAACTTGTGTACTGGTTTTCTACTAAGGCTCCAGATCATCTTCATGTAATAAGTGATCAGATGCTTTCGGTTATATCTGTTTTTCCTTAATTTAGGGACTCGGTTTTCCATCATGCTGAGATGTTACCAGAGTTGGATTTTCTTCATTAAATCCTTCACTTTGCAGGTAATCCATATTTTCCATATCTAGATGCCTTTGCCTGTATTTCTCTTCAGGTATCTTTAGAGCTGCTTTTTCGTATTGATTTAGTTTTGCTTTCTCCTTTGTAGAAATATTGTACCATATCAGATCTCTCTCTTGCCTATGTCCATGTTTCTTTTTTATACCTTTCAAAAATCTTTAGGTTTTGTTCTTAATATTTTCACACTTCATGTGTCACTTTTTTTTCTAAGTGGTTCAGAGTATCTTTGTCTATGTAGTTTTTTATGGATCTGTTGTATTATTGAACAGAAATTTGCATTTGAAGCTTTTGGCAGTTTTTCTTGTGCAAGTGTTTTTCTTTCCTCTAATTTTTCTCTTAATCTTTTTGAATATCTTCTATATGGAAATTTTAGGCTTCTTGCATAATGGTAACAATACACAATTTCTTCCTTATCCTAAATAGTCCACCCTGTCATTGTTGTGGTTGTCTTGTGCTATCTCCAGTAAATTGAATTCTGTGTTTAAATGTGTATCTACCCCACTGGTGTGGTTCTTGGGTAAAAATTGTCTGTGGACCAGCCCATGATAGTTGTAAATTTCAGCACAAAGAAATCCTGCCAACCATGTAGCGGAAAACTGGTAAGTCCTTAAGGGGTTATATGCATATATTCCATGGGCCTCCTTTGCAGGAGATTAAGGTATTACATACAGAAGACTTTAGCTTTGCTGGGTCTTTCTTGGAGATTTTACTGATGTATATACACATTTGCATATGTGTGTTTATTCTAAAAATCTGTGTGTGCTTGTGTGTGTGTGTGTGTGTGTATATATATATATATATATATATATATATATATATGGTCACTGTTGTATTATCGAAAACACAATCCATCGAATTGTCTTTCTGTTAATACACTTTAGCAAAAGTGCATATTGTCGACTATGCACTTTCGCTAAAGAAATCAACATAAAAAAAAATAACATTAAATAGTGTTATGCAGGGGGCAAGTCCCCTGTATCCCACACCCCCCTACTTTATTATTCTCACTCCGAGATCGCACTACAGTGGGGAAAAGGTAATATTACCTTATCCCCACTGTACCACAATGTCAGCGATAGCGTCGTTAGTTATAAATCAACACTATATGTTGATTTACAACTAACAGTGCATGCAAACTGCATGCTTTCTTTAATTTCCCACTCCCCATTTAGCAAAAGTGCATTTTCGATAAAATGCACTTTCGCTAAATTGTGTCTGCTGAAACACGGTTTCGCTAAACCATGTTTTGACATTGTGACAGTGACCCATACATATATATATATATATATATATATATATATATATATATATATATGTATATATATATATATATATATATATATATATGTATATATATATATATATATATATGTATATATATATATATATATATATATATATATATATATATATAGATTATATATATATATATATATATATAGATATAGATATAGCTATGTATATGTTTATATATGTATATATTTTTAAGTGTATAATATGATTTTTTTTATTTAACGTGAGCAAAAATTGTTCAAATATGCACTAAATGGACTTTCCTGGTAAACACAAAGCAAATAAATAAAATAAATAATAATAAAAAAATATATATTGAAATGCCTCTAATCAAAAAGCAAGCACATAATGAACATTCCCCTACTACTTAAATATACCAAGTCTGAGATAGCACTATAGTATGGACAGGGTATAACCCCCCCCCCCCACACACACACACACACACACTTTAATCTCACACAAAAACGTTATCAGAATTGTCTGAACAACTGAATAACCAATTGTTTGTGCCACCACTTTCCTCCATTAGACCACCTGAACTTTTGACCATTTGAATGTAACCCACTTATATATGCCCTTACGTCGTTATATTCACTACTGCAGTATTCATTACATATGGGATTCCCTGCCATGGAAGCCCGACATCTGACCAGTCTGCCAAAGCCTGCCGTTGCTTTAAGGTATGCTGAATGCCAGCCAAGTGCTCCTCATGTAGCGCAGGGAATAAAGGTGACGTTCAGGCATACCATCCTCAGAACAACTTTGCCTCCAGTCCGAACACTGTTTCTTACTGTCGGCCTGTTTGTCTACGTCCATGTTTTGCCATTTTTACTGAATTTTTATGATTATTCCAGTTTGCTAAAGTCCTCACCTTTGCAGATAAGTACCCAGTTGGGGTTTTGTTCTATTTCTTGAATTTTTTGTGCTCTTTGGGGTTAATGTCATCCAGGAAGGGTAAATGCCAGTGTGGGAGACAGATTCCATGTAAAGGACACCACGATAAGTGCCTTTTTTGGCTAGGAGCATTTCACGACCGTACTTCTTGTTTGATTTGTCAGGCATTCATCATGAAAACCCTTTGTAGTAGGCTTTCTTCCCTTTCATTGTATCTTGAGAACCAATGTCTTAAGTTTTGTGCTAAAGATACAATGGAAGGAACTTCCTGCCCCAAGAGTCAACAGTCAGAGAAGAAGAAAGTGATAAAGGTAAGACCAGAATCTTCCCTGTCCAGCCTCTGCGGGTGTTTCTCCCAATGTTGTTATAAACCCAGAGTCTCACCTGGCTATGTGGACAGATTTCTCTGCTGTGTCCGGGTTGGAGGCCAGAGAGGATCTGGCAGGCAGCACGTCCGATTAGGCTTTGCAGGTGTCTGTTTTGGATGTTCAGGGGGAACCATGGCTGATTGTTTCCAAGGGGTGAATGGGGGTTCCGCAGATTCTTATTAGGGAAGATGTTCCTACTATGGTTGTTGAATGCAGTCTTAAGTAAGAGCCTTCTCAGTTTTCAAGGGTGGACATTCCCTTAAAAATGAAAGAGAAAACTAAACATGTTTCTTCTACTTCTAGGGATTCACAGAGTGAGTGGTAGGCCTTTACTCAGGGGTTATTTAATGCTTTACTGTCATTAAGATCTCCTCAAGGGGTTTTGGTTCCTGGTCTTTTTCTCCACTTAAAAGGCCCAGGGAACTGAATTTTCTGAGGAAGAGCTGGACTGTGATGAAGAATCCCTTACGTATTCTAATCAGATTCCTTCTCTTTTGGACTGTGGGTCAGAGAAAGAGGAATCTAATAGTCCTGATACTCCTTCTGAGGAAATTTCCTTTGGGGACTCGGTCTCTAGGATGATGAATTTTTTTTTTAAGTGGGATTGTGTTCAGGTCTTTGATATCCATAAGAGGTACTATAAGTTACTGCAGATGGAATCTCCTAAACCTGCGGCTATTCCTCCTGTTGTGGCTGCTTTACTAGATGTCACCATAGGTAAAATCCAGTGCCATTTCCTTGCAAACTATAGGTCCCCCTGTAGGACCCAGTAATACCATGTATTTAAACTTATTGGGTTGGATGGTTAGTGTTTCTAGTACCATATTCATGGCTGACTTTAATTACCCCACTATTAATTGGGAATCCTATATGAAACCAAACGTACATGTACAGAGATATGTGGATTTTGTAAACACAAACTCTCGGGAACAGATATTGAATACCCCAACCAGGGGTGCAACCATACTGGATCTGGTCCTCACTAATATGAGAGACTGCAGCACACCCCCTCCTGTAGTGCCTTTCCTGGCAAGGTCAGACCACAAAATGGTCTCCTTTGAAGTAAAAATAAAACCTGGACCCCCAGCTAAACCTGAAATATTCAGGAACTATTATAAGGCTAACCGAGTCTATATTGGATGCTCGAACATTTAAAAGTTCTAGTGTCATATGGTCGACACCATATGATCAAACTTTTAAAAGTTCGAACATCCAAAAAAAAAAAACCCAACATAAATAACCTACCTGAACGGGGCAAGCCCCCTGCACCCCCACCCCCGCTCTTTAAATATACCAATTCTGAGATCGCACTACAGTGCAGAAAAGGGAAATCTTCCCATTCTGCACTGTACAGAAATCTCCGTTAAAACATTCAAACTTTCAAAAGTTCAGTCATATGGTGTCGACCATATAACACTCGAACTTTTGAAAGTTCAAGCATCCAATATAGACCCGGTTAACTTCCTGCTATTAAGTGAGATCCTGGCAAAATTTCAAGCCCCCATAAACCCTGAGATCACTGCTGCCTATTCAGAACTGTTCACACCCTGTGCAAGTATGTTAATAGCTGCATAGAGGCAGCTGTATCCACCAGGAAGAGGTACAGAACTCCAGAATCAAGTCACCCTGGTGGAATCACAAAATCAATAGGCTGTGTAACAGGAGGAAGAAAATCATAGCAAAAATTAAGAGATGCAGCACCCGGAAGGATAAAAGCACTCTCATCAAACTAAACAAACATCTTAGGACAGATGAAGTCTACCAAAACCAAATTTGAGGTAAGTTTGGCCTCCCAGGCCAAGGATAACCACAAATAATTCTTTAGCTATGTCCACAACCTCAAAGGCAAAACACAATTGTGTGCAGAGCTCATTGTAAATGGAGCCATCTGTACTGAACCAGAAAATATAGCAAACCTCCTTGGCTGATAAATTCAGCTCCAACTTTACCCCTCTCCCCCCCAACCCTCCCTCAGGAAATATCATCAAATATAACTCCCCCTACTATCACCAGGGAACAGGTCCTTAATGCTCTCTCTAAGACCAAGAACACTGCATCAGTAGGCTCAAACAATATCCCAGGATGCCTTCTAAATAGCATGAAATATTACCTATCAGAACATCTGGAATTACTATTTAACTATAATCTCCAAACACGCTTTGCGCCTCATGAATGGAGAAAGAGAATAGTCATCCCTCTGCACAAAGGTGGGACATCTACAGACCCATAAGTTTTACTAGTCTTGTATGTAAAGTCATGGAAAGAATTATTATGGAAATGATCAACAGAGCTATAGTAAACCTCCAAACACTGGACCCAACCCAGTTTGGTTTCGTCAAGGGCAGGTTATGACTGCTCAACCTGGTGGACTTCTTTCAGAAGGTCACCAAAACAATGGATGAGGGCAAAATCATTCACACTGCTTACCTTGACCTGGCCAAGGCATTTGACACAATATCCCACCCGGGCATGGTCAACAAACTCAAGAAATTGGATACAAACCTGTATGTCACCTATTGGACAGCCAGCTGGCTGACAGGCAGGACCCAGGAAGTTAGAATTGGGGACTCCACCTCAGAAAGAGGCCAGCTACAAGTGGAGTCCCCTAGGGATCAGTCCTTGGACCGCTCCTTTTTGTCATTTGCTTCTCAGAAGTCAAGGCCAATGTCAGTGGTCTCTGGCTTACTAAATTTGCAGATGATTGCAAATTAGGAGCCATCATTGAATCTCACACTGACACAGATGTTCTCCAGGAGGGGCTGAAACAGACAGACAACCAGTGTCAGAGCCATTGACTAAAACTAAATGGCAAGAAATGCATAATAGTATCCTTTGGGAAGTCATCTATTCCTGGTAACTATCATATTGACAACACACCCTTCGAGTTAACCCAGTAGTCAGGGATTTACGGACACACATAGATAGTAATCTAGACTTTAACCATCATGTGTCTACAGTGGTGAGGAAATCATTTGTTGCGCAACTTGTAAATAAAGTTATGGCATGTAAGTCCAAGGAAGTCATTGTTCCACTGTATTCTGCATTCATCAGACCTGTCATTGAGTACAGTGCCTCCTTTGGTATGTACCTAACCAGGCACAGAGAGTTCCTCACTAAAAGAATACAGAGCATAAGTAAAATGTCCTATGCAGACTGCTTCAAGACCTTATCCCTATATTCTGTCTCCTACAGGCTTTTGAGGGGAGATCTATGTCTGGCATACAGGGCATTGTCAGACCCTATTCTGATGGACCTCCTGCATATCCACAAAACAGCACCAGAATTACCCATTCTAAAAACTTAAACCTTGCCTGTGATTTACATAAGACCTGGTGGAGAGATAGGTATGTATCCAGAGACTACCGCTTGTATGGAACAGTCTCCCCATCCATGTGAAGCAGAGTTCCTCCATAACCCAGTTCAACTGCAACTTGGAGAATTGGATGGGAAACCAGAAATTCATCCCTGGTTTGGCACCTGTGTCTCTAATGGACACAGGTAACCTGTAAATGCTTCATCTCCCATGCCCATGCTTACACTTATCAAGGGTATCAGAACTAGGCTAGGCTTAAAAAGGCCCTTGTGGTCATTAGCCTAGTAAACACCTATGAACCTATGTTTTTTTCAAATGCCTCTAAAGCTCCTGATTCTCTGAACCCTGCTCCCAAGAAGCCCAATACGTTTTATAGGGTGCCTGAGGATTGTTCCATTTTTGTTCAAATGCCCTGCTGCTGGCCCCTCTGTGATGTCTGTAGCCTCTGATAAGCCATCTCAGTTGCTTCCTTCATCCAAGTTAATGCCTTCTGACAAGGACAGCAGAACCATGGACAGGTTGGGTAAGAAGGTTTATACTTTGGCTACCCTAGCCTTTAGGGCAATTAATTACCAGACCCATATATCTAGGTATGTGTTGGCTCTTCTTTCTCAGGCTTGTCAGCTTTTTTCTGATCTTTCAGACTCAGAGAGTAAATCTTCTGCTCTTTCCTTGCTAGGGACTACCTTTCAAATAGGTTGTCCTTCGATCAAATGTAGTTATGATGCAGCAGATGCCTCTTCTAGAGCTGTTGTTTTTGGTTCAGTAATGAGGAGATATTCTTGACTTAGGCTTCAACTTTTACCTGATGATATTAAGACTAAGTTGATAGAAGCTCATCTGGATAATACATTTTTGTTTGGGGAAGCGGCTGCTGGTTTAAGTCTCTTCAGGACAAGGGGAAAGCCTTACAGGAGCTTAAACATGTGTTTGTTTCCCCTGTGCCTAAGCTTCAGAGAAGCTACCCTTCTAAGCCAGCCTTTGTTTGTAGGCAGTCTTGCCTTCCTGCTAAAGGTAAAAAGGGTTGTAAATGGGCTCCTCCTGCTAAGGCCACTCAGACTGCAGGGTTCTCTTTCTCTTCCAGTTTGGCTTTGCATCGCCCAGGATTCTTGGGTTTTGTCAGTCATTCATCAGGGGTACTTCATGGTGTGGATATCCCATCCTCCTTTTATGGGCATTCTTCAGCCTCCTTGGGAACAACTTCGTTTTTTCCCAGATATTCTTTAAGAGCTCTTGTCTTAGGATACTATTCAAGAGATGCCTGTGTCCCAAAGGGGGAAGGGGTTTTATTCAAGGATGTTTCTAATGGCCAGAAAAGATGGTACTTGGAGACTTGATTCTAGATCTCTCTCATCTAAATAGTTTTCTGAAGGTGCTTTCCTTTCAGATGTTGATCCTTCAGATTCTGTTTCCTGTCTCGCTCTGTCAGGCCTTTCTGGTGTCTCTGGATCTGAAGGATGCTTATCTCCATATTTTAATCCATCTTCTTTTCAGGAAGTTTGTGCATTTCTCTTTTCCTTCCTGGCATTTTCAGTTCTGTGCTTTGCACTTTGGCCTTTCTACTGCCCCAAGAGTGTTCACCAAATGCTTCGCTTCTGTGATTGTTTTTTGCAGGCTTCAAGGGATCCAAATATTTCCTTACTTGGACTACCTGCTGATTCAGGCATCCTCTCCGGAGGTCCTTTTGCAAAATCTTCATTTTACGATTTCTCTTCTTCAGAGGCTGGGGTTTATGATAAATTTCAAAAAATCTTCTCTGACTCCTTCTCAGGATCATGTTTTTGTGGGATGCAGGATTCACACAGTGCCAGTGCTGGCATCCCTGCCTCCTCCAAAGGCGATGGCTGTCATTTCTTACTTTCAAATTCTTCTTCCCCTGGCCACCATTACAGCCAGAGAAATTCTGAGAGCTCTGGGTTTCGTGGCTTCCACCACTCCTATGCTTCCTCTGGCCAAACTCCACATGAGGAAGATCCAGTGGTTTCTGAAGTCAGTGTGGCTTCAACATGCGCATCCTCTAGACTTTACAGTTCCTCTTTTTCCTTGTCTCAAGAAGAAACTTCTCCAATGGATTCAGCAATTGTCTGTGAATCCAGGGCTCCCTTTTTATTCCCCTCTTCTCTCTCAGGATCTGTTCACAGGCACTTCAGATATAGGATGGGGAGCAACTTTTGGCTTCCTGAAGGTACAGGGAGTGTGGTCGCCTCGTCAGCAGAAGGAGCACATCAATGTCAAAGAGATGACAGTGCTTACGTTAGCTCTTCTGGCCTTTCATCCTCTTTTCTCTCCAGGGCCTCTCAAGGTATTCACAGACAATACTACAGTTATGTGGCATATCAACAAACAGGGGGGGAACAAGATCTTACTTCCTTTGCCAGCTGGCACTTCTGGTATGGGTTATGGCTGCCTTAAGTATGTAATGACTCTTCAGGCAGTTTATATTCCTTCAGATCAGAACAATGTGGCAGACACTCTGAGCAGGTCCTTCACTCAATCCCATGAATGGATGCTTCACAGGGATGTATTTCTGGACATTATTCACCAGTGAGGTACTCCATAAGTAGATATATTTGCCTCCCCTCTGAACAATCATCTTCCTCTGTTTTGTGCCATAGTCCCAGGTCCTCTGGTATGGAAGGTGGACGCCCTCTCATTTTCTTGGAAATGGCTGTTTTTTTAATGCATTCCCTCCCCTTCCTCTCATTCCGGAAGTCCTGTTCAAGATTCAACAGGATGCCCCCAAAATTTTGTTGGTGACTCCCTTTTGGCCACAACAGCACTGGTTCCCTCTAATTTTGCATCTAGCCAAGGGCAATCATCACAAGTTACCTCACAGGATGGATCTACTCACACAAGACAAGGGATCTCTCATCCAACCCCACCTGTCCACTCTTCAACTGACACTATGTGTGATAGAGTTTTGATTCCTCATAAACACCTTTTTTTCTGAGGATGTGCTGCAGGTTCTGCAGGAGGCAATGAAACCTACTAATAGGAAATCCTACTTATCCAAATGGAAGAAGATTCTATTTGGTGTCTGTCTCGTAACCTGGAGCCACTTACTGTGGATGTTCCTTTGGTTCTTTCTTATTTGTGTGAGTTGCTCAATGATGGTTTGGCCTGTTCTTCTATTAAGGCCGACTTATCAGCTCTTTCTGTTTGTCTGCCTTTAACTCCTCTTTTACCCTCTAGATTTGAGGCTAAGCAACTTCTTAAAGGCGTCCTTAATATTAGACCTCTCAGGAAACCTCTTCCTCCTCCCTGGGATCTTAATTTTGTTCTGCAGAAAGTGACTCGGACTCTTTTTGAGCCTGCTGTTATAGCTTCCTTGCAACATTGTTCTTGGAATACAATTCTTTTGTTAGCTCTTACTTCTGCCAGACAGGTGTCAGAGTTGCAACCCTTTATGGCTTGTCCACCTTTTTTGATATTCCATGAGGATCAGGTGTCCTTGCGTACAACTCCTTCTTTTATGCCTAAGGTGGTTAATGAGTGGTCACTTAATCAGTCTATTAATTTGCCTACTTTTTTTCCCTCTCCGCAATCTGACAGTGAGAGGATGCTGCATACTTTGGACGTGCATAGACAACTTGGATAAGACTAAAGCTATCAGAAAATCTGATCACTTGTTTGTTTCCTTTCATCCTAGGTCTGTAGGATTAGCTGTTTCTAAGCAAACTAACTATTTGTACTTGGATTTCAAAGGCTATTTGTTTTTGTTACACTTTTCATGTCAAGAGCCTTCCTTCTTCTGTAAAGGCTCATTCTACTAGAGCTGTGACTTCTGGTGCTTTTCTCAAGGGCTTAGACACTAATTCTATTCTTGAAGCAGCTACCTGGACTTCTGTGCATAGTTTTGCCAAATACTACAAATCGGATGATATCTCCAGAGCTAGAGTGGGTTTTGCTAATGCCATTCTTCATGGCTTCTTAGAGGGCTGTACTCCTGCTTCCTAATCCCAAGTTTCTTCTTGAGCTTTGGCACTCTCCCATGCGTAATGAATACTGCAAAGCTGAATGTAAGGACATAGTACAGTTGTGTAAAATCTTACCATAACAGTAGATGTCCTTGCCTTCACCGCTGCAGTATTCATTACATATGGGATTCCCTGCCATGGAATCCCGATGTCCGGCCGGTCTACCACAGCCTACAGTTGCTTTAAGGTACATTGAACGTCAGCCAAACGCTCCTTATGTAGCATAGGGCATAATGGTGACGTTCAAGTGTACCATCCTCAGAACTGATTTCGCCAGTAGGAACACCATTCCAAGGAAAACCAAAGAGAAGATGCACATCCAGGAAGGAAGAAGACTAGGAGGATGGAGGTAGGTAGTGAATACTGCAGCGGTGAAGACAAGGATATAGTACAGTTGTGTAAAATCTTACCGTAACAGTAGATGTCCTTGCCTTCACCACTGCAGTATTCACTACCTCCCTCCATCCCCCTCACCTTTTTCCTTCCTGGATGTGCAGGTTCTCTTTGGTTTTCCTGGGAATGGTGTTCCTACTGGGGCAATCAGTTCTGGGGGATGGTACACCTGAACATCACCTTTATGTCCTAACCTATGCGAGGAGCATTTGGCTGACATTCAGTGTACCTTAAAGCAACTACAGGCTTTGGTAGACTGGCTGGACATAAGGCTTTCATTGCAGGGAATCCCATACGTAATGAATACTGCAGCAGTGAAGGCAAGAACATCTACCATTATGGTAAGATTTTACACAACTGTACTATATTTATATATATATATATATATATATATATATATATAAAATCTATATCTATATATATATATATATATATATATATATATATATATATATATATATATATATATATATATATAGTTATATGGGTCTACTTTGACCCATCAAGATTGCACATAATCGAATCTCACTTACCCATTCCCACTTGTTCGAAACTACACTAATCCGAAACCATGGACTACCAAAATCCGTTCACTTGGAAAAGAACCACTTGGCCACCACAAATAAAAATTTAAATGAACCAAAACTAAATCCACCTAAGTGGGGAGCTTTGCCCCCCCCCCCACTTTATTCCAACTCCGAGATTGCACTACATTGAAGAAAGGGCAAATTTCACCATGGTGGCCAAGTGGTTCCTTTCCAAGGGAAAGGATTTCGGTAGTCCGTGCTTTCTGATAAGTGTAGTTTCGAACAAGTGGGAATGGGTGTCATTGAGATTCGATTATGTGTAATTTCAATGGGTTGAAGTAGACCCATATATGTGTGTGTGTGTGTGTGTGTGTGTGTGTGTGTGTGTGTGTGTGTGTGTGTGTGTACATATATATATATATAAAACAGTGTGTGGGGGTTTATAGTGTATATATAGTTACGTAAGACAATTTATGAAATTAGTTGCAACTTCTGCTCATTTGCGATAACTGTGTTCATAGGTTGATAGGTTGATAGGTTGATGCTAGGCTATCTGCCCTAGGGCATTTATAAGGCTAACCAGAGTGTGTTTGGCTTTCGCCACCCTTTTAGATTAGTTGACTGTGCCTCTGTATAGTAGGTCACAGAAGGTAGCCCTTTTAAGGTTAGTTTACTGTACCTCTGTCAAGCAGGGACACAGAAGAGATCCCAGGGGTAAACTTACAATCTACCATTCACTCGTCAAGATTTCTCTTGAAGAGGGTCAGTGAGGGGCTCTGCCTAACATGGATTGGGATTTTGTTCCAGAGTGAGGGGAGCCTCTGGGATATGAATCTCTCCCTCCAACATGTCCTATTTATTTCTATGCTGAGGTTCAAGTCCCTGCAGCGTGTAACTCTAAGGGATTTGGATTTCCTGAGGTGAAGCATGTCCATTAATTCTGGGTTGGACATGGCTTTATACGTCAGACACAGATCGCCTCTGAGTAGGCGGTACGCAACTGAGCAGAGCTGGAGTTTCTTTAGCTGAGCTGCATAGGGCATCTGTTTGAGCCCCTTGATCCTCTTGATGAGGTACTTTTGGGGTCTTTCCAGTTGCTGCAGGTGTCGGGTAAGGTACATCCCAAATGGGGCATTGTATTCAATTATGGGCCTGATAAGTGATGAGTAGAGGGGCACAATGACCTCTTTTGATCTAGATGTGAATCCTTTCATGATAAGGTGGGCTATATAGAAGGTCTTTCTAACCTATGTGGTAATTTATGGGCACTTTGTTTTTCCCAAAGGGGATGACTATGCACTTTTTGGCATTTAGCTTTAGGCCATGGCTCTGGCACCAGTTTATCCGTCTCTGTGAGACCCTTTTGGAGGATGTTTGTTTCAGCCGGAGAGTCAATTACGGCACCCAGTTTGCAGTCATCTGCGAACTTGGTCAGCCATAGTCCACCCGTGTTAGCCTGTACTTCTGAGAAATATATACCGAACAAGAGAGGTCCCAGGACTGAGCCTTGTGGGATGCCACTTGTAACTGGTTTAGAGTCTGACATGGCACCTGCTATTCTGACCATGTGGGTTCTACCCTGAGCCGGTTTGCAACCCATCTTGTGACATAGGGGTTAATATTTAAGCTGGTGAACTTATTTATGATGCCCAAGTGGGGTATTGTGTCAAAGGCTTTTGTGAGATCCAGGTAGGCTGTGTGGACTACCTTCCCTTCATCTATGGCTTTGGTAACTGTTTCAAAGAAGTCAACCAGGTTCAAGACGCAAGATCTGCCCTTAACAAAGCTGAACTGGGTAGGATCCAGTGTCTGGTGGTTCCCAATATCTTTGTTTATGATTTCCATGATGATACCTTTGCAGACCAGGCTAATCAGGCTTATAGGGCGATAGTTTCCGGAGTCTGTTGTGGCACCACCTTTGTGGAGTGGGACCACTGTTGCTGTACGCCATTCCTTGGGTACATATCCTGTAGTAAGGCTGAGATTGAACAGTGACTTTATATGAGGGTTTAGTTCTTCTTGGAGCTCATGTAAGACGCAGCCCGGGACACCGGCTGGTCCCATTGATGCTGTGTTTTTTGCTTTGGAGAGGGCAGCTCTCACCTGTGCATCTGTGATCTCAGGAAGGCTACACTCTGTTGGGATAGACATTTGCTCTTTTTGGGGGGAAGGGGGGGGAGTTTGCACTGAACCTTTCTGCCAGGATGTTGGCAATGTCTATGGGTTCAGTGTAGTTTTTGTCGTTTTGCACTAACTCAGAGCATATGTGGGAGTTGCCTCCCAGATTTCTGACATAACTAAAGAAGGCCTTGTGATTATCTTTAGTGTCTTGTGCAATTTTTCTTTCGAAGCTGGCCTTAGATGATTTTATGAGGGATCGTAGTTTCTTGCTAGTACTGATCAGAGACGCCTTCCCTTTTTGGGATTTTGCTCTATCATGTAGTAGCTTTCTCCTTCTGTTGTATAGCTTATTTATGGCCGGGGTCCACCAGACAGGTCTCCTGCTTTTGGAGGAGTGAGTCTTGGTTTTATTTGGGATAGCATGCTCCATGCATTCCTGTAGGTGTCCATAGAATGCTTTTGTAAAGGATTCTGCATTTTGGGCCATATTTTCCACTGGCCCGGGGGCTTTGAAGGATTCCACCTTGGTTTTGAGAAGTGTGAAGTTTGCTTTTGAGAAGTTCTTCACCGTGGTTTCCTTGGCTAGGGGTGGGGACGGAATATGGATGTCCAGTGAGATTAGTTTATGGTCTGATCTTACCAATGAGGGGTATACCTCTGGTGTGGAACATAGAGACCCCATGTTGGTGATGACCAGATCCAATATGTTTTCTCCTCTTGTGGGAGTGGTGACCAGTTGTTCCTTAGCATTAGAGTTTATAAATTCTAGGAACCGTTGGGCGAGGGTGTTTGGGCTTGAGTAGTTTTCCCAATCAATGTTTGGGTAGTTGAAGTCACCCAGTATAATGGTGTTTGGAGAGACCTTCATATTCTCCAGTGTTCTCAGGAAAGCCGAGTGAGGTTCCTGTGTTTGGGAGGGTGGTCTGTAGCAGGCTACAAACTGAAAGGCAGTTTTGCCCACAGTTAGTTGCACATGGATGGTCTCCGATGCTTCGTGCAGTGCCACTAACCTAGAGGTGTGGGTATCTTTGATAAATATGGATACTCCCCCTCCTTTTGTGGTTCGGTCCGAGTTTTGTGGCCGGAAAGCATGGTATGAAGTATAACCTGTTAGTGCTTGGGTGCTCTCGGGAGCCTTGAACCAGATTTCTGTTACTGTACGGATATCGATATTCTCCATACTGAGGAGAGTCTCGAGTGCGGGCATCTTGAGATTTAGACTTCTTACGTTGAGCAGCATTACCCTTAGTTTTTTTTTCTTTGTGTTGTCTATGGAGGTGGGTTTGTCTTTTGAGCCTTGCCTAAAAAAGGCACTATGGGGGAGGCAAGAGCCTTTGCCAGTATTCGAAAACCCAGGGGTGACAGGTGCAAGCCATCCCTAGTGAAGCAACGTGGCTTGTCGAGCATGTCATCCCGGGTTAACAGACACTGGATCCCCTTTGAATGACACAAATACTTTAGCCAATTGTTAAAATTGATCATTTTGTCTTTATACTGTGGAATCATTCTTGGTGAGGGTAAGATGCTACTCAAGGTCAGGGTCATACCGGCCTGGGCTACATGATCAAAGAGCTCCTCTATGTCTTTTTTCATGTAGTCCAGGGAGGTACGTCTCGGGTCATTCACACCAGCATGGACAATGACGGAGTCATATTTGTACTTGCTTTGGAGTGACCTGAGTGCTTGTGTTATGTGTCAGATCTTGGCACCCGACAGGCAGCTTACAGTGACCTTCTCCTTGTTCAGCCTGGTGAGTGGGACCTCAGTGTCTTACAATAGAGTCACCTATTACAAGTGTATTAGGATTGTTGTTTAGCCTTAAGGGCTGTGACTGTGTGGCACACTGACTTTGTGAGCTATGTGCTATGTGGGTATTGTTTCGTGGTAGGGGTTGCTTGGATGTCTGCTTTGGAGGTCTCTGCTGCTTAGGCAGATATTTATTTAGAGCCTCCGAGTATGTTTTTGTGTGTTTATGTGTTTGGTTTACTGATGCGATAGGTCTATGTGAGACTTGATTTGTGGTGTGTATGGTTACCTTCTCCTCCTGACAGGCTGTGCCAGTACTGGGTTGAGAGTGCCTAGCCTCCAGTTTGGCTATATAGTTGCATCTCTCACATATATTTGAGCTTGTTGGGAGGAGGAGAGGGTGGTCTGTATACATAAGGCAGTTGTAACATTGCCTCAAGATTCCCAGATTCACCAGCTGGTCTGGAGAGTAAACCCAAAACTGACCTTTGGACATGCCTGAATAATATAGGGAGCTATGTATTTACTCATTAGAAAGAAGCAATAGGGAGCAAGTGCTTAAAAGGAGTATAAGAGGATGTAATGCTTAAGATTATTAGTGTTTACCTATGAGATTACTTGTACAAGCAAGTGCAGGGCTTTAGAATGAAAATAGAGTGCTTATTTTGAGATTTAGAGCGGTTTTAAGGGAAAAAGTGAAGAGCAGACTTTGTGGAGCCAGGAATAGTTTAAACCTGTTTAAATGGCGCTGCCCGACGTTGCTCTGTGCGCAAGACCGCACAAAAAGAGAGTTGCAGGGTTTTAAGAGAGAGAGAGATCAAGGAGTTTGGAATTGACCCAAAATGGCCAATAAAACTACAGCTACTAGGTAGTAACCACTCCTACAGGGACAGGCAGGCAGCTCAGTGTTAACCACTGCCACTGGTGAACACAGAGACTTCCCTTTAGCCCAAGCAAGGACTGACCTCCAAGAAACTTACAAACAGTTCAGAACAGCAAATCTGTAACTGAACTTTCTTAAATTTCAGAAAGTGGGAAAAGGCAAGATTTTTTTTTTTTTTTTTTTTTTAGTTTAAAGGTAGCAGCGATACACAAGTAGCAAAGTAGTCAGAACAGTGCAATAAATGACCCCACACTTGAGTGCTAGGCCAGAGTCAGGTAAAATGCAATTTTAAGAAAACTGATTTTAAATTAAGTGCAACACAGGAAATGCAGTAAACAGGCACTAGATGTGTTCTAAATACTGTTTCTAATGCAGATATCAACTTTAGCAAGCCAGAAAATGCCGAAAAGTAGGCGGCAAAGCAGTAATTTTAAACAAAAAATCAGAAGAAAATACTTAAAATCTCAAAAGTGGTTCCTTTCTTCTCTCAGCATTTTCTCCCCTTGGTAGGTGCTTCAGCAACAACTATCAAGCCTGGAAAGATGCCAAAACCACGAGGCAGCAGGGTTTTAAGAGAGAAAGATCAAGGAGTTTGGAATTGACCCAAAATGGCCAATAAAACTACAGCTTCTAGGTAGTAACCACTCCTACAGTGACTGGCAGGCTGCTTAGTGTTAACCACTGCCACTGGTGAACACAGAGACTTCCCTTTAGCCCAAGCAAGCACTGGCCTCCAAGAAACTTACAAACAGTTCAGAACTGCAAATCTGTAACTGAACTTTCTTAAATTTCAGAAAGTGGGAAAAAGCAAGATTTTTTTTTTGTTTTGTTTTAGTTTAAAGGTAGCAGAGATACGCAAGTAGCAAAATAGTCAGAACAGTGCAATGAATGACCCCACACTTGAGTGCTAGGCCATAGTCAGGAAAAATGCAAGTTTAAGAAAACTGATTTTAAATTAAGTGCAACACAGGAAATATAGTAAACAGGCTCTAGATGTGTTCTAAATACTGTTTCTAATACAGATATCAACTTTAGCAAGCCGGAAAACGCAGAAAAGTAGGCGGCAAAGTGGTAAGTTTAAACAAAAAAATCAGAAGAATATACTTAAAATCTCAAAAGTGGCTCCTTTCTTCTCTCAGCGTTTTCTCCCCTTGGTAGGTGCTTCAGCAACAACTATCAAGCCTGGAAAGATGCCAAAACCACAAGGCAGCAAGGTTTTAAGAGAGAGAGATCAAGGAGTTTGGAATTGACCCAAAATGGCCAATAAAACTACAGCTTCTAGGTAGTAACCACTCCTACAGGGACAGGTAGGCTGCCCAGTGTTAACCACTGCCACTGGTAAACACAGAGACTTCCCTTTAGCACAAGCAAGCACTGGCCTCCAAGAAACTTACAGACAGTTCAGAACAGCAAATCTGTAACTGAACTTCCTTAAATTTCAGAAAGTGGGAAAAAGCAAGATTTTTTTCTTTTTTTTTTAGTTTAAAGGTAGCAGAGATACACAAGTAGCAAAATAGTGAGAACAGTGCAATAAATGACCCCACAATTGAGTGCTAGGCCAGAGTCAGGAAAAATGCAATTTTAAGAAAACTGATTTTAAATTAAGTGCAACACTGGAAATGCTGTAAACAGTCTCTAGATGTGTTCTAAATACTGTTTCTAATGCAGATATCAACTTTAGCAAACCATAAAATGCCAAAAAGTAGGCAGCAAAGCAGTAATTTTAAGCAAAAAATCAGAAGGAAATACTTAAAATCTCAAAAGTGGCTCCTTTCTTCTCTCAGCGTTTTCTTCCCTTGGTGTAGGTGCTTCAGCAACAACTATCAAGCCTGGAAAGACGCCAAAACCACGAGGCAGCAGGATCTTAAGAGAGAGAGATCAAGGAGTTTGGAATTGACCCAAAATGGCCAATAAAACTGCAGCTTCTAGGTAGTAACACTCCTACAGGGACAGGCAGGCTGCTCAGTGTTAACCACTGCCGCTGGTGAACACAGAGACTTCCCTTTAGCCCAAGCAAGCACTGGCCTCCAAGAAACTTGCAAAGAGTTCAGAACAGCAAATCTGTAACTGAACTTTCTTAAATTTCAGAAAGTGGGAAAAAGCAAGATTTTTTTGTTTTAGTTTAAAGGTAGCAGAGATACGCAAGTAGCAAAATAGTCAGATCAGTGCAATAAATGACCCCACACTTGAGTGCTAGGCCAGAGTCAGGAAAAATGCAATTTTAAGAAAACTGATTTTAAATTAAGTGCAACACAGGAAATGCAGTAAACAGGCTCTGGATGTGTTCAAATATTGTTTTTAATATAGATATCAACTTTAGCAAGCCGGAAAACACAGAAAAGTAGGCGGCAAAGCAGTAATTTTAAACAAAAAATCAAAAGAAAATACTTAAAATATCAAAAGTGGCTCCTTTCTTCTCTCAGCGTTTTCTCCCCTTGGTAGGCGCTTCAGCAACAACTATCAAGCCTGGAAAGAATGTTGCAAGGAATGAGTTAGAAAAAAAATGTTGCTGCTTGTCTTTAAAGGAGAACCATACCCACAGACTCAGAAAACATGTTTATCTCATCATGGTTTGGTGTTTCCTACATTTTAACGCCACTCTGGGAATATTTACAAGTTTTTAAATATTTTTATACCTAATTTATGAGTCTGACCACATGGGTCTAGCATCTTGAAGCAATTCTGATTGTTTAGTCTGCCTCTCGGTATCCCACAATTCAATGCTTGTCTGTAAAAAGTTACATCCTACAGGCCTCTTTCTTCCTAAAGCTCCTGTCACTGCATTGCTTTTACATGCATACACTGCTGTCTTTCAGTTTTAAGTAACATTTCATGCTGTTCAATGACTACTTAAAACACAAACAGTGCAAATGCCACAGAACAGACTTTCAAAGTGCTTTTTACTGCTGCTTCTTTTTAGAATGGCTAAACTGTATTTTTTTTGAAGCCTGAATTGTACTACTTTGACTCATCTCCCATGCCCCTTCACACCTAACTTCCCTAGCTGTCAAAGTGTTAAGGGTAATTTGAACTGTTACCTGCTGTGATTGACAACTCATAGCAGGAGCCTTGACTTGTGTACTTTTTCTTTGTTCTAGCCTTTACTTTCTATATGAGTAGGGGAAGGACCAGGGAGCTGTGACATCACAGCATTGGTTGGTTTTTAGGATGGTCATGATGTCAGTTTGGGGAGGGAATTGGCCAGAAAACTACCTGTATTCAGTGGCTTTGATGACATCAATGAACTGGAGACATTTTCAGGGTAGGGATAAAAGTTTTTTGAAAGTGAAACCACCACAGCACAGTAAGGCACTGTTCTAGTGGAGCGAAACAGTCAGTTTAAAATATTTTAAATGCTGTGTTATTTATTCATAGAAGGGACAATAAATAGGGGGAAAAAGGATGGAGAACCTGAGCATTTAATAACAGAATCCCGTTGTTGTCCTTTAAAGTATTACATGTCTAATTCAGTATTTAGGTGTATTTCATGCAGGACAGATGTAAAAATTGTTAATCACAATAATGAAGGGTGTTGTACATTGAAAGCAGAAAATTGCATAGTGGGCAGAGTGAATGCATGACTGCTGGAAGGGCATATCTTCTGTTTTTGTGAATATTTGCGGCTACAGAATAAAGAGCAAAGAGCATGAAGTTCCACTTTTCTTCAAACTGCTCTGAAACGGGAAATTCACACCAGGGGACTACTCCGATACTGCAGATATGTTTACATGTTCGGCTTTCTTTACTTAACAAATTATTATCTTACAGGAGCTGTGACAGTGTGCTTATTCACAGCTGTTGGGAGTTGAGACTGGATATCTCATTAAATTAAGTTTGCAGATTTTGGGATCTAGCTGATTATGCAGCTCCCATTTATACTATTTGGTGGTGTTTTGCTTTGAATGGAGGAATGTTTGATCTGATTCTTTACATGTGAACAGTATATATTTATTTTACAGTTTTTCTTGAGATATTGACAGTGTACCTTTTGGCACTTTAGAATGTTGGTATGTTGCTGCAATATTTTTTGTCTAGTGTCATTTTTTGTAATATCTTTGTTACTGTTTAACTGTCCTAGTTATGTAATACCAGATATGCACATTCACACACACACACACACACACACACACATATATATATATATATATATATATATATATATATATATATATATATAAAATGTTGTCTTAAGTGTCATAACATGTCGTAGAGCTCATACCATCTTTGTAGTATGCACACCTCTTGGCCCCTATAATACAAGTGTTATGTATTTACAAAGGCTGCCCTGGATCAGCAATAAAGACACAATTGTTCCACCTTATCTTTGTTTGTGAAAAAACTGCTAGCAGAGTTTTATTGCACTACTCTGATTTTATTTTATTCATTTAATGTACTTTTATTATATATTTGTACCATTTTAGGACTGGGCATGTAAATTAAGCTTGAGCTGAATAAAGGCTATTCACATCATAAATCAGTGAAAGTATACATAAAAATATACAGAGGGTTTGAAATTAACAGCAGTCATGAAAAGGATATAAAGCAGGGGGACATGACTGGCAGATTGAAGGGACTAGCTTCATGTCTGAATTTCACTGAAACGTCTTTACCATCAGAGTAAAGATATACCTGCCTCTCTCTCTGTCTCTCTTATTTTTAAGGTAATTTTTAGGAATGAATATATTCTGGATATCATAATATACAAACCTGCGCACCTCAAAGACCATTCCAAATCTAGCTGAAGAACACATTGTCAATGAAAAGCCCATGTATCCACTTTGGTGACTAGGGTTTGTCACCTGTCCTGTTCTACATGGGGTAGTCCCATTTTTGATCTCTCCACCCCATGTGTTGCAGCCAGAGAGTGGGATGTTAAATTTGCCGGTTTTGAATATGAAACTCATGCAACTTTTTGTGTTCATCAGACTCGAGGATCAAAAATACAAGGTAAGAGAATGACACGATCTATGAACTGGGACTGCAAAATAAATTGCAACTGCCATTGTATTGTGAAAGGCTTTTTGCTGCAAACCCTACTATCCTAAAAATATCCAGCATACCTACCTCAGCATGCTGCAGCAGACTTATAAGAAAATAGCCTAATTTGTTAATAACCGCCAAAGCTATTTCATTGGAAAAATTAAATTGGCTAGAAATTTAAAATAGTATAACCCACCTCCCAATTCAAAACGGTCCACAGCATCAGATGACAAATCCATCCGTTCAAGCTTATGAGTCGCATCCAACTCCTTAAGTTGCCCTGCGAACATCCGCAGTCATACATGAAATTTACTAGGCAGTTAAGGAACACAAGTAGATTTTTAGGCCTTTCTTCCAGATCACACACACACACACACACACACACACACACACACACTCTGCATGCTCACCTGTGGGCAATTTAGATTCACCAGCTCACCTACTGAATGACGTTGGGGTGTGGAAGGAAACCAGAGTACTTCGAGAACACCCACACAAACAAAGGAGGGGCATTCATTCTCCATACAGAAGGCTCCCAAGCTGAGAATTCTTTGAGACCGCAGTTCTACTCAGTGTCACTGTGCTACTCAAAATGACAAATGCCCTGTCATAGTTAGCAGAACTCAGAAATATACTTCTTTTGGAGAACTTGTATCAGGAATCAGAACTTACTACTTGGTCAAAAATCAAGCACTCCCCATGACTATTCTCTTTTCTCAGTCTATGTAGCAGAACTGTGTAATACCGATACCAAAACGACTCACAAAAGAATACCATCCAAACAGTTCCCATTTCAACTAAAGAACCATATGACAACTTAACAGCCTTGCCATTGTGCCATACCACACTGATACAACACAAGATAACATCAATAAAATTTAACATTCCCGTAGTCCCACAAAAACTTAAATATGCTATTTATTTATTTATTTTGCTATGGGTTTTTGTCTGGCAGTGTCTGTCCTCAATTGCCAGGTTTGCCTTCCCTGGACTTGCTCTGATCATGGTTGAAGCTGGTGAGTGAATCAAGGTGACATGTGTCCATATCATGCTTCTTGCCAGGAGATTTTTTTTTTTGCTTTATGTTCTAACCTTTTGTCTCTTTCATGTGTGCATTTGTAAGTACTAGGTTAACTGCCCTTGTTTGTCATTTTAAGCCTAGTCAGTTTTCCTTTTTGTGCTCGAATTAACCTATCCCATTTGGTTATAAATTGGCCTTACCCATCCCATGATTGATAATTGTATATTACCAATAATAACTGGGATTATATCATAGATAATTTGAGGGGACCCATGCATGGAATAAAGCATTTAGAAGCTGCCTCTGTCCATTTGTAGTACAGAGAGCAGTCCTGAGATATATTTCCTGTTTCACATCAATAGATCTAAGTTGTGTTTAAATATGCACAGGGATAAACTTTGTTTTGTGTGGATGGGGAGTCTGTTCCAGTGCAGTGGTATCCTCTATGTATGAGATATACCTGTCCCTCCAAACCATTCTGTTGCTCTTGCAGATGAGGTTTAGATTCACAGACCAAGTGTTTTTGATGTCATATGACTTGCTGATGTGCAATAAATCTATCAGTATTGGGTCGGAGGATGCCATGAATGCCAAAGACAGGTCATCTGTTAGCAGTCTCTAGGATACTGAGTATAGTGACAGGGCTTTGAGTTGGGCCATGTAAAACATTTTTTTAGTCGTATTTTTTTAGTAAGATATCTCTGTGGGCATTCCAGTTTTTACATGTGTCTGTACAGATGCATGCCAAAGGGGACATTATATTCAATGACTGGCTTAATGAGGGCTGAGTAAAGGGTGACATTGACATTCATAGATCTAGACACAATCTCATTGTTTACAAGCTGTGAAATGTAGAGGGACTTTCTTACAACAGTGGACACATTGGTCAAAAGTTAGGTGACTGTCGACACAAGTTCCCAAATCCTGAATGACTGAATCAACTCTTAGGGGCATATTGTCAATGTGATATTTCCCTGGGTTAGATGACTTTTCAAAAGATACAATAATGCATTTTTGGGCATTTAGTTCCAGTCCATGATTTTGGCAACAGTTATTCATTTGGGACAAACCTATTTAGTTCTCCACTTCTACTGTCTATCCATTTAATATTTTCCCTTTGTACTGCTACATTTGTTAATTTATCAGACTAAAACCTCTTTTTGCTTCCTTAATCTTTCATCTAAATCAGTGCCCAAGTCTCACAGTAATTCACAGATTTTTAACTCACAATTATCACAACAATTAAGTTACTATATAAAATATGGTAACTATTGGTGAAAATTTGTGGTATTGTTCCATTCATACTTGTGTTCCTGTGTTAGTTTCTTGACTATTTCAATTATTTTGGATGTAAATTCTTGTATACATCATTTACGGAGTATAAATAGTTTTCATGAGCATGCATACTATTTATTTATTATTTATTTTACATTTGTTGACCGGGTTAGTCCGAATGAGCTAAGTAGCCCTTTTACAGCGGAGGCCCGGGGAGAAAAGCTCCACAGTTTTACAATTTTAGTGTTAACAGTGTCAGTGGGTTACAATGTATACGTACAATGAAATACATTTTATCAGAAAAATAATAATAATGGAGAGAAAAAAACTTAAGAAGCATACATAAGAGAAGTTATTCAATACAGACATTTTGAATAAACAGTGAAGAGAGTTCATAGTGTATGTAGTTATTTCATGAGATATGTGACATTAGAATGGAGATAAGAGATGCAGAAGAAGAAGAGTGATACTTTGAAGAGGTTTACGAGCTAAAAAGGTTTGACGTTTTGGTGATTGCATATGAATTAATGGGCTAGATCAAAAAGGTTTGTGGTATTTTGTTCCATGATATGGTAGTATTGTACTATTTTATATGTTTTTCTTGCTACTATTTCCGAATTGCTTTTTGCTTCTATGCATATTGTTTTTTTCATCTATGAAAAAACATGATGTTGTTATTGTGTCTGTAATCTTTTTGCCTTTCCCAGTTTGTACTTTTTTTTACTTTTGTTCATTTATTGGTTTTTCATTGTTATATGTATATTGTGTTATTTCTCTTTGTAATTTTTTAGAGCTTGTCTCTCTAGGCCTCCAACGAAAAGGGTCAATGTAGCCCAGTCATACTTTCCTAGCAGAAACATGCAGATTAATAAATAAATACATTTATATTTATTTATCTTGATCAACTTATTTTCCAGAAAAAAACTTTATTTAGTTCATCAGCTTGCTTTGTTATTTTTTTTCAGAAACACTAGATAGCAATGATACAGCTGATTTTCCAGGTACATAACATGATTAAGACTTGCTTTTGTGAAAATTGTTCCTTAAATTTGGAAAATCGAGAATTACACATTTTTAATAACCTATAAGCTCAGCAAGAGCAATACATTTAGAATGAAGCAAGGGCCGTTTTTATAAAGTTTTGTATCTCTGCTGTCTTTTGATCGCTCACCCCCTTCAGGCCAGGTTGCTTATTCATTCTCAGTCACAGGAGCGTTGGGCAATTGGAAGGGATCATCATTCAGATGGTCATTACAGGATGTTTGATTTTTGTTGCCTTATTGCCCACACCCATCTGGCAAAGCTCTGAGGAGGGGAGATGCAAAGGGCTGCAGCAAAGGTTATACCCCTCACCTCTGCAACGGGATTTTCCTGTTATATAACCCCACCCTTCCTGTTAAAGCATGAGTGTTTTTTATTCTGTCTTGACCTGGGAAATTTCACTACTGGTGCACCCCTGAGTGTACACAACCCCCCCCCCCCCTGGAGAAGCAAGCAGGCCATAACACTTGGCTTTTTATCTCTTTATCCTAAATCCACAACAGAAGTGAAGGTGAAGCGACCCCCAAAGGATGGAGAGGCGAGTAAAGAGGATGGAAAGCAGCAGGTTGGGAATAAGCCAGTCTGACTCTGACTGAGGAATAGAGTAGGGATAGCATGGCCTGTGTCTGAGCGGCAGCAGCAACTGCAGTAATCCCTACCTGCCTGAAGTCCAAAGAACAAGATGAATGACAACAGCCTGAAAAAAATAATAGGTCAGTGATTAAGGCTAGCAGTGATCTGTTTTGGAATCTGCAGCAACTTGTGCCTTGGACTGGAGAGTCAAGAACAGTATAACATACTGGCAAAATGACCATTCTCTGGAATTGGCAGGCAAGCAAAGTTACAGCAGTCTGCAAATTGGCAACTTCAACCCTGACAAACAAAAGTGAAACAAAGTACAAAACTAATAGTTGCAGGAGAACCCAAACACTGCCACAAACTGCAGAAATGACATGGAAATTATCCTAAATCTACAGATTATTTTTCCAAGCCGACTGTGAAACTCCTTTCTGGTGGACTGTTTTATTGTTCCATTTTTCATGTTGCTGCATTGTGCTGTTGTACTTTTCAATTGGCAAATAGTGCAGTGAGGTGACCAGTGTGGTGACTCCATTAACTCTGATTTGACTTTGACAAACTCCTTTCTCATTGATTTCTCATCTTCCATGTCAGCAGTCACATCTTTAAAGTGATTGGCATGATGATGCAATTTCCAGAACTTGTGCTGTTTGCATGTAGGGAACGCAAAAAATGCCAACTACTACTACTTTTTAGTTTTTTTGAAAAAGTACAAAATATTTTTTATTGCTTATTAGAGCATTCCAAAAACCAGAAACAGTTGTTTAGGACTCTCACCATTACTTAAAATAGATTGAAAATGATCCTTTCCCAAGCATAGGTCATAAGGAGTTGTAAGTGTATGTTTTACTGCTAAAATGAAAAAAAAAACTGCAGCAAACATTAGAAGCTTTATTTAATCTGGCTCCCATAATATTTTCTTTCTTGACATAAACATTGAGACACAGATTGAACCACAGCTGTGTGGACAGGGGGCGTGCAAACTTCTCCCTCCCCCAAAAGGAGAGAATATCTATACCAAGCCATACAGCCCCCCAAACATCTCAGCGCCCAGTGAGAACTGCTTGATGGTGTCCCTGTGTACTAACCAACTGATGAAAAAAAAAATTAAACCCACAGCTAGGAAGTTTAATCAAAGTCTCACCTTACCTCTGGACCTAGGAGTGCACATGCACTGCTGTGGTCCCACCACTCTCACAGGCTGCCCTCCTAATTCTGAAATTACCGCGGCCATTAGCTTGACAAGCCTTATTGTCCCACGAGGTCAGTCCTGGGCTCCTCTTGTTTGGCATCTAAGCAGCCAAGCAAAAACAAGGAGGGGTTATGGCTGACCTATAAAATAACATGTAATTCAGAATACCATTTGCATTTCAGACAGATGTGCTTAAATGTGGTAGATCTTTACAGTAATCCTGCTTGTAGATACTCAACAACTTCCAAACAAGCCCCTTTAAATTTGTATGTTTGTAGTTTTTATAGTGTTTGTGGTGGTTTTATATTTTATGGTCATTATTTTATTTTTGTTGTACTTTGCTGTACAGTTCTTTTCTGAAAAAGGGGGATGTAACAAAACTGTACCAAATATTTTTGGTTCAAGTCTATAAGTGTTACTCAAAGTTATAATGATATTATAACTGTCTGTGCCTGTGATGACCGGTTGCACTGAGTTTTAAGAGAACAATATCTTCATTTGTGACAACAAACTTGTTAAATCATTATTTTACTCTAGGACCTGTTGCACATATTCTTCGGGGTAGGATGGGATGAAAAACTTTACAACTGTTGGATTAAATACAAGTGATGTTTGCAAGTTAAAAAATAAACATTTGTCAGTTCGTAATTTATTAAATGTTTGTAATTGTTTTGCAATTGTGATATTTTCTCTGTACAGTTCTGTATTGTTACTAGAATCTGAACACGTTTCTAGTTGGTAAACTGATATTCTTGTTCTACCAGTTTTGCAGAGTATATGGGAAGGTTTCCTTTAGCTTCTGAGCAGAGAATGGAGGAAATGTGATGTTATCTGTCTGAGCAACTGTCAGCACTTGTATGGTAGAATTGTTTACCTGTGATACTGTTGACCTGACTCAGCAGCAGTCCATTGTGCTCGCTTAGCAACTGCTTCTGCATGAAAACGTCATCCGTTGTTTGAGGGCTTTTAGTGACAGTATATTGCAGAGATAAAAGGAAATGGGTTCATCTTTTTTTTCACATTTGACAGTTGCTATTCCATATGTATGCACAGGCATGCAGCCAGTCTTTGTCCAGTTTTAGAGGCCTCATCTGTTAAAGGACAGGTGAGTGGATTAGAAACAAAAGGATTCATGGTTTGCAGGATGGCAGCTGCAAAGACCGACTTAATGCACCTTTGATGAATGAAAAGGGGAAGAAATAAATGCAACAGGCATGTTTCATGTTTTGAAAGGAACAAATAAGAAAAAAAAAACAGCAAAGACTGCTGCTAATTGCAAACAAATCTAATCTTTGTTAGCAGAATTGTAAAACGGTGTGGTAGTTTAGTGTAGAGGATTTTAAGCTAAGATCTGATAAAGAGCTGTATCTGGTAGTCCTAGGTCTCAATCTGTCAGTATACATTTATTTCAACAAGTCACTTAATCAGAGAATGCTTCTGGTCACTCACAAAGAGAAACAGTTGTGCACAGTGGCTTTATTTGTTAACAAATAAAGTAATATATACATACAATAGTAGCTAGAGAAATTAGAAGGGGCAAGTTGGGAGGAAAACAGAGAAGTTGTATTTCAATTTTGTGTATGTTGAGGGGAGGCTTAGTCATCAAACATCTTTCTAGATGCAGTGGCAGGAGCTGTAGTTTTTAATGTCTTCAGGTGTGTGAACACTGTGAATTTATAAGGGATTTGGAACAGTAACAGCAGAACAGGTAGCATGATTAGTGTGCTTAATAGTCACTAGAATAGGACATTTCATGCAGGCTAAGTGGAACTGTTTTTTTGCCAGCAGTTGTTTACATTTCTGCTTTATTTAATATATTTCTCATAAACCTTAAAGATGCCTCCATTTCTGTAGCTGTCCTTTCTTGGAAGCTCAGACTATATGAGTTTCTACAGCATTACTATGAAGACAGAGTTAAAGCTCAATCTTTTTTTCCCTACCAAATTGAGCATCTGACTATATGCCATATGGTGAGGTGACAAAAAAGACAGGATCTGAACATTTCTAAACCTTTAATTTTTGTTGGTTGAATAAATAACCCCCATTAACATTTGCTGTACTTCTTGTGGATATTTTCACTCATTTAACTTTTGTTTTATTTCTTGTGAATGTTTGCCTTTGTCTGTGCCTAAAATGGTCAGTTGTGCTCAGTGCACTACCCCAGTTAATATTTATAAGTAAATTCTTATTGTATAAGCCATGTAAGAGCACACTACCTTTAAATGTTGTGATTGTAACACAGTTAAATCACAGAAAGTCTTTTGGACAGAGTCACAGCTTTGTACAATTAAGTGGGAATAAAATATTTAAGCAATAACTGACGATGAGGTGTGGTGTACTGAAGATGAACCCATGGTTGTGGTGATTAAATAAAGCCAACTCTGGGTAAATCTTCAATATACCACAACCACGGAGTCGGGTATTGCTATTATACAATGACATTATTTAAGAAAAAAAATGCTTACTTTCTTAAATAATGTCTTTATATAACAGCTCATTACTGTTCTTCCGCTGGTGGTGGTATACTGCTTCCTTGTGTTGATGTACTACGTATGCATATGGGACTTGTGTTCCCACGCATACCCAGTACATCAATGCTTTGAAACGGAAGCAACGGAAAGTCTCCGTTGCTCTGTTTTTTTTTATTTAAAAAAAAAGGTTCTGGGCACCTTATACCAACGGAAAAAAGTTCAGGAGACCGGACCTTTTTCCGTTGGTATATTGTGGGATTTACAAAGGGCACGTTGGCTAATCAGCATGCACATTTTGGGATATTAATGGGGGAGTCATTGTATAATTCATGTCAAATCATTCTGGCTTACCTGTGTGCTTATCAACTGTATTTCTTCTTACTTTGTTCCTTACATTTGAAAAAGGAGATAGTTATTCATTCTCCATTAACTGCCAAAGCCAGCTGTATTACTTTAGTCTGAGTATACAGGGCTCGACTGTTGCACTTTGCTGGCCTAGTCTGCTCTCCAGATGTCCTGTTAAAAGGACGCCAACGAACGAATATCGTTGAAGGCCTTTATTTCTCTTTTGAGGTGGATCAATGGTCCTACTAGAGCCTTTATCTTAATTACTGGCTTAGCAGCTATTTTTCTTTTCTGTTTGTCTCTGTAAGGGCACCACACGGCTTTTATATTGTTTTGAAAACTGTTCAGCACAAGTTATTGCACAGCATGAACATATCATAGTTTACTGTGTTAGTCTGTTGAGCACTATATATTGCACTGTTTAGAGATTTTATAGTATTACTTTAGCATTTACCCCTTGCTTTCTGCTGCTTATATTTGTCTCTACTGCTGCATAACCCTGTCCTCTCAAACGGACTAAGGTCACTGATAGCATGCTGAACTGCTGAATGAATGTTTTGTTCTATTTAATGGAGCCTATATTGCCTAACTTGTATTGCTCATAGCATAATGTCTGCTGCTTTCCATTGTTAATCCCCTAAACCTAATCTTCCTGTACTTACTTGCTCCAGTCTCATCTAACCATAGCCTCTCTCTACTACTGTGCTTTGTTACACCATCCCTTCTTTTCTAAACATCCTTACCTGCTACCTTTTTCCCCTCTACATCTGCAATATTAACTAACTCAGTGTTGTCTCCCTCTCCACTAGAGTAATCCATCCTGTGTGCTCCCTCCCTGCTTTAAACGCAAAAGGAATACCTCCAGCCATCACCTGAAGACACCCTGAATTGGCCAGCTTGCTTGGTACTTAGAAAAATACTACTGAGAAGACCCCCCACAACAAGATTGTGTAAATGTATGTTGCTTAACACTAATTAAATGTTGACTTGATGTACTATCTCTAGAGTTAGTCTGCCCTCCTGTGTGCACGTTCTAGCAGCCTACTGCAGACCGTTTGCCCTCTCACCCTCCTGTTATCATTACCCTAGCATATATTAAAACCTAAGACTGGTCCAACTATCCCTGCTGTTTGCTATCTCCTTCTACCATTAGGTGGCAGCATCTACCAATATAAATCCTAGATATTCTTTATAATCCCAACAAGTTTTATTTTTTCACAAACCGTTGCTTGTGAGTTAATATTCTTAGACTGCAAATATCTTCTCCCCCCTGCTAAACCACCCTCTGTAAAAGCAGCCTTCATTTTCTGGGTGGAAATATTTAGCTCATACCTTCCAACTACAGCCTTTAAACTGCTCTTTGCTGATACTTTTTCTGCCATACTTACCTCTAGTTTTCTTTCCCACTCCTTTCGATCTATGGGCTCACTCCACTCCTCTACCTGCCCCCAATTCCCACCCACCCCAGTACTCCTAGCTTTATTCCTATCTTACCCCGCCCTCTCAGCCTAATTACCCAGTACCAGCTCCTCCCACCTATAGCCATCCTTCTTAAACTCTGTAATCTGTACTCCACCCAATAATTATAGTCTCCTCTTTCCTTAAATCTCTAGAATGTCTCCATCACTTTTTAAACCCTTTCTTCTTCATAGCCTTCTCTATTTTCCTAACCACTCATACCACTCTCTCTTTGCTGCAGCATGCTCTCCTCAAGTTATCACACCCTCCAGTCCCCCAGCCTCCTCTTTATGTTCCTACTTCCCTTATACTATGCTACCTCATATTCCACCTGTTCCACCTATGCTTGTCCAGTACCACTTACAAAGACAACTACCATACAAACCCACCTTCTCCCTCACTCTTACTCCAATTTCCACTCTATCTCCTCTTCTCTCATTCAACCCAACCCTCTCCACCTATTTCACCCCAAACTCTTCTCCTCTAAAGTCAAGCCACTGCCACCTGCTCCAGTCTACATTCTACCAAAATTCATATGTGGCAAACCAATATGGCTAAAGGATATCTCCTTCAACAACCTAGTCCAAGTTGGTGATATCCATCCTAACCCTGGCCCTACATCCTTTATTGACAACACTCATCCCTTACCCTCTTTCTCCTGTCTCAACACCCTAAAGATTTTTACAATTAATGCACAAAGTCTAAACTTGGCTTGAAACCATATAATAAACAAGCATTGTTAGGCGGAGTTTATGTTTTTTAATTATTATCAGGACTATTTGTGAGCAGCTTTGGTTTTACATTTGAGAGCTGCTGCTGAGCCTGAACTGTATCTTGAAATTTCTCTCTTATAACGCCGATAAGCAAGGGGTGTGCTTATTGTTGATTGTTTAACAATAGACTACAGATAAAGACTGAAAATTCTCTGAACTGTGTTTATTATTAGTCTAAACAACAAAGTACACCAATTTCAAGCTTGGTTAAGCCATAACCACCAGATATCTTAGCCATCTCCGAAACCTGGCTCAAGCCCTTTATCTCCAACTCTGAGATTCTGCCCCCAGGATTTCATTGTCTCAGAAATGACCAACTAAATAAAAAAGGTGGAGGCACTGTCCTAGTCTACTCCAACATTCTTACCTTAATTCCCCTCTAAATTCCAATTCTAGAACACTGAACTAACTGCTGGAATTCTAAAACTAAATAAACATAAAAATATCTGCATCATTGCCCTATCTATCTCACCTGGTAACAATATCTCTACACTCGAAAATATTCTCCCATGGGCCTCTACTGAAATTAACTGTGAAACATATCCTTGGTGATGTGAATATTGACTGGAATAAAATCAATTGCCCCTCTCCCTCCCTATCCATTAATCTCTATAACTTCACTCAAATAATCCTCTCCATCACTCGACCTAACAAAATAAACCCTCCTGGATCCACTATAGATTGAATCCTAGTCTCCGATCCAAATAAAATAACCAATTCTGGCACAATTCCTGATACCTTTAGCAACCACCTCCCAGCCTTTATGCATCACTCAACTAGTTCCTCCCCACACGAGCATCAATACATTCAAACTTGTAACCTCAGTAGCTTCAACCCAACTACTTTCTCAAATACTTTCGAATAAATGAACTGGCAAATTCTAAACATCCTTTGTCTTGACAAGGCTTTTGAATACTTCAACTCTGTCTTCCTTGATACTTTAAACTCACTAGCCCCACTAAGAAACAGAAGGATAAAAACTAAAACTGCTCCTTGGCTATCCAAAGAGACAAAACAGATTATGCACCACAGAGACAAACTATGGAATCTTTACCAAAACAATAAACTGGTGAATACCTTGCTCCAATATAAACAGCTCCGCAACCGTTTAAAACGACTAATCACCAAAGACAAAAAATCCTATTATATCAAACTTCAGTCCAATAACAATAAAAAAAAAACTCACTCCTCAATCTAGGCTCCAAAAATAATCCCTGTCCTGACCCAAGTAAATCTGACCTCAAACTAGGCTCTGAATTCAACACATTTTTCATAGAAACTATTACTGCCCTCACCAAGACATTTCCCAATAATAACCCAACTGTTCTACACTCTCTCCTTTGTAACTCACCTCATCTGTTTGAATTCAAACTCATCTCCACTAACTTTATAAAAAAACTTTTGTCCAAACTTAAACCTTGCTCTAACGCTCCTGACAATATTCCCTCTTCCCTCCTAAAATGTGCTGCTGATAGCATTTCTCTCCCAATCAGCATCATTACATTCAAACTTGTAACCTCAGTAGGGACCAGATGGCATCCCAGGTTGCGTCCTACATGAATTCCAAGAGGAACTATTCCCTCAAATAAAACAGCTATACAATCTCAGCCTCACTACAGGATATGTGCCCACAGAATGGCGTACAGCAACAGTGGTCCCACTCCACAAAGGTGGAGCCTCTACAGACCCTGGAAACTATCGCCCCATAAGCCTGACTAGCTTAGTCTACAAGGCTATTGAGAGGATCATCATGGAGCTCATAAACAAAGACATTGGGGACCTACAGACACTAGATCCTACCCAGTTCGGCTTTGTCAAGGGTAGATCCTGCCTTTTGAGCCTGATTGACTTCTTCGAAACAGTCACCAAAGCCATAGATGAAGGGAAGGTAGTCCACACAGCCTATCTGGACCTTGCAAAGGCATTTGACACAATACCCCACTCAGGCATCATAGATAAGCTATCCAGCTTAAATATAAACCCCTATGTCACAAGATGGGTCGCAAACCCGCTCAAAGACAGAACTCACAGAGTGAGAGTTGCTGGAGCCATGTCAGTCTCGAAACCGGTCACAAGTGGCGTGCCACAGGGTTCTGTCCTGGGACCACTCTTGTTCGGTATATACTTTTCCCAGGTACAGGCAAACGTGGGAGGACTATGGCTCACCAAGTTTGCAGACGACTGCAAACTGGGCGCCATAATCGACTCTCCAGCTGACACACACATCCTTCAAAAAGGTCTCACAGAGACAGATAACTGGTGCCAGCACCATGTTTTAAAGCTAAATGCCAAAAAATGTATAGTCATACCCTTTGGCATAAACAGTGTGCCCACAAATTACCACATAGGCGGAAACCCATTAAGTACAGAGAAAGTTATTAGGGGCCTGGGGACCCAAGTTGATAGCAATCTCTCCTTTGAAAACCACATTGCCAAAGTGGTTAGAAAGACCTTCTACACAGCCCACCTCATCACGAAGGATTTCACATCTAGATCAAGAGAGGTAATCGTGCCCCTTTATTCATCCCTCATCAGGCCCATCATAGAATATAATGCCCCTTTTGGGATGTACCTTACCCGACACCTGCAGCAATTAGAAAGACCCCAAAAGTATCTCATCAAGAGGATCACGGGTCTCAAACAGATGCCATATGCTGCTCGGTTAAAAAAACTCCAGCTGTACTCAGTTGCATACCGCCTACTTCGAGGCGATCTATGCCTGACATACAAAGCTATGTCAAATCCAGAATTAATGGACATGCTCCACCTCAGTAAATCTAAATCCCTTAGAGCCACACGCTCGAGGGACTTGAACCTCAGCACAGAAATAAATAGAACTTGCTGGAGGGACAGGTTCATAACCCAGAGGCTCCCTTAGCTCTGGAATAGAATTCCAGTTCATGTGAGGCAGAGCACCTCACTGAATCTCTTCAAGAAGAATCTCGATAGGTGGATGGGGGATCGTAGGTTTGTCCCATGGATTACTCCCGTGTCACTATTAGACAGAGGCACAGTAAACTAAACCTTAAAAAGGGCACAGTATACTCAAATCAAGGGGTGGCGTAAGCCATACAGAATCGGGCTAGGCTTATAATTGCCCCAGGGCAGATAGCCTAGTATGAACCTATGAACCTATTATTAACTGATCCATAAAAGAATCATATGTGCCCAAACTCTGGTGCTCAGCTTATATTCTTCCTCTTCATGAAGGAGGCAGAAATACCAGTATCTCAAACTTTCGCCCCATTGCTTTTCTCTCACCAATCTCCAAAATCCTAGAAAAATGCATCCCCCTCCAACTTATGCCTTTCCTGACCCAAAACAATCTTCTCACTCCTACCCAGCATGGCTTCCGTCCAGGCCATAGCAAAATAACTGCTCTACTCTCCTAGAAACTGTCAATCAAGCCAGAGATTCAGGACACTTAGTTTCTACTGTTTTACTCGATCGGTCTAAAGCCTTTGATATTGTTTCCACAAGGACCTTCTCTGTCATCTCTCATATAATGCTTTATCCTGGTTCTCCAGCTATCTGTCAGACAGATCACAGGCAGTCAAATGGAAGAACTCCATCTCTTTCTTCCTACCTACCCCAACTGGCTTACCACAGGGACCCATCCTTGGGCCAATGCTTTTTAACATCTTAATCAATAACTTTCACACTGCTATTCCTGATGCTATAATCATTCAATACACAGACGATTCAACCTTAGTCTGCTCTGCCTCAAACCTCTCTGAATTGCTGACTAAAACCCAAACTGCCTTCTCAACAACTGAAAACTGGATGCGCCAAAACCACCTCTCTCTCAATGCAAATAAATCAAAGATTCTACTATTCTCTCCCACAAAGACCCTCTCCTATGATAAAGACAACTTCAAAGTCTATAGTCAAACCAACTCACCTATAGAAGTGGTCCCCTCTGCCAAACTGCTTGACAATACTGTAGATGAACACAAGTTTGATATTCATATTCAACAAAATATTAAGAAAACCACCAAAAGCTAGGTATGCTGTATAGGAATAATCACATTCTCTCCAACTCTACCAGGCAAACTCTGGCCTTGACTTATCTTCTTCCTTCCTTAATGTATGGAGCACCTCTCCTAACCAACCTGTCCTCCTCTATCACCTCTAAACTAGAAAACTGCTACAACAAAATCTGTAAATTTGCCTCTAAATCTGAAAATACCACCCATCACTGCCTAACCCCTACAATCCCTGAATTGGCTTGAACTACCAAACTACCTAGACTATCTCCAACTCACTACATATAGACTCATATTTCACTCAACAAAATGTCCCGCTGTAACTAACATCCTTCCCCCTTATACACCCAACAGAGCTCTCAGATGTGAAAATCAGAATGTAATTACTATCCATAAACCTAAACATCCTGCTGGCCAACTTCTCCTGTCTTTCTCACTAAGCAAAAAATGGAATTCCCTTCCCTCCACGCTAAGAACCATACCAAACTCAGAAAACTTCAAAACCCAACTATTCAAACACCTGTCTACTAGAAAATGTACCTGCCTTCATCCAACCTAATCAAAGGGGTTTCTCTCTCTGGTTCCCAAGCTCTAAAACTCTCATAGTTATCTTCCTATGAACCTCCACTGAAAATGGGTCAATTCGGCCCAGTGGACTTCCCCCAATAATCAAACTGCAAATAAATAAAATAAATAAATAAATAAATATCTTTGTCATATGAAAAATCCTTACATACTAAGGTACTTTGTCCAGATACAAAAGAATTTAAGGGTTCTGATGAGATGATGTTGAAGTTAAGGAACAGGTGTTATAGGTTGAGCGTATTACAGCAAGCTAAAAAAAAAAAACACAAAACCACCTCCTGGAAGTGAGAGGAAAGCCCAAATAAACAGTCAATGGAGTGTAGACACGCAAAGATTTATTAAGTCCACTTCAAATCTTCGTGTCTACACTCCACTGACTGTTTATTTGGGCTTTCCTCTTGCTTCCAGGAGGTGGTTTTGTGTTTTTTCTTTGTTATTTTTCACCCAAGCTACATTTTTTATTGGTGTATTACAGAAAGATGTTATTCCTGGTAAGGAGACTGACAGAAAAATGTTTTGTTAGAAGGACATGAAGGCTACATATAACAAAATGAGGTGAAGGAAGATAATTATTTTGTTACGAAATGTGTCCCATTTGTTAGTAGTCTAATTACCGTAAATAAACATTGGAATGTTCTGATGTTCTGACCTTGTTCTTAAACATTAAGTTGTGAAATCCCCATCTAGAAGTGTTATACAGGAACTTCGAAAGTCTACCAGATCGGCTTGTGTATTCTGTGACGTTTCCTGGTAGAGCAGTGGAAGATTTGTAATAAAATATGGCACTTTTCCATGGAGTTCCAGTTCTGTCTGCAGTTATAATCAGACAATGCAGCAGTGGGACATTATTAAACAAAGGCTTTCAGTAACTGGCAGGTATGTCTGTCATTCAGTGGTTTGTATGCTGTTTAAATTGTCCCTATGATAAGAACATGCACGGGGAAACAAACCTGATGGTTGCATAGTTGCCAGATATTTTATCGAAAAATATAATTCTGATGGCAGTGTTCTGAAATGTGAAGTTAATGTATCAAGCTAGACAAAAAGATACAAAGAGGTAACTGGGAACGTATTTTTTTGAGAGTGTAACAAGCTGGCAGACTTAAAATTCCCTGCAAACCACTCTGTCAGAAATACTAGATGAACAAATGGCGTAACAAAAGAAATAATTTTTTTGAGCTGTGATGCAGAATCGGAACTGCCTAGGCATAGTAAGGACTTGCTGATTTTAATACTGGTGGCTACCAAAAAAAAGCAGTTACAGGTTCTTATGTATGTACTAGGCTAACAACCACAAGGGCCTTTTTAAACATAGCCATGCATCCCAAATGCCTGAGAGGTTCTGATACCTTTGTTAAGTACAAGCAGGGGCCTGGGAGATGAACCATTTACAAGTCACCAGTGTCCATTAGAGACATATGTGTCAAGCCAGGAACAGATTTTCTATTCCCCATCCAATTGTCCAAGTTACACTTGAGTTGGTTTAGGGAGGAATTCTGCTTCAGATGGATAGGGGATCCTGCTCCAGAAAAGGGGAAGTCTCTGGGATACATATCTGTCTCTCCAGCAGGTCTGATTTATATCACAGGCACTATTTAAGTCTTTAGAACTGGTAATTCTGGTGCTGTCTGTTTTGCAGATATGCAGGAGATCTATCAGGGTGAGGCCTGACAATCAAAGCACACCAAAAGGAAAAAGAGAAATGGCCGTAGAACAAGTCATGTTGTAAATAAAGTGTTTATTGCACCAGGATACACATAAAAATCCATTAAGCATAAATTGTTATAAACACAGCTTTCCAGCCCCAGTACAAAACTCACTGTGACTTCTTCAGAGCTAAAGGTAGACCACATCAAACGGTATTATATAAACTGCTAACATATTGCATGATCAACAATGAAGTCCTTAAAGGCACATCCTTTAAAATCATGACATTTGTGAAAATTCCCATATAAGTAATGTTAAAGTAAAAATGAAGTATAATAAAATCTCAGTAAGAAGTCATGTATGTTTGTATAAAAAACTTAAAACTTTTTAGTACTTTTGATATAAAAGTGAGTTAATAAAAATAAGAATCAAAACTTTGCAGTTCTTTAAGTACTGGAATCAAGGACACATAGCTATTCAGTCCAGGAGGACACATGGCATCTAGTTTAAGTCCTCCCATGAACCATCCCTAGGGTTAGACAAAACCCTTTCTAAAATAATAAATAAAAACTGCTTAAAGGAAACCCATTTTACTGAGTGTCTGAACAAAGTGTTATTTACATTACCCTTGATAATGTCATAAGTGTATTCATATATGTAAGTTTCTTAAAAATGCATTCAGTTTTACCCATGTAGAATGCGGTGCACTCTGAACAAACTGCTAAGTATATCACTCCTTTTGTATTACAATGTCCTCCGTTGGGAAGGACAGTAGAATTTAATGTATTGTTAAGAGTTAAAGATGGGGTATATTACTCACTAATGATGAGGTGAAGGACATTACAGGTGTTAAACCCAACTTTCTATATACTAACAGTAAGAACCTCAAAAGACTGCTATGTATAGAAAAATCAGAACAAGAGACATATAGGACCATTGCCACGATACAGGAAAACATAGAAGGAGAATCATCTCATTTGATTGAGACAGGCACCTTTCCATGCAGTAAATGCAACATGTGCATTTACATCTCAGAAGATATAGAATTCACACATCCTAGGCTTAATATTAAATTTAAACCAAGATTTAGATCAACCTGTACCAGTTCAAACTTGATATATTTAGCCAACTGTGTGGACTGTGATGCGTTCTACATTGGGATGACTACTAGATCCCTGAAGGAACGCATCTACAACCATACCTATGACATTAGAAAGAAAGATCCGAAAAGTGCTCTAACCAAACATATATTGAATAATCCAGAGCACAGTTTTAGGTTTAGAACACTGCAATTGACACATCCCAACAACAGGAAAGGTGATGTTTTTAATGAACTGGAAAGTATAGAGTTACAATGGATTCTAAAGTTTAAAGCACATTATACTCCGGGTCTTAATCAATATGTTAGTGTTAGATCAGTTCTGAAGAAAAGAAGCTTGAAATAACACATAGTCCCCATTTCTTATACATGAGCGAAACTTGGAAACCTTTTGCCTAATACATCATTTAGGTTCCTTTTTTGAGGCTACCTACATTCAAATTAAATTAGATTATTCTAATTTTTATAGAGAGCTATACACCCATATGTCCTATATACACTAAGGTTATATATTTGATCTGTGTATATAGCTATTTATGGTTTATTAAATATTAATAGCATTCCTTAATAATATTAAGATTATTTTTATATTGTTCATTATACAAGTGACATTGATGTTTTTATTTATTATTAATGATTAACTATGTAATTATAAATTATTAATTATTTCTATTTATATTTCTTCTTTTATTTATATGACTAGTCACCTGTTTTATTAGAATATTTATATTTCACTCTATATTCTAATCAATTATACTACACCTTCTATATACTCTGATTTATATTTCTGAATAATTTATAATATTTGGTTGCCACTCATGCACTTTATATGTCTATATAATACTTCCAAGATGTCCCTATCATGTGATTAGAATTTCTATATAAGCTAAGCTGCACATTCTTACATATATAGGTTACATTTCATCCTAATTTTCAACTATTGACAATAAATAATTAATTAATAGATGAATATTTAATAATTTTTATAAGCAAACATTTCATAGGGTTCGTTGTTTTTAGGTAGTTTTAGCCTATATGCACTTCTGTTCGTGTATATATATATTTTTACTATAAACAGACATTATCTATAGTATGTCCCATGGTTCCTTTTATCAGTGTTCTCTACAATCTGTGTTTTATAAGGTCCTATGCTAAGTTGGAGAAACATCAGCTTTAATATACACTTATCAATAGACCTTTAGCTTGAACTAGTTTTAGTACTCATGATTTCTTTAACATCTTTGAGCCAGTGAACTTTATGCTTTTGAGTGGGCTACTGTTGTTTTCTAGTAGCGACATGAGCTTTTATTAATGTTAAGTGATTCTATTATGACGTTTCATTTGTTTCGCTTTTCAGCCTACAAATGGTTATTATTCAGAGAAATACGTATGAACACAGCTTTTAGTTGAGCTGTCTGGTTTTTATTGCACATGAATTGTCTTTTATTATTGATTCTCTATTACACACCGCACTTTATCAGATATGTTGTGTTTTCTATGGTGGTTTTTAATAGTGGATCAAATATTGTATAAATAATTTTTTATTCTTGTTTCTATCAATATGAGTTGTTATAATTTCTCATCATTGTACTGTGTTCTTGAAATAATTTAGCATATCTTATTGTGTCTAGTTTTAAGCATAATGCTGCTGTTTGCAGCAACAGGAAGTGTTTTTTAGTGGTCTCATTGAGTAAGCAGCTATTACTTGAGACAATTAACTTTATATCTTAATTGATTAATTAGGACACTAATTACTTAATGGACAATTAGAAGCACTATATAAGGTTTGCTCTATTTTATATGAATTAGATCTGAAGAAGTGTACAGTGTGTACGAGAAAGCGCTCATCTTCCTTGTTCTTTGTACTAATAAAGAAATTTTGTTGCTGCATCATCGTGGTGTTCCTCATCCTTGTTTTTTCAAAACTTTTGCCTACGTATATTTTGGAGGTGAGGATCTTTGGAGGTTTATTGCTGGGATTGTGATATACACGCTTGCTTCGTAATTTATCCTCGGCTAACCACACGCATGGATGCTATCGCGAATAGAGCTGGATTATGCTCGAACAAGTCAAAAAGGCAATGGAATGGTCTATTGGAATCTAAAGAGAATCCGCTACTGAATATCAACATGGAACACACAGCTACAACACCTAATATTGACAAAGGTAACATTGACAGAATGAAAGACTTTAATGTTACCTTCCGTGAACTGGAAAACACACTGTATAAACTATATAGACTAACTTGGCAAAGACGCCACTTAGAGGCATGTCTTCACTTTAAATTGATTCCTAGAGGTATGAGGGTTTTGGTTATGCCCTCGTACGGTGAAACTCACCCTGAGCTGCTTCGGAAGTGGCAACAACTAAACCTTGATCTGGGGTTTAGCTATATAAAACTGTTGATTGAACATTTTCTTCCTATAGAGAAGGATCTTCATTCACGAGCTGAATCTCTTAATAAAGATATCTCCACTAATTTTAAGGAGGAAAGTTTTCAGCAGAGATTGGATAACATGTTTAGTCAACTTTTTGCCTATGGTGATAAATTGCAACAAATAAAAACGCGTAAACTACATAGGGATCATATTGATTTTGCCAACAATAATGTCTTTTCCTGGCCAAGATACAGTGAAACCAATACTAATGAGAATGAGTTTCCTATCAGCACGGATTCCAACCAAGGACTTTCTACAAATCAGAGTTATGCCTCAGCAGTAACGAATATCGGTTCCACCTTAAGGGAATCAGCTGCCACAACTGCAATACCTTTGGCGTTCTCTTCTCTGACGCGTACGCAAAACAACACTATTAGAGACACTCCCCCTTGTAACCAGCAGGCTTTTGCCCAACAAGATGAAAATACACGAGGTGATAAACCGAAGATTAAACAGGGGAATATAGAGGGTTTTTTACCTCTTCCGCTGAAGTTTCGGCGGAACCTTCAAAGCAGGTCAAGAAGCAGAGGTCGTACCAAGAGGAAGTTCTCGGGAGAAGAGATGACATCAAACAACAGGAATCGAAAAAGGGAACAGAGGACTTAGTTTTTAACCTTTCTAAACGGACACTTACAGAGATTGACTGTAACCTATTAAATAAAGGACTATCCTTTATTCCAGCCCAGGTTAGTAATATAAGTGAAGTTCTTACTGACCTGCGGCTTTTTATTCGCAAAGTTAATTTAAAATGTATGTTTAAGAATAGAGTGCAATGCAATGGTGCTAGTCAAGCACAGACTAAGAATTTTAGAAAGAAAAGTGTTTTTACGCCATCACTAACACCAGTCACAGAATGTTTTATTAAGGCTTGAAACAGACTTCTATAGATACTTCAATAGTGAAAGGAAAGCTAATTTATATACTAACTTGTCACACACTGAATGGGAAGCCCTTTATGCACTGCAACATGATAAAGGAATAGTTATTAAGCCTGCAGATAAAGGGGGTGGGATAGTAGTCTTAGACTACACCACATATAATACATTAATGCTCACTATGCTTAGAGAAACTGACACTTACAAAGAGATCCCTTTTAATGACCTTACTAAAGTTATCTATTCTGTACATCAAGAATTATATGATTTTTTGATGTGTAGGCAGATAGATCAAGATTTATACCAATACTTTATGATAGAGCAACCGAAGATTCCCTATATAAAAGGGTTGCCGAAGGTACATAAAGGGATAATCCCACCACTACTACGACCTATAGTAGTAGGCGAAGGGTGGGTCACTGAAACAATGTCGGTTTTTATCGAACAGAAACTTAGACCCATTATCAATAAAATTAGTTCGATCTTGAAGGACACATACCAATTATTAGAGGTCTTAGCCAATTTTAAAGAGGGTATCTCTAAAAACACCATTCTCATTACTATGGATATGAGAAACCTCTTTACGTCTATCCCTAATGGATATGGTTCAGAAGCCATTAGACATATTTTGCACAACACTGATTGCTACAATAATGATGAAAAAATTTTGCTGAACGCTGTCTTAGACCTTGTATTGAATAACAATGTTTTTATGTATGATAAAAGGTTATATTTGCAACAATGGGGAGTGGCCATGGGCACTCCTGTGCAAACACCTATGCAAAGGTTGTTGTCTACTATTGGGAATGTATGCATCTGTTCAAACATGCTTATTTTGATAAAATGCTACTATACAAAAGATTTGTAGACGACATTATAATCTTTTGGGATGGTACCCTACAAGAGTTTTTAGACTTGGTGGAAGACCTAGAAACCACAACATCTTTTTTTAGATTTACTTTTGAACATTCTTTGACTGAAATTAATTTTTTGGATGTTACCATCACTAAAGATGAACATGGAAAACTGAGCCATACTATCTATAGGAAACCGTGCTGGAAGAACACATTATTAGAGTTCACCAGCATGCATCCTAGACATATATTCCAGAACATTGTTAGAACTCAATACATGAGGGTTAACAAATTATGTAATAAACAGGATGACAAAATAGAACAACTAGTGAAACTAGAAGATATGTTTATAGAAAGGAATTATGATAAACGTTTGATCCAGCGAGTAAAATTATTAAATGAAAATATTCCCACCCCCTTTACTTCTAGGAAGGGATCCCAAGGGATGTATAATATACCTAAGTCATACAAGGAAACTATACCCTTTCAAACTAGGTACACTAGTGACAACAGTAACATTACTAATATTATTCGTAAAAACTGGGGTATATTACTCACTAATGATGAGGTGAAGGACATTACAGGTGTTAAACCCAACTTTCTATATACTAACAGTAAGAACCTCAAAAGACTGCTATGTATAGAAAAATCAGAACAAGAGACATATAGGACCATTGCCACGATACAGGAAAACATAGAAGGAGAATCATCTCATTTGATTGAGACAGGCACCTTTCCATGCAGTAAATGCAACATGTGCATTTACATCTCAGAAGATATAGAATTCACACATCCTAGGCTTAATATTAAATTTAAACCAAGATTTAGATCAACCTGTACCAGTTCAAACTTGATATATTTAGCCAACTGTGTGGACTGTGATCGTTCTACATTGGGATGACTACTAGATCCCTGAAGGAACGCATCTACAACCATACCTATGACATTAGAAAGAAAGATCCGAAAAGTGCTCTAACCAAACATATATTGAATAATCCAGAGCACAGTTTTAGGTTTAGAACACTGCAATTGACACATCCCAACAACAGGAAAGGTGATGTTTTTAATGAACTGGAAAGTATAGAGTTACAATGGATTCTAAAGTTTAAAGCACATTATACTCCGGGTCTTAATCAATATGTTAGTGTTAGATCAGTTCTGAAGAAAAGAAGCTTGAAATAACACATAGTCCCCATTTCTTATACATGAGCGAAACTTGGAAACCTTTTGCCTAATACATCATTTAGGTTCCTTTTTTGAGGCTACCTACATTCAAATTAAATTAGATTATTCTAATTTTTATAGAGAGCTATACACCCATATGTCCTATATACACTAAGGTTATATATTTGATCTGTGTATATAGCTATTTATGGTTTATTAAATATTAATAGCATTCCTTAATAATATTAAGATTATTTTTATATTGTTCATTATACAAGTGACATTGATGTTTTTATTTATTATTAATGATTAACTATGTAATTATAAATTATTAATTATTTCTATTTATATTTCTTCTTTTATTTATATGACTAGTCACCTGTTTTATTAGAATATTTATATTTCACTCTATATTCTAATCAATTATACTACACCTTCTATATACTCTGATTTATATTTTATGAATAATTTATAATATTTGGTTGCCACTCATGCACTTTATATGTCTATATAATACTTCCAAGATGTCCCTATCATGTGATTAGAATTTCTATATAAGCTAAGCTGCACATTCTTACATATATAGGTTACATTTCATCCTAATTTTCAACTATTGACAATAAATAATTAATTAATAGATGAATATTTAATAATTTTTATAAGCAAACATTTCATAGGGTTCGTTGTTTTTAGGTAGTTTTAGCCTATATGCACTTCTGTTCGTATATATATATTTTACTATAAACAGACATTATCTATAGTATGTCCCATGGTTCCTTTTATCAGTGTTCTCTACAATCTGTGTTTTATAAGGTCCTATGCTAAGTTGGAGAAACATCAGCTTTAATATACACTTATCAATAGACCTTTAGCTTGAACTAGTTTTAGTACTCATGATTTCTTTAACATCTTTGAGCCAGTGAACTTTATGCTTTTGAGTGGGGCTACTGTTGTTTTCTAGTAGCGACATGAGCTTTTATTAATGTTAAGTGATTCTATTATGACGTTTCATTTGTTTCGCTTTTTCAGCCTACAAATGGTTATTATTCAGAGAAATACGTATGAACACAGCTTTTAGTTGAGCTGTCTGGTTTTTATTGCACATGAATTGTCTTTTATTATTGATTCTCTCTATTACACACACGCACTTTATCAGATATGTTGTTTTTCTATGGTGGTTTTAATAGTGGATCAAATATTGTATAAATAATTTTTTATTCTTGTTTCTATCAATATGAGTTGTTATAATTTCTCATCATTGTACTGTGTTCTTGAAATAATTTAGCATATCTTATTGTGTCTAGTTTTAAGCATAATGCTGCTGTTTGCAGCAACAGGAAGTGTTTTTTAGTGGTCTCATTGAGTAAGCAGCTATTACTTGAGACAATTAACTTTATATCTTAATTGATTAATTAGGACACTAATTACTTAATGGACAATTAGAAGCACTATATAAGGTTTGCTCTATTTTATATGAATTAGATCTGAAGAAGCGTACAGTGTGTACGAGAAAGCGCTCATCTTCCTTGTTCTTTGTACTAATAAAGACGAATTTTTGTTGCTGCATCATCGTGGTGTTCCTCATCCTTGTTTTTTCAAAACTTTTGCCTACGTATATTTTGGAGGTGAGGATCTTTGGAGGTTTATTGCTGGGATTGTGATATACACGTTTGCTTTCGTAATTTATCCTCGGCTAACCACACGCGATGGATGCTATCGCAATAGAGCTGGATTATGCTCCGAACAAGTCAAAAAGGCAATGGAATGGTCTATTGGAATCTAAAGAGAATCCGCTACTGAATATCAACATGGAACACACAGCTACAACACCTAATATTGACAAAGGTAACATTGACAGAATGAAAGACTTTAATGTTACCTTCCGTGAACTGGAAAACACACTGTATAAACTATATAGACTAACTTGGCAAAGACGCCACTTAGAGGCATGTCTTCACTTTAAATTGATTCCTAGAGGTATGAGGGTTTTGGTTATGCCCTCGTACGGTGAAACTCACCCTGAGCTGCTTCGGAAGTGGCAACAACTAAACCTTGATCTGGGGTTTAGCTATATAAAACTGTTGATTGAACATTTTCTTCCTATAGAGAAGGATCTTCATTCACGAGCTGAATCTCTTAATAAAGATATCTCCACTAATTTTAAGGAGGAAAGTTTTCAGCAGAGATTGGATAACATGTTTAGTCAACTTTTTGCCTATGGTGATAAATTGCAACAAATAAAAACGCGTAAACTACATAGGGATCATATTGATTTTGCCAACAATAATGTCTTTTCCTGGCCAAGATACAGTGAAACCAATACTAATGAGAATGAGTTTCCTATCAGCACGGATTCCAACCAAGGACTTTCTACAAATCAGAGTTATGCCTCAGCAGTAACGAATATCGGTTCCACCTTAAGGGAATCAGCTGCCACAACTGCAATACCTTTGGCGTTCTCTTCTCTGACGCGTACGCAAAACAACACTATTAGAGACACTCCCCCTTGTAACCAGCAGGCTTTTGCCCAACAAGATGAAAATACACGAGGTGATAAACCGAAGATTAAACAGGGAATATAGAGGGTTTTTACCTCTTCCGCTGAAGTTTCATGGAACCTTCAAAGCAGGTCAAGAAGCAGAGGTCGTACCAAGAGGAAGTTCTCGGGAGAAGAGATGACATCAAACAACAGGAATCGAAAAAGGGAACAGAGGACTTAGTTTTTAACCTTTCTAAACGGACACTTACAGAGATTGACTGTAACCTATTAAATAAAGGACTATCCTTTATTCCAGCCCAGGTTAGTAATATAAGTGAAGTTCTTACTGACCTGCGGCTTTTTATTCGCAAAGTTAATTTAAAATGTATGTTTAAGAATAGAGTGCAATGCAATGGTGCTAGTCAAGCACAGACTAAGAATTTTAGAAAGAAAAGTGTTTTTACGCCATCACTAACACCAGTCACAGAATGTTTTATTAAGGCTTGCGAAACAGACTTCTATAGATACTTCAATAGTGAAAGGAAAGCTAATTTATATACTAACTTGTCACACACTGAATGGGAAGCCCTTTATGCACTGCAACATGATAAAGGAATAGTTATTAAGCCTGCAGATAAAGGGGGTGGGATAGTAGTCTTAGACTACACCACATATAATACATTAATGCTCACTATGCTTAGAGAAACTGACACTTACAAAGAGATCCCTTTTAATGACCTTACTAAAGTTATCTATTCTGTACATCAAGAATTATATGATTTTTTGATGTGTAGGCAGATAGATCAAGATTTATACCAATACTTTATGATAGAGCAACCGAAGATTCCCTATATAAAAGGGTTGCCGAAGGTACATAAAGGGATAATCCCACCACCACTACGACCTATAGTAGTAGGCGAAGGGTGGGTCACTGAAACAATGTCGGTTTTTATCGAACAGAAGCTTAGACCCATTATCAATAAAATTAGTTCGATCTTGAAGGACACATACCAATTATTAGAGGTCTTAGCCAATTTTAAAGAGGGTATCTCTAAAAACACCATTCTCATTACTATGGATATGAGAAACCTCTTTACGTCTATCCCTAATGGATATGGTTCAGAAGCCATTAGACATATTTTGCACAACACTGATTGCTACAATAATGATGAAAAAATTTTGCTGAACGCTGTCTTAGACCTTGTATTGAATAACAATGTTTTTATGTATGATAAAAGGTTATATTTGCAACAATGGGGAGTGGCCATGGGCACTCCCTGTGCAAACACCTATGCAAACCTTGTTGTCTACTATTGGGAATGTATGCATCTGTTCAAACATGCTTATTTTGATAAAATGCTACTATACAAAAGATTTGTAGACGACATTATAATCTTTTGGGATGGTACCCTACAAGAGTTTTTAGACTTGGTGGAAGACCTAGAAACCACAACATCTTTTTTTAGATTTACTTTTGAACATTCTTTGACTGAAATTAATTTTTTGGATGTTACCATCACTAAAGATGAACATGGAAAACTGAGCCATACTATCTATAGGAAACCGTGCTGGAAGAACACATTATTAGAGTTCACCAGCATGCATCCTAGACATATATTCCAGAACATTGTTAGAACTCAATACATGAGGGTTAACAAATTATGTAATAAACAGGATGACAAAATAGAACAACTAGTGAAACTAGAAGATATGTTTATAGAAAGGAATTATGATAAACGTTTGATCCAGCGAGTAAAATTATTAAATGAAAATATTCCCACCCCCTTTACTTCTAGGAAGGGATCCCAAGGGATGTATAATATACCTAAGTCATACAAGGAAACTATACCCTTTCAAACTAGGTACACTAGTGACAACAGTAACATTACTAATATTATTCGTAAAAACTGGGGTATATTACTCACTAATGATGAGGTGAAGGACATTACAGGTGTTAAACCCAACTTTCTATATACTAACAGTAAGAACCTCAAAAGACTGCTATGTATAGAAAAATCAGAACAAGAGACATATAGGACCATTGCCACGATACAGGAAAACATAGAAGGAGAATCATCTCATTTGATTGAGACAGGCACCTTTCCATGCAATAAATGCAACATGTGCATTTACATCTCAGAAGATATAGAATTCACACATCCTACGCTTAATATTAAATTTAAACCAAGATTTAGATCAACCTGTACCAGTTCAAACTTGATATATTTAGCCAACTGTGTGGACTGTGATGCGTTCTACATTGGGATGACTACTAGATCCCTGAAGGAACGCATCTACAACCATACCTATGACATTAGAAAGAAAGATCCGAAAAGTGCTCTAACCAAACATATATTGAATAATCCAGAGCACAGTTTTAGGTTTAGAACACTGCAATTGACACATCCCAACAACAGGAAAGGTGATGTTTTTAATGAACTGGAAAGTATAGAGTTACAATGGATTCTAAAGTTTAAAGCACATTATACTCCGGGTCTTAATCAATATGTTAGTGTTAGATCAGTTCTGAAGAAAAGAAGCTTGAAATAACACATAGTCCCCATTTCTTATACATGAGCGAAACTTGGAAACCTTTTGCCTAATACATCATTTAGGTTCCTTTTTTGAGGCTACCTACATTCAAATTAAATTAGATTATTCTAATTTTATAGAGAGCTATACACCCATATGTCCTATATGCACTAAGGTTATATATTTGATCTGTGTATATAGCTATTTATGGTTTATTAAATATTAATAGCATTCCTTAATAATATTAAGATTATTTTTATATTGTTCATTATACAAGTGACATTGATGTTTTTATTTATTATTAATGATTAACTATGTAATTATAAATTATTAATTATTTCTATTTATATTTCTTCTTTTATTTATATGACTAGTCACCTGTTTTATTAGAATATTTATATTTCACTCTATATTCTAATCAATTATACTACACCTTCTACATACTCTGATTTATATTTTACGAATAATTTATAATATTTGGTTGCCACTCATGCACTTTATATGTCTATATAATACTTCCAAGATGTCCCTATCATGTGATTAGAATTTCTATATAAGCTAAGCTGCACATTCTTACATACATAGGTTACATTTCATCCTAATTTTCAACTATTGACAACAAATAATTAATTAATAGATGAATATTTAATAATTTTTATAAGCAAACATTTCATAGGGTTCGTTGTTTTTAGGTAGTTTTAGCCTATATGCACTTCTGTTCGTGTATATATATATTTTTACTATAAACAGACATTATCTATAGTATGTCCCATGGTTCCTTTTATCAGTGTTCTCTACAATCTGTGTTTTATAAGGTCCTATGCTAAGTTGGAGAAACATCAGCTTTAATATACACTTATCAATAGACCTTTAGCTTGAACTAGTTTTAGTACTCATGATTTCTTTAACATCTTTGAGCCAGTGAACTTTATGCTTTTGAGTGGGGCTACTGTTGTTTTCTAGTAGCGACATGAGCTTTTATTAATGTTAAGTGATTCTATTATGACGTTTCATTTGTTTCGCTTTTTCAGCCTACAAATGGTTATTATTCAGAGAAATACGTATGAACACAGCTTTTAGTTGAGCTGTCTGGTTTTTATTGCACATGAATTGTCTTTTATTATTGATTCTCTCTATTACACACACGCACTTTATCAGATATGTTGTGTTTTCTATGGTGGTTTTTAATAGTGGATCAAATATTGTATAAATAATTTTTTATTCTTGTTTCTATCAATATGAGTTGTTATAATTTCTCATCATTGTACTGTGTTCTTGAAATAATTTAGCATATCTTATTGTGTCTAGTTTTAAGCATAATGCTGCTGTTTGCAGCAACAGGAAGTGTTTTTTAGTGGTCTCATTGAGTAAGCAGCTATTACTTGAGACAATTAACTTTATATCTTAATTGATTAATTAGGACACTAATTACTTAATGGACAATTAGAAGCACTATATAAGGTTAGCTCTATTTTATATGAATTAGATCTGAAGAAGCGTACAGTGTGTACGAGAAAGCGCTCATCTTCCTTGTTCTTTGTACTAATAAAGACGAATTTTTGTTGCTGCATCATCGTGGTGTTCCTCATCCTTGTTTTTTCAAAACCCTTGATAATGTCATAAGTGTATTCATATATGTAAGTTTCTTAAAAATGCATTCAGTTTTACCCATGTAGAATGCGGTGCACTCTGAACAAACTGCTAAGTATATCACTCCTTTTGTATTACAATGTCCTCCGTTGGGAAGGACAGTAGAATTTAATGTATTGTTAAGAGTTAAAGATTCAGTCTCCATAATGAATCTACATTGGTTACAAGCCCTGCATTTTCTGGTACCTTTCTTTGTAGTCATGTTAGCATGAACGGTTTCATTTTTTTCTACGATGTTTTTAATATTTCTTGCCTTCTTGTATGTAAAAAATGGTTCATCACTCAGCATACATCTAGTTTTTTTTGTTATCCCAAGAATATTCCAGTTTTTGCTGACAATACTTTTAATAACTGCAGCCCCTGAGTTGTATTCTAAAATAAGACCTCAATTAAAGAATGCAGCATCACTTAACTTATCTCTGCTGCAGTAAATGTTGCACCTTCGTTACTGAGTGTAGTAGTTAGATTTTGTATGGGGTGTGTTGGTGTGGCTTCTTCACTAAGGCAGCACCCAAAGCAGGAGTATATATTGTACCCCATCCTGCCATAATTTCATCACTAATTTCTTTTACCAAAAACATCAGTTCTAATTTTTTCCTCTCAACATCAAATACATGCCTGTTAGGAATCATCCTAGCAAGTCTTACAAATTGTTCTTTAACTAAACTTTTTTTCTGGAACAATGGGTGGCAGCTACCGCAGTGGAGATAGGCGTTAGAAAATCTGGGCTTTCTATATGTAGTAGATACAAAACGCCCTGTTTCCTGGGTGATGGTAGTATCCACGTAATTAGTTTGCTTTACTTGTAATTGGTAAGTGAATTTTGAAAAGGATGTTGTGGAATTAATGTAAGTTAGACATTTATTAACTAGTTGTTTCCTCCCACACCCCAAAGACATGCTGTAGGTGGATTGGACACTCCAAATTGGCCCTAGGTGTGAGTGTGGGTGTGTGCACCTTCTGTGGAAGGTTGGGCGCTGGGCTGGCAACTCGACACTGTAAAACTCCACTGCCAATCATGAGCGGACAGTTGATCCACTGTGGTGACCCCTAACCGGGAAAAGCTGAAAGAAGAAGAAGACATTTATTAACTAGTTCACCATCACCTTTCCACAATATAAAGCTGTCATCCAAAAATCACACATGCAATTTAATATCGTTGAAAAACTCTGAATCAAATATAAACATCCTTTCCTAAGAAAGCATAACCAAGTTCGCAACTATGGGGGCACAGGCTGTCCCCATGGCAACACCTCTAACCTGTCTGAAGACCTTACCTTCAGAATAAATGTAACTATTGAGTAAAATAACTTTCATCAGATCACTTACAGTCTAATTTCTAGAGATGTTAAAAAGTTAAATGTAACTAAGGCATCAAGAAGCTGTTCCAAACCAGTCCCCTCTGGTATACATAAAAACAAATCCACAACATTGATGATTAAAAAAGAGAGACCCTTCTCCCATAATTCAGGTATTAATCTGCCTATGAAATTCCATGAATCGTTCAACGTGTGGATGTCTTGTCATTTGGACTGGTTTTAACAGCCTATCCATCAATGCTGCAAGTGGGTAGGTTTTAGACCCTTGTGCTGCAACTATTGATCTGTAAGGAGGAAGAAAGAAGGTTTTTATGTACCTTAGGGATTCCAAAAATGGCGGGTATAATAGGCGCAGAATTTTTAAGGAAATTAAATGTTCCCAGATTAATTTGCCCTTGTAATAGGAGATCACCCAAAAAATAATCAATTTTCTTATAAGCTGCAAACACCTCATTCCTAGAGACAGCAGTGCAAGTCTCATTGTCATGTAAGATGTATAGCATTTCATTAATATAATGGGGGTGATCAAATAAAACCACTCCACCCTTGTCATGTTTCATAATTCTTAGTGAATGGTTCATCCTAAATTCCTCTAATAATCTCCTTTCTCTTTTGATGAGGTTGTTTCCTCTCTTTGTCATTCTTTTGGTGGCAAAGTATTTATAGAAATCAGTTTTACAAGCACTGCTGAAAGCTTGCACATTAAGATTCATGAGAGGCATGCTGATGCTTTTTTTTTAAATAAACCATTTTCATGAATGTACAGAGTCTCATAAAACTGGATAGCATAATTTAATGTTCTAGCATACAGTTTAAATTCAGTTAGGAAATCTGTAATGTTGTACTTGGCAGTTGGAATAAAAGTAAAACTTTTTTCAAATAATAAGAAATAATCCTTGGTGATATTTTTGATGCACTACAACTAAATATCTTAAAATTGTTCTAACAATCACTTGATTGTCTTCAAAAATAATGCAGTGTGTTAACAGTGTTTAATATCTGGGTCTATGTCTTCTTCTTCTTCCTCTGCCTCTTCCCCTTTGTTGTCTATGAGGGCCTCTGGCATGCATCCCTTGATGTACTTGCAACTGAATTTCTGTTTCCCCTTAAAAAATTGTCCTGTGGTTGTGAACAGCTGGGTCTATATTATATCATTGAACGCTTAAAAAAGCGAACGATGAATAATCGACCCCATGTAAGCGAAAGCTTACAATCTTGAAAGCTCAGAACAGCGATTTTTTTTTCCAAGGGAAAAAAATTGCTGTTCCAAAAAAAAAAAAAGAAATTGAAAGAACACATAAAGTGGGGGGCTTCGCCGCCCACACCACCCCTACTTAAATATACCAACTCCGAGATCGCACTACAGTGCCGAAAACGGCAAAGTAATGGAAGCGGCCAAGCAAATTCTTTCCCTGGGAAAGAATTTACTTAAAAGCCGCTTCTCTATTTTGCCTTTTCGTTGTTTTAAGTTCGACCAAGACGCATTATGCGTCTTTGATCATCTAATAGGAACCCGAACAGCTTGCAGTCCTTTCAGGTCGCTGTAAAGGGGGGAAACTCCAAAGGGTCTTCAAAGTCAAAAACTGCCTCATCACCACCTACTAACCCTACCGAGGGAGAAATAGGGTTGTGATTGTTACTAGCTAGTGATTCCAAAGGGTACATACGCCCCTGGGTAGTTTCCTGGTCACAATGCCCTGATCAGCAACTTATTTACTCAAGACAAAGACCATTCTAACTTCATATTGCTACTTATCTGTAATCAACTTCTTGTTTTTCCTAATCTTAACATTTTCACAATAGTAGTCAACCTTAGGAAAAATATTTTCACAATCCTGTCTGTACATTTCAAACTCTCATTCTTAATATAAACATTTAGTTCTTTAACTTCCTTACAGAAACTGCTAATCAAGCCCTTGTTGTGGTTAATTATAATTTCGAGGAGCTCAAGCCCTGTCTATATTAAATAGATTAGTTAAGTCTTGAATAAAATTTAGTATCTGGTTCTGTTTCATTGGGGAACTTGTGATATCTCAAACCCTTTGGTATTCTCTACACTCTTAAACATTCTTTAAGGAGCATATTGTCTAGTTGCAAACATCACAGCTTAAAAAGCTTTTTCTAAAATGACAAAATAAGTGCTATTCAACTGTCATTTGTTCAAAGAAGCAGCAGTAGTGATGTCATTTAATGCCATAAAGTCTTTCATACGCCATGCTTCAGAATCATCTGCTTCACCACAATTGTTAGCCATTTGCGAGTAAAAGTGAGTATTAACATTAGTGGTGCCTTTAGAATTACAGACAGTACCTTCTTCCTGAAATATCAAGTCATTACGACTGTCTGCATGTGGGACAGGATTGTGTAAAACGCCAACTCCATTTGGAGTGTTGTCTTGATCGATTGGTGTCTGCCGAGACTTCATTACTACTCTGATAAGTAAACCGATCAGCTCAGTGAGCTTGCCTGAAAGCTCCAACCACTCAACAACTCCACCAGTCAAACGTACTGCCTGCTTATTGCCAGAAGGCAACAGCTGACTAGTGTTGGTAGCTTCAACCAAATCTATTGCCACGAAAAAAGACAGAGGCACAGTTGTACTGGTAAAACTTCACAAACAAAGCACACCAAGAAGAAAAAGAGAAACGACCACAGAACAAGTTGCATTGTAAGTAAAGTATTATTGCACCAGAGTGTGCAAAAAACCTCGTTTATGCATAAATTGTTATAAACACACCTTTTTGTTCACCAATACAAAACTCACTGGTACTTCTTCAGAACTAAAAGAACACCACATCAAATAATTAAGTCCTTAAAGGTACATTGTTTAAAATCATCACATTTGTGAAAATTCCCATAAAAGTAATGCTACAGTAAAAGTGAATTGTAATAAAATCTCAAGAAGCAATGTACGTTTATATAAAAAACTTAAAACTTTAGTAATTTTTAATATAAAAAGGAATTAATATAAAAATAGGACTCAAAGCTTAGCAGCTTTTCAAGTACTGGAATCAAGGACACAGTTATTCAGTCCAGGAGGATGCATGGCATCTAGTTTAAGTTGCCATAGTAATTCTTTGTATTCAGATCTGTCCTCCCATGAACCAATGCTATGATCAGATAAAACTCTTTCTAAAATAATAAACAAAAACTGCTTAAAGGAAACACATTTTACTGAGTGTCTGAACAAAGTGTTACTTACATTACTCTGATAATGTCATAAGTGTATTCATATATAAGTTTCTTGAAAGTGCATTCAGTTTTACCCACGTAGAAAGTGGGACACTGAACAAACTGCTAACTATACCACTCCTTTTGTATTACAATTTCCTCTGTCAGGAAGCACAGTAGAATTTAATGTATCTTTAAGAGTTAAAGATTCAGTCTCCAAAATGAATCTGCATTGGTTACAAGTCTAGCACATTCTGGTACCTTTCTTTGTAGTCCTGTTTGCCTTTAAGGACTTAACATATCGCATGACAAAACAACAGTTTATATAACACTGTTTGATGTGGTATTCTTTTAGTTCTGAAGAAGTCCCAGTGAGTTTTGTTTTGGGGATGAAAAGCTGTGTTTATAACAATCTATGCTTAAAACGCATTTTTATGCATACTCTTATACAGTAAATACTTTATTTACAATGCAGCTTTTTCTGTGATCATTCTTCCTTTTCCTGTTGGTGTGCTTTGTTTGTTTGTAAAGTTTATTCCAGTACATTGGTACCTCGGTCTTTTTGGATTACTGAGGCCTGACAATGCCATGTGTGCCAGACATAGATCTTCCCTCAACATCCTGTAGGAGACAGAATACATGGATATGGCCTTGAGGTGCTCTGCACAGGACATGTTCCTTACATCCTGTATTCCTTTAGTGGGGAACCTCTGTGGACGTTCCATTTGTAGGATGTGCCTTTTTAGGTACATGCCAAAGGGGACATTGTGCTCAATGATAGGTTCATAGATTTATAAGTTCATAGATTAGTACTAGGCTAATTGCCTTTGTGGGCCATTTTAAGCCTAGCCAGTTACCCCATGTGAGAATCAAACCCAGTACCTTGTGTCTGTAAGGTAAACACCTTAACCATTATGCCAACCCTATGCCTTAAATGAATGCTGAATACAGAGAAACAATGACCTGCTTGGACCTAGATGGCATACCTTTGTTTATAAGTTGCACAGCATAGAATGATTTCCTCACTACTATAGACATGTGATGGTCAAAGGCTAGATTACTGTCTATGTGTGTCCCCAAGTCCCTGACTACTGGGTCAGCAATTAGGGGTGTGTTGTCAATATGATAGTAACCAGGACTGGATGACTTCTTGAAGGATACTATTATGCATTTCTTTGCATTTAGCTTTAGCCCATGGCTCTGACACCAATTTGCCTGTGTTAGCCCTTTCTGCAGATCATTTGTATTGGTGGGTGATTCAATGACTACTCCTGATTTGCAATCATTGGCAGATTTAGTCAGCCAGAAGCCATTGGCATTGCCTTTGACTTCAGAGAAGTAAATACCAAAAAGGAGTTGTCCTAAGAGACTCTGCTTGTGACTGGCCTCTTTGTAGAGGTGGACTTCCCAATTCTAACTTCCTTGGTCCTGTCAGTGAGCCAGCTGGCTATCCAATGGTTTACATAAGAGTTTATACCTAACCTCTTCTATTTTTCAACAATGCTTGAGTGGGGTATTCTGTCAAATACCTTTTCCAGGTCAAGGTAGGCAGTGTGAACCATTTTGCCTTCATCCATTGCTTTGATGATGTCAAAGAAATATACCAGGTTGACTAGGCATCACCTGCCCTTGACAAAACCAAACTGGGTTGAGTCCAGTGTCTGAAGGTTTCCTATGTCATTATCAATCATTTCCATGGATCTGCATTTGAGACTAAAGAGGCTTATGGGTCTATAGATGGCCCACCCTGGTGCAGAGAGATGACTGTTGCTGTTCTCCATATGCGAGACACAAAGCCTGCTTGGAGGCTACAGTTAAGTAGAAATTCCAGAGGGCCTGATGTTTCTTGCTATTTAGAAGGCATCCTGGGATATTTGTCTGGGCCCATTGATGCAGTGTTCTTGGCCTTAGAACATTAAGGACCTGTTTCCTGTTGATAGTAGGGGGTCTTATATTTGATAGTATATACTGAGGGAGAGGTTGAGATGGAAAGAGGGGTAAAGTTAGAGATGAATTTGTTGGCCAGGAGGTTTGCTGTATGTTCTGACTCAGTATAGGTGGCTCCATTAAGAATGAGGTCCGGACACAATTGTGCATTGAGTTTGAGGTTGTGGACATAGCTAAAAATGCCTTGTGGTTGTCCTTGGTCTTTGAGGCCAAATTTACCTCAAATTTGGCTTTGGTAGACTTTGTTTGTCCTCTGAGTTGTTTGTTTAGTTTGATGACTGTGTTTTTTTATCCTGCTGGGTGCTGCACCTCCTAATTTTTGCCACAGTTTTCTTCCTTCTATTATGCAGCTTATTGATGATGTGATTCCACCAGGGTGTCTTGTTTTTTGTGTTAGTTCTGTACTTCATACTGATGGATACATCTGTCTCTATGCAGCTGTTATCATGCTTGTATAGGGTTTCTATGAAAAGTTCCGTATAGGCAGCAGTGTTCTTGGGGTCTATGAGAACATGACATTTTGCCAGGGTATGACTTAATAGTAGGAAGTTTGCCTTAGAGTATTCCCTGAACATTCCAGGATTAGCTGAGGTTCCATGTTTTATTTTCCTTCAAAGGAGACTGTTTTGTGGTCTGACCTTACCAGAGAAGACTACACTAGGGGGTGTGCAGCACTGTCCCATATTAGTGAGGACCAGATCCAGTCTGTTTGCACTGCTGGTTGGCATGTTGACAGTCTGGTCCAGGGAGTTTGTGTTTACAAAATCCAGGAATGTCTGTGCCTGCACATTTGGTGTCATATATGATTTCCAGTTAATAGTGAGGTAATTAAAGTTGCCCATGAATATGGTATTGGTTTGGATGGTGACTGTTTCCAATAAGTTTAAATACATGTTGTGGGGTTCCTTGGTCATAGCTTGCAAGGAAGTGGTATGGAATTTTGACTATGGTGATTTGAACGTGGAGAAGCTCAAGTGGATTGCCCTGTTTGACCAGCCTTGAGGTATATCTATTTTTGATGTAAATCAAGACACCTACACCTTTAGTCCCTGTCTGTGTAGTATGTGGTCTAAATGCATGTAAGGTATTATAGCCTTGTACTGCCTGGTGTGCTCTTCACGATTTTAAACCATGTCTCAGTGACTACACAGACATCAGCATTCTCTTGGGTGAGGAGAACTTGTAGGGAGTGGAGTTTCTTGTTTACAGTCCAACATTGAGCAGTTCTACCTTTACATTACTAAAAAATGAAAATCAAAGTCTAAATCAACCATTCTAGACATAAAAGAACCGGAAGTGTGATCTAAGGAAAGGGTAGGAGCGAATTACATAGCGAAAATGGGCAATTGTGGAAACAGTACACTCAGACATGCAGACTAATGTTTTGGAGAAGGAATGAGATTTAAGGTAAGGCAGGAATTGAATGAACTACATAACGTTTGTTTTACAATGACTGTAAAGACGATTATATGTGATGTATAATGTTTGCAACTGAAAATATATCAATATGGTTTGTTTTCATTTATATAAATGTATGATTGATCATGCCATAAGTGATAATTCAATTAAGATGGTTGTTCTACAAAAAAAAAAAAAAGCTAGGAAGAAAAATGTTTTATTATGAAAGAAGTTACTCATATTTGTTTTTAGGTTCAGATGCCCAAAGGTATAAAAAAAATAATGAGTTTGAAAATATTTACTCTAGCCATTTAATTTTAACTGATAGATTCTGCATTTTATTATTTGATTATATAATTGCATTATTAATTTTTGTTCAATTTTATGAGCTTCATTGTAGAGGACCTCTTTTGTTTGAAATATAATTTGTATAGGAGATAATAAAGTTAGTAAATTGAAGTTATCACTCAGTAGCTTAGTGTGTGTTTTTTATTGTGCATTTATTTATTTACTTTGTCTTAACAAAGATGTGAAATGAGAACCACTCAATCTGTGCCCATTATTTATTACCTGAGATCTTATATTATATATATTTTTGGCTTTACCTTCCTAGATACATTCAGTTTTAGCATTTTGTCATCTTAATTTAATTATAAGGTGATTCTCTTCCACATGTTTTTGTGATCTCTAAATATGGGGGTGTGTGGGACTTGCCCTTTGCAGAATGTTTTAAAAGGCTTTTTATTTTTAGTTTAGTAACTCCATTGTATTTTGAATTTCATTTAGAAAATTTTGACTACTGAAGTGTTTGCATGTTTCAGTATGTCTGACATAAATTTGATCATTAGGCTGAGATCAGATATCATTAACTTTGACCAACACAAGCAGACCCACATAACTGTCATGAACTTTTCCAGCGGATTTGGCTTCCTCCTCCTCCTCCTAGGGCTTTAAATGGCAGAGAACTTTGGTTTGACAAATGCATTTTGATTATTTTTGATTAACCTGCCTTAATCCATTAACCTTTCAGTGGAAAAAAACACACAGCTTTAGAGACTGCCTATTTTATATGGTTCTGTGACAAATAGCCAAATCAGTAAGCAATTCAGTTTGAATGATTGCTAAAGCAGTTTGATTTGTGATAGTTCCATTACTTTCAGCAACAAAGATAAGTGAAGATTTTTTTCATTTCTTGATCTGTTTTTATGTTCATTTTAAAAGTCTGTACCTGCATTAGTTAAGCTGTTTAAGCCTGTGTTACTAATTAGACTAGCTAGAGCACATGCTTTTGTCATGTTAGTGGACTGTTACTAACCCCTAGTTTCTTTCTTGTCGTGTGTGTGTATGTGTGTTCGTGTTCTCAGGCATAGTTCAGGACAGGAGTTTGCATTCAGGCAGATGTCCTTCTATATCACTGTTGCAGTACTCTTTACTATAGGGATCTCCTGTGTAGTGCAGCTCAGTGTTCAGCCAATATACCAAAGCCTTATGATCTTGTATGCACTGTACGTCACACACATGCTCTGTGCACAGAATCTAGGGCATAAAAGTGATGTATGAATGCATTTACCCAGAACTTCTTTGCAGCCAGTCTGAACGCCATTAGTTCTCCTTGGTCTGAATGCCTTGTTGCTGTAGTGAATACCTAGCCATCAGATAAGTGCTCCATTGTTTTTTCTTTTCTTTTCTTTGGTCTTGTATTTATTTTTGCTGCTTATCTAGAGTTCATGTCATCCAAGAAGGGAAAATGTCAGTGTGGGATGCAGATTCCCCGTAATGATCAACATGAACAGTGTTTCTTTTGTCTGGGTGCTTCCCACGACCATAACTCTTGTAGTATCTGCAAGGCATTTGTCTTCCCTGGCCCTTTATCTTGAAAACTGTCATCGTAAACATTTAGCCCAGGTAACATGGCAGAATCCATTAACACCGTGATACTCTTGTTAGGCAAGAGGAAGGCCAAGAAGTCCTAGACGGATTATTTAGCTGTCCAACCTCCACCGGATATCCATCTAGAAGCGGGTAATAGCTTTGTAGGCCGTTTGGTGTCTACATCAGATTCCTCTGCCATAACCCCATCGGAGGCTGGCATGTATCCATAGTTTCGTATGTCCTCATGCATCCATCGTTTTGCATATCCATTGGGCTTTGCAGGCATCTGCTCTGGATGTCAGGGGGGAACTGCATCTCAGAGGTTCCTAGAGGGAATCTGTAGATATTGGACATTGAAGAGGTTCCAGGTACTCTTATTGAATTTTGTCAAGGATCAAAACCACTGGTATTTGTTAGGGCTGAAATCCCTTCCAAGAAAAGATAAATGATGAACCATGATTCAGTCCATCCTAAGAATCCTTAAAGAGAATTGCAAGAGTTTACTCATGGCTTATTTTCTGCCTTGATAGCCCTGAAGCCTCCTCAAGGGATTTCAGTGGCTGCTCTTCCTTGGACTTCTACCCCTTTTAAACAGCCTAGGAAACCAGATTTCTTGGATGAGGATTCTGAGTCAGATGAAGGGTCCTTGTCCTAGTCTTCTCAGATGCCTTCACCGTTGGCTTTTGGGGCTGATGAGGAGTAGTCTATTAGAACTGAGTCTCCTTTTGAGGAACTGTCCTTTTGACTGTTGCTAGGATGATGGAATACTTTAAGTGGGATTTTTTTCAAGTGTCTTACAATCAGAGATGATATGAGATGATGTTCTTCGTGTTTCACTGTTGCAGTCATCACATTTGGGTTATCTGCTTGCAGTAACCCACAGTCGGCCTGATTAACAAAGTCTGGGGTCCTGCATTGGTTGTTGTCCCTTCTTCCGTGAAGTCATGTCGTCAGGGGTATAAAACATGCAGCCAGCGGCATTACATCAGTCTTTCTTGCCATGCAGTGCCTGAAGCAGAAGCAGTGCCGGTCGGCCGACTCCTGAAATTTTCATTTTCGAGTTTCAGAACCGAAGTCTTCAACTAAACGCTAAGTACCCCGTTGGGGAAACTTTTTCTTGCTTTAAACCGATGTCAGTAAAAGTAAATAATTGCATTACTTGTGGAAAGCAAATACCTCATAAAGATTTTCATTCATACTGTATTCCATGCCTAGGCCCTGACCACGACGTACCTCGCTGTCGGTTTTGTGCCTTATTTAAACCACAAACTATCCGTCGTTGGTATATTTTCGCTTCTAAATATTTTGGTGCTCGGCTCAGTTATCCTGATATGTCTTCGGTAAGCCATCCGACTACCGACATTCTGAAAAAATGCAAAGATAAAGACAGAGACAGGTGCCTAGGTCCATAGCTGCCGACGACACTTCTCCTAAGCCAGTCGCCAGTTCGCCGGTACTCAGTGAGGCGTTTTCGCAGCCCCTGATACCCGCTACTTCAGATTCGCAGGCCTCTACTGAGACCCATTCGGAGTCCGGTATGCCACGAGATGCTTCAGCTGTGGAACCTGTGGATGTCTCTACCTTGAATGGGTCTGGAACCTCTGTGCAGGCACCGGCTTCTGAGGGTGTATTCAGGCCTACTGACTTGTGTATTAAACTAACGCCATCTTCTTCTTCAAGGCCTAAAACTCGAACCATGCCTAGAAAACTGATGCCCAGACCACATGGTCAGGCCTCTATGCCTAAAAAACAAATGATAAGAATGGCTGAAATTACTTTAATCAGGGGAAGCCAGTCTTCCCCCTCTAAGAGACCTAGGACTGAGTTTGCTTATGATACTTCTGACCAGGATTCTGAATTATCTGTTTCCTCTGATGACCAGGATTTACCCTTATCTACTTATGAGGATTCTGATTCTGCGGACTCTATTCCCTCTGCTTCTCCCCCAGAGGATTTCTCATTTGGTGAAACCTTGCATACTCTGAGGGAGCATTTTCGTTGGGAAGGTCAGGATTTCTCTGATTCTAAAAAGAGGCTTAGGGATTTCTTACTACTGCCTTTAGCCATACCTCCTGTACTAGACATTGTTGATGATGCCTTTTCAGAATCTAGCTTGGTTCCTGACTCTTTACCTCCTGCTCCCAGAAAACCTAATAGATATTACAGGGTCCCTGACTCTCACAAGTTCCTTTTTAAAAATCCTACTGCGGATCCCGAGACATTTTCACAGGGACCCAAGGGTATTAAAGCTACTACTGCCAAAAATCCTACCCCCTGTGATAGAGACTCCAGGGTGCTGGATAGATGGGGTAAAAAGTTATACACTTCTGCAACTTTGGCCATTAGGGCCTTAAACTGCCAGTTTCATATGTTAAAGTATCAGCAGCATATTATTGGATTGCTTAAACAGAATATGTTGATTCCTGATTGTGCTGAAAATAAGGATTTACAGGATTTACTGCACTCAGCTGAACAAGTTGGAAAATATACTTTGCAATGTGGTTTTGATTCACTAGAGGCATCTTGCAGGGCTGCTGTTACTGGATCTTTACTTAGAAGGCATGCTTGGCTTATGGAGCAATCCTTGCCAGATCATGTTAAAGCGAAATTACTGGATGCTCCCTTAAACCAGGACCACCTGTTTGGCAACAAGGCAGAAGAAGTTCTTAAAAAGATGGAGGAAAAAGCTAAATCTATGCAAACTGTTAAAGATTTTTTACAAGTACAACCTCCAAGGTTTAGTAGGCATTGGCCTTCGAAGAATTGGTCCTTTCTTGCCTCTTCCAGACCTTCTCAGTCCAAACCCAGATCCAGCAGAGCTCTCAGGCTTCAGTCCAAGGGTGCACACAGGCCTAAACAGTGGGGGGCCTCCACTTCCAAATCTGGGAGTAATAAAACTCCCCCCTATGGTAAACTGTCTCAATTACTTTTTTTTAAAACTTCCAAGCACTTCTCAACTTACTGCCCCTTTGGGGGGAAAGATTGCTCTTCATGCAAAGAACTGGGAACTCGTTACCCAGGACAAATGGGTTTTAAATATAGTGTCCCAGGGATACAGATTTCACTTCCACACATTACCAACACCAAGCATATGGCCAGATCTACCCCCAAATCAGTTGGCAGAGGCCCAAAAGCAAGTACTTTCTCTCTTAAGCATGGGGGCTATTCAGTTGGTACCAGAAGAGGAAAAGGGACAAGGTTTCTACTCGAGACTTTTCATGGTACCCAGAAAAGACAGTTCATGGTGTCCTAGCCTGGACCTGTCTACTCTAAACATCTTTTTGGTGATTCCAAAATTCAAGATGCTGTCTCTTCACCAGGTGCTCCCTATGCTAGGCAAAGACGCCTGGTTGGCAACACTGGATTTAAAGGAAGCATACCAGCACATCCCAATCAGGGAATCTTGCAGAAGATACCTACGCTTCAAAGCAGGCTACACGCACTGTCAGTTCCCTGTACTGCCCTTTGGCTTATCTACTGCGCCCAGGGTATTCACAAAGTGCCTAGCTCCAGTCAATGCATTTTTCAGGCAAAGAAATATTCAAATATACCCATACGTGGACGATTGTCTAATTCAGGCAGAAAGCCAGATAAAAAAAAATCAACACTGGTACCCGGTCAGCAAAAATTATATTATTGGAGCAAACTTGAAAACATACAACTTCATGGCTTTCCCCATGCCCAGAGAGAAACATTCATTTGACACAACCTCAAACAACAAGGCACAAAAAAAACTCCTATGGTGCAAGGCAAATACTACAAGCCTTGGGGTAAAGAAATGATTCCTATCATACCTTGCCTACACCTAGAGTTTCTTTGGTGGGCAGAGGCCTGCCAAAAAAACAAAGGACTACCATTCACAGTACCCCCTTCCGCCCAAAGCCTAACAGCAGACGCATCAGACTATGCATGGGGAGCTCACCTGGCAGGGAAGTGCATTCAGAACAAATGGAACCCAAGTCAAATGCACCTGCATATCAATCAAAAAGAAATGTTAGCTGTACAGAATGCTCTGACAGCCTTCAAGGACATCATTCTTCCAGGACAATTAATGGTAAAGACGGACAGCACCACTATTATGTGGTATATAAACAGGCAGGGGGGTACACATTCTTACCCCCTCTGCGGATTAGCCATGGCATTGTGGAACATAGCCCTGAGCTACCAAGTGCATCTACAAGCTCATTTCCTGCCAGAAAAACTAAATACACTGACAGACGAACTAAGCAGAAACCTCATGGACCCACACAAGTGGAAACTGGAACCAAGGATTTTCAACATGTTGACAAGCAAATGGGGGAGCCCAGATATAGACCTGTTTGCCTCCCCCCAGAACTATCAGTTGGACAAATTTTGCACAAGGACTCCCCACAAACAAGCTTGGAAAGTGGATGCTCTGTCCTTCAGCTGGAAAAACCTATCAGTTTATGCCTTTTATCCTCTGCTTCTGCTCTCCAAAGTACTACTAAAGATCACATAAGACAAACCAAGGATGATTTTGATTGCACCAGACTGGCCATGCCAACACTGGGTACCCCCTCTTGTGCAGTGTGTCACTGTTGGCCCCATGGCACCTGCCTCAGACTCCTACCCTATTGTCTCAGCAGGATAAAAAGATCCTGCATCCTTAGCTTCAAACACTAAACTTAGCAGCTTGGCTAATTACCTAATCTCTCTTTTACCATCTCTCAGTAAACCAGTGATGGATATAATTTTAGAAGCAAGGAGGCCTAGTACTAGAAAATCTTGTGCTGAAAAATGGAAAAGATTCTGTGCCTGGAACCAATCTCAAGGGATGAGCACAGCAGTTCCCAATTTACCTCAGATTTCACAATACTTAACTGGGATGCTTCACAAGGGCCTGTCTCTCTCCTCCATCAAAATTCATGCCTCAGCCATTTCAGCTCATTATAGCACAGAATCTCCCCTCTTCTCTCATCCACTGCTCAAGCAGTTCCTCAGAGGGGCCAAACATTTATGACCACCCAGAAGAGCTCCAACTCCAGCCTGGGACCTTAACTTTGTATTGGAAAAGCTCACTCTTCCTCCTTTCGAGACAGCTGCTACTGCAGACTTAAAATTCCTTTCTTGGAAAACAGCTTTCCTTTTAGCAATCACTTCAGCAAGAAGGGTGTCCGAATTACAGGCCCTCATAACAGTGGAGCCTTTCTTCATCTTTCATGCGGACAGGGTGTCCCTCAGGACCAATAGGTGGTATCCAGTATGGCCCTTAATCAGTCCATTCATTTGCCAACCTTCTTTCCTAATCCACAGAACAAAGGGGAATGGATACTGCACTCCTTAGATGTGCACACACAACTTAGATTCTACTTGGACAGGACTAAACCTCAAAGGAAATCTGACCAACTGCTGGTGGCATTTGCTGCAGGGGCAGAGGGGAAGGCTATTTCAAAGCAAACCATTTCCAAATGGATAAGCCATTGCATTTATTTCTGCTACAAGCACCATGGAAAACCTATCCCACAGGGGATCCGACCCCACTCAACCAGGGCTGCATCTACCTCTACAGCCTTTCTCAGAGGCATCCCTACCAGGGACATCTTAGAAGCTGCTACCTGGAGTTCTGTACATACTTTCACCAAGCATTACCATCTGCCGATTTTCTCTAAATCCAGAGCTGGCTTTGCCACTGCAGTCTTGCAGGGCCTTATAGCTGGTACTAATGCTATCTAAATTCCTCCTCCCATCCTTAGCTTTGGGAATCTACCCAAATGTGATGACTGCAACAGTGAAACACAAAGAACATAGTACAGTTGTGTACACTTACCATAAATGTAGATGTTCAAGTGTATTCACTGTTGCAGTCCTGGTTAAATTCCCTTCTGCCCCCTTACTTCTTTTGGCTATACCTCTACTCTCCTTTACTATGCTCAAAAGCTTTTTAGTGTATTTGCTTTTTTATTGGAGGTATAACCTTGTATATTTATAGATTTAATTGCTTCCCATTAGGGGGGGGGGGGGGGGGGGCACCTGACATCTAGGGCAAGGAAAACTGATGTAATGGCGGTGGCTGCATGTTTTATATCCCTGCCGACCTGAAGTCACGTAAGAAGGGATAGCAACCAACGCAGGACCCAAGACTTTGTTAATCAGGCTGACTGATGACTACTGCAAGCAGATAACCCCAATGTGATGACTGCAATAGTGAATACACTCGAACATCTACATTTATGATAAGTGTACACAACTGTACTTTCTGTAGTCCTATCTCACCTTCATTCTTACATATGGGTTCGAAGCTGATCCTCGGCTCTGACTCGGCCAATTACAAAGCTCAAAGTCTCTTAGTTGGCTTGTGGCAAGGTAGGTATCCCATAGTGCACTAGTAAGAATCCCCAGATCTCGTTTGTCGCATCTACGTGTTTAGAAGTGCTTCTTGCTTGGCCGTGGCTAAGTTGCATATTTTTCATTATTATCACAACTCTTTTTGATATTTCTGCTTATAAGATAGCATAGTTTAAATAGTTTTTCATAGGTAGATAGTAGTGTGTTTTTGCTAATTTTTTCCGTAGTTATTGCTGAGAACTTGTTGGTCGTCCTAGGCTTGTTTTTGTTCTCAGAGTGGTATCCCTTCTCTGTGCTACTTTGACTTAGTTTTCCTATTTAGCATAGGTCCGCGTTCATGTTAGGACCTTGTTTTTCCAGTTTTCAATAGAATAGTATATTGTGTACAGTGTCGTTTACTATTATTGGCTAAATTTTTGCCTGCTGTTTAAATTTACAATTTGTGGTATTTTTTTCTGACTTAGCTTCTTCCTGTTTCCCAGCAGCTAGGTCCATTTAAGTTAAAGGACCTTGTCCTCTATTTAAGTTTTCTGGTGTTTATTCCTCAACAGGGCTAGGCTTTAAGTTAGAGGACCTAGTCCTCTCTTGTTTTCTTGTCTGTGTGTGTTATCTTGTGGGGCTAGGCCCATTTAAGTTAGAAGACCTAGTCCTCGGTTGTGTTTTTGTATGTAGTTTTCTTACAGGGTGGGGCCCATTTAAGTTCGAGGACCTTGTCCTATCTTCTGTCTTTATAGAAGTTCTGTTTGTACTAAGCATGTTGAAGGAGTCCAAAGATGATAAACCTTCAGGTTTTAAAAAGTGCCTTAAGTGCTCCCAAAAAATGTCAACTACTGATGGGCATAGTAATTGCATTTACTGCCCCGGAGCCATTCATCTACAGGAAACATTAAAATTGGATAAGCCTTCTACCTCTTCGACTCCACTGTTCTCGGAGCCGCTCGAGGTTATCGATGTTGACACTGCAGTGTCGGCCCCAAGTCTTTCAGAGCCGACTACTGAAAAACTGCATTGGAGCCGGTCTAGAGAGCTATTGCCGGACTCCCCAACTTTACGATCTCCCATATTACAGAGATCTAGGTCGCCTACCCTGTCATCCAGATCCTCCAAGAGCCTTTCAGAAGAGGATGTAGAGAGAGTAGTGCTTAGATTTTTGAAGTCATCTGCTTTATCAGAATTGTTGCTGGCTCTGACCCAGTCAATTCCAGAGCCATCTAAGACCATTCTCCCTGCTGCTGTTCCTCCTCCGAGCCATGTTGGTCCTTTGGAGCCGGAGGTTTCTATGAGCCGAAGCTCACCAGTTGGCCCCGACAGGGACGCTTGGACCCAAACCTCCTAGGTGCCGAGCCTACCTCTCGGTGCGTCAGCTAGGTTGAGCTCAGACCCTACATCCATCTCGAAGCCAATTGCTTTGGAACAGGGGACTACCTCCATTTCCTTGGAACAGGGGCTTTCCTTGGAGCCAGAAAGATCTGCATTCGAGATGATGAGGAGTGTGCTGTCTCGGTCATCAGCTCCACACAAGGGTACCGATACTCTTCCCCTTCAAGCACCGACCTCTGTCTCAGCACCTTCTCTCTCTCTCTCGACAGCAGAGACCCCCAGCCTCAGGAGCCCCTGTTGGGTGGCCCCCAGTCTTCCAAGACCTCCCTAGAATACCCTTCTGAGTAGCTCCCTCAGAAGAGAACATGTAAGAGGAAGCATGTAGACTCCCCGGACGAGTCCATCACCTTGGACACTGACCTCGAGGAGTCAGAAGTGTCCCCTAGGTCGTCCTCTGATGATAATCTCCTTTGTAGATATCTTAGAAATCCTAAAACAGAGAGGCAGCTGGCCCACTGTCACCCCTTCTGATGAGGAGTCAGTGTACCTGAAGGCTTTCGGGTCTCAACCTTCAGCCTCTTGGGTGTCTCCACCTTTTGATGAGCTCCTGGACCTATTTAGTCGAAAGGTGCGGGAAACTCCTGTTGCCGCGGAACCAGTCCTCAGAAGACCCAACATATTTCTCTCAGCCCCCAAAGAGAAACAGTTCTTGACCAAAGGTATGCATGTAGATGCCATGGTGGTGGTGGCAGCCACAAAGAAGGAACTAGCGGAGACTTCTACATCTGTCCATCCACCGAACAAGGAGTCTCCAACGATGAATAGATACGGGAAGCGTATCTTCTCTTTAGCAGCTTTTACTTTCAGATCGCTGAATTACCTCACACATTTCACTAGACTTCAAAGAGATCTCCTAAAGGAGCTAGGAGATACTGTCCAAGGTACATCAACTAAAGGAGTCTCTGAGAAAGTTACTGCTCAGTTGCCCACCTTAATCTCCATTGTTAACTCCTCCATGAGGCTGATCTCCTATGCAGCAGATGGAGTGAGTAGGGCAGCGGGTTCAGGGGTTTCCCTTAGGAGACACTCTTGGATGTGCTTATGCAATTTTGTGGAGCCCTTCAAATCTACTTTTACCAATGCCCCCTTCGACAGTTCCTTTTTGTTTGGACAAAGGTAAAAGATACACTCACCAGGTGTGAACAGGAAGGGAAAACTCTCTGCCGTGGGAGTACATTTTACCATCCCTTCTAGACCATACCCCAAGGGTCACAGAGGCAGAAAAATGTGGTTCAAAAAATCCCAGAGATTTTTCCCAGATGCACAGGGTGATTCCTCCTTCAGAGGCAGGGGAGGAGGAGCTAATGGTAATCGTCACCCTAGAGGTGGGGGGGGGTCTGCAAAACCAAGGTGGCCACAATTCCTTTCATGGCCATCCCTATCAGCACTCCTGATGTGGGGCCTGGCTGCACTTCTCTGTAGCCAGTCGGTTCATAGGTAGGTACAAGGCTATCGGCCCAAGGGCCTACGTAAGCCTAGCCAACAAGGTTCCCTTGCTTAAGCCACCCAAGAAAGTTATTTTCCTGTGCCACTGTCGAGCAAAGACACAGAAGTGATTCCAGGGATGTATTTCCTGTTTCCCATCCACTCATCAAGATTTTTCTTGAAGAGTGCTAATGAAGAACTTTGCTTGACATAGATGGGTAGCCTGTTCCAGAGTATGGGAAGTCTCTGGGACAGGAATCTATCCCTCCAGCATGTCCTGTTTATTGTGGTGACAAGGTTTAGGTAGCTCAGAGGTCTTGGGATTTCTTTAGGTGTAGCATGCCCAACAGCTCTGGGTTTGACATAGCTTTATATGTTAGGCAGAGATCACCTTTGAGTAGGCGATATGCTACGGAGTAAAGCTGGAGTTTTTGAGGCGGTCAGTGTAGGGCATTTGTTTGAGCCAGTAATCCTCTTTGTGAGGCACTTCTGTGGGCTTTCCAGATGCTGCAGATGTCTTGTGAGGTACATTCCAAAAGGGGCGTTGTACTCTATAATGGGTCTGACGAGTGTCGAGTAGAGGGGAACAATGACTCTTTTTTCCTGGATGAGAACCCTTTTATGATGAGGTGTACCACGTAGAAGGACTTCCTGACTACTGTGGCGATGTGACTATCAAAGTAGAGATTACGGTCCACCTGGGTCCCAAGGTCTCTTATCACACATTCGGTGTTAAGTAGATTGCTGCCTATGTAGTAGTTCATGGCTACAGAATTTTTACCAAAGGGGATGACACTGCACTTTTTGGCATTGAGCTTGAGGCCATGGCAATGACACCGGGCATCTGTCTCAGCGAGGCCCTTCTGTAGGATGCCCACATCATCTGGGGACTTGACTATGGCTCCTAGTTTGCAGTCATCTGCGAACTTCGTTAGCCAGAGGACTTCTGTGTTAGCCTGTACTTCAGAGTAGAAGATACCAAACAGGAGAGGTTCCAGGATGGAACCCTATGGTACTCCACTTGTCACTGCTTTGAGGTCAGATTTGGAGTCTGCAACATTTTCGGTGTGGGTTCTGTCAGTGAGCCAGTTGGCAACCCATCTTGTGACGTAGGGATTTATACCTAGTTTAGTGAGTTTAGCTATAATTCCAGAATGGGGGATGGTGTTGAAAGCCTTGGCGAGGTCAAGATAGGCTGTGTGAACCACCTTACCCTCATCTACAGCTTTGGTGACTGCCTCAAAGAAGTCGATCAGGTTCAGGAGGCATGATTTGCCTTTCACAAACCCGAACTGGGTGGGATCCAGAGTTTGGAGGTTACCAATGTCTTTGTTTATGAGTTCCATGATATGTGCCATGACCTTGCAGACCAGGCTCGTCAGGCTAATAGGTCATTAGTTCCTGGGATCAGTGGTGGCTCCCCCTTTGTGGAGTGGGATAACTGTTGTGTGTGCCATTCAGTGGGCACAAAGCCTGATGCAAGACTATTATTGAACATGGTGCTTAAGTGGGGTGCCAGTTCGTTCCGAAGTTTGTGTAAAATGCAGCTGGGATGTTGTCCGGTCCAATGGATGCTGTGTTTTTGGCTTTAGAGAGTGCAGCTTTTACCTGCGTAGTTGTGATTACAGGGACTCTGCATTCTTCCTGTATAGATATGGGCCCTTTAGGGGGTAAGGGGGGGATAAAGTTAGCACTGAGCCTATCTGCCAGGATTTTGGCAATATCAGTTGGATGTCCTTCATGGATGCATCTGCAGTCATAACAACTGGGTTGTCCTGTCGTCAGGCAGCCCTTCAGTCGGCCGGATTCCAAAGTCCGGGTCCGCTGATGTCGCACTTCACCCGACGTCATCTCTGTTGGTCTTCGGGTATAAAGGCATCAGCCGACGCCATTTTCCTCAGTCTTTCTTGCGGCGTGGCGTGAAGCAGAAGCTGTTCGCAAGTGCGGTCGGTCGGATCCAGAGATTACTTCTACCGAATACTACTCAAGACTTCTAAAGCTAAGTACCCGTTGGGGACTCTTTCTTGCCTCAGCCGATGTCAGAAAAAGTTAATAATTGTTTAACCTGTGGGAAACAAATACCTCATAAAGATTTCCACTCTTATTGTCTGCCTTGTTTAGGCCCAGCCCACGGCGTAGCAGCCTGTTAGGCCTGTGCTTCATTCAGCGAACGAACGCTTAGGCGTCGGTCGGAGTTGCTGAACAGTTTTGGTTCTGATTTTGCGTATATTATGCCGTCGGATCCTCCGACTACCCAAACTGCTAAAAAAGATAAAGACCGACACCGCGGGTCCGCGGTTTCGCCGAAACCATGGTTAAGCAAACGCGAGTGTCTCGGTTTCGTCGAAACCGAGAAAACTGATCAAAGTACAGCTGAATCTATCACTACCACTGAGGCCCTGCTACTTCTCTTGAATCGGCCTCAGAAATTTTATCCACTACGGTGGTTGCCTCTGACTTATCAGACACCATTCCCTTGGATGTCTCTACCCCAGCACGTGGTGCTGCTAGGCCTCCAGCAGCCATGTCCATTAAGGCCTTTGCCAGGGCCAAACCAGTCAAAACTACTAAAACAGTGCCTGTTAAACCCCTACAACCAGGCCCTCTTCTAGTTCACAAATGCTTACTCTGGCAGAAGATTTAATTTCATTAATTAGGGATCTCAATCTCACCCAGACAGGGCCTCTCAGCCCCCAGAGAAGAGACCTAGGGCAGAGCCCCGAGCCTGTGTCCTCTGATGATTCTGCCGATGAATCAGACATAACAGACCAGCCAGAGGCTCCTTTCTCCAATTATGAAGACTCAGATGCTGAAGAATCCATTCCAGCTGCTTCCCCACCAGAAGAATTCTCCTTTGGGAAACCTTACATGCCATGAGAGCAGTTCCAATGGCAGCAGCAGGATTTCTCAGACTCCAGAAAAGACTTAGGACCTTTCTGCACCTTCCACAGCACAGGCCCTTAGCTATACCTCCTGTCCTCTCTGTGGTGGACGATGCCTTCAATGATGTCTGCTCTGCACCAGATTCTTTACCTCCAGCCCCTGCCAAACCAGACAGATTTCACAGGGTACCAGACACTCATCACCACCTTTACAAGGCCCCACTTGCAGACCCCGAAACTATATCCCAGGGTCCCAGGGCAGTAGCCTCGACCACAGCTAAAAACCCTATTCCTTCTGAAAGGGAAGCCAGGTCATTAGACAGATGGGGCAAAAAGTCTACACCTCAGCTACTCTCTCAGCTAGAGCTTTAAACTGTCAGTTTCACATGATACAATACCAAGAGTTTATGCTTGATCAGTTAACAAAAAAGCTATCCTCTGATGACTCTATGGATAAGAAATATGTATTAGAAATGGTAAATAACATACAACAGGTTAGTAACCATTCCTTAAAATGTGGCTATGATGCACTGGAGGCTTCATTTAGATCAGCCATGACTGGCACAGTGATAAGAAGACATGCATGGCTAAAGGAACAAGCCTTACCGGATCATGTTAAAGCTAAGTTATTAGATGCTCCTATGGATAAGACCAGCTTGTTTGGTACACCTGCCCAGCAGGTAATGAAGAAAATGGAAGAAAAGGCAAAATTTGTTCAAACGGTTACAGATTTCTTGCAGGTTCAACCCCCAAGGTTTAGCAGGAACTGGCCTGCCAAAAATTGGTCCTTTCCTGACTCCACAAGATCCCAAAGGGGCAGGAATAGACGTTCCAGAGGCAGAAACCAATCCAGAGGAGGTGCCTACAGAGGACGACAGTGGCAAGGTAACAACAGAGGCACAGACACAACCACTGCCACTACAACAACACAACCACAGTGACTTACCTCTAAATCCGCCTACCAGGGAACAAATAGCAGCTCCATTAGGCGGCAAATTAACCTTATTTTCGAAGAACTGGCACTATATCACAAAAGATAAGTGGATTTTACAAACCATAGATCAAGGTTACCGGTTCCACTTCCACACACTACCAGTCAAAAGAGGAATGCCAAACCTACCTCCAAATCAAAAAACAGAGGCTCTACAACAGATAATGCAATTAGCAAACATGAGAGCTGTGGAAAGAGTGCCAACAACAGAACAAGGAAAGGGATTCTACTCCAGACTATTCCTAGTTCCAAGAAAGGAAAAAAGTTGGAGACCTATTCTCGACCTGTCCACCTTAAATACATACATCATTGTCCCAAAATTCAAAATGCTGACCCTACAGCAACTTCTTCCCATGCTGGGCAAGGAGTGTTGGCTGGTAACTCTAGATCTCAAGGAGGCATACCTGCACGTCCCCATTCGACCAATCTGCAGAAGATACCTCAGATTTCTTGCAGGATCAGAGCATTATCAATTCTCAGCATTGCCCTTTGGCTTATCTACTGCCCAGAGTATTCACAAAATGCCTGGCATCAGTAATCGCCCACTGCAGACTACAGGAATTCAAATTTACCCATACCTGGACGACTGCCTGCTACAAGGGACAACAAAAGCAAGCTGACAACAGATTTACAAAGGGTCATTTACTTGCTACAAGCACTGGGATACACAGTCAATTTACAAAATCAAGGCTGATACCATCCCAAACAAGGACATTCTTGCTGAATTGGACACAGTAAGACAAATGGCATTCCTAACTGCAGAAAAACAAAAGAACTCCCTCTTTACTTCTTGGCTCTAACAAAACAGAACAAGTTAACAGCAAGAAAAGTACTGCAGGCCTTGGGCTTCATGGCATCATGCATAATCTTGGTCCCACTTGCCAGACTACATATGAGAAAACTACAGTGGTACCTAAAGAATTTATGGTCCCAACACAGGCACAGCCTAGAAACAGAAATTCCACTAATTCCATGCTTAAAACAGGAGTTCCTATGGTGGGCTCAAGCATGCCAGTCAAACCCAGGTCTACCCTTTCGCAGATGTCAAGCAAACCAGACCATCACAACAGACGCTTCAGACCTAGGATGGGGCCCACATGCTGGACAAATGCGTGCAAGGATTGTGGACGCAGGATCGACTTCACCTGCACATCAACCTAAAAGAAATGCTGGCAGTAAAACTGGCAATCCAAAAGTTCAGACCATTTCTCAAAGAGGGCCAGTTGATGATAAGGACAGACAACACCACAGTCATGTGGTACATCAACAAACAGGGAGGCACTCATTCATACCCCCTATGCAGAATGACTTTGGAGCTGTGGAACCTGGCACTCAGCTACAACATCCAGTTACAGGCAATATTTGTACTATGTAAAGAGAATACTCTAGCAGACATATTAAGCAGAACCACATCGGATGCCCACGAATGGATGCTACACCCGGACATCTTCAAGACCATCTCAAAGAAATGGGGAATGCCTCAGATAGATCTATTCCCTCTCAATCACCAGCTCAAAAATTCTGCACAAGGACATTCCACCCACTGGCATGGAAAGTGGATTCGCTCTCCTTCAGCTGGAAAGGCCTAACAGCATATGCATTCCCACCTCTTCCCTTGATACACAAGGTATTACTAAAAATCAAGGAAGAACGTCCAAGGATAATCCTGATAGCTCCAAACTGGCAAGACAACACTGGTACCCACTGCTGAGGAGCATGTCTCGAACAATATGTGGCCAATACCCTGATGCCTTTGATGTTAACTCAGAACAACTACAGCATCATGCATCCAAACCTAAAACGTTGCAACTGACTGCATGGAACATCACATAGCAGCAGCTAATCCAGAACTTTCCCAAAGAGTTAAAGATATTATTCTTGAAGCCCGCAGACCTTCAACAAGAAGGAACTATGCAGGAAAATGGAAAAGGTTTGTCATTTGGAGTACTGAAAGAGGAAAAGATGTGTCAAACATAGATATGCCTAACATTCTGGAGTATTTGGCAGAACTTCTACATACAGGCCTGTCCTACTCCTCCATCAAGATACATGCATCAGCTATATCAGCAGAATACAGCTTTGATCCACCTGTCTTTTCACATCCTTTACTCAGGCAGTTCCTCAGAGGAATCAAGAATGTAAAACCTCCAAGGAAACCACCATTGCCAGCTTGGGACTTGAACTTTGTGCTAGAAAAGTTGACACTATCACCTTTTGAACCAGCAGCAACAGCAGACCTACAGCATCTATCGTGGAAAACTGCTTTCCTACTGGCAATAACCTCAGCCAGGAGGGTTTCTGAACTTCAGGCCCTAATGGCAGTACAGCCCTTCCTAATCTTCCACCAAGATAGAGTGTCCATGAGGACTAATCCTTCATTTATGCCTAAGGTGGTATCCAGAGTGTCTTTAAACCAGGCAATCCACCTACCTACCTTCTTTCCCAACCCACAAAACAGAGGGGAAAGAATACTGCATACCTTGGATGTACATAGACAGCTACGCTACTACCTGGACAGAACAAAAAGTAGCAGAAAAACTGACCAGCTTTTTGTAGCAAGTAAGCAAAAAAGTGCCAAAGCAAACACAAGAATCCAAAACCAGGATAAGGCAGCAAAAAAGAACCTCCAAAAAATGTTATACAAAATTTATTAACCGCTTTCGTCAGCAAGACTTCATCAGAATACAGAATAAAATAAAAACAGAATTATATAGCTAAAATCTAATTACAAACGTCACATGTTCAACAGAACAATTAGTAAAAACATTCAAAAATTTAAAGAGATAGTGTCATTATTACTCTAAATAAAGTAATGTATTAAAATTACTTTTATTAATTTTAAGTTTGCGATATTTTAAGAAACATTTGATATTAATAGAATCGTTAATACCAGGATGACAGTCATATCTTAATTTAATCTGCCAATATGTCTCACGTTGCATGAGATAATTTTTAAAATCCCCACCTCTCAAGTCCCTATTACAGACTTCAAGAATAGAAAATAAAAACTTCTTGAAGGATGAACATTGAATCGAATGTTAATACAAAGCATTAGTGTTATCACATTTTTTAATGCTATACAAATGTTCCCTTATCCGAAATTTTAACTGTCTGGTTGTCATACCAATGTAAAAAGCGTTGCAGGTGGAGCACAGTGCAATGTATATCACCCCTTGGCTGCAACAGTTGAGGGACTTGAGAGGTGGGGATTTTAAAAATTATCTCATGCAACGTGAGACATATTGGCAGATTAAATTAAGATCTGACTGTCATCCTGGTATTAACGATTCTATTAATATCAAATGTTTCTTAAAATTAATAAAAGTAATTTTAATACATTACTTTATTTAGAGTAATAATGACACTATCTCTTTAAATTTTTGAATGTTTTTACTAATTGTTCTGTTGAACATGTGACGTTTGTAATTAGATTTTAGCTATATAATTCTGTTTTTATTTTATTCTGTATTCTGATGAAGTCTTGCTGTTTGTATATTTCTTTGGAGGTTCTTTTTTGCTGCCTTATCCTGGTTTTGGATTCCAGCTTTTTGTAGCCTATGCAACAGGAAGGGAAGGAAAAGCTATTTCCAAACAGACAATCTCCAAATGGATAGGAAATTGCATACGATTCTGTTACTCCTTCCATGGAAAACCAATTCCACAGAACATAAGACCTCATTCTACAAGGGCAACAGCCACTACCACAGCCTTCTTACGAGGAGTGGCAACCAAAGACATTATTGAGGCGGCTACTTGGACCTCCGTGCATACATTTGCCAAGCATTATAATTTGCCTCTATATTCCAGATCCCGAGCAGGGTTTGCCACTGCTGTACTGCAAGGGATCTTAAACACACCATAATCTAGTTTTCCTCCTCCCTAGTTGGCTATGGTATTCTACCCAGTTGTTATGACTGCAGATGCATCCATGAAGGACATAGTACAGTTTTGTACCTACCATAAATGTAGATGTCCGAACTGGATAGCATCTGCAGTCAGATTACCCTCCTCCTTCCCTCCGTGGTACTCCTAGGTGTTTACCCTCCTAATAGCTAGCTGGTGGGGAGTCTTTTATGGTGTATTTGTTTGTATATATGTACATACATGCTTATTTTTGTGTTTACCTCTATCTTTTTGGAAACATTGGCATTTATCCAAATTTTAGCCTTCAAGAGGGCAACTGGCATCTGGGGCAAGAAACACTGAGGAAAATGGCGGCTGATGCCTTTATACCAAGACCAACAGAGATGACGTCGGTGAAGTGCGACATCAGCCGGACCCGGACTTTGGAATCCGGCCGACTGAAGGGCTGCCTGACGACAGGACAACCCAGTTGTTATGACTGCAGATGCTATCCAGTTCGGACATCTACATTTATGGTAGGTACAAAACTGTACTTTCTGTAATTTTCATGCTGTTGTGCTGTAACTCAGAGCAGATCTGGGTGTTGCCATCGAGATTCTTGACATAGGTATAGAATGCTTTGTGGTTGTCCTTAGAATTAGTGGCAGTTTTGTTTTCGTAGCTAGCTTTGGAGGATCTTATAAAGGATCTCAGCTTCTTACTGAGGCTGACCAGGGAGCTCCTCCACTCATGGGATTTTACTCTCTTTTGCAACAGTTTCTTCCTTCTGTTGTACAGTTTGTTTATGGCAGGGGACCACCAGATTAGCTTCCTTTTTTGGAGGATAGCATCTTGGTTCTGTTTGGGATAGCACGATCCATGCACTCGTGTAAGTGCTTATATAGTGCATTTGTGTAGGATTCAGCAGTTGTAACTGTATTGTCCATCTGATTGGGTGTCATGAAGTTCACCACTTCTGTCTTAAGAAGCAAGAAGTTGCCTTTGGAGAAATTTTTTACCATGGTTTCCTTAATGTGGGGTGGGGGCAGGATATGGATATCAAGGGTGATTAGCTTATGGTTGGATCGGACCAAGGAGGAGTTGACTTCAGGTGTGGAACACCGGTCACTCATGTTGGTAATGACTAGGTCTAGGATATTGTTGCCCCTGGTGGGGGTGTGGATAAGTTGATGCAGGGCATTGGAGTTTATGAATTCCAGAAAGCGTTGAGCTAAGGAGTTGGTACACGAGTAGTTTTCCCAGTTAATGGTGGGGTAGTTGAAGTCGCCCATTATTAGGGTGTTTGGTTGAACCCTAATATTTTCCAGTTCATCGAGAAAGGAGGAGTGGGAATCCTGGGACATGGTGGGGGATCTGTAGCAAGCTACAATTTGGATTGCAGTTTTGCCCCGAGTTAGTTGCACTTGGAGAACCTCGGATGCATTATGCTGAGCAACTAGCCTGGAGGTGTGGATATCCTTATTGAATATGGATACACCTCCGCCTTTGGTGTTAAGGTCCAGGTTACATGGCCGAAAGTGTGGTATGAGTTATAGCCTGGTAGTGCAGGGGTGCTCTCTGGAGCCTTGAACCAGGTCTCAGTCACTGCAAAGATATTGATGTTCTCCATTTTAAGGAGTACCTCGAGTGACTGCATTTTGAGATTTAGACTTCTAGCACTGAGTAGCATTACCCTCAGGTTTTGCTTGCCTGTTCCTGTTATGGTGGTGAATTTGTTATTTGAACCTTGCCTAAAAAAGGCACTATAGGGACAGCAAGAGCCTTAGCCAGTATCCTGAATCCCAGGGGCGACAGGTGCAGGCCATCTGTGGCAAAGCATCGTGGTCTGTCGACCATGTCATCCCAAGCAGACAGATACTGGATCCCCTTAGAATGACACCAGAAGCTTAGCCAATTGTTGAAGTCAATCATTTTGTCCTTGTACTGCGGTATCATTCTGGGCGATGGCAGAATGCTACTCAGGGCTAGGGTCATACCTGCCTGGGTTACAAGATTGGAGAGCTCTTCCATGTCTCTTTTCATGTAGTCCAGGGAGGTACGTCTCAGGTCATTCACACCAACATGGACAATGACAGAGTCATATTTGTACTTGTTGTGGAGTGACCTGAGTGCATGGGTTATGTGGCGGATCCTGGCACCCGACTGGCAGCTGACAGTAATCGTCTCCTTGTTTGGCCTGGTGAGTGGGACATCAGTGTGCCTGACTATAGAATCACCTATGACTAGTTTGTTAGGTACATTGTTTTGCCTTATTGGCTGTGGTTGAGTGGCACACTGAGTCTGTGGTCTATCTGTCATTTGGGTTGTGTTGGGGGATGGAGGTTGCTTGTGTTTCTGCTTTGGAGGTCTCTGTTGCTTAGACAGATTATTATTGAGAGCCTTCGCGAATGTTTTTGTGTTACTATGTGCGGATTTTGGTGGTGTAGATTTAGTGCAACTATGTGATGAGTGTGGTGTGGCACAAATGTTTACCTTCTCCTCATTACTGTCAAGTTCAGTCTTGGTTGGAGAGAGCTTTACCTCCAGTTTGGCTAGATAAGTGCATCGGTCGGGGGTCACTTATCTTTGTATCCAGAAGCCTGGCTCAACATCACCCATGACAAGTGGGTACAAAGAATAATCACCAGGGGATACTCCATACCCTTTTTTCTTCCACCCCACACCCCCAAGAACATCCCAGATGTTCCACCCAATCACAGGGATCAAGCAACCATAGAAGTTCAAAAGTTGCTTTCATAGAGAGTTATCCAAACCGTCCCTGCAGACCAGATAAGATTCGGAACTTACTCCAGATTCTTTTTAGTGGCAAAATGAACAGGGGACTGGAGGCCCATTTTGGACCTCAGCAAACTAAACAAATCTGTAAAGAAGTCCAAGTTCCGAATGGTAACCCTGCAGTCTATACTCCCTCTATTAGGGAAAGACAATTGGATGTGCTCCATAGACCCCCAAGATGCGTACTACCACATCAAAATGAACAGAGCATCGAGGAGTCATCTATGCTTCCGGCTGGTAGCCAGGCATTACCAATTTTGTGCTCTGCCCTTTGGTCTCACCACAGCCTCCAGGGTGTTCACCAAATGCATGGCAGTAGTGACAGCTCACATGAGACGTCATGGATTCCAAGTCTTTCCGTATCTGGACGACTGGTTGCTGACCGACACCACCATGCACCTACTCCTACAAGCCAGGGATTCGACCCTCCAGCTCTGTACCCAGCTAGGAATTATGATAAATTGGGAAAAGTCTGCTTTGTCCCCTCTCAATTTGTGATGTTTATAGGTGCAGAAATAGACACAGTCGCCATGATGGCTCGTCTTCCTGTAGACGGAATTCAAAACCTCAGACACCAGACATATAGCTTACTTCCTCAACAGAAAGTCAAGGCCAAGACAGTGCTGAAACATTTAGGGACCATGGCTTCTACCATAACTCTAGCTCCAGTAGCCAGATTGCATATGCGAATTCTTCAATGGCTACTTCAACAACTGCGTCTGTCTCATCATATTCTCATAACGGAATCTTGCAAAAAGGACCTTCGTTGGTGGATTCAGCCTGATCAACTGATGACAGGAACACCCTTCCTTCCTCGCCAGCCCATTGCTACTGTGACCACGGATGCCTGCCAGATAGGGTGGGGGGGCATTATCTCGACAGGACTGTCCAAGGCACATGGCAAGGTCACGAGGCTCACTTGCTTAACAGTGTCCTAGAGATGAGAGCAGTGCTACTAGCATTGCAAGCACTTCACAACTTTCTTCCTCTATTGACGATAGCAATCCAGTTGAACAATATGTCAGTGGTATGGTATCTAAACAAGCAAGGAGGAACCAGATCTTACCCCCTTTGTCGAGAGGCTCTTCATGTTTGGCAGTGGCTGATATCTTCTCAGCGCTTCTCAGCGCTTTCTAGTAGCAACGCAGATCCCCGGGACAACCAGTGGGATAGCCGACAAGCTCAGCAGGGCACTCCTGATGCCACATGAGTGGTCACTGAATCAAAAAGTAGTGGAACAGGTTTTTCGCAAATGGGGATAGCCTTGCTGCGATCTGTTTGCCAGTCCAATCAATGCCAAATGCAGCAGCTACTTCTTCCTTATCCCCCCTCTCTGGGGGAGCCACCAAGAGACGCACTTGTTCACATTTGGCCTCTTGTGCTTCTTTATGCATTTACCCCCTTTCCACTCGTATCGAAAGTGATCCAGAAAGCAAAGTCATTGGGAAGCAAAATGATTCTGATCACTCCTTACTCGCCTCGTCAGATTTGGTTCCCCTTTCTCGGCCCTCAACCCTAGACGATCCATGGACTCTGGACCCAGTTCTAGACCTCTTGAGACACGTCAGGTTCCCTTCACCCTTGCCTCCACACCCTAAACTTGACAACGTGCCTGCTCCACTTCCATCCCTAGTCAGGCCTCATGATTTTTCACTTGCAGTGACCCATATCCTCACGTCTTCCCACAAACCTTCCACGAGGAATTTATACGCTAGCAATTGGAGAAGATTTTTTATCTGGGCAAAAGAGAAAAATGTAGATCCTTACACAGTATCCATCCCCTTGGTGTTAGAATTCCTAACTGAACTTTTCCATCAGGGATCAGCTGCTGCTACAATTAAAGTTCAACTGGCAGCGATATCCAGTTTTAATTTGGGACAATATGAGCCTAATCTTATGGCTCACAGATTGTGTAAAACTTTCCTTAAAGGCATTACCTTACTGAGACCTCCCTTTCAGGAACCTGTATCTCCTTGGGATCTAAATTTCGTTCTGCCCAAACTTACTTCCCTGCCTTTTGAACCCATGCGTTTGTGTGAACTGAAGTTTCTTTCTTGGAAGACCATTTTTCTACTAGCTATTACATCCACTAGAAGGGTGTCAGAGTTGCAAGCACTGTCGGTCAAACCTCCTTACTTGATTTTTCATAGAGACAGAGTTTCCTTTCATTCCCAAAGTTTGCTCTCAGTCTAATTTGAACCAAACTATCGAACTGCCTGCATATTTTCCTAATCATTCAAACAGTGCAGAATACAAATTTCATAAACTTGATGTTCACAGACAGTTATGGTTCTACCTACATAGAACTAAGGAATTTAGAAAATCGGACCAATTGTCAGTATCCTTTTCTGAAACCAGGATAGGTTTGCCAGTCTCTAAAGTAACTCTATCCAATTGGATTTCCAACTGTATCTCTTTTATCTACGCCTCCAATGGAAAGAACCTTCCATTTAAAATTAAGGCTCATTCCACAAGAATCCATATCCACATCTGCTGCCTTTCAAGCGAGAGTTCCAATTGACAGTATTTGTGCAGCAGCAACCTGGGCTACCCCTCATACCTTTATTACTCATTGCAAATTGGATTTGGCCTCAAGGGGTAGAACCTCCTTTGGTTCCATGGTTCTTAGGAGTATATTCTCGTAAGCCACCCAAGAAAAAGGTGCTCGGGACGCTGCCCCATATGTAAGAATGAAGGCGGGATAGGACTACAGAACATAAAGAAGTTATGTGCTCACCATAAAGTTCCATGTTTGTAGTCCATCTCGTCCTTCATTCTTACGAACCCGCCCACATACTCCCTTCCATGTATCCTTGGGTGATCTGGAGATCGAATAGTATTGCTTTTGGTAGGGTGGAGACCTTTCATCTTTGTTGTTCCTTGTGAATAATCTTTCTGTCACACTTTTATAATCAGCAGCAAACAAGATCTGGGGATTCTTACTAGTGTACTATGGGATACCTACCTTGTCACGAGCCAACTAAGAGACTTTGAGCTTTGTAATTGGCCGAACCCATATGTAAGAATGAAGGGCAAAATGGACTACAAACATGGAATGTTATGGTGAGTACGTAACTTCTTTTTGCTTCAGGTGGATACTCCTAAACCATCAGCAGTTCCTTCTGTGTTGGCTGCCTTGTTTGATACTTTCATTGCTCCTTCCAAGTCTCCTGATTCTCAGCTTCCTGCTCCTAATAATTCTGATATGTTCTATAAGGGCCCTGAGGATGCTGATCCTGCTATAGTGTCAGTCTCTTCTAACAAACCTTTCAAGCTCTTGCCCTCTTCTAAACTTTTGCCCTCTGATAGGGATAGTAGGACAATGGAGAGTATTGGTAAGAAGGTTTAGACTGCTTATACTTTGGCCTTTATGGCTATTAATTACCAGACTCACTTGACCAGGTTTGCTCTGGCCTTGATTGCTCTGGCTTGTAAGATTTCTGACCTCCCATATTCTGAAGGCAGATTTTCTGCCTTATCTATTTTAGGTTCTACTTCTCAAGTGGCTTGCCACTTTAGCGAGTGCAGCTGTAATGCTGCTAATGCCTCTTCCAGGGCTGCGGCCTTTGGGTTTGTCATGAGGCATTATTATTGGCTTCATCTCCAGTCTTTGCTTGACATTAAGTCCAAGCTGCTGGATGTTGCTTTGGATAATAAAAATATTTTTGGGACTGCTGCTGTTGCTGCTGACCTGCTTTGTCTCTTCAGGAGAAAGACAAAACCTAGTAGGACCTTAAACTTCTGTTTGTCTCTCCTATCTCTAAGCTCTAGAGGAATTTTCCCTTTAGATGTACTTTTGTCTGCAGGTAGCCCCGCCAGGCCTCTAAGGGCAGGAGGGGTAGTAGGAAAGCCTCCTCTGCTAAGGCTTCTCAGACTTCTTTGGCCCAGAAGCCTCCTTTTTCTGATATGCCTGCTTCTCTTTGACAGTTTGCCCCCCCTTGTCTTAGACCAGGTTCCTTTGTCCCTTTGTCTTTCCCTTTATCTTCCAAATTGGCTTCTCATCACTTCAGACTCTTGTGTTCTTTCTGTCCTCTGTCAGGGTTATTTCATGGTTGGGAAGCCTTTCCCTCCATTTTCAGGGAGTCCTCAACCATCTCTAGAGCAAGTTCCTTATTTCCTGGAAGTTGTATGGTCCCTTGTGAGCCAAGGAACCATTCAACCTGTTCCCTTTTCCCAAGTGGGAAAGGGTTTTTATTCCAGGATGTTCCTGGTGCCTCGAAAGGAGGGCACTTGGAGACGTATTCTGGATCTCTCTCTGCTCAACACCTTTCTCAAGATCCCCTCTTTTCGGATGCTTACTCTTCAAACCTTACTTCCACTTTTACTACCCCAGGATTTTCTTGCCTGTTTGGATCTGAAGGATGCCTATCTTCATATCCGTATTCACCCTCTTTCAGGAAGTTTTTACATTTTTCTGTTTTTTCCTTTCATTTTCAGTTCTCTGCTTTGCCCTTTGGCCTCTCTGCTGCCCCAAGGATATTCACAAAATACCTATCTCCTGTGATTGCTTTCTGCAGGCTCTGAGGCATTTAGATTGTTCCTTATCTAGATGACCTATTGCTTCAGGCACCTTCTCCTGGTCACCTGTTACAGGATCTGGAGTTCACCATATCTCCTCTTCAAAGTCTGGGCTTCCAAAAGTGCGTCCTGACTCTCCCTCTCAGGTTCATGTGTATCTGGGGTGCAGGATTCAGATAGAGCCGATGTTGGCCTCTCTTCCACCTCCAAAGGTTTTGTCATTGACAAGCTTCTTTCATGCTCTTCTTCCTCTGACTGCTATTCCAGCCAGAGAGTTTCTTTGAGCCCTGGTATTCATGGCCTCATCTATTCCAATGCTCCTGCTTGCCAGACTGAATATGCAGAAGCTTCAATGGTACCTCAAGTCAGTTTGGCTGCAGCATTGCCACTCTCTGGATTTCAGTGTATTTCTTCTTACTTGCCTAAATAAAGAATTTGATTGGTTGATTCAGCAGTTTTCTCTCAACCCAGGCCTGCCCTTTCAGCCTCAAGTGCCTTCTCAAGAACTGTTCACAAATGCCTCAGACATGAGATTGGGTCTTCATGTGGTCGCCTGAATGTTCAGGGTCTTTGGCCTCTCTATCAGAAGTTAGACCGTATCAGCTTCCAAGAGATGATTGCTCTGATTCTGGCTCTTCAAGCTTTTCACCTCATGTTCTCTCCGGGACCCTTAAAGGTGTACACAGACAACACTACAATGATGTGGTATGTCAACAAGCAGAGAGGCACAAAGGCTTGAGAGGTGGCTTTCCATTATCATTTAACTCTTCAGGCAGTTTACATTCTTTCAGAGCACAATCTTGTGGCAGACTCTCTGAGTAGGTCCAAAACACAGGCTCACAAACAGATGCTTCACAGAGATGTGTTTCTGGGCATTGTCCATCAGTGGGGTATTCCTCGGGTAGATCTTTTTGCCTCCCTCTGAACAGACAGCTCCCTCTCTTCTGTTTCAGAGTGCCATGCCATCTGGTGTGGAAGATGGATGCCCTTTCTTTTCCTTGTAAGGGATATTTGTTGTGCTTTCCCTCCTGTTCCTCTACTTCCGGGAGTCTTGCAGAAGATTTAGTTGGAGTCCCCAAAAATCTTGCTAGTGACTCCCTTTTGGCCAAGAGAGCACTGGTTCCCCATTTTAATGCATCTAGTCAGGGGCAGTCAACACAAGTTACCTTACCAATTGGACCTCCTCACACAGGACAAGGGGTCTCTCATCCATCCTTACTTGTCCACTCTTCAACAGACACTGTGGGTGATAGCTTTTTTGATCCTTTTTGGGTAGCTTTTTTTTAAGGATGTGCTCAGGGTTTTACAGGAAGCAAGGAAACCCTCAGCTAGAAAATCTTATATGTCCAAATGGAAAAGATTTTATGTCTGGTGCCATGCTTGTAATCAAGACTGTTTTTCAGTGGGGGCCCCTTTGTTATTCTCTTATTTGTATACATTGGTCCATCTGTGAAAGCCCATTTGTCAGCCATTTCTTCTTGTCTGTCCTTGAATTCTCCCTTATTTCTCGTTTTGATGTCAAACAATTTCTTAAAGGCATCCTGCATCTTGGGCCTCCATGGAAACCTATTCCTGCTCCTTGGGACCTTACTTTTGTTGTGGAAAGATTCACCTGGGCTCCTTTTGAGCCTACAGATTCTGCTTCTTTGCAAAATTGTGCCTAGAAGAGTGTTTTGTTGCTAGCTATTACTTCTGTTTGGAGGGTTTCTGAGCTCCAGGCCCATATGGCCATTCATCGCTTTTTGTTTTTTCACCAGGATAGGGTGTCTCTTTGCACTAATCAATCTTTTATGTCTAGGGTAGTAAATGAGTTGTCCTTGAATCATTCAGTACAAATCTCTTCTCTTTTCCCTTCTGTTCAGTCTGCTGGTGAGAGGGTTTTGCATACATTGGATTTTCACAGACAGCTCAGGTACTATTTGGGTAAAACTATGGCCATTTATAAGTCTGATCAGCTTTTTGTTTCCTTTTATCCTGGCATATTGGATTTGGCTATTTCTAAGAAAATCATATCCTCAAGGATATCTAAGACCATTTCTTTTTGTTAGTCTTTTCATGGCAAATCTTTGTCTATTTCTGTTAGAGCTCATTCCACTAGGACTGTTGCCTACTTCAAGGGGTTGGACACCAGTTCCATCCTTGAAGCTGCTACATGGTCTTATGCGCATACCTTTACTAAGCATTATAATTTGGATACGGTTTCTAGGACCAGAGCAGGTTTTGCTGGAACCATTTTATATGAGTTTGTTGAGGACTCTTCTTGGCCTTCCACCTCCATTTTGTTTCCTATTATTTCTTTATTCTCCCTATTTTAAAGAATACTGCAACAGTGATATAGAAGGACAAAGTACAGTTGTGTAAAATCTTACCATAACAGTAGAGGTCCTTCTCTTCAGTGTTACAGTATTTGCTCCATCCATCCTGCCCCCTTTTGTTTGTTCTGGCTTTTGTTTTGGATTCCCTTCTGGCTGATGGTCTCCCCTTTCTTTTATGCATTTTCTCCTTCTGTATGTGTATGGAATCCTTTGTCCTGTGGAGACTGTTCTCTACAGGATTAATTCAGTTCTGGGTAACTGCTTCAATATGTCACTTTTATGCCATTCATTCTGTGTAGGAAGGAAATGTGTGATATATCATGCATATAAGATCATAAGGCTTTGGTATACTCGCTGGCTGTCAGGCTGCCGTGGGCGGAAGATCCCTATAGTAAAGAATATTGAAACAATGAAGAGAAGGACATCTTCAGTTGGATTTTGGGAGATTTTACACAACTGTACTTTCCACTACAGAGCTAAGTGTCTTTCCCTCCCACCTACCATATTCTGGCTGTGTGTATAACCTTTATGGTAATTGGGCAGCATAATTCTCTCCCTCTCCTCATTTATTATATGTACCATTTTCTGTAGTCTCTCCCCTTAAGATATTTACCAGTCTAAGTAACCTTTGATATAATTGCTTAATACTGAGTGTACAAATACTGCTTGCACTGTTTTACTGCAAAATTAGTGAGTTTTTGCTTTAATTAGTTTAGACCTTCTGGTGTCCGAAGAAGGCTTTCAGGCTAGTTGTCAGTGTTGCGTGTTACAAAGGCTAAAGGCAAGTATCTTGGTATAGGGCTGCCTTTAGTCAGGAAATCCAGTTATGCTAAGTACTTGAAATATATTTTCAATCATTCTGAGAGCTAACAAATTTGTGAAGTATATTTCATTTGAATTTTCTATCCACATTCAAATGCAGTGTAAAACAGTAATTGCTGTAGCTTATGTGTGTGCGTGTGCATGTGTGTGTGCGTGCGTGTGTGTGTGTGTGTCTGTGGTGTATATAAGAGCAACAAGTTGACCATAATTTCTTTCACTTTCCATCACTGTCAGACATCAACATTGCTCACAATAAGTGGCTGTTTTTGATCGTCTCTGGGTAAGATGTGTGGGAAAGGAACACATCACTGGTACAGTGGCACAGTAAGTAGTGTTGCCATCTCACAGCTCTTGTCATCCTGTATGGGTTCCTTGCTGTGCCTCTGTCTGTGTGGAGTCACATGCCCTCCCTGTTTCTTTTTAGATTTTATTCAGGTGCTCTTGTTTTCTCCAACATCTTAAAGACATGTGAGAGGTGCGGTGATGTGTTTCCAGGTTGCCTGTAGTAAAGTATGTTATATGTATATGTGTGTGTCTGTCTGTTCTGTGATGGGTCTGGTTTGTCAGGGACCGTGCCATTGTGTGTGTGTGTGTGTGTGTGTGTGTGTGTGTGTAAAATCATATTGGTGGGTGCTTACATGAATCTCCTGGGAGGTGAAAAAATATGGCATAAAATGCATCACAGAACATTCAGAACCTCAGAGCTTCTGGGGGCCATGATTCCTGACTGTGTAAGTAGCTAAGTAAGATCCTCAGCTGTGGGCCCCACCTAGATTAAACTGACCCCACTCAATGGGTACAAAGATTTCTATAGTTTGTGTGGGGGCTGGGAATACTGTGGTCACAATTTCTTTAATTCTCCTTACAGTCAAACTTCAGATGTGTGCACAAAAGGTCACTATAGTTTGTGTGGTAACTGGAGACAGTGTGGTCATTATTTCATTAGCTTTCCTCAAAACCTTACAGGTGTACATGGAATGTCACTATAGCTTGTCTAGTGCCAGTATACCGTGTATTAATAAGAAGTTGGAATGAATTAATGCAAGTATTATTTTTCACATTCTTCACAATTGAAATCAGATGTATACAGGTGATTTCTTCTGGGAGAAGGAGACAGTGTTATGTATGTACAGCTAACTGCAGTAGGTTAAAAGATGTCATCGTGCTCTATTTGTTATTTCAATTTCCTCCTAATTTAACTTCAAGGGGTACACAGAAGGTATCTGTTTTGGGGGGGGGGGTAGGACTGAGAAGGCATGCTGCATAGATATCTGACGGCAGTAACTTGAAATGTATGACTGTCTTCATTTGTCCTTTCACTTTTATCTCAATTTAACACCATATGGGTTCTCTGAAAATTAATATTTTTGGGGGGAGGGGATTTTGGGAGAAAGTCATTCATCCTAGATGTGATTTATGTACCCTCCCAAATGTTTTATTGTCAGTTTATGGATAACTGCAACTCGGTTTTTGTGGTAGTGACTGTGTCATCAGGTTTGAGCATTAAGCTTTGGACATAACCTATTTCTTGCTTGAAAGAAAAAAAATAATAATTTTTCCTTAGCCATATTTTTTTTTTGTTCAGCCATCTTTGAACCAAAGGTTGGAGAGAACTCTAAGAATTACCTCAGAGTATTTAGAACCCACAGCTTCTGAGGGCTTAGTGACCCCAGACCACCAGCATAATTTCTTTCTTTCTTCCACAGTTATTGTAGTACAGTCTTGGCCAGTTAGAATGTGTTGCAAGGATGTAGGAAAAAGCTGCCAAGTAGGGTAAAGTGTGAGAAAGCAAAACAAAATTTCTTTGGATAGTGTGAGAAGGCAAGGATGGAAGAAAAACAGAAGCACCGGGGTGTATGCCAGGTTGCCAATAGACAGTGAGGTTGGGGATTTACCTGAACATTTTGCTTATGGATCCATATCATCTAAGGCTGCACATGTAAATGACTTTTAAAATTGGTGCTTCTGAGTGTGGCTTGCTAAATGAGGTGTGGCTTCCTTGAGGCAAGAGGTGATTTTCATAATGCTGGGGGGCATGATTTGTTTGTCTGGAAATGGAAGGATGTAAAGGTGGCAAACCTATCTTGCTATGAGTTGGTGTACTCTGTTGAGCTTTTTGTTGCTTATTTTCTGTGTTATAAATAAGACAATAAAGCCCAATAGTGCCCATTGTATAGCAGCAGTGTAGCTGACTGCACTGTATACGAGCAAGCATTTAGAGCTTTACGTTTCTCTATACAGCCTTTTCTCCCAGCTTGCATCACTTGGTAGATTGTGCAAAGAAAGGATCACAGTCAGATGCTTATCATATACCAGGATTCACTGAACATGCAAGCACTCGCGTCCTTGCACCACAACTACACTATGACACAGACATGGTACACATGAGTGTAAATGATTTGAGATGTACCTGTCCGGACTACATGAAGAGAGACGTGACAGAGCTTTCGTAATATGTGCAGCATTTTACCATCACCAAGAATGATGCTGCAGTACAAGCAAAAGATTATTTATTTCAGTAATTGGTTTAGCTTTTGCTTTGCTGGGAAGGAGGACTGCAGATAATTGATAAGGACACTGATGTTGAAGGAAGCACAAGATAAAAGGGAGCAGGTAGTGATTTTATCATTAAGACGCAGAGAAGGCCTTTGATAGGGTAAGATGGAGTTATCTGTGTGGCCTCTTCACCTTTTGGGCTTTCCCAAAGGACTAGGTAAAAATGTTAGTGAGGGTATATGTGGTCGGCATTGCAAAAATAAAGGTTAGAATCAGAAATCTTGCCAAATCGTCTCATGATGTCCCATAAGGTTTGGCAAGATTTCTGGGTATAAAATAAGTAAAACAAAAATACAAGCAGCAATAATAAATATGAGGCAAAAGGAAAGAATAGATAAGATATGGGAGAAATCTAGAGGAGTACTTGAAATATTTGGGTATATGATTGAGGGCAACAGTTGATGAGAGGATATTGACCAATGTTAGGAATCAGATCTAAAGTTGAAAGCACGTCAGATTAAATCAGGATCAAAAGGTACACATAATGCAGCTATACTTCCTACCACAGTTTCTATATCTGGTGCAGCTTTTGGCAGGTGCCAGAGGACCACTACCTCAGGAAGGTGGGGAAGATATTTAAGGAGTTCTGGGATCATAGCAAACAAAGAATGCCATGGGAAGTAGTGACTCTATCTAAGGAGAAAGTTGGATTAGGGGTGCCAGATGTAGGGGAATACCTCAAGGCGTGTATAATAGGAAATGTGCTTAGAGTAACAGATACGACCTTTTAAGCCAAATGGAAAGAGATGTTATGGGAGGAAGTAGTACCTAGAAGATGGAGTACGTATGGGAACTGTTATTAGAATGCCTAGTAGTGCAGAATACTATACTAAAATTGCAGGGATTTGAGAGATGTCTTAAACAGATATTCCAAAAAGAAGAATTAAAAAAAAGGGAGGGAGGCTTTGTTACCAATGAGGGGAGGCTTTGTTATCAATGAGGGGGGAAAAAAAGACAGAGAGAGGAGTATACTACTTTGGAGATGAAAAAGAAGAGGGACAGAGGTGCGATATTTGTTTTAGGTTATAAATGGAGACTCAAATAAATATGTGAGAAGTTGCAGAATGAATATCAGCTACCTAGTGGGTTGAAGTAGAAATATCAGCCGGTAAGACCAAGATGGGATAGATTCAGAAGAGCAGGTATAAGAATAAATGAGAGTCTGAAAATCTTATAACAGATAAACCAACACAGATTAGAGGGATGTCTTAACAAAAATGTCATTGCCAAAGCACTGGAATTGTTAAAAAGTAAAGAAGGGAAAGTTGTTAAGAAGAAGAAAGATATATGGGGAAGAGAAGCTACGAGATAAAATTACAGATGATGTTTGGGTGGAAATTGTTAGGATGCCAGATAAAATTGCAGATGAGGTTTGGGTAGAAATTATTAGGATAGCAAAGTACTCTACTAAGGCAAGAAGATTTAGGAACTTTGTATGGCAGTGTCTACATAGATATTCTATACTCCATTGAGATGAAAAAGTGTTCCCAAATGTCAGCAAAGAGTGCTGGAGATGTAGCGACTGTAGAAGAAAGGCGCGGGAACATATTTTCTAGAATGCTCAGAGCTTGTCCAATTTAAAAAAGACTTTGAAAAAAAACAATAAATGTGGTTGAAGGAGAGGCATTTCTGACTCAACAAATGTTCCTTTTGGGGACTGATGGTCAACTAGGAGGGAATTAAAAACAATTAATAGCAGTAATAATGATAGAAGGGAAAAGCACTAACGTAGAGGTGGAAACAAAAACAGCCTCCAAAAAGGAGTGAGGTTGAAGCTACGGTAATACTAATCTGTTAAAAGGAGTAGAAAAAAGAGCAGGTAGCGTGAGGCTAGTCCCCGGTAAGAAATGAAAAAGATGGATTGATAGAATATAAACAAGAGGAAGAAAGCATAGGGACACTTGGGGAGGGTAACACAAGAAGTAGACTTGTTAACAAGGTGAAATGAGGTAGAAAAGATGGATGGAAAATTCTAGGATGTCAGCTGTATGATATAAGAGAAGAAAATGATGAGTCCCTGAGGGGTAATCAGGAGAAAAGTAATATGGGAAATCTTAGAAGGGGTTAAAGGAATAAAATAGCTATTACATGTGATAAAACTGAAGTATTGCAATGGCAGCATGCATGAGAATTGCCAAGGGTGATACCAGCAAGTTGCTATTTGCTGAACTGAATTGATTGTGTTATGCTTTGCATTATCTGTGGTCTGATACTTTGAAGACTAGTACAATAAGTGATTAAAAAAATGACTTAGCTTCTGGTGTCATTCAAAGGGGTACAATATATCAGCCTAAGAAGAGATGGTAAACAGTCCCAACTGCTTTGCCAAGGATGGTCTGTATCTTTCCCTCAAGGTTTTCGTATATTAGCTAAATCCTTGTCCACCTCCATTGTGTATTTTTTTGGTAATATTAGTTTTCTAAAGCTTTGTGAATAATTAAACAGAATGTAGATTACATTAAAATATAGTTGCGCAACACTAGGAGTCTTAACAAAAAAAATTAAAAAATCTCCACTCCATAAATAGGTTCATAGTTATATACTAGGCTAACGACCACCAGAACCTTTATAAGCCTAGACATGCAACCTAACCCAGTTGTGTCTCCATGTAACATGGGCATCTATTTGGAGAGGTATGTTAGGAATTTGCTAAAGATTTAGTGGGGGTGGGTACATTGGTAAATATTCACTGATGTTCTTCGTGTTTCACTGGTGCAATCATCACATGTGGGTTATCCCTGCTGTGGTAGTCCTTGGCTGGCCCGAATACCAGAGTCAATGTTTTTCTGTGTCGGCTGCAGTCACCTGTAGTCTGACATCAGGTAGTCAGTGCTATAAAGCAAGGCAGCCAACGCCATTACATCAGTCTTTCTTGCCATGGAGCCCATAGCAGAATCAGTTTGCAAGAGTGCTGGTCAGTCGCTACCAGAGTTTGAATTTCAGCTGAAAACGTCTAAAGCTAAGTACTCTGTTGGGAACCTTTTTTCATGCACTGACTGATGTTCGAAAAAGTTAACAATTGTCTCATCTGTGGAAAGCAGATCCCACACGAGACTTCCATTCTTACTGCGTCACTTGTTTAGGCCCAGACCACAACATCCCCTGCTGCCGGTTCTGTGCCCTTTTTAATGCGAGAACCATTCGCCGTAGAGCTCTGATGGTAGACAGGTATTTTCGTCTTATATCTTCGTATTCCGAAATGGCGTCCATCAGCAAACAATCTGTGGACATTCCAAAAAAGCGCAGAGATAAAGACAGAGACAGACCACACAAGGCTAAACCTTCCAACGACTTTACCGCTAAGCAGGTCATCAATTCTCCAGAATTCAGTGAGGCTGTTTTTCAGCCCCTGATGCCCGATTTGATATATACGCAGGCCTCTACCGAGACCTTTTCAGAGTTCGGTATGCTGCAGAAATCTTCCTTTTCTTCCGAGCCTTTGGCTGTCTCTGCCTCGGTTGGGACCGGAGCCATGACGCAGGCACCGGCTTCCGAGGAGGCCTTTCGCACTACCAAATCTAGACAAAAAACTACGTCTTCTCATCCGACTACTGTATCTCTCAGACTGACATATACTCTTAGGCCTAGAAGCCAGGCCACTCCTAGAAAATCTGCCTCTAGCCACCATCTTGCTCCTGTTCCACCACCCCAAGCACAAATGCTTAAAATGGTAGAGGATCTCATCTCCCTTATCAGGGGAAGTCAGGCCACAACTTCTAAAAGGAAAAGACATCCTTCTCCAGAAATTATGACAGAACAGGATTCTGAGGAATCTGACTATTCAGATTTTAAAGAGGAACAACAACCTCTGACTGCTTATGAATATTCAGATGCAGAGGAATCCATCCGTTTTGCCTCCCCACCAGAAGACCTTTCCTTTGGGGAAACCCTTCACACCCTAAGGGAACATTTCCAATGGGAATCTCAGGATTTCCCCCAGTCTAAGAAAAGACTATAGAGTTTCTGGACCTGCCCCAGCACAGACCCCTGGCCATCCCCCTATTTTAGAAGTGGTGGATGATGTTTTCCATGAATCCAGCTTAGCCCCTGATGCCCTCCCACCTGCTCCCAGTAAACCTGACAGGTATTACAGAGTACCAGATTCTCAAAAATAATTGTACAGAAATCCTGGTGCAGACCCAGAGTTCATTACACAGGGACCTAAAGGAACTAAGACTAGTTCTGCCAAGAATCCTATTCCTTCTGACAAGGATTCCAGAGCTCTGGGCAGATGGGGTAAAAAAGTATACACCTCTGCAACCTTAGCTATCAGAGCACTCAACTGTCAGTTCTACATGTTAAAATATCAACAACACACTTTGGAACTATTAAAACAAAAGATTTCAACCTTTCTTGACTCTTTCGAAAGAGTTAGCAGATTTACTGCACTCTACTTGTCAAGTAGCCAAACACTCTTTACACTGTGGATATGTCGCCCTAGAAGCCTCTAGCAGGGCAGCAGTGATGGGGTCTGTCATTACGAGACATGCATGGTTGAAGGAACAACCTCTCCCTGATCATGTCAAATCTAAACTAATTGATGCACCCCTGGATAAGGACCGCTTGTTTGGAGTAAAAGCAGAAGAGTGCTTAAAAAGATGGAAGACAAAGCAAAATCTATGCAAAGAGTAAAAAATTTATTTCAGGTTCAGCAGGAACTTTCCTTCTAAGCACTGGCCCTTCCCTGCACCTAGCAGACAGGGCCAAGGTAAGCCCCGCAGGGACAGAAAATCCAGGCCCCTGTTCCAGGGGCAGCAGAGAACCAAACAGTGGACCACTTCTGCTACAAAGGCAAGGAGTTCTAAGCCACCCTTCTATGGCAAATACTCCCAATGACTCCCTTTCCCCCCTCTGCCCTCTTTTCACTCACCAAAAGCTAAGAGGAAGGCTTTCCCTCTGCAAAGAAAATTGGCTTTCTGCAACAAAGGACCAATGGGTCTTAAAGATTTTTCAGGGATACAAATTCTCTTTCAGCGAACTCCCAGTTCCAAGACGGCACCCAGACTTATCTCCAAATCAGTGGGCAGAGGCATTGAAATAAGTTCCAAACTCTCATATCCCAGGGGGCAGTAGAACCTGTCCCCTCAGATCAAACAGGCAAAGGCTTTTATTCCAGACTATTCCTTGTTTCCTGAAAAGAGGGCACTTGGTGCCTCATCCTGAATCTATCCATTCTGGACACCTCCCTGGTGGCTCCCAGATTCAAAATGCTAACTTTGCAGCAGCTGCTGCCTATGCTGACAAAAAATGGCTGGCTAATGACCCTAGACCTAAAAGATGCCTACCTTCGCATCCCCATAAGGGAATCCTTCAGGACATTCCTGCACTTTAGAGCAGGTTCACAACACTTTCAGTTTTCTGCGCTACCCTTTGGCTTATCTACTGCACCCAGAGTATTCACCAAATGCTTAGCCCCAGCCATAGCATTTTGCAGACAGAGAAATATACAGATTTACCCTTATCTGGATGACTGCCTCATTCAGGCACAGTGCAAAGAAAAGCTGCTCCAGGACCTCCCTCTTTGTCAAAACCCTCCTAACTTCCCTAGGGTTCACCATCAACAAGAAGAAATCATTTTCTTGGGAGCACTGCTGGACACATCATCCCAAATGGCCTTCCCTATCCCCAGAAAAGCACTGCGAGGAAGTTCCTGCAAGTTTTGGGGTACATGGCATCTTGCATCCTTCTAATTCCTCTGGCCAGGCTTCACATGAGGAAACTTCAATGGTATTTAAAGAACCTTTGGTGTCAGCACTGTCAGCCTCTAGAGACCTCTCTCCCTCTGATTCCATGTATAAGGGCTGAGTTTCTCTGGTGGGCAGGGGCCTGTGCCAAGAACAAGGGTCTTCCCTTCATCCTCTGCCCTACCAGCCAGACAATCACCACCGACACCTCAGACATTGCCTGGGGCTCTAACCTAGTAGGCAGGTGCACCCAAGGTGTTCGGGATGCCTAGCACCTTCAGTTGCATCTCAAGCAGAAAGAAATGATGGCAGTACAAAAGGATGTGACATCCATCAAACCCCATCTCATGCCAGGGGTTCTCCTTAGAAAAACATTCAGGACCACAGTAATGTGGTATATCAACAAACAGGGAAGGACCCAATCTTACCCTCTGTGCAGGCTAGCCATGAACCTCTGGCTGACAGCCGCCTCCATGGGTCTACACCTAATTGCCCAATACCTACCAAGGGTCAACAACACCCTCGCAGACCACCTAAGCAGAAACTTACTGGACCCCCACGAATGACAGCTCCACAGAAAAATCTTTCGGCAAGTCATTCAGGAATGGGGAACTCCAGAGGTGAATCTGTTTGCTTCGCACCTCAACCACCAGCTGAAAATATGCTGTACCAGGGAGTATCACCACCTAGCATGGAAGGTGGTTGCCTTGACCTTCCCCTGGAACTCCCTCTTCATGTACGCTTTCCCTCCTCTGCCTCTTATTCCCAAGGGTACTGATCAAAATAATGGAGGAGAGACCAAAGGCCATCCTCATTGTTCCAGATTGGCCCAGACAGCATTGGTACCATTACTGTGCAGCCTGACTTTACAGCTCCTAGGCAGCTTCCCTCTGATCTCAGACCTCTTGACCCAGGTGGGGCAGGGAAATACTGCACCCACACTTGCAGACTCTCAATATGTCAGCATGGCTAATACTTTAAAAGCAAACAAGGGGTCCCTGTTAAGCAAACAGGTCCTAGACATTATCACACAGGCCAGAAGGCCCAGCACCAGAAATTCTTATGCAGGGAAATGGAAACGATTCTGCTCCTGGAGCCAGTCCACAGGGGTCAGTACCTCACATCCTTCCATCCCTCTTATCTTGGACTATCTAGCCGATTTACTCAATAGTGGCCTCTCCTTCTCTTCTGTTAAAATCCATGCCTCAGCCATTTCAGCTCATTTCGATTCAGACCAACCCCTCTTCTGACATCTTTTGATTAAACTATTCCTCAGAGGGGCTTCTAATATCAGACCTCCCAGAAGGCGTCCCACGCCAACCTGGGATCTGAATTATGTTTTAGAAAAACTAACCTTACCTCCATTCGAACTGGCTGTTTCTGCAGAATTGAAATACCTCTCATGGGAGACTGCTTTCCTACTCGCTGTCACCTCAGCCAGAAGAGTTTCAGGACTTCAGGCATTCATGGCTGTTGAGCCCTTCATAATATTCCATGCAGACAGGGTCTCCTTGAGGACTAACTCCTCCTTTATGTCCAAGGTGATGTGACCCTCAGCCAGGCCATACATCTACCCACCTTCTTTCCCAGCCCTCAAAACAAGGGGAAAAGAATTATGCACTCACTAGACGTGCACAGACAACTCAGGTACTACCTGGACCGGACTAAACCCTTGAGAAAAATAGACCAGCTTCTTGTCAGCTTTGCTCCACAGGCAGAGGGAAAGCCCATTTTCAAGCAAACCATTTCCAAATTGATATCACATTGTATCCATTTCTGCTACAGACTGCATGAGAATCTATTTGTACCCATTCCACTAGGGCAGCCTCCACATACACAACATTCCTCAGAGGAGTCCCCACCAGGGACATCTTGGAAGCTGCCACCTGGACCTTTGTCCATACCTTTACAAAGCATTACCACCTACCTCTTTTCTCTAAGTCTAAAGCAGGGTTTGCATCTGCAGTCCTGCAGGGCTTGCTGACCCATGCCTAGGGCTCTAATCTATCCTTCCACCCCTCTCCCCAGCTTTGGGAATCTTCCCACAGGTGATGACTGCAACAGTGAAAGACAAAGAACATAGTACAGTTATGTACACTTATCATAAATGTAGATGTTCAAGTGTATTCACTGTTGCAGTTCTGGTTTCCCTCCATTCATACAAACTCCAGCGACCAGCAAAATGCGATACACGACACCAGCCTTAAATCAGGATGATAATTTTATTACAGTATATTCCTATATCCAGACCGGTTTCGGCTACCAAGCCTTCCTCAATGGATAGAAAAAAATTTTTAAACAATAAAATAATCACAAATATTTATACTGTTTCCTAACCAATGGAAGCAGTGGTATAGCCCAATCTAGTGGTTGGAGTGTTTTAACACTGTTCAACACAAAATGAACTGCACTATGATAAATTAAAAAACAGTTCTTGAATATATTGATAAAACTATTTATCTTGAGAAGCCCAACAAAACCAGTTATATCTATCAATATATAATAAATAAAGAAAATAGCCCTTAAGGCCTGACCAACATATTCTATTTTTTGACCCATATATTTCCACATTTACAATCTGTTTTCTCTGAGTATGTAACTAGTTTAATATATAATGCTAACAAATACATAATACATATCTTGTATATATATATTTGTATATAAAAAAATGTGTGTGTGTGTGTGTGTGTGTGTGTATATATATATATATATATATATATATATATATATATATATATAGTGAGATATCTGAGCATCAACAGACAAAACTGTTCATCCTATCAAAATCTCTAGAATCTAATAAACCTGGAGTTCATAACATATCCAATTGGAATATCCTGGTATGTTAAATATCAACATTTATATCTGCTCCACGATATTCAAACCTATATATATTTTATTACACCCATAATAAACTAGTTCTAACTCATAAAAATGTCCTGCTGTACATTATCAACAACTCCATGAATATACAATATTGGTAAATGGGATGTAGGACATAATGTGCATATGTACATATATAAGTAAATATTCCAAGGTTAGAAATAATCCCCTATCAAATCTTATGACTTAAAAATGAAATGAGCATGTCACACTATATCTAACCAGTATAGTCTGCATAGGAAACGGAATGTCAAACAACTATGTGGAAATGGATCTCAACAGATATCCAAATATCATATTAATCATTGAACAATTATATATAGGGGATACCAAATATTACATGGTTACATGTATATATGTAAAAGTGTTGAACTTCTTATCACCAAATAGCAAATACCAAATTTTTTTCTATCCATTGAGGAAGGCTTGGTAGCCGAAACCGGTCTGGATATAGGAATATACAAGATTATGTAATAAAATTATCATCCTGATTTAAGGCTGGTGTTGTGTATCGCATTTTGCTGGTCGCTGGAGTTTGTCTGATTATGGTTTGACCAAGCATGCCATACTTGCGAGGCATTTGGTTTTATTCCCTCCATTTATCCCCCTTATATCCTCTTTCCCTAGGGGGACATAAGCTTTTCACGTTGGCTTTTAGCCACCAGGACCACTTTACCAGATTTCCTTGTGCGGGTTAGGGCAAGAAAAACTGATGTAATGGCGTCGGCTGCCTTGCTTTATATCACTGACGACCTGACGCCAGACTACAGGTGACTGCATCCGACGCAGAAAAACATTGACTCTGGTATTCGGGCTGGCCGAGGGCTACCACAGCAGATGCCTTACCCTTACTTATAAGTTGGATGACATAGAATGATTTTCTTAATACTGTGGCTACATGTTGATCAAAGACTAGATTAGTGTCTATGTATAATACCAGATGTCTAACTGCCAAGCCACTTCTCAGGATTGTCTTATCAATGGAATAATTATCCCAGGTGAATTGTTTTCCCAAAAGACACTATAGTGCACTTCTTGGCATTGACTTTTAATCTGTGGCTTTGGCACCAGTTATTTGTCTTTTAAGACCTTGCACGATATTGATGTCATGGCAACAGTCTAGATAACTCCTTATTTGCAGTTGTCTGCAAACTTGGTGAGCCAGAGGCCCTTGACTTTAGCTTTGACAACTTAGAAGTAGATGCCAAACGGGAGCAGGCTCAGCACTGAACCCTGAGGTACTCCACTGGTGACCAGTCTCTTGGTGGAGGTGATCTTACCAATCCTGACTTCTTGGGTCCTATCTGTGAGCCATATGGCAGTCCAGCAAGTTAAGTAGGGATTTATGCCTAGTTCAGTGAGTTTTTTCAACAATACATGAGTGAGGTATTGTATCAAATGCCTTAGCCAGGCCTTGGTAGGTGGTATGCATCATTATTCCCTCATCCATTGCCTTGGTGACCCTGTCAAAAAAAATCTACCAGATTAAGTAGGCATTATTTTCCTTTGACAAAATTAAACTGGGATGGATTCAGTGTTTGTAGGTTGCCAATGTTTTTGCTGATCATTTCCATGATAATTTGTTCCATGGCTTGCATATTAGTCTAGTCAGACTAATGGGTCTGTAGTTTCCAGGGATGGTTGACGGTCCACCTTTTTGAAGAGATAACTGTTGCAGTTCTTCATTCACGTGGTACATAGCTGTTTTTGAGGCTGTAGTTTAAAAGTGTCTTTAGTGGTACTGATATGTTTCAAGCTGTTTAGGAGGCAATCTGGGATATTGTGTGGGCCAACTGAAGCTCTGTTTTTGGCATTAGTGAATGGCACTATGACCTACTCCCTGCTAATAGTTGGGGGGCGGGGGTATGCAAGCAGGGATTTCATAGGGAGGTGGCAGAGGGAGTGGTGGTTGAAATTACAGCTGAATCTGTCAGGCAGAATATTTGCTATGTCACTCTACTTGGTAAAGTTGATACCATTTACCACCAGTTCAGCACACTGTTGTGTGTTACCTTTAAGGATTCGGACATATCTGTAGAAGGCCTTGTGGTTGTCATTAGCCTGAGAGGCTATCTTGACCTCGTAATTGGCCTTGTGGGATTTAATTAGTCCTCTTCATTTCTTGTGGGCACTCTATACCCTGAAAAACATTGATATATGCATTATCACACAGACCTGGTTCAAGACCATTGGAACCATTCCATTAGTTTAGGGTTTCAGTGCCTATCACACATTCAGACCCACTACATTAGATAAAAGCAGTAAAGGTAGCGGTGTCTCCATATCCTTAAAAAATTCATTTCCAGACTTGTTAGACAAGACAAGGACCTGGAACTCTTCCAAGTCCAACTTAAAAATCGCTTATCATACCATAATAACTATAGGTTCTCTTCTGTGTCCTCTTCATCCCATATCTCCTAGCCAGTTAGTACGGAGTCTTAATATATTAACCCAAGCACCATTCTTCTTGGAGACTTCAAACCACCTCTTCATCAACTGGAAGACTTACACATTCTCAAACGTGTTTGCCTAGAGATTTCTGGACCTCATCAATACAAAGTCCCTTGATTGGTATTCTGCACTCCAACCAGTGGTGATAAAATCCTGGAGTTGGTCCTTATCAGTGTGTGGCTGCTTTGCTTCCCACCAATTGTAACTTTTTCCCTGGTCATATCAGAACACAAGTCAATCCCATTCACAATAAGACTGCAGCCTGAAACGTCTTCCACTACTTTTGTATTCAGAGGTAAAGGCTAATCTACTAAATCTGAGTGATGGCCTTTCAAGATTCAAAAGTCCTTTCTATCTTGATGACCCCACAGTTTATGCAGAATCCTTCACAGCCAAATTCTATGCTCATATAAATAGCTACATAGACATATCTATTCCATTCAGAAATAAATACAAAGCAAATTCAAAAATAACCCCCTATGGTAGAACCCAAATATAAACAAGCTCTTGTAAAAGAAAAAAGTTATTGCACACAAAAGTAAATATAACTCTCAAGATGCCAAAAATAGTCTTGCTAGACAAAATAAGGATCTCCAGATCCTGATCAAATCCACAAAAGCAAAATATGAGGTAAAAATAGCCAACCAGATGAAGAATAACCACAAAGACTTCCTTAATTATGTTAAAAATCTCTGAAACAATGGTTGTATCTTTGCAAAGCTATTAGTAAATTATATCACATACCCAGACTCTGAGGGCTAATCAATCTACTAGTAGACAAATTTAGTTTAAACTTCACCCCCTCTGATATCCTCAGATCAAATACTCCCACCCAGACCCCCTTCAAATCTCCCTTGAACTTGTTCTCATAGGTTGGTGCTAGGCTATCAGCTCTAGGACCTGTACAAGCCTAGCCATAACAATTCCCTGGCTGTTTCTTCCCACACTATTTACTTCCCTGGACCCCTGTCTAGCAGGGCGACTGACGTGATCCCGGGGTGAATTTCCTTTCTCCCATCTAATTGTCAAGGTTCCTTTTGAAGAGGGCCAAAGAGGCACTCTGCTTGACCATGTATGGGCAATCTATTCCAGAGTCTGTGGAGTCTCTGGGTCAGGAACCTATCTCTCCAGCATGTTTTGTTTATTGTGATGACAAGGTTTAGATCCCTGGAGCTTGTGGCTCTGAGGGATTGGGATTTCTTTAAGTGTAGCAAGTCCAACAGCTCTGGGTTTGACATGGCCTTGTATGTTAAGCAGAGATCGCCTCTGAGTAGACGATATGCAACAGAGTATAGCTAGAGTTTTTTAAGGCAGTCACCATAGGGCATCTGCTTTAGGCCTGTGATTCTTTTAGTGAGGTATTTCTGCGGCCTTTCCAGTTGTTGCAGATGTCTTGAGAGGTACATACCAAACGGGGGGTTGTATTCTATAATGGGTCTAATGAGGGATGAGTACAGTGGGACAATGACCCTTTTTTCTGGATGAAAAGCCCTTAGTGATGAGGTGTGCCACATAGAAGGATTTCCTGACTGTTGTGGCGATGTGGTCCACCTGTGTCCCTAAGTCTCTTATCACACTTTCGGTGTTTAGTGTACTGCCACCTATATGGTAATTCACGGGTACATGTTTTTCCCAAAGGGGATAACTATACATTTCTTGGCATTGAGCTTGAGCCCATGGCTCTGGCACCAAGCATCTGTTTCTGTAAGGCCCTTTTGTAGAGTATCCACATCATTTGGGGATTCAATAATGGCTCCCGGTTTGCAGTCATCTGCGAACTTTGTTAGCCAGAGTCCCTTAGTGTTGGCCTGTATTTCAGAGAAGTAGATGCCAAACAAGAGCAGTCCCAGGACTGAACCCTGAGGTACTCCACTTGTCTGGAGCTGGATTTGGAGTTGGCTACTTTTACAGTGTGGGTTCTATCAGTAAGCCAGTTAGCAACCCATTGGGTGACGTAGGGATTAATGCCCAGCTTAGTAAGTTTATCTATGATTCCAGAGTGGGGGGATGGTGTCAAAGGCCTTGGCAAGGTCTAAATTGGCTGTGTGAACCACCTTACCCTTGTCCATGGCTCTGGAGACCGATTCAAAGAAGTCAATAAGGTTCAGGAGACAAGATCGGTCCTTCACGAACCCAAACTGGGTGAGGTCCAGTGTATGAAGGTTGCCAATGTCTTTGTTTATAAGTTCCATGATAATACACTCCATGGCCTTGCAGATAAGGCTTGTCAGACTGATGGGATGGTAGTTTCCTGGATCCAAGGTGGATCCCCCTTGGTGAGTGGGATAACTGTAGCTCTGTGCCACTCAGTGGAGTATGAAACCTGAGGTGAGGCTATGATTAAATATGACACTTAGGAGAAGTGCCAGTTCATATTGTAGTTCATGTAGTACACAGCCCGGGATGTCATCTGGTCCCATGGTTGCTGTATTCTTAGCTTTGGAGAGTGCGTTTTTTACCTGTGTGGCCGTTATTACTGGAATTTGGCAATCTTCCGGTATTGAGATAGGCCATTTAGGGGGTGAGAGGGGGTGAAGTTGGCACTGAATCGATCTGCTAGGATATTGGCAATATCTTTAGGATCAGTATATTTAATGCCATTCTGTTTTAGCTCAGAGCAGATTTGAGCATTGCCATTTAGATTCTTGACATAGTTATAGAATGCCTTGTGGTTGTCTTTGGTATCTTTGGCAATTTTATTTCATAACTAGCTTTGGAGGATTTTCTGAAGGATCTCATGCCTTGCTTTATATCACTGTGACCTGACGCCAGACTACAGGTGACTGCATCCAACGCAGAAAAACATTGACTCTGGTATTCGGGCTGGCCGACGGCTACCACAGCAGGGATAATCCACAGGTGATGACTGCAACAGTGAATACACTTGAACATCTACATTTATGGTAAGTGTACACAACTGTACTTTTGCCTCTGTGTATCAGACACATGGGGGCCAGACCAAAGGTGAATTTTCGATTTCCCATCCAATGGTCAAGGTTATACTGGAATAGGGTTATGGCTGCTTCACATGGATGGTGAGCCTATTCCAATGAGTGGGGATCCTCTGAGAGACATATCTCACCAGCATGTTCTTTTTAGGCCGCAAGTAAAGTTTAAATCCTGGGATCTAGCGTTTCTGGTGCTATTCATTTTGCAGATGTGCAAAAGGTCCATCAGGGCTCGATCTGAGGATGCCTTATATGCCAGGAATTGATTGCCTCTCAGTAACTTGTAGGAGACTGAGTATAGAGAGAAAGGGCTTTAAGGCAATCTATATAGGATAATGTGTTAAGAGCCTGGATTCTCTTGGCGAGGAGCCTCTGTGGGTGTTCCAACTGTTGCATATGCCTGGTCAGGTACATGCTGAAGGGGGCATTAAACTCAATGATGGGTTTGATAAGGGCCGAGTAAAGTAGTACCATAACTTCCTTGGACCTGGATGCCTTACCCTTACTTATAAGTTGGATGACATAGAATGATTTTCTTAATACTGTGGCTACATGTTGATCAAAGACTAGATTAGTGTCTATGTATAATACCAGATGTCTAACTGCCGAGCCACTTCTCAGGATTGTCTTATCAATGGAATAATTATCCCAGGTGAATTGTTTTCCCAAAAGACACTATAGTGCACTTCTTGGCATTGACTTTTAATCTGCGGCTTTGGCACCAGTTATTTGTCTTTTAAGACCTTGCACGGTATTGATGTCATGGCAGCAGTCTAGATAACTCCTTATTTGCAGTTGTCTGCAAACTTAGTGAGCCAGAGGCCCTTGACTTTAGCTTTGACAACTTAGAAGTAGATAGGTACTCCACTGGTGACCAGTCTCTTGGTGGAGGTGATCTTACCAATCCTGACTTCTTGGGTCCTATCTGTGAGCCATATGGCAGTCCAGCAAGTTAAGTAGGGATTTATGCCTAGTTCAGTGAGTTTTTTCAACAATACATGAGTGAGGTATTGTATCAAATGCCTTAGCCAGGCCTTGGTAGGTGGTATGCATCATTATTCCCTCATCCATTGCCTTGGTGACCCTGTCAAAAAAAAATCTACCAGATTAAGTAGGCATTATTTTCCTTTGACAAAATTAAACTGGGATGGATTCAGTGTTTGTAGGTTGCCAATGTTTTTGCTGATCATTTCCATGATAATTTGTTCCATGGCTTGCGTATTAGTCTAGTCAGACTAATGGGTCTGTAGTTTCCAGGGATGGTTGACGGTCCACCTTTTTGAAGAGATAACTGTTGCAGTTCTTCATTCACGTGGTACATAGCTGTTTTTGAGGCTGTAGTTTAAAAGTGTCTTTAGTGGTACTGATATGTTTCAAGCTGTTTAGGAGGCAATCTGGGATATTGTCTGGGCCCACTGAAGCTCTGTTTTTGGCATTAGTGAATGGCACTATGACCTACTCCCTGCTAATAGTTGGGGGGTGGGGGTATGCAAGCAGGGATTTCATAGGGAGGTGGCAGAGGGAGTGGTGGTTGAAATTACAGCTGAATCTGTCAGGCAGAATATTTGCTCTGTCACTCTGCTTGGTAAAGTTGATACCATTTACCACCAGTTCAGCACACTGTTGTGTGTTACCTTTAAGGATTCGGACATATCTGTAGAAGGTCTTGTGGTTGTCATTAGCCTGAGAGGCTATCTTGACCTCGTAATTGGCCTTGTGGGATTTAATTAGTCCTCTTCATTTCTTGTGGGCACTCTATACCCTGAAAAACATTGATATATGCATTATCACACAGACCTGGTTCAAGACCATTGGAACCATTCCATTAGTTTAGGGTTTCAGTGCCTATCACACATTCAGACCCACTACATTAGATAAAAGCAGTAAAGGTAGCGGTGTCTCCATATCCTTAAAAAATTCATTTCCAGACTTGTTAGACAAGACAAGGACCTGGAACTCTTCCAAGTCCAACTTAAAAATCCCTTATCATACCATAATAACTATAGGTTCTCTTCTGTGTCCTCTTCATCCCATATCTCCTAGCCAGTTAGTATGGAGTCTTAATATATTAACCCAAGCACCATTCTTCTTGGAGACTTCAAACCACCTCTTCATCAACTGGAAGACTTACACATTCTCAAACGTGTTTGCCTAGAGATTTCTGGACCTCATCGATACAAAGTCCCTTGATTGGTATTCTGCACTCCAACCAGTGGTGATAAAATCCTGGAGTTGGTCCTTATCAGTGTGTGGCTGCTTTGCTTCCCACCAATTGTAACTTTTTCCCTGGTCATATCAGAACACAAGTCAATCCCATTCACAATAAGACTGCAGCCTGAAACGTCTTCCACTACTTTTGTATTCAGAGGTAAAGGCTAATCTACTAAATCTGAGTGATGGCCTTTCAAGATTCAAAAGTCCTTTCTATCTTGATGACCCCACAGTTTATGCAGAATCCTTCACAGCCAAATTCTATGCTCATATAAATAGCTACATAGACATATCTATTCCATTCAGAAATAAATACAAAGCAAATTGAAAAATAACCCTATGGTAGAACCCAAATATAAACAAGCTCTTGTAAAAGAAAAAAGTTATTGCACACAAAAGTAAATATAACTCTCAAGATGCCAAAAATAGTCTTGCTAGACAAAATAAGGATCTCCAGATCCTGATCAAATCCACAAAAGCAAAATATGAGGTAAAAATAGCCAACCAGATGAAGAATAACCACAAAGACTTCCTTAATTATGTTAAAAATCTCTGAAACAATGGTTGTATCTTTGCAAAGCTATTAGTAAATTATATCACATACCCAGACTCTGAGGGCTAATCAATCTACTAGTAGACAAATTTAGTTTAAACTTCACCCCCTCTGATATCCTCAGATCAAATACTCCCACCCAGACCCCCTTCAAATCTCCCTTGAACTTGTTCTCATAGGTTGGTATTAGGCTATCAGCTCTAGGACCTGTACAAGCCTAGCCATAACAATTCCCTGGCTGTTTCTTCCCACACTATTTACTTCCCTGGACCCCTGTCTAGCAGGGCGACTGACATGATCCCGGGGTGAATTTCCTTTCTCCCATCTAATTGTCAAGGTTCCTTTTGAAGAGGGCCAAAGAGGCACTCTGCTTGACATGTATGGGCAATCTATTCCAGAGTCTGTGGAGTCTCTGGGTCAGGAACCTATCTCTCCAGCATGTTTTGTTTATTGTGATGACAAGGTTTAGATCCCTGGAGCTTGTGGCTCTGAGGGATTGGGATTTCTTTAAGTGTAGCAAGTCCAACAGCTCTGGGTTTGACATGGCCTTGTATGTTAAGCAGAGATCACCTCTGAGTAGACGATATGCAACAGAGTATAGCTAGAGTTTTTTAAGGCAGTCACCATAGGGCATCTGCTTTAGGCCTGTGATTCTTTTAGTGAGGTATTTCTGCGGCCTTTCCAGTTGTTGCAGATGTCTTGAGAGGTACATACCAAACGGGGGGTTGTATTCTATAATGGGTCTAATGAGGGATGAGTACAGTGGGACAATGACCCCCTTTTTTCTGGATGAAAAGCCCTTAGTGATGAGGTGTGCCACATAGAAGGATTTCCTGACTGTTGTGGCGATGTGGTCCACCTGTGTCCCTAAGTCTCTTATCACACTTTCGGTGTTTAGTGTACTGCCACCTATATGGTAATTCACGGGTACATGTTTTTCCCAAAGGGGATAAGTATACATTTCTTGGCATTGAGCTTGAGCCCATGGCTCTGGCACCAAGCATCTGTTTCTGTAAGGCCCTTTTGTAGAGTATCCACATCATTTGGGGATTCAATAATGGCTCCCGGTATGCAGTCATCTGCGAACTTTGTTAGCCAGAGTCCCTTAGTGTTGGCCTGTATTTCAGAGAAGTAGATGCCAAACAAGAGCAGTCCCAGGACTGATCCCTGAGGTACTCCACTTGTCTGGAGCTGGATTTGGAGTTGGCTACTTTTACAGTGTGGGTTCTATCAGTAAGCCAGTTAGCAACCCATTGGGTGACGTAGGGATTAATGCCCAGCTTAGTAAGTTTATCTATGGTTCCAGAGTGGGGGGATGGTGTCAAAGGCCTTGGCAAGGTCTAGATTGGCTGTGTGAACCACCTTACCCTTGTCCATGGCTCTGGAGACCGATTCAAAGAAGTCAATAAGGTTCAGGAGACAAGATCGGCCCTTCACGAACCCAAACTGGGTGAGGTCCAGTGTATGAAGGTTGCCAATGTCTTTGTTTATAAGTTCCATGATAATACACTCCATGGCCTTGCAGATAAGGCTTGTCAGACTGATGGGATGGTAGTTTCCTGGATCCAAGGTGGATCCCCCCTTGTGGAGTGGGATAACTGTAGCTCTGTGCCACTCAGTGGGTACGAAACCTGAGGTGAGGCTATGATTAAATATGACACTTAGGAGAAGTGCCAGTTCATATTGTAGTTCATGTAGTACACAGCCCGGGATGTCATCTGGTCCCATGGTTGCTGTATTCTTAGCTTTGGAGAGTGCGTTTTTTACCTGTGTGGCCGTTATTACTGGAATTTGGCAATCTTCCAGTATTGAGATAGGCCATTTAGGGGGTGAGAGGGGGTGAAGTTGGCACTGAATCGATCTGCTAGGACATTGGCAATATCTTTAGGATCAGTATATTTAATGCCATTCTGTTTTAGCTCAGAGCAGATTTGAGCATTGCCATTTAGATTCTTGACATAGTTATAGAATGCCTTGTGGTTGTCTTTGGAATCTTTGGCAATTTTATTTCATAACTAGCTTTGGAGGATTTTCTGAAGGATCTCAGTTTCTTACTGAGGCTGGTAAGGGAGTTTTTTGCATCCTGGGATTTTCCTTCTAAGGCGAAGTACACTACTTCTGTGGGGCCTGATAACATAACAGGTTGCCTACTGGTCAGCCTGATACATGGATTGTTTGATCCCCTATGGAAGCTATTCACTGTAAGCCTCAAAACAGGAGGACAGCGATAGTCATTCCCTTGTACAAAGGTGGGCCTTGAGTTGACCCAGGAAATTATAAACCCATAAACCTGACCAGTCTTATTTGTAAGCCTATGGAAAGGATCACTGTAGAATTAGAAAATAAGGATATAGATAACCTGTAAGCTCTCAACCTAACCCCGTTTGGAATCATCAAGGGCAGATCCTACCTATTCAACCTGGTCGACTTCTTCAAAAAATTACTGAAGCAATGGATGAAAGCAAAACAGTGCACACTGCATATCTACACTTCTCAAAGGTGTTTGATGCCATTCCACACTGAAGTGTTGTAGATAAACTTTCCCAGATAAATGTCAATCCCTATGTAACTCTTATAACAAATTGACTCATAAGTAGAACCCAGGAAGTTATGATGGAGGTCTCTGCCTCCTCCAAAGACTTGCCAGTAGTTGTGTACCCCAGGATTCTGTCCTTTAGTCACTCCTCTTTGGCATTTACTTCTCAGAGGTCAAAGCTAATGTTAAAGGTTTATAGCTGACCACATTTACAGATAACTGCAAACTTGGTGCATTCATAAATTCCCCAGAGGGCACAAAGATCCTGCAAAAGGGCCTGTCTTCAACAAATAGTAGGTGTCAAAATCATCTATTATAACTAAATACCAAGAAGTGCATAAATTTTTCCTTCGGCAATCATAACTCCCCTTGCAACTGTCACACTGACAAAATACCCCTGAAAATTGATCCATTAGTTAGGGATCTGGGTATCTGTTAACAATAAACTGTCCTTTGACCACAATGTTCCCATTGTTGTAAGAAGTCTTTTTTCATTGTGCAGCTTTTATGTACAGGTGTTGCAGCAGATCCAAGGATGTAATTGTTCCACTGTACTCTGCACTCATTTGGCTGATTGAGTGTAACGCCCCAGTGGGTATGTACCTGCCCAAATACTTGTCACAACTGGAATGATTACAACACTTTCTTTCCTCACTAAACAAACTCAAGGGCTTAAATTGTAAAAGTTATGCAAACCATCTCAAAGCCTGGTCCCTCTTAGTAGCATACAGGCTACTGAGGGGGACCTCTGCATTGCATATAGAACTTCAACAGACCCTATTTTGTCAGACCTGTTACACATTCACAAATCCAGTAGTATCATAAATACCCACTCATGGGATCTCAGTCTGTTTTGTGAAGTAAATAGAACATGTTGGAATGACAGGTTTGTATCACAGGGAATACCTCTTTTATGTCACTGTCTTCCACTCCGCATAAAGCAAATTATTTTTCTTACTGTATTCAAATGTAATTTGGATAAATGGATGGATAACTGCAAATTCACCCTAGTTTAGCACATCTGTCCCTTATGGATAGGAGAATCACGTAATGTACCAACATTTCCTTGTTTAGCCCATCTCTGAGTTATTCATATGCAAAATATAAGGGCTGAAGTCTACCTTGGGAATGTAAGACTAGGCTTCTTAAAATCTTACCAGATCATAAGCCTACTAAATACATGTAAATCTATAAAAGACTTGCACTATTTAGTGCTGAATCCATTCAGTCTATGATGTTAAAGGTTTCAGCTGCTATGAGAGCCTATTTTGAAGATCTGCTTTTATACTGTGAGCATCTCACACAACTGTACGTTTTTTAGCTTCTAATGTTAAAAGTAGTGTCGTTATACTGTAGTGTAGTGGATAGCAATCTGGACTTTTAAATGATGACCCTGTTTTAAAAACAAATTAATGTTATGATATTTGCTTCTATATTACAAATAAAAATGTAAAGTAGAAAAAAAAAGTCTTCCTTCTTATAACATTGTTAGTGGTATCTTGCACATATCACAGCCAGTTGTAGTCCCAATACTGCCCTGACTGATTTATTCTCCTTTACCTCATCAAAGTGAAAGACTTAATGGTTGTTAATATGTTGTTGAACAGACCCTTTGATTTATTCAAAAACTACTAATCTCTAAGGAGCAAGTGATTACTCATAATAGACAGTGGGTGCAGATGCTGCTGCAAACTCTGTTCTTCGCAGTTAGGATAGCTAAATCATTAAATATTTATAGTCCTCCTGAAATGCAGAAGCCTTGTACCAACTACATGGATGATGGCTTTGTGTGGTTTCTGTGATGATGGGTACCTCTTTGTGATTTCTGTATAAAATCCAGTTACAAGTATGGGGGACACTTTAATTAATTTGTGTAATGCTTCAGGCACAAAACTTAGTGCTCTTTAAAGTTCAATAGTGAGATTGCACACTCAGATTTCTTTTAACACAAAGAATTTCATAAAAAGTACAACTTAAATTGGGTTTTTCTTACTGCACTGGAATGGTTAGTTGCATTCATTCACTGTAGAGCAGTACAGAAGACCCTTTCTTTCAGTAAATGAAACAGTGATTTGGAAATATTCAGATAAACTCAAATTTAAGCAACATGTAAATGGCTGGTTTTGTACATAAATAAGTGTAAGGGCGGTGCTGCATATCTGAGGTATATAAATAGGGTCTATATGAGATTATCAAACTCTGAATCCACCGAACACCTCTTCATCGAACTAAAGTCCTTGAACGCCGTTGCATCGAAATTTTACCCATGGTAAGTAACCAGTGGGCCATGATCATGAATTTGCCCTTTTCCCCACTGTAATGCGATGTCAGAGTTGGTATATTTAGTTGGGGGGGGGGGGGGTTGCCTCCCAGCAGGGTGGGTTTTACATTTTTGTGTTTTTATGCGATCATTATGTTGGCCCACTGGTTACTTACCATGGGAAAAGTTTCGATGCAACAATCGTCCAAAGATGTTAGGTTTCGATTAAAACAGGTCAATAAAGACATGTTCTGTGGATTCAGATTTCGATAATCTGATATAGAAACATATAAATATATTTCCTGAAAGGTAGATAAGGTGTACTTTGTAGAAGAAAGGAACTCTTTTACTTTTCATCACTTTATTTATCCTTCTCAGGGTCACTGTGGTAGCGAAAGTCTGTTAGATACTAATTTATAATAAGGCAAAAAACAGCCTTACAGGATGCACACACACACACTTGTGTGTTTATTTATAGATTCATAGGTAGGTACTAGGCTAACTGCCCTTGCAGGCCATTTTAAGCCTAACCAGTTTCCCTTTTTGTGCTCAAAATAGCCTATCCCATTTAGTTATAGATTGGCCTTCCCCATACAATGGTAGATAATTATATATTACCCCTAATGAGAATAACTGGGATCACACCATGGATAATTGGAGGGGACCCATGCATGGGATAAAGCACTTAGGAGGTGCCTCTGTCCATTAGTAGTACAAGGGGCAGTCCTGGGGTAAATTTTCTGTTTCCCATCTGTCAATCTAAGTTGCACTTGAATATGGACAGGGATGAACTTTGTTTTATGTTGCTCAAGAGTCTGTTTTACAGCAGTGGTATCCTATACCTGTCCCTCAAAAGCATTCTGATGTTGCAGAGGAGGTTTAGAACCCTAGACTGAGTATTTCTTGTGCCATTTGATTTGCTGATGTGCAGCAAATCCATCAGTAATGGATCAGAGGATGCCTTGCATACCAGACATAGACCACCTCTTAGCAGTCTGTAAGATGCAGTGTATAGTGACAGTGCTTTGAGTCAGTCCATGTAGGACATGTTATTTAGGCCTTGTATCCTTTTAGTAAGGTACTTTCATAGGAGTTTCAGTTGTTGCATGTGTTTGTATAATAGGGGCATTATATTCAATGATTGGCCTAATAAGGGCTGTGTAAAGGGATGCACTGATATCCCTAGAGCTAGTCACAGTCTCTTTTTTATAAGCTGTGCAATAGAGAAGTATTTTCTTACAATAACAGATGCATGTTGGTCAAAAGTTAGGTCCCTGCCACATAAGTTCCCAAATCCTGAAAAGCGGGTCAGCTCTTAGGGGTGTATTGTCAAAGTGGTAATTCCCTGGGGTAGATGACTTCCCGAAGGATACAGTAATGCATTTTTTGGCATTTTATGTATTTATTCATATCATTTGCTAAGACAGATACCCTATCATTTAAGATTGTGGACATAAAGTACCAAATCATGCACTTCCTGCATTTTTAAAGTGTATCCTACAGATCTGAATTAGCAGTGTATACAAAACAAATACAGTAACATTTCGTACGGGTCATGTTTAACAGTGCATGCAACATTCAGGTAGGTGAAGGCATCATCTGCAGAAGAGATGCAATGACTGCAGTTTCACAGTTTGGGAGGTTGCTGATGTAGTAGTGCACTTTTTCTTGGAAAAGTAATACAGTAGCCACAGTATGGAGCCTTATGAGCAAAGTAATAGTGTGGGCTATTGAGGGTAGCTAACCAGTTAATGCACTGAGGTGGTAAGACAGTGTCAGGAAAGAGCACATTAATGATATATATGTATCCCCCTGAACAGGAAGGTCAGCCACAGAGAGCACATGCTTAAGGTCAAACAGCTGATAGAGTCAGATTCCCTATTTCAGTGGATGGAGTTGGAGCAAGAGAGATCAGCCAAATAATCCTTGAAGAAAGCATATCTTTTTTTTTTTTTGCTTGCAGCAAGCAATTTGTGGACCCATTCCACAGTCACATCGGTGATACCAGAAACATCCTAGTTGGAAGTAAATATCACCACAAAACTTTTTATTCATTTGCTGTTCATTTTCATTTTTTTTTATTATTTTGCTCCAGATGGCATATGTTTTCCATTTGCACTTTGCATGTACCTCATGAGACATGTGCAACAACTAGAGAGACCTCAGAGGTTTCTCACCAAGAAATGACAGGGTACACAAAACAAGTTTATGCAGGAAGACTGAAAGTCCTGTCACTGTATTCTGTCTCCTACGGGTTGCTATGGGTTGACCTGTGCCTAGCTTTCACAGCAGTCTCTGACCCAGTCCTGATGGAAATGCTACACATTTGTAAGTTAAACTGCAGGAGGGTCACTCACTCCAGGTATCTTAACCTTAGCCTCTGACATGAACAGGTCATGTTGGAGATATGTACATGTCCCAGAGACTGCTACTTCTGTGGAGGAAGTATCCAGTTCATGTGAAACAGAGCCCCTCCCTGACCCTCTTCAAACACAACCTAGATCAATGGATGCTTGACCACAAATTCACTTCTGGGGTGGTGCCCATGTCCCTCCTGGACAGAGTAAGTCAGTATTAACTACCATAGACACTTACCTCTGTGAACTTCACTCACTTAACTACTGACAATTTGGGCAACTCAGGATAAATATGGCTAGGTTTGTAAGGACTCTAGGGCGGTTAGCCTAGTAATCTTCTATGAACCAGTAAGTGATCATCGATCTTGTTTCAGAGCTCCTTTCTGTGCCCAGGAGAAACACAATTGCATCATCATGCTGGGCATGGGAATCAGCTGCATTACGCACACTACTGTGCACAGCTTTAACTCTTTTGTCAAATTATGGTTTCAGCTTTGACTGTATATGAGAGACTGAGATTTCAGTTCTTCATAGTCACTTTAGAATCCCATCCAATTTTTTTTATATGTCAAAGGTTTTTAATATTGTAAGAACACAAAAGAAACCTAACTCCCAAAGTTTATATGTACTGTTGATACGCTTTTAACTTTAATGTTTCCATTCACTTTATCAGAACAACTCAAAAATGAGATTTGAGCACATTATACTTAAGAATGTGACAGTTACGTAATAGACGTGAAACTGCAAAGGCTTCTCTGTAGTTATGGCTTAACTATGATACATTCGGATAAACCAGGTGTTGTCTGTCCTTGATGGTTTGCCAGTAGTATCCTCTCTGAGTTTATTAGCTTTATGTCCACACCTTACCATGTCAGTGACAGCATCAAGACTTGGTGTGTTTTTACTCCTATTTTGACCAAGGTAGAAGAGGTCTGATGATTTAAAAACCTGAAGGTTGTAAAAAGTCACATATCTATAGTAACTGGACCTTTGGTCTCATAAGTCTCTCTCTCTCTCTCAGCAACTCTTGCAACTTTTCTTTGGCAGAAGTGCATATTAGACATCCTATGAAGTGCCTTATTTACTTAGTAAATTGCTTCTCTTTCCCTTGCCTTAACCACCTCAGAGGTTATGGATGTTACCATATAGCATCTGATGTTTAAAGGGACCATTGAATGCACATCTATTTTTCCTTTGCTCTTACTGCTTTAAAATTCACAATTTAAATGTTTGTATTGTCTCTGGCAAACACTCACTTATTACCACTTGTATTACATTAATCCACATCTCTCAACTGTCCAGAATTTCACAGAAAGTCCAGATTTTTGCTTCTTATTTTTGGTCAGTTGGTCCTCATAAAACTTGTGATTTTTTGGTAAATCATTAAGTACTCTGAAGTCATTGAATAGTGACATGCATTTGTGTTTCAGAGTTCAAATACTTAAAATCTGTCCCTGATTTTGTGTCTTTGGCCCCTTATTGTTTTTGTAGCTTCGTCCAGAATTCTTGCACTAAGATATTGAGAGTTGGGTGGTATAACAGCAAAAACTCTTGAAAATAAATAACTTTAAATCAGAAATATATAAAACATTTGCCACCATATTTTCTGTGCATGCTGAAGAATGCAAAAATGTTTACTGTTGTTGTATTGGAGTCACTAATCCATACACTAAGGGATATTTTTCTAATCTTTTAATCTGCGTATGTGTGTGAATTTAGATTTTATTCCATCAGCTTCTAGTATCTCTTCTACTGATAGCATTTCCAGTTTCTCATAAATCATTCTTCTAATAGATGCAGTGCCAGGTGAGAGTGTATTAGAAAAGGTACAATTGTATTTTACATCTGCCTTTCATCATATATTGCTGCAGCATACCTATCATTGATATAAGATGTAGCAGGTGACATGTAAAAGCTTGTGTGAATCTCCTTTTAAACTTGGGGAGAATTCACAAAGGTACTGCAACAAGTAGGACTGGCTGTGTGACCATGCTGAATGCTAATGACGCAGTCCAAGGGAAAGCCATATACTAATTAGCTATTAGTTGTCTCTCTCTCTCCCCCCAGAACCACCGCTGTGAAGCCATCTATCTACACACATAGTGATTCAAGAAATAGCTGGACCTTCTAGATCAGCACAGCTAGCCCCCCATTTTGCAGTAGTGAAGATGGCCAAAAGCCCATGTTCAACCACTTAACATGAATGTAGAACAGGGATCAGATATGGGGAGAGGCACCAGGCCCCAAGGACTACTCAAAACATAAGTGCTATAATGGCACTGACAGCATTATGGGGATTGAGGATGGGATAAAACTAGGTACTAGGGATTACTATAAACCCTTGGTGCCCTAATGCACTTCAGTTAGTAAGGAGATTGGGGGTTAACCACTAGATTGGGGGAGAGCAAAGAAGTCAGGGACAGGTATGAAGACTGATGTGGGTATGTGTGTTTGAATGTATACTTCAATGTGTGTTGGGGGGGGTGACTGAGGAAAGGGGAGGATGCCAGTACCTACATGTGCAGTAGTTAACTACGTATCATGATAGTAAGTGTGATTCATGTACCTACAAGTTGGTCAACAATGAGTTCTTTCCTCATCAGCTTAAATATTAACCCATACATCACAAGATGGGTTGCTGCAGCTAATACATCTCTGAATTGCAAAATGTGACATTGTGGGAGTAGTGCATTTTTAGGGGTCTATATCACAGTATCGAAAAGTGATTTAATCGAACGACACCTTACATCGAACTGCTGTTCAAAGAGGTGGTTAGTGAGATTGCGGTACAGTGAAGATTGGAAAATTTGCATTTTCCTCACTGTACTGTGATCTCGCATTTGGTATATATAATTAGTGGGGACAAGAGCAACTTCGATAAAAGGCATTTTCAGTGTAAATGCCATTCAATTACATCACTTTTCGATTTCATAATATAGACCCCCTTTTTAATGCAAGCCCTCTTTCATGAATTCTCAGGTTAGTCTTTTTTATTACTTTTAGCATCTTATGCTAATGCAGATGTCAAGCAAATAGTGTCCTATGAAAAGTTCTTTAACTTGCAGAAATATTTTCAGTTCTGTACATTAAGGTAGAAAAAGAACTTGGCTGAAACTATAAATTTTTCTTGGGTGTCATTTGCTATTTCTTTTAAATAAGTATTCCATCTTTAATATTTTGATCAGCAGTGCCTATATTTCAGTTCAAAGGGTAATCTGTAATTTTTTTAATTTCTCCAAGTCTTTTGGGTTTCTAATACCATGACAACAATGGACCCCATTCCTAATGTCAGGGTATGATTAAAGTTCATAAAATTAGTATTGTTTCAGTCTTTGATATTAGCCAAAAGTGCTCTTCCCAGCACCCACTATGTGCCTAGAACTGACTCCTTATGCAACTTATATGGAGTTACATGTATTGGTAGCATATCTAAATACAACTGTAAATTCTTTTTTAGGAGACCCATTGCTCGTACTACATTTGGAACTGTCTGGGTAACTTTCTTCCAAATTGCTGTCATTTCTATTTAAATATCTTGATATTTTATGACTTTGTGTCTCTCTCCGTGAGACCCTGTAATCTCTAGGAGTAGCAATTTCAATGATCAGTACTACTTTTGTATTTTTTAATGTATTTTTTATTTTTTATCTGGTTTTCTCGCATCTATTTTTTTGAATTATTGATAGAGTGGTCCCATGTGATGTAACTTCATCATTCTGTATAATGCTTTGTAGTTTCATGTTTCCATTTTTTTCAACCGCTTTTATATTGTAGTGTTTGCACAATCCCCAGTGCAGCAATCTTGCGACTTTATTGTTCCTTTCAGTGTACAGGCCGTCTGCCATGAGAATATCACATCCAGTTCCTTTTTTTACAAAACTTAAATTTGACTGTTTTTCCTCTGTGTTCAATGGACTTTGTAAACCAAGCTGTATTGGGTCCACTATCCTGAGCTTCCTTAATTAACATTTCATACTTTGGTTTCATCTCACGTCTCCACAACCATTCTTTTGTCAAATCATGATCTAGATGAGGTTGTTCCAGAGATCTCTATACTTGCTTATATATTTTTAGGTTTCCCACATTTTCTTGCCTTCTCATCTGATCATTCTCCTTATATTCTTTCGTTTTTTTGACACATTCAGTTGCTGTCTAATTTTTGTCTACTTTTGGTTTGATTTCCATTCCCATTTGCCACCTGAATGCTTCTGCTAAACTAAGCAGAGGGGTTTTCCTAGACTTGCTGTTCTCATGTTGTTAAACTTTCACTATGTTTGGATCTGATGAGGTCAGCAGATATGTATGCAGTCGCACAATTGCAGATCTCTATATGTAATGAATTTTGAGGAGGCCTATACCTCCTTAAGAGCATGGAATATACAGCCCTGCTATACACTGATTTCCTAAGAGTGAAGCATTTTTCTTGTTTTTCTGTCCAACTGATCCAGTACCTTTTGGGGTCAATCAGTTACATCAAAACTGCAAGTTAAAAAAGGAAGAGCAAATTGATTTATAGTTTGGACCTAGTTGTCAATGCTGTTTTCCATATTAGTTTTAGTCTTCTGAAGTATTCCTTACTGAGCAGTGGCAGCTGGTGACTTGAAATCAAAGGAGGGCTGCAGGAGACAGCTGAATGGGTGAGACCAACAGGTAGGGGTGTGGCCAGCTAGAAAGGGGAAGAGCCATGATGCAGTGGCATCAGTGCTGGCCATGCTTACCAATTTGCATGAAATAAATGCTCATTCACTATGGCGCATGCTGAATACTCTACACAGTACATTGTTTTATATATATAGTAGTCCAATCAAGACAAAATGAAATGGAGAAGAAAAAAATATCTCAGTGTACTGGCTACATGACAGCTTACTTAATATTTAGATGGAAACAAAAAGGTTGTGAGGCATGAAAAAATAAATTACTTTTTAAATGCATTACTGGAATGCCAGTCAAAATCAAGTATAAAAAACAAGCAGCACTCAACTCAAACCACTTCTCCTTGCAGTTCTAATTATAATTTATATTTAGCTTTATAAAAGTACCAAGTAACACGATGAAAGTAGCAATCTCTGGGATACCTCCACTTGTAAAAATGTTTCTTATCCAAAAATGAAGAAAAAGAAATTATGGCCATATAGTTATTCTTAAATGCACTGCAACTCCCCCATATACACCATGATATAAGCTATAGCAATACTAGGTTTACACAGATTTCAACAAATAAAATACAATGCAATTCTTAAAGAAGGTCAATGAGGAGCATTGCTTGACATAAATGGGTAGTTTGCTCCAGAGTATGGGAAGTCTCTGGGACAGGAATCTATCCCTCCAGCATGTTCTGTTTATTGTAGTGACAAGGTTTGGGTACCTGGAGGGTGTGGTTCGGAGAGATTGGGATTTATTTAAGTGTAGCATGTCCAACAAATGTGGGTTTGACAGAGCTTTGTATGTTAGACAGAGATCGCCTCTGAGTAGGCGATATGCGACAGAGTAGAGCTGGAGTTTTTTGAGACAGTCTGCGTATGACATCTGTTTGAGGCTGGTAACCTCTTAGTGAGGTATTTCTGTGGCCTTTCCAATTATTGTAGGTGTCTTTTGAAATACATGCCAAACGGGGCATTGTACTCTGTAGTGGTCTGATGAGGGATGAGTAGAGAGGAACAATTACCTCTTTTTTCTAAAGGAGAACCCTTTTGTGATGAGGTGTGCCACGTGGAAGGATTTCCTGACTACTGTGGCGATGTGGTTATCAAAGGGAGAGACTGCTGTCCACCTATGTCCTGAGGTCTCTTATCACACCTTCAGTGTTTAGTGAGCTACTGCCTATGTGGTAGTTCATGGGTACCGAGTTTTTCCCAAAGGAGATGACAATGCACTTCTTGGTATTGAGCTTGAGGTCATGACCTTGACACCAAGCATCTGTCTGTGTGAGGCCCTTTTGTAGAATGTCTACATCATTAGGTGATTCTATTATGGCTCCCAGTTTGCAGTCATCTGCGAACTTTGTTAGCCAAAGACCTTCTGTGTTGGTCTTCCACTTCAGAGAAGTAGATGCCAAACAGGAGAGGACCCAGGACCGAACCCTGTGGTACTCCACTCGTCACTGGTCTGAAGTCATACTTGGAGTTGGCTACTTTTACTGTGTGGGTTCTTTCATTGAGCCAGTTGGCCACCCATCTTGTGACATAGGGATTTATGCCCAGTTTAGTAAGTTTATCTATAATTCCAGAGTGGGGTATGATATTAAAAGCCTTGGCGAAGTCAAGATAGGCTGTGTGCACTACCTTGCCCTCGTTTATGGCTCTAGTGACTGCTTCAAAGAAGTTAATCAGGTTTAGTAGACATGATCTACCTTTTACAAACCTAAACTGAGTGAGGTCCAGGGTTTGGAGGCTACCTATGTCTTTGTTTATAAGCTCCAAAATGATACGTTCTATGGCCTTGCAGACCAGGCTCGTCAGGCTAATTGGGTGGTAGTTTCCGTGGTCCGTGGTGACACCCCCTTTGAGGAGTGGAATAACCATTGCTGTGCACCATTCATTCAGTAGGCACATAGGTTGAGGTGAGGCTATGATTGAACTTGGTACTTAGGTGGGGTGCCAGTCCATTCTGTAGTTTGTGCAGTACGCAGCCTGATTTCAGTGATAGAAAACAAATCTATAACCCTTCACCGAAGCTACATTCAGAAAATACTGCACCAAAATAGTTTTGCAGGGGGCAAGCCCTCCTCCCACTTCCATGTAGGGGGACACCACACCACCCACAACCCAGATTTATATAAACCAACTCCAAGATCACAAAAACAGTGGAGAAAAAAATCAAACTCTGCTGTGAATAAAAGTAGTTTTAATGAACAGTATTCATTCTTTTACATTTGCCAAAACTCCATTTTCAAAGTGACATCTTCCCACCAGATAAAAAGACTGTTATTTAGCAGTGATCAAACAGCAGCAGAGGAAAGAAACTTAATCTACAGATCACATCCATATCCATCAATTATGGCCACTTTACTGACTGCGTGCACCTCAAATGTGAGCTTGTGGTAAAAAAAACAATAAAGAAAAATAAATAAACAGTAATAGCCAAAGTAAAACAATCTCAGTAATTTAATCCATCTTACTTCACACAAATGCACACTAGTACTTATACTGATTGTTTAAACTGAGCAAACAACAAACAAGGAAGTTACTTTCAATTGACAGCTCCCAATCCCTACCCATTAGTTATAGCTAATTCTAGATGTCTGTCAGGCAACTATTCTAAAACAATGACACCCATTATATTGTATTTCAACTTTGTTCCATGTAAACATTAGTCACACATTACTGAATTCCAAGCAACTTTATACATATCACATTAATACTCCACATGCAAAATAGTCATGAAAAGACAGACAATGACTGTGTAAATTAAGCAAACAGAAATAGGGTCAGTTACTTTCAACAGACAGCTCCCACCCCATCAGGCAGTTATAGCAGCTTCTATGTACACTTCAGATTTTCGACTGTAGTAAAAATGACAGAGGTGTATAATATTTAAGCTTTGTTGTATGGAAAACCAGCAATGTATAATTTTTAAGCATTGTTTGATGGCAACAGTAGTCGGACATTAAAGTATTCCAAGTTGCTTTACACAAATCACGTTGATTCTGCAAACTTGCAAAGTCAGAATTATGAGCAAAGAGCAGCCGTTAGTAATATTGTCCCAAAGACAAGTCGGTCTATTTTTATGTGTTACTCTAATTAACTTAATAGAACAACAGGCTCTGCATCAACATGCATTTTCTGAAGAATACGAAACACTGAACTCCAGCCTCTGGATATGTTAACTGTAGTCCTAGGTGGTTTACATACCTGTCAACCTGTTAGCTCAAGAAATCTGGACAAAACCAAAAGTAATGGGGGAAATAACGGCAAATTTTAATTATTGCTCTTATATGCTTAAAAACTGTATCAGTCTGCATTTTCTTAAGAATGTGAAGTTTGAAACTCCAATGTTTGTCATTATTTTGTGACTTCACTTTTCTGTGATTTGCCAGAAAAACATAGATTTTACGAGGAACAGATCAAAAATATTCTGCAAAAAACTGGACTGTTAAGAGTTATGGTGGTTTACCAGAAAATCAAAAAACTGTATGAGGGTCAGGGCAAGAATATGAGAAGATCAGGATTGCTCTGTAAAATCAAGGACAACTGCAACTTAATTTTTTTTTTTTTTGTATCTCGATTCAGTCACTAACCTGTTTTATTCAGTTCCAGTTCCTTTCCTTCTTCCTTTTCCCTTTCCAATCCAGGTAACACTAACAGCCAACAGGTCCAAGTAAGGTGCACTGCACTGCTCTGTCTCCTCTCTCAGTCTGCTTTCCGATCAAACTCCATTCCAAAAACAAACACTGTAGACTGCTACTAGTATGTTACTGACTCCCTGACTCTTTCTTGCTCTGTTTTTCCCAGCGCCAGCACGGGAAGAGAGCGAGAGAAAAGAACCAATCAGTGGCCATCCAGCTATCCACGTCACATACATAACTGCAGACATGGCAGTCTGATTCCCTTCACCGTGGTTACAAATCGCATAGACTTCTGGGCATCTACACAGATGCCTTCTCTTGTAAATCTGGACTGGTTTTACAGCAGTCCATAACCTTTTTTTTTTTTTTTTTAACCTGGAACTCACCAAATACGCATGCGTGCACAGTTCGAGTTCTGGGACTTTAAAAGCAAGTCAGTCGGACTCGCAGGAGCTATGCTGCTAACATATTTTATTTTTTAATTTAAAATGTATGTTTCAGTCTTTTTCTTTCTTTCACAGCTGGGAGGGCTGCAGTCCTGCATTTATTCTTTTCTTATTGCAGATCCTTCATCAATTCCCAGTTCCTTTAGATTGATATTTTTTTTCTTGATACTGCAACTTTCCTGCTTTAAATGTTGGTTTTGTACATTTTTTCAAGATCAAATGTCATTCTTGTATCATCAGAGAAAGTTTTAACCACTTGCAGCTGTGCTTTCAACTTCTCATCTGATGAACTATGTAGCTTTAAGTCATCTACAAAAAGTATGTGAAAAATATTTGCAAGGTTGTTTACTGAGGGCCAAATTGCAACCAAGGCCTAATCTGTTAAGAAAATAGCTTAATGGGTTAAGGGCAAGACAGAGCAGTGACAAAGATTCGCCCTGATCCCCCTTTGAAATTTTTATCCATGGGATAATAATTTTCCCTTTATCATGACTTAATTGCTAAGTGGTTTGCAACTGTTTCATGCTAACTGTAATGTAAATGATTAATGCAGAATGTATATTTTACATCTGTAAGCACTCATTTATCTATGAATGTGAGATACTGTCAGATGCTTTTTTGAAAGAAATCTATGGCATACTTAGATTCTTCCCCATTTTACAATTCTCTATTATAGATTTATTTAGCAACAAATGATTGTTTGTTCTGTATGACTTTCTTTTGTTTATTCTATTGCCATGATTGAATTTTCTTCTAAATGATTATAAATTCTGGCTGCATCAATTTCCATAAATAGTTTGTACATTGTTTGAAGGAAAGTTATTGTCTATAGTTTTTAGGATAACTTACAGGTTTACTCTTAGGTAGGAGTATTGTTTTTCCTGTTGTTAACCAGGCTGGTGTCTGTTCAGGGTAGGCAGATAAATCGTTCTTACTCATGTCTAAATCTTCATGTAAAGATGCCAGTACATTTATCCAGAAGTTAGGTATGGTATGTGGGCCTGGGGTTTTCCAGTTAGGAGCTTTTCTTAATTTTGTTTAAGTTTTCTTTGGCCATTGCTTCATCCCATTTAATTTCCTGTACATTTGGAGTCCTTAGTGTTGCTTTTAAATTTTCTATCCATTCAGCATCTTTGTCATGTTAAACAGGGTCTTCATAAATGTTTCTCCAAAATGTTGCCTATTCTTCTTTTTTTATGATGTTTTTATTCCTTTTGCTTTGTTTCCCAGTTCTCTATAAAACATTTTTGGGCCATCAATGAAGTGCTTATTTTGTACTTTTCCTTTTACTTGCATATCTTCTAGGTTTTTCTGCCTGTGCTGATATCTTTAATTTATTATTTGTGCTAGTGTATGATCCTGATCTGTTCTGATACTGTGAGTTGCTTTTATCACATTTGTCTTTCTAGGTATTTTTGTTGATCTGTTCTTGCCTTTATCTTCTTCAAACAGTGACACTTCTTGTCGTAATTTCTTTATCGTTTTCTCTAGTTGATGCTTCCGTGATGGTGGTTTATTTCTTCCCTTCCTTTCCCTTATCACTGTGTATTTTTTGTAGTAAGACTTTACCTGTTGTTAGTTTAGTTGCTCAGTAATGTATCATATTTACTTCTATTATATCACATGAACTTCTGTTAATACTCTTGATTAGTGTGTTCATCTGTTTTATCAGACTTCTAACATTTTTGATCTTATTTAATTTCTGTAATCTATACGTCTGCCCATCTCTGTTAAATCAAGCAACTCTTCCCTTAGATCATATTCTTCTAAACTGAGAGCAAATGTTTTGCTTTCTGTTTCCTGCTGGCATTTTATATAAAGTTACAGGATGTCTTCCTGTAACATATGCTCTGCAGTCGCATCCTGCATCATCCTTTGATCCTTCATATAAGAACTAATTTGCCCATTACTCTACAGCATTACCTGCATCAGAGTTGCCACTGTTTCCAGCTCCTTCCCTTGTTGTGCAACTCCAACTGACCTTTTGTACTGGTTTCCTACTGAAGACTCCAGGGCATGTGACAAGTGATCTGATGCTTCCCCTTAATTTGGGGACTCCTTGTTCCATCATGCTGTGATGTTACCAGAGTTGAATTTTTTATTCTAAATCTTTTGCTTTGCAGTAATCCTTAATTTCAATTTCTATTTCTTTAAATTCATCTTTCCTGATTCCCTTTTCTTCTTTCCCCTTTGTTTTCTTATTTTTTGTATTGTGAAATATTCCATGTCCAAATGCTTTGACTGTATTTCTCTTCAATTATCTTTGGTGCATCTGTTTTTGTATTGATTAGTTTTGCTTTCTCCTTTTCATAAATATTGCACCATATCAAATCCGTTTTTTGTTTTCCCTGTACATATTTCTTCTTCAGATGTTTCTGGCTCTGTTTCTCATTACTTTGGGAACTCATTGTTGCATCTGTGACATGATCCCTGTTAAACTTTCCATACTAAATCCTTCACATCGCAGGTATTCCCTAACTTCAGTTTCTAGTTGTTTAACTTTTTCCTTACTAATCTTTTATTCTACATTCCCTTTTGTGCTTTTATTTTCTGTATTGTAAAATTTTCCATAACTGGGTGCTTTTGCCTGTATTTCTTTTCACATATCTTTGGGGTTGTTTTTTGTATTTATTAGTTTGGCTTTCTCCTTTGCATAAATATTGCACCATATCAAATCTCTTTTTCTTTCTCGTGTCCATATTTCTTTTTTATAGTTTTCAGAAATCTCTGGGTTTTGTTATTTATATTTTTGCACTTTGCTGCTTGTTTTTCCAGACTGGCCAAAGTTTCTTTGTCTATGTATTGTTTTTCATGGATTTGTTGTACTAATGAACATAACATTTTATTCAAAGATTTTGAGAGATTTTTCTTGTGCAAGTATTTTTCTTTCCTCTAATTTCTCTCTCAATCTTTTTGAATATCTTCTATCTGAAAATTCTGGGCTTCTTGCCTAGTAACAACAATGCATAATTACTTCCTTATCTTCGATAGTCTACTCTGTCATCTTTATGGCTTTTTTTGTCGACTACTACTTCCTTCTACAGCAGAGGGGCCATCTTACCCCTAAGCCTGGCCAAACCCCATTGTAGGAATGCTTCTGTGTCTTGAGGATTTTACACTGTCATGTTTTTCCAGTCCTGGCACCATAGTACACACCAGGATTGGGCATTTTTTTTTTATCCTGGGACTTGTGTACCCAGCTGTCTTTCTTTATTTTGAACCTACCTCTCTCCATGATATATGCTATATAAAATATTGTTTTTATTATCAATGTTGTCTCTGTGAGGATTTTGTGAAAACAAGGTCCACCACATGAAGGTACTCACCAAGTCTTGATGATTTCAGTTCCAGCAATACCACTCTTTTTCTTGCTGATTTCATCATCTCTGTATTTGGACCCCTGTTAGTGTTAATTTCTAACCAGTTAAATTTCTCCAACTCTTTTGGGTTTCTAATACCATGATGGAAATGGACCCTATTCCTAAGTCAAAGTATGATTAAAGTTCATGAAATTAGTATTGTTTCAGTCTTTGATGTCAGCCAAAAGTGATCTTCACAGCACCCGCAATGTGCTCGAAATTGACTACTTCTGCAGTTCATACTGAGGTACATGTATCAGTAGCATATCAAAAAACGACTGTAGATTCTTTTTTATGAAATCCATTGCTCCTACTGCTATTAGAACTGTCTGAGTATCCTTCTTCCATATTTCCCTCGTTTCTGCAAATCTTGATATTTTATGATTTCATGTCTCTTTGTATGCAATACACTGTAGTCCCTGGTTGTAGCAATTTCAGTGATCAATGCTGTTTTTGTCTTCTTTTCATGGACTACTATATCTGGATTTCTTGCATCTATTTTTTGAACTGTTGATAATAGGTGATCCCCTCTGATATAAACTATATCATTTTCTGTAATGCTTTACGGCTTATGTTTCCAATGCTTTTCAGCTACTTCAGTATTGTAATATTTGCGAAATTCCCAGTGCAACAGTCTTGCCACATTATTAAGTACAGGCCAGTTGTCATTAGAGTATCACACCAAGCAACAAGATGTGCAACTGTTCCCAGTTCTGTTTTAAAAAACCTGCATTTGTCTATTTCTCCAACATGTTCAGCGGACTTTGTAAATCAGTGTGTATGTAGTTCAGTATCCTGGGCTGACAGTACTAACCTTTCGTCTTTTGGGTTAAATTCACCTCTCCTTAACAATTCCTTTATCGGATCCTGATCGACATAAGGTTGTTGTAGGAGTTTTCTATACTTATAGCTATATTTATGCCTTTACACATTTCTGATCCTTCACCTTATATTCTTCTTTTTTTTTTTTTTGGCACATTCAGTTGCTGCTTGATTTTTGTCTTCTTTTGGTTTGATTTTGATTCCGGCTTGACACCAATACGCTTCTGCTAAAATAAGCAGGGAAGTCATCTTAGACTTGTTCTCCTCATGTTATAAAATTTTCACTCTGTTTGGATCTTGTGAGGTTAGCAGATATGTATGCAGTCTTACAATTGCAGATCTGTATGTGTAATCAATTTCGAGGAAGCTCATACCTCCTTCAGAACTGGGAATATGTAATCTTGGTATACAGTGACATTTATAAATCATTTGATAAGGAAGAAGCATTTTTCTCGCTCTCCTGTCCAGCTGATCCAGTACCTTTTGGGACCAATCACCCCAAAACTGTAAGTTAGAACAGCAAGAGGAAACTGGCTTATAGACTGGACTTTGTTTCTAGATGTCAGGGCTGTTTTCAATATTAATTTTAGTCTTCTAAAGTAGTCCTTAGCTTTCCTTCTTTAAAGGCTGCTTTTGCACATTTATCAGGACCAAATGACATCCTTGTATCATGTGAGAAAGTTTTGACCACTTGCAGTTGTGCTTTCAGTTCCTCATCTGATGAACTATACAGTTTTAAATCATCCGCAAAAAGATAGGTTTCATAGGTTCATAGGTTCATACTAGGCTATCTGCCCTAGGGCATTTATAAGCCTAGCCAGAGTGAGTTTGGCTTTCGCCACCCATTTGAAATGAATTTTGCTATGCCCTTTTTCGAGGTTAGTATACTGTGCCTCTGTCTAACAGTGACACACCCGGGGTAAACCTACAATCTCCCATCTACTCATCAAGATTCCTCTTGAAGAGAGTCAATGAGGGACTCTGCCTTACCTGGACTGGGATTTTATTCCAGAGTGAAGGGAGCCTCTGGGTTATGAATCTGTCCCTCCAGCATGTCCTATTTATTTCAGTACTGAGGTTCAAGTCTCTCGAGCGCGTAGCTCGATGGGATTTGGATTTTCTGAGGTGCAACATGTCCATTAATTCCAGGTTGGACATGGCTTTATATGTCAGGCACAGATCGCCTCTGAGCAGGCGGTATGCCACTGAGTAGAGCTGGAGTTTCTTTAACCGGGCAGCATATGGCATCTGTTTGAGCCCTTTGATCCTCTTGGTGAGGTACTTTTGGGGTCTTTCCAGTTGCTGCAGGTGTCTGGTAAGGTACATCCCAAAAGGGGCATTGTACTCAATTATGGGCCTGATGAGGGATGAGTAAAGAGGCACGATGACCTCCCCTGATCTAGATGTGAATCCCTTCATGATTAGGTGGGCTATATAAAATGTTTTTCTAACCACTTTGGCCACGTGGTTTTCAAATGAGAGATTGCGATCATCTTGGGTCCCCAGGTCCTTAATTACTTCTTCCGTACTTAATGGATTACCACCTATGTGGTAATTTGTGGGCACTTTGTTTTTGCCAAAGGGGATGACTATACACTTTTTGGCGTTTAGCTTGAGGCCATGGCTCTGGCACCAGTTGTCTGTTTCTATGAGGCCCTTTTGTAGGATGCTTGTGTCGGCTGGAGAGTCGATTATGGCGCCTAGTTTGCAGTCATCTGTGAACTTGGTCAGCCACAGTCCTTCTGTGTTGGCCTGCACCTCCGAGAAATATATACCGAACAAGAGAGGTCCCAGGACTGAGCCTTGTGGGATGCCACTTGTAACTGGTTTGGAGTCTGACATGGCTCCAGCAGTTCTAACCATGTGGGTTCTGTCCTTGAGCCAATTTGCAGCCCATCTAGTGACATAGGGGTTTATATTTAAGCTGGTGAGCTTATCTATAATGCCCGAGTGGGGTATTGTATCGAAGGCTTTTGCGAGGTCCAGGTAGGCTGTGTGAACCACCTTCCCCTCATCAATGGCCTTGGTGACTGTTTGTTTCAAAGAAATCGACCAGGTTTAAGAGGCAGGATCTGCCCTTAACAAAGCCGAACTGGGTAGGATCCAGTGTCTGTAGGTCCCCAATATCTTTATTTATGAGGTCCATGATGATCCTTTCCATAGCTTTGCAGACCAAGCTAGTCAGGCTTATGGGGCGATAGTTTCCAGAATCTGTTGAGGCACCACCTTTGTGGAGAGGGACCACTGTTGCTGTACGCCACTCTTTGGGTACATATCCTGTAGTAAGGCTGAGATTGAACAGTAGTTTTATGTTTGGGTTTAGCTCTTCTTGGAGTTCATGTAGGACGCAGCCCGGGACACTGTCTGGTCCCATTGATGCTGTGTTTTTTGCTTTGGAGGGGGGTGGCTCTTACCTGAGCATCTGAGATGTCGGGGGGGGCAGCACTCTGCTGGGATAGATATTTGCCCTTTTGGTGGGGAGGGGGGGAGAAGTTTGCGCTGAACCTGTCAGCTAGGATGTTGGCAATGTCTGTGGGTTCAGTGTATTTTTTGTCATTTTGGACTAATTCTGAACATATCTGGGAATTTCCACCCAGGTTCCTAACATAACTAAAGAAAGCCTTGTGATTATCCTTAGTGTCCTGTGCAATTTTTCTCTCGAAGCTGGCCTTAGACGATTTTATGAGTGCCTGTAGTTTTTGCTAATACTGATCAGAGATGCCTTCCTTTTTGGGATTTTGCTCTACCATGTAGTAGCTTCTTCCTTCTATTGTATAGTTTGTTTATGTCTGGGGTCCACCAGACAGGATGCCTGCCTTTGGAGGAATGGGTCTTGGTTTTATTTGGGATTGCATGATCCATGCATTCCTGAAGGTGTTCATAGAATGCGTTTATAAAGGATTCTGCGGTCCGGGCCGTATTTTCCATAGGCCCAGGGGCTTTGAAGGATTCCACCTCGGTTTTGAGGAGTGTGAAATTTGCTTTAGAGAAGTTTTTCACTGTGGTTTTCTGGGCAGGGGGTGGGGTCGGGATGTGAATATCCAGTGAAATTAGTTTATGATCTGATCTTACCAGTGAGGGATACACTTCTGGTCTGGAGCATAGAGCCCCCATGTTAGTGATGATCAGGTCCAGTATGTTTTCCCCTCTTGTGGGAGTGGTAACAAGTTGTTCCATAGCATTTGAGTTTATAAATTCTAGGAACCTTTGGGCTAGGGTGTTGGAGCTAGAGTAATGCTCCCAGTCTATGTTTGGGTAGTTGAAGTCACCCAATATAATGGTGTTTGGAGAGACCTTCATATTTTCCAGTGTTCTCAGGAAGGCCGATTGGGGTTCCTGGAGAGGGTGGTCTGTAGCAGGCTATAAACTGGAAAGCAGTTTTACCCACTGTTTGTTGCACATGGATAGTCTCTGATGCTTCGTGCTGTGCCACCAACCTGGAGGTGTGGGTATCTTTGACGAATATTGATACTCCCCCTCCTTTTGTGGGTCGGTCCAAGTTTTGGGGCCGAAAAGCATGGTATGAGGTATGACCTGGTTGTGCTGGGGTGCTCTTGGGAGCCTTGAACCAGGTTTCTGTTACTGCACAGATATCGATGTTCTCCATGCTAAGGAGAGTTTCAAGTGCGTGCATCTTGAGGTTTAGACTTCTGGCGTTGAGTAGTATTGCTCTTAGTTTCTTAGCCCTTGTGATACCTATGGAGGTGGGTTTGTCTTTTGAGCCTTGCCTAAAAAAGCCACTATGGGGGTGGCAAGAGCCTTTGCCAATATCCGAAAGCCTAGGGGTGACAGGTGCAAGCTGTCCCTAGCGAAGCATCGTGGCTTGTCGAGCATGTCATCCCAGGCTGACAGGCATTGGATCCCCTTTGAATGACACCAATACTTAAGCCAATTGTTGAAATGGATCATCTTGTCTTCATATTGTGGCATCATTCTTGGTGAGGGTAAGATGCTACTCAAGGTCAGGGTCATACCGGCCTGGGCTACATGCTCAGAGAGCTGCTCTATGTCTCTTTTCATGTAGTCCAGGGAGGTATGTCTCAGGTCATTCACACCAGCATGGACAATGACTGAGTCATATTTATACTTGCTTTGGAGAGACCTGAGTGCTTGTGTTATGTGGCGGATCCTAGCGCCCGACAGGCAGCTCACCGTGACCTTCTCCTTGTTCAGCCTGGTGAGCAGGACGTCAGTGTGCCTGACGATAGAATCACCTATTACAAGTGTATCAGGTGTGTTGTTTAGCCTTAAGGGCTGTGTCTGTTCGGCACACTGGCTTTGTGAGCTATGTGTTGCATGTGTTTTGGGGTAGCGGTTGCTTGGGTGTCTGCTTTGGAGGTCTCTGCTGCTTAGGCAGATTTTTATTTAGAGCCTCCGAGTATGTTTTTGTGTGTTTATGGTTTTGTTTGCTGTCGTGGTAGGTCTATGTGAGACTGGAATTGTAGTGAGTGTGGTTTCCTTCTCCTCCTGACTGGTTACGCCAGTACTGAGTTGAGAGAGCTTAGCCTCCTGTTTGGCTATATGGTTGCATCTCTCACATGTGTTGGAATTTGTTGGGAGGAGGAGAGGGTTGTCTGTGTACATGAGGCAGTTGTAACATTGCCTCAAGATTCCCAGATTCACCAGCTGAACCGGAGAGGAGATTGACAACTGACCTTTGGACATGCTAGAATAGTATTGGGAATTCCTTTATAATTGAAAAAAGGGCCAATGGGGAACAAGGTACTCAAGGGGAGTTTGTGAGGGTATAGTGCTTTTAATTTTTTAGTGCTGACTTATATAATTGCTTTAGTGAGCAAGTGCCAGGCTTTAGAGTAGGAATAGGGTGTTTATTATGAGAACTAGATCAGTTCTAAGGGAAAAAGTGAAAATCAGACTTTGTGGAGCCAAGAATGGTTTAAACCCAATTAAGCGGAGCTGCCCAATGCTGCACTATGCGCAAAATCGTGCCAAAGCGGGTTTTATACAGGGGGACTTGAAAGAGCAAGAAATTGGACCAAAACGGCCAATAGACTACCAGATTCTTGTGCTGGGAACACTCCTGCAGGGATAGATAGGCTGCTCTAAGCTCCCCACTGCCACTGGTGAACAAAGAAGCCTCCCTTTATCCAAGAAAGGAAATGGGCAACACAGGAACTTTCCAAAAGTCCAGAATACAGCAAAGGCTGTATTTGGATTACTCTAGGTCAGGAAAGACGGGAAACAAGGATAACTTTTTTGTTTTTTTCTTTTTTGCAACAAACAGCAGGAAAATGCAATAAATATGTAACACAGGCTAGCGCACTTGAGTGTGTAGCCTCAACAGGTATATGCAACAAACGGGACAAACTTTAAAAGTGCAGGTGCAAAAACAACTTTAAACAGTTTAAAACAGTTCAAGAAGCAGAAATGCTTGCAGTTTAGCTAGATCGGACAGTCGCCCAGGTAGTAGCAGGAAAAAAAAACACGTTTATCAGGTCAGCAGTCGCTCTTTTAGCCTCTCTACTGCTAGCACCCCTCTGCAGGACCACGAGGAGCTTGGCTGAGTAGTAACAAGTGCAAAAACTGCGCCAAAGCGGGTTTTATACAGGGGGACTTGAAAGAGCTAGAAATTGGCCCAAAACAATAGACTACCAGATTCTTGTGCTGGGAACACTCCTCCAAGGATAGATAGGCTGCTCTAAGCTCCTCACTGCCACTGGTGAACAAAGAAGTCTCCCTTTATCCAAGAAAGGAAATGGGCAACACAGGAACTTTCCAAATGTCCAGAATACAGCAAAGCCTGTATTTGGACTACTCTAGGTCAGGAAAGACGGGAAACAAGGATATTTTTTTTTTGTTTTTTTCGTTTTTGCAACAAACAGCAGGAAAATGCAATAAATATGTAACACAGGCTAGTGCACTTGAGTGTGTAGCCTCAACAGGTAAATGCAACAAACAGGACAAACTTTAAATTACAAGCACAAAAGCGCGCTAAAGCTGGCTTTAAAGCAGGGGTTTAGAAAGAGATAGGAAATGGCCTAAAACGGCCAATAAGCTACAAGTCACTGGGCTGGAACCACTCCTCAAGGGACAGATAGGCTGCTCAGAGCTCCCCACTCTCACTGGTGAACAAAGAAGCTTCCTCCTATCCAAATAAGGATATGGGCAACACAAGAACTATGACACAGCCCAGAGATCAGCAATACCTGAAGACTGGACTATTCTAGTTCAGTAAAGGTGGGAAACAAGGATATTTATTTATTTTTTTTTTACAAAGTAGCAGAAATTAGGTACAGAAACACAGTAAATGCTTTAATTTGGCTAGCACACTTGTGTTTGTAGCCTACCAGTTAAACTAAGCAAAAACAAACTTTAAAAGTGCAAAAAACTCAGAAATACAGGCAGGAATGCAATAAAACAACTCTGCAGAGCTTAGTTAAAGAAACAGAGAAGTCTATATATACAGAAAAGCAGCTAAAACACACAAACACTTCAGATGCAGTGCAACCTGGAGCACTTGAGTTGTAGCAATATTAAGGGGATTACAGTTATAATAAATGCTCTGAAATATACTCTATATTTCCAAAATGTTTGAGAAGCACAGTCAGAACACAAGGAGATTCAGGCAAAAAAAAGAAAATGTTTTTTTTTTTTGAAAGGGAAAAAGGAGAAACAGAAGGCCTTATCCAATGTTCCCTCTGTATTAGGTAGAATGAGCTAATGACACTAGACTGGGAGGAGTGTCACAGATCAGATTTACAGTAGGGGCGGGCAACTGCAAAGCCACCAAGTATAAAAGCAAGACACCAACTGGGAGGGGGGGTACGGACAAAAACAATAGCCTACAGACAGTAAGCACTAGAGAAAGCCACAAATGAAAGTTTTTAAACAGATAAAGATTTGTAAAGATACAGAATGTGTTTAACTGCAAAGAAATCAGTTACTTGTGCAGAATAGTTAATAGCAATAAAATATACTCAAACACTAAAAAGCAGGCAATAAAAGTGCTATACATTAATTGTTAGAAACAATAATCTGTATAAATGAGATGTATAGATGAGAAGTCTTTACACTCTGTTGTTTTCTGGGAGCCAAATTGTAACCATGACTTAATCTGTTAAGTAGACAGTTTAATGGATTAAAGGCAAGGTATAAGAACAGTGGTGACAGAGCCATCCTGAATAATCCTGATTTGAATTTCATCCGTGGGATAATAATTTGTCCTGTATCGTGGCTTAGCTGCAGAGTGATTTGCCACTGTTTCATGGTCACTGTAATGTAATTGATCAATGTAGTTGTAAGCACTCCTTTATCCATGAATGTGGGATGCTGTCAGATGCTTTTTTGTAGTCTATCCATGCCATACTTAAGTTCTTCCCCTTTTTACAGTTCTGCATTATGACTTTATTTAACAGCAAATGATCCTTTATAATGTAGTTCTGTTTTCCACAGCAGTTTCTCTCTTGTGGTTGTTGTTTATCTTTCGGCTTTTCCCGGTAAGGGGTCACCAGAGCGGAACTCCGGTCTCTCTTGTGATCTGTGAGGTATATTACTCAAGTGTTTCATGTGTGTGCTACAATTTGCACAGTACATCAATTTCTGCTGTTTTTCTTTTTTTAAATATATGGGTCTGTGTAACCTGTAGCCCTAATACACAGTTTTTGGCACAGCTACTGGCTACTAAACATTACAGCTGCCATCTTTCTGTATTAAAAGTCTTCTGTTTAAGAGCTGTTAAATAGAATACTTTAACAGAGAAATATAGCAAAGAGCTGCTAAATGCAAGACTGTAGAGAAAGATATCAGCTGTAATGTTTAGTAGCCATAGCTGCCAGCACCGAAAAAATACTTATCACTGAATTGCTTGTGTGAGCAGTGTACTATTTGTGAGTAGTGCACTGTTTGTAATGGGCTTGTGATTTGCCTTTTTTAAACTACTTATGAGTCTGTATTTGTGGAGCTGTTACAGCGACACTCCTGTCATTGGGACTTGTCATTTTTAAGTTGTTTTATATAATTCTGCTCCACATAGTAATTAAGGAGTATATGTAAGTTGTTTTTAAAGTTTAGGGTCTCAGCTTAGTGGAGCAAAAAAAAGATATTTTTACAGTTGTTTTTGTGTGTCTGTGTGTTTCTCAAATATGTTAACCTCATTGGCAGTGCCAAGACATTGAATGCTATGATAGCTTGGCTTTTCTTATTTATTTTTTGTGTATGAACGTGATTGGTCACTGCTGTCACTTGATCAAGTTCAACAGTCATCAGGCTGGCTTTTCAAGATGACGGGATATTCTCTGTGTGTGGGAAAAATATTCAGTCTCTTTTTTATTTGTTGACAGTTTGTGTGACTCCATCACAGTCAGATGGGTATATCCAAAAGGAACCAGGAGTATTGTTTTATGATATTTTATACATACAATGAAAACACAACCTATATTTTCACTTTACAGATTTTTATGGTACTATTATAAGTTCAAAGAATACTTTTTTATTTATTTGTTTATAAAGAATACTTAAAACAAATGTCATTTGATTCAGTTCAGAATAAACATTTTCCTTTTCTTATTAGGCAATAAATAAAACTATTTTGTAAATGTCATTATACTAATTTTAAAATAAACATGCACATTTTTCTTTTCTCACTGGGCAATTACATCAGAGCTAAAAGTCATTTGTTTATTTGTCATTAAAAATGTTGCTTTCATGCATTGCCAGTGTTCATACAATTAAAAAAATCTTTGCTGGTAACTGGCATTTAGAAGATCAGGATGCATCTCTGTCATTTCCTTTGCACATGAAAAGCACAGTTTACAAATCACTGTTCAAATTTGTTGTTCAGAAATTGCACTAGATGTTTGAGACTACTTCAAAGATGTAACCCTATTTTGACATGGGCGTCAGAATGTCCCAGTCTGCCAGGTTGCATTATTTTCAGTTTGTGTAAGAGGGAAATGTGTGATTTCTTTTATGGGTAGGGAATACACCACAGGTCCACATCAAATATAAAACAGTATGCAGATTAGCAGAAAAGTGACACTTTTTGTCCCTAGAGGGATACCACTATTACCATTTCTGCATTGGCCAGACAAAAATGGGTTGGACAACTTCACTGGTAAGCTGCATTAAGTCATTAAGGAAAGATTGGTTATTTTTAGGTGTGCTGTGTACCTGAGCACCAGTGTATAAGTCCCTTAAATATTTGCTAAGAACTGTCATAGAGGAATTGTAATATTGTGTTTTATGCATAGGCATGTTAAACCTTTTCGTTGTCACTGTTTGCCAAGTTGGATGCTGCTCTGTTTCCATAGTCATGGATATAGGATTCTGTTCATGTGGGGAATTTAATATACTTGCAGAATGTATTTTATTGAGTTGGCATTACAGTGGAAGTAAACATGGTATATATTTCTACAGAATAATTACCTTTTCTGTCATGGATTGATGTAGCAGCCAGACTCCCCTTGTACTGGTCATAACAATATTGCGGTGGCAACTTCAGCATATAACTGCATTTAAGTCCTTAAGGGTAAAATGGTAATCTGAGATGCATTTTATATGTTAACATGCAAGTATAATTCATTGAAAGTTTTACTATAAACTGTGAAGGAGGATTGAGATGTGGCTTGTTGTACATAGGTGCCAAATACAAGTTTTTACTGGCATTTTAAAAGGACAGTCTGAGATGACTGCTGTTCGGAGTAGGAACTACACTTTGTATGTGCTGAGTTGGCATTATATCCCCGTCATTGTCCCTGTTTTTCCCATTCTCTACATAGGGTAGGGATGGCATATCAACTGATATCATTTCTCTCAATTCATTACCACTCTCTTACCTTCTTTGACAGTCATGCCTGATTGTTGCACTTCTTGTGTCACACAATCCAGCCATTTCGTTGCTGAATACCCATGTTTCCTTTTGCCTTCTTACTGTCCATCCCAAATCTTCTTCACCGGATTGTTTTCTGCTTTCTTGCACATCATCCCAAACTACCATAACATGTTATCTTTGGCATTGTCTGCAATTGTAGCTACTTTGGCTTCTGCTCTGATGTCCTTACTTCTTTGTCTGAATTCTACCACCTGTCTCAGGCACTTCATCTCCATTACCACCAGGCCCCTCAACTGCTCTGCCTTCACTGCCCCTGTTTCTGTCCCATACAGTAGCACTGGTTGCACCACTGTTTTGTACACCTTACTTTTCAGCTCCTTTGGCATTCTTCTGTCACATATTAACTCTGGCATTCTGTCTCATTTGGCTGCAGTCCCTCTGATTTAATCTTTGACCTCCTCATTTATACTTCTCTTCTTCTCAAATAACCCTCCCAGACACATGAAGCTGTTAATCTCTTCCACTATTTCCCGTCTATCTCAGTTTTTAGCTTTTTCTGATTTCCCCCAATGAGTTGGCAATACATCAGTGGTAGAAATCATGTGTAGTTCTTTAGAATAACAGTTTTTCCTCACTGTGATAACACTGCCACCAACACTCCTTGTACTGTCTATAGCAGTATGGCCAAAACAGCTTCAGTTCTGAGATGCATATAAATCTTAGTGGGCTTAGGCACATTGAGTGTCCAAGTATAATTCCCTGAAAGCTTTACTGAGAACTGTAAGAGGACTATCACATGTTCTAAATACATACATATTTCATGCAAGGTTTTGCAGACATTTCAGTGTTAGCATTCTGATAGTCCGGCATATTGCATTATCCTTTGTTTATATTAGAGGTGGGTAAATGAGTTCTGTTCAAATGAGAAATGCAGTAGATGCCAGAATATATCTATCACATTGCCATTACATCTGAATTAAAAATCATGTATTTCTCTAGAACATTGATCTTGTTCGCTGTCCTGAGAGTTGCAGCAGACTCCTAGAGTGACCCCCATGGACAGCCACCACTATCAATGGATTTATGCAGCTTCCTGGAACCAGACATATGTGTGCTGTTTTTTTTCTGACTGTAAACCTAGTACATATTAGAATTGTATCATTATATTTATTTATTGACATTTGTTAACCGGGTTTGTCCAACTGGGCTTGTGGCCCATTTTCAGTGGAGACCCGAGGAGAAAAGCTCCAGTAATGCATTTTAAAACAAGTACAATTTTAAACAATATTGATATAATAGCAGTTATAGCAAAACGATTCACATATGTTGGGATACATGCATAAAGTTAAAGTTGCATTAAAAAGAAGCTAAGTAACAAATTTACATTGATATAGTTCAATAGGTCAACAATTAACATTTTTTGTTTCTATAAAATTGTGCAAATGCCTAGTAGACACATTGGAGAGAGAGGTGTAATGAGGTACTAAATATGGTCCTTTTGAGGGTACATAAAGGGAAGGAAGACTAGGTAGGGTCATGGCAAGGGCAGGTTCTGGAATTGAGAAAATAAGCTTTTAGTTCATTTTTAAAGTGTGAGGTGTGGAAGATTGAACGTAGGTCATGGGGAAGTTTGTTCCAAGCATGGGCAAGGGAGTGTTTGTAGAGTAGTTTGCCTACTGACCTTTTTGGGTGGTAGATATCAAGTAATTGTTGGTTAGAAGTATGGAGGGTCCGGGATGGGATGTAGATGGAGACTAAGGAAGATAGAGATGGACAGAAGGAGGGTTTATAAAGAATAGAGTGTAGCATATGAAACTGATAAGATAGCAGAAACTGGGGAAGTTCAAGCCATTGAAGAGAGTTTAAAGAAATGCAGTGGTGTGAGTTGTATGGGGAAATAGTAATGAATCTGGCTATTTTATGGTAAGTCTGTTGCAGTTTGTTTAGAGTAGAGGCCTGGATACTGGTAAGAGCTGGGGCGGCGTATAAGAGAGAGGGGAGGAGGACTGCCTGGCCCAGGGTAAGTCTAGATTCAGGGCTTAGGAATTTTTTGTTCCAATATAGCAGACCCAGTTTCTGGTTTGTTTTTTTTATACATTGGAGTATGTGTAGGTTGAACTTGAGTTCGTCATCGATAATGACCCGTAGGAGTTTTGTGTGGGTGTCAGGTTGGATATTTGTATTGTTAGAAGATGTAATAAAAAAAGAGGTTTTGTGATGAGAAAGAGAACGGGGAAGGAAAAGTAGGAGTTTGGTCTTTTTGGGATTTAGGATCAATAGGTTGTGAGAGAGCCATTATTCAGTGGATAGTAGGGCCTGTTGGGTCAGGGAGTGTAGTTCAGGAATGTTATGTGAGACGGAGTCGTCGGCATACTGAATAAGGGAGGATTCTTTGCATGAGGTGTAAAGATCATTGGTGAAGATGTTAAACAAAAGGGGTCCCAAGATGGAGCCTTGGGGAACACCAGTGGAGATGGGAAGGAAAGGTGAGCAGGATGAGAGCCATTTGGCAGATTGTTCTCTGCCAGATAGGTAACTATTAAACCAGGCAAGTGCGGAGGGTGATAGGTGGAGATTTGCGAGTTTGGATAGTAGTAGAGGATGAGAGACACTATTGAAGGCTTTGGGGAGATCTAGGAAGAGACAGGAAATGAGTTTATTGTTGTCTAGGGCCTCTGCAATGATATGAGTGAAGGAGAGGAGGGCAGTGGTGGTGCTGTGGTGAGGACGAAATCCATGTTGGGTAGGGGTAAGTAAGTGGTGTGTGAGGAGGTGATTGAGAAGCTGTGAGTGAATACATTTTTCTAATATCTTGGAGAGGGGGGACAGAATGGCAATGAGTCGGTAGTTTGAGGGGTCAGTGGAGTTTCCACCTTTATGAAGAGGGATAGTGAAGAGAGATTTCCAAAGGGTGGGGACAGTTGATTCCAGAATAGATCGATTAATTAGTATAGATACAGGATAGGCAATTGAGTCAGCAGCAAGTTTGAGGAATGTAGGAGATAGATTGTCAGTGGAAGGAGAGCAAGGTTTTAGGTTGAGTAGTAGAGATTTGATGTAAGTAATGGGAACTGGCTCAAAAGAAAACAAAGTTGTGTTAATGGGACTTGGAGAGGGGGGTGTCGAAGTAGAGTTTGGCTTAGAGGTTACCAGATTTTGGATGGAAGAGATAAGTGTTTATTCAGGAGGGTAGCTGTTTCCTGAGAGGAAGAGTTAGGGTATGGGGAGGGATTAGAGGGCTTTCCAGGATAGAGGATGTTGTTGAGAGTTGACCAAAATATTTGAGGATTGGATTTGTTGTTATGCAGAGCTATAGTATAACTTTTTGTCATTAGTTGTATGTTTTTTTGCAAGGTTCCTCAGTTGCCTGTATTTTTGAAGAAAAGGTGGTGGTTTAGTTTTAGTCCAGGTTTTCCAAGCATGATCTCTTTGTTTCATAAGGGACCTAGTCTCTTTGGAGAGCCAGGGAGCTTGGTTTGATTTTACTCTGATCTTCCTAGAGGGGGCTAAGGAGTTTAGAGTATTCATGAAGATGCTATTGAAAGTGCTTACAGCATCGTTTAGGGGGAGGTGTTTTAGAATGGACCAACCTATGTTGTGGAGAATGGAGTTAAATTGGGATGAAGTGAAAGTCGATAGTTTTCGACAGTCTTTGATAAGGTGGGGTTTAGGAATAAGGGAGTAGTGTCTTAAGATGATGGTAGGGAAGATGATCACTGAGGGAGTCAGGTAAGGTGGTAGGATTGTGGTATTGGTGGGGGGACTTGGTAAGAATCCAGTCCATGATGGAGCTGGAAGAGGAATTTTTATGGAAGCGAGTGGAAGATGTTATACGTTGGTGGAAGCCATGTAGATGGATACTGAGTTGGCGGGGGGTCAGTTGTGAGTTTGGACCAATCAATGTTGACATCACCAAGGATAAGTGTTTCATATGGTATGTTGTGGGAGAACCATGATAGGATGTTTTCAAGAATGGGCAGATTGTTACCAGCAGGTGCACTAGGAAAGGCAATTATGAGTGAGGCTAGAAATGAATTCAGGGAAGGGTAAAGTGCAGAACAGGAGAATATACACAGAAACAGTATGAGGATAGTGGGTAACCAAAGAGAAAGGATAGGAGCTGCTGGCGTCTGCTTTTCGTGGTGACTAGCAAAAAAACACTGTAAATTCTTGTTGTGCTTATAAAGTCTAGCATTAATTAAAAGATTAGCTTATGTAGTAGTTATTTACTGGGACACATCCTTCAGTGGTATTATTTTAAGCTTAAAATGGTGGCTTCCGGACAGATAGTTAGAGATGAAGGGTATCTGTTAAGGTCCTCAAACCTGTGCTGCCTGTACTGTGGCCAGGAGAAAACCGCAGGGAAAAATCCACTAGGGCTATAAAAACAGAAAGGAGGGAGATTAGTTATGAGTAAGTAATTCAGGAAAAGAGCGAGAGACAAAAATACCATGGGTAGAGAGAAAAAAATTAATACAGGTAGGCAGAGACAGTGTATACCTAGCATTAACTACCATGGTATGAGTGTCTTACACACATAGCTAGCTAAGAACACAGCAGTGTTTACATCGATGCATAAAGTAATGCAGAACAACAGTAGTTAACAACAGCACAGTGTAGACATACACAAGGCAATAATTCACAAAGCAGGAAAACAGAAATCCAGGATACTGAGGACAACAACAATTGGTACACTTTCAGGCAATAGTTCTTCCTTTTACTTTAGTGCTACATCAAGAAATTACAGTGAAAATACTATAGATACATCTAAATGTGAAGTTAAGGTGCTTATTGCTCCTTGCAACAAGAAACTTAGTTGGTAAATATTCACATTTACAGTTTTCTTTCATTAAAAAACAAGAAATAATATGAATACAATTCAAACGCTAAGCTACCCGTGATCATAAGGTGCTGGAGCTCCTTGCGACGGGGAAAATAGACTTTAAATATTCACAAATCTAGAGTTTTATGACAAGTTGTATTAAATCCAATAGTTATCTCTCTGAAAGGTGATATTTTGCAGTTTTGACACACGTGAAAAAAATCATCATTGTCCCTTATTTTCCATTTTATATAGGGTTAGAGTGTCACATCAGCTATCACAATTTCTTCCAATTTACTGCCACCATTCTCCAGCTGTTTTCGACAGTCGTACCGTGCTGTGAAAGGTCTTTTCTCACATAGTCTGTTCATCTCTTGATGGGATGTCCATGTTTCTTCTGGATTTCTTTGTCTTTTCTTGCCTTTTTCCTCTCTGTTCCAAATCTGCATCAATAAAATTATCTTCTATTTTCCTGCTCAAGTGACTGAATAACATTAATTTATTCTTCTTGACTTTCTCTTCAACTGGGGCTGCTTCAGCTTCATCACTGATGTCCTTATTTCTTCATTTGTCCCATTATGCACATCCTGCTATCCCTCTCATACACTTCATCTCCATTGCCCCAAGCTTCCTTAGCCGCAATACCTTTATTGCCCAGGTTTCTTTGCCATATAGAAGTACTGATCACACCACTGTTTTGCTAACCTTATTTTTCAGCTTCTTTGTTATTCTTCAGTTCATCAGTGACCGTGATACTGTGTGCTTCCTTATTCAGATTTCCCTTTTACTTAACCACTCCTCCAAGATACTTGGAGCTGTCAACCTGGTCCACTATTCTCCCTTCTGTTTCAGTTTTCATCTACATCTGATTTTCCCCATTTGCTGCCATGACTGCTGTTTTGCTTATACATGGTTTAATCTCATGTGCCTTCAGTTTTGCATTCTAGTCCCCTATTATTGGCTGAAGCTTCTTGTTCAGAGTCTACTTGTAGTGCCACATCATGATCTGCCCCCTCTAGCCTCTTTGCTAATGTAATCTTTCACCAGTGTGAACAGGAATGGGCTGAGAACTGAACCCTGGGACCTTGTATTATGCTTTCTTCATCTCTAGAAATGCCGTGTTAGAATCTTTCTTCATCTCCATCTTATTATCCACTCTCATTCTCGGTGTAAATATTAGGTTGATTGTTTTTAAATATATTTATTGAGTGATATCATTTTAAGACACTATGTGAGTACAATACATTAATAGGAAAGAAAACAAGCCATAATAGCAGCTTTTCAATTATTGTCGAGCAATATATTTGTGTGTGTGTGTGTGTGTGTGTGTGTGTGTGTGTATATATATATATATATATATGTGTGTGTGTGTGTGTGTGTGTGTGTGTGTGTGTTTTCTTTTCATTCGCTCCAGAATTACATAAATTGCTCAATTCCTGCTTTCCCTTAAACCTAACTCCTCTTCCTCAACATTATTTTGCATATGTTGTTCCCACAAATTCCATTTATAGGTATTTTACTTGTTCCCTTTTCTAAAGATCCCAGTTACAGTTCTTTTATCTTTGTACAGTGTTTAATACTTTAGTTACAGTTGGTTTAGATTTATATTTCCATTTTCTAGTAATTGCTTTTTCATTAGCTAATAGCACTTAACTTAAAGTCTTACTACTTCTATTCAAGTTAGATCTTATACCCCAGTTGAAACAAATCATTTCCCTAGTTACAACCATTTGCTCCCTGTGATGCCCACCACTGCTCCCAATATGTAATGGGACCAATATGTGACGTCTCCATGCTGGGCCAGTAATCAGGGAGCCTGAACCCTCACCACTGACACTGAAGAGAGATATGCATTAAAAATACAATTAGCTACACTGAGTATTTCTAAATGCAGATCTGTCTGCATCAAGTACAGTTTCCCTTAAGAGCACACAGGGAACACACACAGCCCAGGGTCTGGATGTCTCTTTATCTGTCTCCCATCAGGTCCCCAGTAAGGCTGCCCACTGGTACAGCTGTAGGGTTAGGTCCTCAGCCGAGTGTCCAAGCCAAGTCTTCCAGCACCCTCTCAGTAAACCCAGTGCTTCGTCTCCCTGCCCAAGTAGCTGACACACACACATTTTTTTTTAAGATTTAATTTTCACACACACACACACACACACACACACACACACACACACACACACACACACACACACACACACACACACCTGGGAAAGGCTGGCACAGATTACCCACTCTACCAACTTTGCCCAGACTATAAGGTAGTTATCACTGCCACCATTCAGTTATTATAGGGCTGTTACACAGTATAATTGGATACTCTTTTAATATTAATACTAATACAAATGATAATAGTTCACCAATATGGCTAGGCCTTCTGGAGCAACCCACTCAGTATCACCAAATAAGTATAAGCACTCTCCAAGGATAGATACTTTCTACAAGGATCAGCCAGTATAAAAGTTTTAAATATATTTAATAAATAAAAGTGAAAATACTTAACACATATTTACAGTAAACCACAGAGTATAAATCACAGAAAATATTGACATGAACATTGATGGACAGAGTCATACAAATAAAGAAAAACACTCTCTAAACTAAGCTTCGCTGTATTCAGTACTGAATCTAAGAGAATCACTGTTCCCTAGTGAAGTTACTACCGCAAGGGAAGATGCTGCGAGTAAGGGTCTTTCTAGTCAGGCTTCTCAGACAGCATATTCAATACCCTGAGATTTGTCTTTGTAATATCTAAAATATAATTTCCAAGAGGGCTGGCAGAATGATTTCATCTGGTCACCTGACTCTAGGTTCTTACAGTATTCCCCTTTGAAGCTGAGACAGGAATGTGGCATAGTCAGCTACAATACACATCCAAATGTTTGTGGAAGCATCTGGGGCCTTCCCTCTTTTCACTGAGCTAATGGGCAAATGCTCTTCTCCAGACCCAGTGACTCTGGTCCTATTCAGCACCGTGGGGTGCATTTTAATGATTTAACAGCTCAGTTACATTTTCCTTATTTTTCTTAAAATAAACCTCTGCTGTGCCAGTATCCTCTAATAAAACATATACAGTTAATTCAGCTACAAAAATATATGTACATTTCTCTTCATTTCACCAGGGTGCACTGTTGATACATTTCAACACTAGCAAAGCTCACAAATACATTTTCAGCACAAGCATTAGTACAGAATTAGTTTGATATACAAATGACATACAGTTCTAATACAGGTATAACACAAGTATCTTGTATAAATCAGTTTGATATTCAAAGGACATATCATTCTTTACAAATCTCCAGCTGGCTATGCTGGCACTTACCAATATCACCCCCCACCACCAAAGACTCAAGCTAGCTTTTCAAGTGACCCTTGAGAAATGTGGCTTGAGAGAAGTAAGCCTATCTGGGAATATGTTACCCCATTCCTTGTCTTGAGAGCCCATCTCATAGGCATTGCTATCATGTCATGTGCCTGCAATCCTAAGCTCCACCTTAATAACTTGGCATTTTGCTGGCTGGCTCTATGTAGTCAGGTTAAGTGATTGTGGTATGTAACTACAATGAATTTCCTTCCATGCAGATAAGGCTGAAGTTTCTGCAGTCCTCATACTATGGCTAGACATTCCTTTTCTACAGCTGCATAACATTCCTCCCTGGGTTGGAGTCTATGACTGAGATATACTACTGGCTGCTCTTCTCTCTCTGAGGAAACCTGGCTAAGTACAGCCCCACCCCATGGTTCGAAGCAGCCACCTGCACAACAAATTATTTGCTGTAATCTGGACTGGCTAACACAGGGGGTCCTCCAAAAGTTTCTTTAAGCTTCTGGAATGCCTACTCACATGCTGTGGTCCCCGTTACCTTATCTGGCCTGTTTTCCCTTGTCAGGTCTATGAAGGGAGCAGCTCTGGTACTATAATTGGGGGCACACTTTCTATAATATTCCACGTTCCCATCATCTGTTTTTTGGTAACAATTGCAATCCATGCCTGAATGGCTTCTACTTTGGTAGGTTCTGGCCTGATCTTACCACTCCCTACTCTATGTCCTAGGTAGGGGACATCTGCCATACCCACCTGACAGTTCCTGGGCTTAATGGTCAACCCTGCCCTCTGCAGTCTGCCCAGCACCTCCCTGACATGCTGAAGGCTGTAGATGGCAATATCATCCAGGTAAGCAAGGACATAATCTCCTATTCATCCTATGATATGATCTGCCAGCCTCTGGAAAGTCACTGGGACATTTTTAATCACAAAGGGCATCTTTGTGAATGCATAGAAGCCGAAAGGAGTCACAAAGGCTGACTTTTCTCTAGAGATGGGAGTGAAGGGCACCTGCCAGTAACCCTTGGTAAGATTAACAGAGATCAGATACTTAGCCCAACCCAGCTGCTCTAGGGCTTCATGTGTCCTAGGCATGGGGTAAGCATCTGACTCTGTGTGACTATTTAGTTTCCTGTAGTCCACACATAACCTTGGGCTGCCATCCTTCTTTGGTACCAGCACCACTGGGGAGGCCCATGGAATGCTGGACTCCTAGATTACTCCCAGTTCCAATATCTCTTCCCTCAAAGTCTGTGTGATTCACTCAGGCACCCTGTAAGGGGCCTGCTTTATAGGTCCTTTGGGGCCCTGTATCCACATAGTGATGCACCAGGTGGGTGCACCCTGGTTTCCCAGTGAACGTGTCAACAAACTCCTGTAACACTGTTTGGATTTCTTGAATCTGGGTAGGGGATAGCCGCTGGAACATTGCTATCCCTTCCACTGAGGTGTCGGTCTGAGCCTCACTGAGGAGATCAGTCACCAGGTTCCCCTCAGACTCCTCCTGCCATCCACTGCAACTTTTCAGCACAAGTACCATTCTATCATGGTAAGGCTTCATCATGTTAACATGGTACAATTTGTGCCCCTGCCTACCAATTCTACCATGTAGTTAACAACACTGACCTTCCCTACCACTTTGAAGGGTCTCTCCCAAGCTGCCTGCAGTTTATTGTGTCTGATATGAATGAGAACCATCACTTGCTGCCCCACAGCATACTCCCTGGCTCAAGCATTTCTGTCATACCAGACCTTTTTCTGCTGTTGGGCTCCTGGCAGGTTCTCCTGGACCAAGGCCATGAGCTCCCTAAGCCTTGCCCTGAGGTTTAGGACATATGCCACAACAGACTCCTTGTGGGATTCACACTCACCCTCCCACTCATCATGAATCAAATCTAAAGGCTCCCTCACTCTGTGCCCATACAGCAACTCAAAGCATGAAGAACCTATGTATTCCTGTGGCACCTCTCTGTAAGCAGACAATAGATGGGGCAAATATTTGTCCCACTTCCTCTTAAATTGGTCTGCAAATGCCCTTAGGAGATTATCTTTAGCGTAGAGTTTAACTTTTCCGCAAGACCATTAGTCTGGGGGTGGTAAGGGGTTGTCATTAGGTGCGTCACCCCACAGTGCTCCTACAGACAAGCCTGTAGGTCTGACATGAAATTGGTACCTCTGTTAGTCAGTATTTCTCCAGAGAAACCTACCCTGCTGAAAATCTCCAGCAAAGCATTTGCCACCTTCTCTGCCTTGATGGAGGACAGAACCACAGCCTCAGGATATTTAGCAGTCATAATCTACTACCACTAGGCTATACTTCTTCCCTGTGGAATATGGGGTACTCAGAAGCCCCACAATATCCATAGCTACCCTCGAAATGGCTCCTCTGTCACAAGCAAAGGCATCAAAAGAGCTTTGACCTTGTCTCCTGCCTTGCCTACTGTTAGTCACTGCTCACAGGTCCTGCAGTACCCTGTTACATCCATGGCAATCCTAGGCCAATAAATGTTCTGCATAATACGTCTCTTGGTACACTTTATGCCCATATGACCTGCAAAGATAACGTCCTGTGCTATGGCTAGAAGTGCTAGACAGTAGGCTCTGGGCACTACCAACTGGTGTATTACCTCATCTTCTAGCTCTCCCTCAGGGATTCACTCTTTATACAGTAACCCTTTGTTCCAGTATACAGAATCTCCTTTTCCTTGAGAATCAGGTGCCTCCCTAGCTACCTTCTTCAAGCCTTGTAAGGTAGGGTCTGAGAGCCAAACCTGTCTGAACTCTCTCTTTGCAACTCTTCCCAGCTCCCCCTCCACAGGAAGTCTGGTATCCTCTGACAGCAGTGCCTGACTGTCAGTCTGGATACTACTACTCACCTCTACCCTTGTGGCTCACTTTCAGTCTCACTGCTACAGGGTAGCTCCCTCCCTGAAGTAGCCACATCACCAGATGTTCTTCGTGTTTCACTGTTGCAGTCATTACATGTGGGTAATCCTGCTGGCAGGTTGCCCTCAGTCAGCCTGAATTCCAAAGTCTTGGGTCCTGCGTTGGCTGTCGTCACCCCTTCCCTGACGTCAGGTCGTCAGGGGTATAAAAGAAGCAGCCAACGCCATTTTCTTTAGTCTTTCTTGCCGCGCGGTCCCCGAAGCAGAAGCAGTTCGCAAGTGCCGGCCGGCTGACTGCTGAGATTTTCGAGTTCGAATTTCAGATCCGAAGTCTTCTATAAAGCTAAGTACCCCACTGGGGAAACATTTGTCTTGCTCCAGAACAAATGTCAGAAAAAGTTAATAACTGTATTTCTTGTGGGAAGCAAATACCTCATAAGGACTTTCATTGTTACTGTATTCCTTGCCTAGGCCCTGATCATAATTTTCTGGGTTGTCGGTTTTGTGCTAGATTTAACCAACACACTATTAAGCGTCGGTATGATTTTGCTTTAAACTACTTTGGCCACAGATTTAATTATCCCGAAATGTCGTCGGAACGCTATCCGACAACCGGAGTTCACAAAAAATGCAAAGAAAAAGAAAGACAGCCAAGGCCCAAAACCGACGACGAAGCTTCTCCTAAGCCAGTCGCCGGTTCTCAGTGAGGCGCTTTCACAGCCCCTGATGACCGCTACTTTAGAGTCGCAGGCCGCTACCGACTCTCACGTGGAGTCGGCCTTGCCACTGGAAACTCAAGGTATTGGAGCCTCGGACGCTGATCCTTCAGATGGGTCCCAAGCCGCTGAGCAGGCACCGGCTTCTGAGGGTGTATTCAGACCCAAACATCTATACATTAAACTGACTTCAAAGGCAAAGGCTAAAGCACCTTCAAAGACAAAGAAGCAACCTCAAGAGCCACGTGTACAGGCCTCCATGCCCAAAAAACAGATGCTCAAAATAGCCAAAGACTTGATTACCTTGAATCAGGGGTTTCCATCCCCCTCCTGATAAGAGGCCTAGGCAAGAGACCGGCTATGAATCTTCAGATCAGGTTTCCATTTCTTCTGATTCCTCTTCTGATCAGGAATACCCCCTCCCCTCCCCCATGAGGATTCTGATGCTGAAGAATCCATACCTTCAGCTTCTCCTCCTGAGGATTACTCTTTTGGGGAAACTTACATACCATTAGGAAGCATTTTCACTGGGAGAGCCAAGATTTTTCAGAGTCTAAAAAGAGGCTCAGGGATTTCCTGTTACTACCTCAGGACAAGCCACTAGCCATCCCTCCTGTGTTAGACATTGTGGATGATGTGTTTTCGGAGTCTAGCCTTACCCCTGACTCCTTACCTCCAGCTCCTGTTAAGTCTGACAGATATTACAGGGTTCCTGACTCACATAAATTCCTTTTTAAAAACCCTGCTGCAGGCCCAGAAACTATTTCTCAGGGTCCCAAGGGAGTTAAGGCTTCCGCTGCAAAAAACCCTACCCCTTCTGACAGGGATTCTAGAGCACTGGATAGATGGGGAAAAAAGGTTTACACATCTGCTACCTTGGCTATAAGGGCCTTAAACTGTCAGTTTCATATGCTCAAATATCAGCAGCATGTATTGGCATTGCTTAAACAGAAAATGTTGTTAATCTCTGAATGTGCATAAAACAAGGAAATGCAGGATTTTTTGCATGCAGCTGAACAAGTTGGAAAGCATACTTTGCAATGTGGTTTTGATTCTTTAGAGGCCTCCTGCAGGGCCGCAGTTACAGGTTCTGTAATTAGAAGGCATGCTTGGTTAAAGGAACAAAATCTGCCTGATCATGTTAAAGTTAAATTATTAGATGAACCTTTACAGCATGATTCTTTATTTGGTGTTAAGGCAGAAGAGGTGTTAAAGAAAATGGAGGACAAGGCTAAATCTATGCAAACTGTCAAAGATTTCTTACAAGTACAGCCACCTAGGTTTAGTAGACACTGGCCAACAAAGAATTGGTCCTGTGTCAGACAGACCTCAAAGGGGCAGACCCACACTCCCTAGAGGCAGATCCCAGGCGCAAGGTTCATACAGGTCAAAGCAATGGGGTGCTTCTACCTCCAAAAGTGGAGAAGACAAATCACAACCTTACAGGAAACAGTCCCAATGACTTCCCCCTGCCTGCACCAAGCACTTATTTACTGGCAGCAGCCTTAGGGGGGAAAATTAGCACTTTTTTCTCAAAATTGGCACATTATAACCCAGGACAAGTGGGTTCTAAATATCGTGTCACAAGGCTACAAGTTCCATTTCCATACCCTGCCAAAGGCAAATGGCTTGCCAGATCTGCCAAAAAAATCAATGGGCAGAGGCAGAAAAACAAGTCTCATCCCTCATGGACATGAGGGCCATTCAACAAGTGCCAGAGCAAGAGCGGGGACAAGGATTTTACTCAAGACTGTTCTTGGTACCCAGAATGGACAAGGCCTGGAGGTCAGTACTGGACCTATCGATTCTGAATACATTCCTGGATATACCAAAATTCAAAATGTTGACTTTGCAGCAGCTACTGCCCATGCTGGGCAAGAACGCTTGGCTTGTAACTTTAGACCTAAAAGAGGCATACCTGCATGTCCCAATCAGACAAATATGCAGAAGATACCTCAGATTCAAGGCTGGCTCAATGCACTACCAATTCTCTGCACTGCCCTTTGGCTTATCTACTGCGCCCAGGGTCTTTACAAAGTGCCTGGCACCAGTAATTGCATTCTGCAGACAAAGAGGAATACAAATATATCCTTACTTGGACGACTGTCTAATTCAAGTAGAGAGCAAGGACATCCTCCTACAGCATCTGGCGTTTGTGAAAAAACTTCTAACATGCCTAGGGTACACAGTCAATGAAAATAAATCAAAACTAGTACCCTCTCGAGATAATATTCCTTGGTGCAAGCTTAAATACAACTGCCCAGATGGCTTATCTCACACCAGACAAACAAAGGCACTGATTATCTACTTCAAAATGTTAGCAACAAAGGCCCATTTATCTGCAAGAAAAATTCTGCAGGCTTTGGACTTCATGGCATCCTGCATCCTACTAATTCCATATGCAAGACTGCATATGAGGAAACTTCAATGGTACCTAAAAAGTGTTTGGACTCAACATTGCCACAGCCTGGAAACTATAATTACTCTCATTCCCTGCCTGCAACAGGAGTTTCGATGGTGGGCAAAGGCTTGTCACCAAAACCAGGGACAGCAGTTCACATTACCTCCAGCCAGGCAAACACTAACAATGGATGCGTCAGATTATGCCTGGGGGGCCCACATGGCAGGAAGATGCATTCAGGGAACATGGACCTCAAACCAAATGCATCTACATATCAATCAGAAAGAGATGCTAGCTGTTCAAAATGCCCTGACAGCATTCAAGGACCTACTTCAAGTAGGACAACTACTGATAAAGACAGACAACACCACGGTCATGTGGTATATAAACAAGCAGGGGGGCACACATTTTTACCGCCTTTGCAGACTAGCCATGATTTTGTGGGACACAGCATTGACTTACCAAGTACAGATGCAGACACAATTCCTGCCAGGAAGGAAAAATACTCTGGCAGATGAACTAAGCAGAAATCTCATGGATCCCCATGAGTGGCAGCTGGATCCACAAGTCCTCAGCATGATAACAAGGAAATGGGGATGCCCGGACATAGATCTATTTGCCTCCCCTCACAACTACCAACTAAAGAGATTCTGCACAAGAATTTATCACAGACAAGCATGGAAAGTGGATGCCCTATCCTTCAGCTGGAAAAACCTATCAGTATATGCCTTTCCCCCTCTGCCTCTCCTCCCCAAGGTACTCCAAAAGGTCAAACAGGAGACGCCAAAGATGATGCTGATTGCACCAGACTGGCACCGCCAGCACTGGTACCCAATTTTAAGGAGCTTGTCTCAATACCCGGCTTGGACCCTACTTCAAGTACCGCATCTACTGCCCCAGCAAAACAATCAAATCCTGCACAGCCAGCTCAGGACTTTAAACCTGGCAGCATGGTGGATAATGTAGTCATACAAAACACACCTCTCAGCAAAGCTGTGATGGATGTCATTTTGGAATCCAGAAGGCCTAGTACTAGAAAATCTTATGCTGGAAAATGGAAGAGATTCTGTGCTTGGAACCAGGCACAAGGAACAGATACAGCTATGCCAAATATTCCTCAGATTTTACAATACTTAACTGAGATGCTGGACAAAGGCCTATCTTTTTCATCTCTTAAAATTCATGCCTCTGCCATTTCGGCTCATTACAATGCAGAGCCACCAATCTTTTCTCATCCCATATTAAAACAGTACCTCAGAGGAGCCAAACATTTAAGGCCTTCAAAGAGATCACCAATGCCTGCATGGGACCTCAACTATGTCTTGGAAAAACTCACCCTGCCTCCTTTTGAGCCAGCTGCTACTGCTGATATAAAGTTTTTATCTTGGAAAACAGCTGCGCTCCTAGCAATAACTTCTGCAAGATGTTTCAGAGCTACAGGCACTCATGGTTGCGGAAACTTTTATCCGGACAGGGTCTCCCTGAGGACAAACCCAACATTTATGCCTAAAGTGGTGTCCAGTGTGGCTCTTAACCAAACAATTCATCTGCCAACCTTTTATCCAAATCCACAGAACAAGGGGAAAGAATTCTGAATTCTTTGGATGTACGCAGACAGCTTAGATTCTACTTGGACAGAACCAAAGTTTTCAGAAAGACAGAGCAATTACTGCATATGCTGCAGGATCACAAGGAAAGGCTATCTCAAAGCAGACTATTTCAAAGTGGATAGGCCACTGCATTCGTTTCTGCTACTTATACCATGGCAAGCCAGTGCCTAAGGGCATTAGGCCACATTCCACCAGAGCTGCAGCCACTTTAGCAGCCTTTCTCAGGGGAGTACCAACCAAGGAAATTTTAGAGGCAGCTACTTGGACTTCAGTGCACACCTTTACAAAGCACTATCATCTGCCACTCTACTCCAAATCCAGGGCAGGCTTTGCCACTGCAGTTCTGCAGGGTCTCTTAGCCGCTCCTAATGCTGTTTAGCTCCAGCCTCCCAACCATAGCTTTGGGAATCTACCTAAATGTAATGACTGCAACAGTAAAACACGAAGAACATAGTACAGTTGTGTACACTTACCATAAATGTAGATGTTCGAGTGTATTCACTGTTGCAGTCCAGGTTACCCACCCGCCATCCCCCCTGTTCTTCTGATGGAACCTATCTTTCCTTCTCTGATTTATACAACCTATGTGGTGTATTTGCTGGTGGATGAAGGTAAAGTTTGTATTGCTGCATGTTACTTTATATATAAATATAAATTTTGACTACCCTTTTTAGGGACAGCTGACATCTGTGGCAAGAAAAACTAAAGAAAATGGCGTCGGCTGCTTCTTTTATACCCCTGACGACCTGACTTCAGGGAAGGGGCGACGACAGCCGACGCAGGACCCAAGACTTTGGAATTCAGGCTGACTGAGGGCAACCAGCCAGCAGGATTACCCAGATGTAATGACTGCAACAGTGAATACACTCGAACATCTACATTTATGATAAGTGTACACAACTGTACTTTCTGGCTTCACATGTACGGTCTTTCTGGGTCTTCCCTAGGCTACCAGATCCACATGCCTGTCTCCAAGCCTGACTGCATGTCACTGCATACACACAAGGTACTGCATTATCAAAATAATCCCCTATCAAGACATCTGTAGGGATATCTTCAAACATACCTACTTGCTTGCTTCCTTTTTCACCATCCCAGTCAAGGTGAACCCTGGTCAAGGGCATTTGGAATGGGATCCCTCCTAAATCTCTGACTGGAGTGGACTGCCCAAATAAGTATTGCTCCTCTTTAACCATTGCAGGCTTCACTGTGGTTATATCAGAGGTTGTGTCTCTCTTGGCAGTGGCCTATTTTCCATCCAGCAAGATCGGATCTAAACTCAGCTGGTAGTTTGGTACCCTTGTCTCCAGACAACTTAACCACTGGCATTCTGTTATTCCCACTTGCTGGCTCCCCCACCTTGCCTCCCTGGACATCTATATGCTACATGGCTCCACTGGTTACATTTAAAACATTTAACCTTTGATCCTGCCCGTGTGCCTGAACTAGTTGCTTCACCTGTTACTGTCAGCCTCTGCTGGGGCAGTTTATGGGTTCCCTTATACCTATGTGCAGCACTGAGTATCCTTTTCTGTTTCAGTGATGCCCTGCATACTAGGTATAGATCTCCTTTTTCCCCAACTCATCTGCAGAGTTGCATTCCCTGTCTGCCAACCAGATTCTCATGTCCTCATGCAAAGTGCAAAGGGCTTGTTCCTTCACCAAAAGGCCTGCCAGCCCTTGAAAAGAGGTGACCTGACACCCACTTACCTTCCTATGAAAATAAGTCCTGAGTTCAGCAATATAATCACATACACTTTCATCTGAATTAGGTCTATGCTCACAATTTTTTTTTCTGTAAGCTTCAGGTGTTAAGTATCAGACAATTTAGAATCAACAGTTACATGTTTACCATAGAATTAAGGGGGTGAGGAACTGTATCCAGAGCCCTCAGTCAGCATTATACTGTTTGCATACTCTTTCAAATATGTGAATAAAACTATCAAAGTTATCACCCTCTTGGTACTAAGGAAGAAGTTTACTGACCTTTATTGCTTCTGGGGTACGGTTACTCCCTTCCCCATTACCTCCATGACCCTGGCGAAGAGTCATCATTTCCTTTTCATGTTGCCTCTGCCTCTCATTTTCTTCAGCTTCCAGATGTCTCAGTTTTTCTTTAGTCTCCAAACTCCACAGCCTCTGATGATTCTAGTTCCAAACGCTTGACCTCCAGTTCAAGTCTCTTTGGATTTCTAAGTCCTCTGAGGAAAAGTTGAACAATTCCTGTTTCTGAGAGCTGCAAGTCCCCGTCAACAGACTGGTATCCTCCTGGTTGCTGGGTTTTGCTGTGCTGTGATTAAGGCTGTAATCATTTCCCCTTTAGTCAGGTTGGCATGCCTCAGTCCTTTGGCTTGGCACATCTCAACAAACTGGTTCCTTGTCAGCTTGCCATAATCCTTTGCTTACATCCTTGCCTGCTCTCCCGAACTAACTAAGCTAAAAAAAAGTATATAAGTAAAACTATTGTGGTATGAAACTCTGAGTGTCTACTGTGTGGCTACTTGAGAGTAACACCTTCTTTAGTGACGACTGCTTACAGGCTGCAGGAATTCAATAGCCTACCAATGCCACCAATTAACATGATGCTCACCACTGCTACCAATATCAGATGGGTACCAGTATGTGACGTCTCTGCACTGGGCCAGTAATCAAGGAGCCTGAATGCTCACCACTGACACTGGAGAAGGACATGCACTTGGAATACAGTTGGATGCATTCAGTATTCCCAGATGCAGAGCTCTCCACATCATGTACAGTTTCTCTAAAGAGCACACATGGAACACACTCAGCATGGGGTCTGCATGTATTTTTACCTGTTTCCCTCCAAGTCCCCAGTAAGACTGCCCACTGGTACAGCTGTAGGGCTAGGTCCCCAGCCGAGTGTCTAAGTCAAGTCCTCTAGCATCCTCTCTGTAATCACAGTGCTTTGTGTCCCTGCCCTAAGTAGCTGACACACACACACACACACACACACACACACACACACACACACACACACACACACGGGAAAGGCTGGCACAGATGACCTGCTCTACCAACTTTGTTGAGACTATAAGGTAGTTATCACTGCCACCAGTCAGTTACTATAAGGCTGTTAAAATGGTATCCAATTATACAATGCAATACTAATACTAATACAAGTGGTAGTAGTTCATCAAGATGACTAAGCCTTCTGGAGTGGCCCACATAGTGTCACCAAAGAAATATAAGCACTCTCTAAGGTTAGATACTTTCTACTAGGATCAGCTACAATAAAAGTTTTAAATATATTTAATAATAACAATAAAGTATAATATATAGTATAATAAATATAGACAATCAAAATTAAAAAATTGAAAAAATTTAAAATTAACAAAAATAAACGAAAAATAAAAAAAAAAAAAACTTGGTGGCTGTGGTAGGGTTGTCAGTCTCAGTGTCACGTAGTTCAGCTGTCAGTTTCATTCTCAGCTTCTTCTGCGTGGAGACATGCATGAATGGGCATACCTTGCATTGAAGGTTGTGCATCAGGGCTGGTACGGCATGTAAAAAAAATAACCATTAATCATATTAGCGGACGAGTGTGGTGTGACCTAACTGGGGAAAAGCGAAAGAAGACACACTCAACTAAACTAAGCTTCACTATATTCCTTACTGAAGCTAAGAGAATCACTGTTCCCTAGTGAAATTACTTACTACCACAAGGGAAGATGTTGTGGGTGAGGGTCTTTCTAGTCAGGCTTCCCAAGCAGAATACTCAATACCCTGAGAGTTGTCTTTGTAATATCTAAAATATAATTTCCAAGAGGGCTGGCAGAATGACCTCATTTGGTCACGTGACTCTAGGTTCTCATAGTATTCCCCTTTGGAGCTGAGACAGGAATGTAGCATAGACATCTACAATACCCATTCAAATGTTTATGGCAGTGCCTGGGGTCTCCCCTCTTTTCACTGAGCTAACGGACAAAGACTCTTCCCCAAACCCAGCAGCTCTGGTCCTATTCAGCACTGTGGAGTGCCTTGTAAGATTTAACAGCTCATTTACATTTCCCTTATTTTTCTTAAAGTTAACCTCTGCTCTGCCAGTTTCCTCTGATAAAACATATACATTTAATACAGCTACAAAATACATGCACATTTCTCTTTATTTCAGCAGGGTGCACTGTTGATGCATTTCAACACTAGCAAAGCTCAGAAATACATTTTCAGCACAGGCATCTGTACAAAATTAGTTTGATATGCAAATGACATACAGTTCTAATACATTTGTAACACAAGCGTCCTGTATAAGTCATTTTGATATTCAAAGGACATGACATTATTTACAAAACTCCAGCTGGCTATGCTGGGACCTGCCTGTATGATCACACTCCCTAACATTTCTACCAAAGTAGGGGAATTTTTAATGTTTGTCAACTTGTTACATTCAGAACAAAATATTGTTTTTCCTTTTGATAATGACCTAGATTTTTGCATCCCACCATCTTCCTTACGTACCTAGGGATTCTCAGTTGAACTCTTTCCTTATCTCCACACTGTACAGAATTTAACAATTACTGATCTCTCACGACTGTCCTTTCATACTTTTAAGGAACAAAGGTATCTTAGTTAACTCTTTGACCAGAATATAACGTCTCACAAACACGTTGAGCTCCAAATGCATAAGCTACTTAGTCATTTAAGAAATCTTACAAGCTCTCTAATCTTCTCGTGGTTGAACCTAGATGTTCCATTGCTATTGGCATGCTGCTCCCCAGGCTTGAATATGCACTTCTTGTCACCACTCTGTCTTCATCACAAAAGTCTACTTTCCTCCACTTCTCAAAAGGCAGTGAACATCATTCCACCACATTAAGCAAAAGTAAATTGCTTCCTGTTAGAGCTAGAGCTAGAGCTTTTCTTCTCCTGAACACTCTTATTTTCAAGCTTCTGCATGAAACCTTCTGTCTACGTTGTCTTAATAAACTATCAAATGCACTACCTGTGCCTCAAAGGCTGTAATACTATTCAATTAAAAGAACTGCCTTTAATCTTGCCACCCATGAAAGATCCTTTTCTAAAATTGCCTTGTTTGCTGGAACTCCTTAACTGAATCTATCAGACAGATTGGTATTCTGAAACCTTTATGAATCCCTCCACTCTTATCGCTCTAAGAAAAAGCAAATCTCTCTCTAAAAGTAATATCTGCCTTAGAGATGGAGGTTAATTTTTGCTGTTACCATCCCTATTGATAGACAGTGTATTGCATATTTATATTCTGATGGGTGTACTAAACATTTTTTGTCCCTGTAATAGCTTACTTCTAGTAGTTTCCTTTTATAGGTTCATAGGGGGGTACTAGGCTATCTGCCCGAAGGCATTTATAAGCATAGCCAGAATGTGTTGGCTTTCGCCGTCCCCCTTAGTTTAGTTCCCTGTGCCTCTGTCCAGCAGAGCCACTGAAGTGATCCCCGAGGTAAACTTAGTTTCCCATACACACTTGCAAATCCTTGCATGCTGCTCTGCCTTGCTAATTGTATTTTTATTCTATGTGTACTTTTTTCTTTGTATATGTAATGCGTACAAATAGTAAATCTTTTTATTAATCGTATGTAACCTTTTTTAGAGGGATGTAATGTAAATATATTGTAAGGCTTCTGCTTCTCTTACATGTCACTTTTGTTTGTGAACATGACTGGAGATGTAATATTTATATGTCCCTTACTTTGCCTTTTGGTCCAGGTCATGATTAAAAAGTGTTCTTGAACCAGTTCACCTACCTGGTGGAAGTATAGTTGTGCATAACCTTACCATAACAGTAGATGTTCTTCACTGTTGTAGTATTTGTTAGAGAAGGGATGGCCCTTCCTGGGCAGCCCATCACTATGTCAGTATAAATAAGCTTAAAAGATATCTTGTTTGTGCCATACATCATATTTATGCTCCCTACACAGAACGTAAGGCATAAAAGGGACATAGGGATGCAACTACCTAGAACTGAATTACCCCAGAAGTGAACAGTCATCATAGGACAAAGGAGTACATGCACATCCAGAAAGAAAAAATGCAAACTAAACAAGAGGGGGCTGGAGGTAGGGATAGAATACTGCAATAGTAAAAAGAAGGACATCTACTGTTATGGTAAGATTTTACACAACTGTATTATGTTGTTCTATATCACTGCTGCAGTATTCGGTACAGAAGGGAGAGTAAAAAACACAATAAACAAAATGGGAGGTGAAAGGCTAAGAAGAGACCTTAACAAACCCACATAAAATGGTTTCAGCAGAACCTGCTCTGGCCCTAGAAGCCATATCCAATTTGTAATGCTTAGCAATGATGTACACTGAAGACCAAATAGAAGCTTCAAGGATGGAATTGGTGTCCAACCCCTTGAAGAAGGCACCAGAAGAAGCTACAGCCCTAATGCAGTGAGCTCTAACAGAAGTAGACAAAGATTTGCCATGAAAGGAATGACGTCTTAGATATCCAGGAGGAGATGATTTGCTTAGAAACAGCCAAACCCAAAGATCTGGGATGAAAGGAAAGGAAAAGCTGATCAGACTTACAAATACTACGAGTTTTAACCAAAATAGTACCTGAGCTGTCTGTGTAAATCCAAGGTATACAGGACCCTTTCAGTAGCAGACTGAGTATGAGGGAAAAAAAGGAAGAGAGTTGTACTGCCTGATTCAAGGACAAATCATTGACTACCTTGGATGTAAAAGAAAGACTAGCATGAAGGGATACTCTGTCCCTGTGAAAAAAACTAAAAAAGGAGGCATTGCCATAAGGGGGTGGAGCTCAGAAACCCTCCAACCAGAAGTTACAGCCAGTGACAAAACAATCTTGCAGGTACAATGTTGCAAAGAAGCAGAATCTGCAGGTTGAAAACAAACCTGAGTCAGTTTTTCCCATAACAAAATTAAGGTCCGAAGGAGGAGGAATAGGCTTTCTTTGAGGCCTTATATGCAGGACGCCTTTAAGAAATTGCTTGACCTCTAAGCAAGAAGTCAAATGAGGATTCAAGGGCAGACGAGCAGAAATGGCTGACAAATAGGTTTTCACAGAAGAATAGGCCAAGCCAGACTGGAGCAGCTCACACAAATAAGAGATGACCAGAAGGACCCCCAATCAATAAAGGTCCTGGTTACGAGCATGGCAACAGACTGAAAATCTCTTCCATTTGGGCATGTAAGATTTTCTGGCTGAGGGTTTCCTTGCCGCCTGTAAAACCCTGAGCATGTCCTCAGAAAAACAGGTGCCAGAAAGGGATCAAAATCCTATCACCCGCAATGTCAGTTGCAGAGTGAACAAGTGGGGATGGATGAGAGAACCCTTATCCTGTGTGAGGGGATCCATTCAGTGCGGTAACTTGAGATGATTGCTTCTTAACACATGCATTAAGAGGGGGAACCAGTGCTGTCACAGAACAAAAGGGAGTCAGTAGATTGTTGGGGAGTCCAGCTGAATTTTCTACAGGGCTCTTGGAAGTAGAGGGAAAGGCATAGAGAAATCAACCCCTTCCAAGGAAGGGGCATCCATCTTCCAGGCCTGATGGCATGGCACATTGGAATAGAAGAGAGGAAGCTGACTGTTCAGAGAGGAGGCAAAAACATCTACCTGAAGAATACCTCACCGATGGACAATGTCCAGAAACACGTCTCTGTGAAGCATCTATTTGAGCTCCTGTATTTTGGTCCTGCTCAGAGAGTCTGGAACAAGATTGTGCTCTGATGAAATGTATACTACCTGAAGAATTAACTGATAAGTGAGAGCCACTACCCAAGCCGGAAGCGCCATCCTGCAGAGGAGGTAAAATTTCATGCCCTCCTGCTTGTTGAAGTATCACATCCACATCACTGTAGTGTTGTTTGTGTACACCTTCAAGGGACCTGGAGAGAACATGGGGTGAAAAGCCCAAAGGGCCAGAATCAGAGCCCTCATCTCATGATATTGATATGGTCTGACATCTGATAGGGTGGCCAAAGAGCCCCACCTCACATCCAAGGCATTGGTGAACAGCTCTTAGGAAGGGACTGTAGGCTGAAAGGGCCTGAAGAAACTCCCTGGCTGGCATGGCAGTCAGAGAAAGAAGAGACTGAAAGTCAACGACAGTACATTTGGAGGTGAAAGAGAGGCCAACATTGGCACCGTGTAAATCCTACATCCCGGATGCACATGAATCTGAGAGGGAGTCAGGACGGGCTTTTGGAAGTTGATAGTAAACCCCAGACTTTTAAGAAGAGAGAGATGGGGAACTGCAGAACCTGTAACAGTTGACTAGGAGAAGGTGCCTGATGCAACAGGTAATCTAGATAAGGAAAAATCTACATGCCTTGAAGCTTGCAGAAGGCAATCACAGGAGCTAGGCATTTTGTGAATACCCTTGGGGCAGTAGAGAGGCCAAAGGGCAAAGCAGAGAACTGAAAATGAGAGGAAGACACAGAGAAACGTAAAAACTTTCTGAAGAGAGGGTGAATAAGGATAGGAAGGTAAGCATCTTTCAGATCCAAGGACACCAAAAAAGCCTGGCATAATAAAAGAGGAAACAGAGTTTGAAGAGTAATCATCAGAAAAGAAGGGATCTCAAGAAAGGTGTTGATCCAAGAGAAATCCAAAGTAGGTCTCCAGGTGCCCTCCTTTTGAGGAACCAGGAACACCCTGGAATAAAAACCCCTTCCCAGTTGGAAAGGGGGAGACAATTTGAATGGTCCCTAGCTTAAACAGGGACCTTTGAACCTCCGTGAAATGAGGAAGTTGTTCTAGAGGAGGTTGAGGAATCCCATAAAAAGGAGGGAGAAATTTCTGTACCATGAAGCAACCCTGATGGATGACAGAAAGAAACCAAGAGTCTGAAGTGATGAGACGCCAATTTGGAAGACAAAGGGGCCAAGGAACCTGGTTTAGAGGAGGGGGTGGGGATTGTCAAAGAGAAGCAGACTTATCAGATAAACAAGACTTCTGGTTCACAGAAATCTGAGGAGCCTTAGCAGAGTGGGCCCGCCTCCCACCCTTCCTGCACTCAGATGTTTGGCAGGGTTGCCTGCAAACAAAAAGCAGACCTAGAAGGATAATCCCTCAGAAACATAGGATAGGAGAGACAAAAATATGTTTAAGGTCCTGAAAGGCTTTACCTTTCTCTTGAAGAGACTTAAACAAGTCAGTAGCAGCCATCCCAAAAAGATGAGTAGTATGCAATGGAGCATCCAACAGCTTGGCCTCAATGTCCTCAAGAGACTGTTGACAAAGCCAAGAATAACCCCTCATGATGGACCCAAAAGCCACAGCATTAGAAGAGGTGTCAGCAGCATTATAACCACACTTAGTAGAGTGGTGAGCAACTTGAGAAGCAGAACCCAGAAAAGATAAGGCAGAGGATTTGCCATCAGAATGAAGGAGGGCTGAGATAACTTGACAAGCCTGAGCAGTCAAGGCCAGAGCATACATGGTCATGTGGGTCTGGTAATTAATAGTCTTAAAGGCCAAAGTAGAAGCACTGTAAACTTTCTTGCCAATATTCTCCATTGCCCTGCTATCCTTATGAAGGCAAAGGTTTGGAAGAGAGGAAAGGTATATAATGTTTGTCAGAAGAGACTGACGCCACAGCAGGATCAGTAGAAGGGCATTTAAATAAAAATAGACAATCCTCAGGAACCTTATAGAACATATCAGGCTTCTTAGGAGCATGAGGCTGAGAATCAGGAGACTTGGAATCAGCAATGAAAGTATCCAACAAGGCAGCCAACACAGAAGGAACTGCTGATGGTTTAGGAGTACCCACCTGAAGCAACTCAAAATGTCTTCTCTGAATGTCAGACACTTGAGAAGAATTCCACTTAAGGAATTCCATCATGTTGGCAATTGTGCCCCCAGTGGACAATTCCTCAAAAGTAGACTCAGGGTTAACAGACTCCTCTTCATCAGAACCATAAACCAAAGGCGAAGGCATCTGTGAAGAATAGGACAAAGTCCTCATCTGAGGAATCCAGATGTTCTTCATGTTTCACTGTTGCAGTCATCACGTTTGGGTTATCCCTGCCAGGGTAGCCCTCGGCTGACCCGAATACCTTAGTATTTCTGCATCAGTTGCTGTTGCTTCAGGACTGACGTCAGGTCGTCAGTAGTATAAAGTAAGGCAGCCAACGCCATTACATCAGTCTTTCTTGCCACAGAGCCCAAAGCAGAAGCAGTTTGCATGAGTGCTGGTCAGCTGCTAACCTGAGTTTCGTCTTCCGAATTGAAGCTGAAGTCTTCTAAAGCTAAGTACCCCGTTTGGGATCCTTTTTTCTTGCACTAACCGATGTCAGAAAAAGTTAACAATTGTCTCGCCTGTAGAAAGCAAATACCACACTGAGACTTTTATTCTTACTGCGTTACTTGTTTTGGCCCAGACCACAACGTCCCCCGCTGTCGCTTTTGTGGTTTGTTCAATGCCAGAACTATACGTCATTGGGCCCTTATTGTAGCTAGATATTTTCACTTACAGTCCTCAAATTCTGATATGGCTTCAGTAAGCCATCCAATAGCAGATCTTCCAAAAAAAGTATGGATAAAGACCGCACAGGTCTAAACCTATCAACGATGCTTCCGTTAAGCTAGTCGGTTCTCCAGTCCTCAGTGAGGTGCTTTCGCAGCCTATGATGCCCGATTCTGTGAATTTGCAGGCCGCTATCAAGACCCTTTTGGAGTCCGGTATGCTGCAAAATTCTTCTTCGACTAAGGATCCTGTGGTTTTCTCTCCCTTGGATGGATCCGGAGCTGCTGAGTGGGCACCGGCTTCCGAAGAAGTACTTCACACTACCGATTCTCGACACAAACCAACGACTTTCGCATCTACCGTTCTTTTGAAAACTACCGAGTTTCTAAGGCCCAGGGTATGAACCACACCCAAGAAACCGATGACCCAGTCTCAGGCACCTGCTTCCTTACCACAGTCTCAAATGCTTAAAATGGCGGCAGACCTTAACATGCTGATCAGGGGAAGCCAAGCTACCACTTCCAAAAGAAAATGAGATCTGTCCCCTGTAGTTTTGTCTGAACAGGAGTCTGATGCATATGAATATGAAGACATGCAACCCCTCTCTGCTTATGAGGATTCTGATGCAAAGGATTTCATTCCTTCAGCCTCTCCTCCGGGGACTTTTCCTTTGGGGAAATCCTTCATACCTTAAGGGAGCATTTCCAATGGGAATGTCAGGACTACCCTCAGTCTTAAAAGAGACTCAGGGAATTCTTAGATCTTCCACAGCACAGACCCCTGGCCATTCCCCCAGTCCTGGATGTTGTGGACGATGTTTTCCTGGAATCCAGTTTGACTTCTGACACCCTTCCTCCTGCACCCAGAAAACCTGACCGGTATTACAGAGTCCCCGACTCACACAAATTTCTTTTCAAAAATCCTACTGCTGACCCCAAGGTAATTTCTCAAGGGCCTGAAGGAATTAAAGCAATCTCTGCTAAGAATCCCACCCCCTCAGATAGGGATTCCCTAGCACTAGATAGATGGGGTAAAAAGTATACACCTCTGCTACTCTTGCTATTAGAGCACTAAATTGTCAGTTCCATATGCTAAAATTTTAGCAACATACTATGGAACTCCTCAAACAAAAAGTGGCTTCCTTTTCTGCTTGTGCAGAATCTAAAGAGTTACAAGAGTTAATGCATTTTGCAAGTCAAGTAACTAAGCACACCTTACACTGTGGTTTTGATGGCCTAGAAGCTTCTTGCAGGGCAGCAGTCACCGGTTCTGTCCTTAGAAGGCATGCATGGCTTAAGGAACAGCCCTTGCCAGACCATGTTAAATCTAAATTGTTGGATACACCCTTGCACAAAGACAACTTATTTGGCACTAAGGCAGAGGAGGTCTTAAAAAAGATGGAAGAAAAATCTAAATCTATGCAGACAGTTAGGATTTCTTACAGGTCCAGCAACCCAGGTTCAGCAGGCATTGTCCCTCCAAACACTGGTCCTTTCTTGCTCCCTCCAGGTCAGTTCAGCCCAGACTCCGTGGAAGCAGACCCCCAAGACAGCAGCCACAGGGAATGCAGAAATCAAAACAGTGGAATTCCTCCACTTCAAAAACAGGGAGTTCTAAGCCAACCCCTCGTGGTAAGAACTCACAATGACTCTCCTCCCCCATCCCCTCCCTCTGCTTACCTTCACTTACCCCAGGAGGAAAACTCTCCTTTCATGCAAGCACCTGGGTCATCATTACCAACGACCGCTGGGTTTTCAACATAGTGTCCCAGGGATTCAAATTTTCTTTCTACACTCTTACAACCCCAAAAGGGTTCCCAGATCTACCTACAAACCAGTGGGCAGAGGCGCAAATGCAAGTCCTTTCCCTGCTCTCTATAAGGGCAGTAGAGCACGTTCCTGCAGAACAGAAAGGCCAAGGTTTCTACTCCAGACTTTTTCTGGTACCTAGAAAAGAGTGCACCTGGCGCCCCATTCTCGATATATTCATTCTAAACACTTTCCTAGTGATACCAAAATTCTAAATTCTCACCCTCCAGCAACTGCTATCCATGCTCTCCAAGGATGCTTGGCTAGCCACCCTAGATCTAAAAGAGGCCTACCTCCACATTCCTGTTAGGGAATCATGCAGGAAATATTTGCATTTCAGGGCAGGATCTCTGCACTTTCAGTTCTCTGCACTTCCCTTTGGCTTATCTACTGCTCCCAGAGTTTTCACAAAATGTCTGGCTCCGGCCATTGCCTTTTGACCACAAAGGAGTATCCACATTTACCCATACTTAGACGACTGTCTCATTCAGGCAGACAGTCAGGAAAAGCTGCTCAAGCACCTGGCCTGTGTAAAGTCACTTCTGACCTCCCTAGGGTACATTATCAACGAAAAGAAATCCAAACTAGTACCCACCCAAAGGATTATATTCCTGGGAGCAAGACTGGACACATCATCCCAGATGGCATTCCTTACACCAGGAAAGCAAACCTACCTGACAGCCTACTTCTCTCATCTAGCCACCAGACCCCAGTTATCTGCAAGGAAAATCCTGCAAGCTCTGGGGTTCATGGCATCTTGCATTCTACTCATTCCATATGCCAGGCTGCATATGAGGAAACATCAGTGGTACCTACAAAGCCTTTGGTGTCAACACTCTCAAGACCTGGAAACTCTTATACCCATGATACCTTGCCTCAGGAAAGATTTTCTTTGGTGGGCAGCAGCATGTTGCCACAACAAGGGACTACCTTCCTCACCAACCCCCACCGCCCTGTCCCTCACCACAGACGCATCAGACTATGCCTGGTGTGCTCACCTGGACGGCAGTTGCATACAGAGCCAATGGAGCCCACAGCAGATCCATCTGCACATCAACCAAAAAGAGATGTTAGCTGTCCAGCACGCATTGACAGCTTTCAGGCCCCTTCTGTCCCCAGGGACTCTCCTGATCAAAACAGACAACACCACTGTGATGTGGTATATCAACAAACAGATAGGAACTCACTCCTACCCTCTATGCAGGCTGGCCATGACCCTTTGGCACACAGCCCCTGCCATGCAACTCCACCTGTTAGCATAATTCCTGCTAGGTTCTCTAAACTCCCTGGCAGACAGCTTAAGCAGAAATCTTCTGGACCCACAGGAGTGGCAGCTAGACAAAAGAAACTTCACGCTAATAGCTCAGAAATGGGGCACCCCGAAGATCGACCTCTTTGTCTCCCACACCAACCATCAGCTCAGCAAGTTCTGCACCAGGGAGCATCACTCCATGGCTTGGAAATTGGATGCCCTGTCCTTCCCCCAGGTCAATCTATCGGTCTGTGCCTTTCCTCCACTACCTCTCATCACCAGGGAACTGCTCAAAATAAGGGAGGAAAAACCAAGGACAGTTCTTATTGCTCCAGTCTGGCCTTGCCAGCACTGGTACCCACTGCTGTGCAGCCTGTCCTCACTGCCACCATGGCATCTCACTCAGACCCCAACCCTCCTGACCCAGAGGGAAGGAGAATTCATGCATCCCCAACTGCAGACCCTCAATTTGGCAGCTTGGCTTATTCCCTAACCACTGATCAATCTGCCAACCTCAGTAAACAGGTTCTAGATGTTATACGTGAGGCCGGATGCCCTAGCACTAGAAAGTCTTATGCTGACAAATGGAAAAGATTCTGCACCTGGATTCAGGCTAAGGGAGCCGATATGGCACAGCCCTCCCTCCCTCTCATCCTGGATTACTTAGCTGACCTGCTACACAGTGGTCTCCCTTTTTCCTCTATTAAAATTCATGCCTCTGCTGTCTCTGTCCATTACCCCACTGAGCAGCCCCTTTTCTCACACCCTCTGATCAAACAATTCCTAAGAGGGCCTACCCCAGCTTGGGACCTTAACTTTGTCTTGGAAAAGCGTATCCTGCCCCCCCCTTCGAACCAGCATTTTCAGCAGAGTTAAAATTTCTCTCATGGAAGACAGCTTTTCTTCTGGCCATCACTTCAGCCAGAAGGGTCTCCGAGCTACAAGCACTCATGGCTGTGGAGCCCTTCATCATCTTCCATGCTATCAGGGTTTCCATCAGGACTAACCCATCCTTCATGCCCAAAGTGGTGTCCAGTGTGGCTCTCAACCAATCCATTCATTTGCCCACCTTTTTCCCTAACCCACAGAACAAGGGGAAAGGATCCTGCACTCTCTAGATGTGCAAAGACAGCTCAGATTCTATCTAGACAGGACTAAATCATTCAGAAACTCTGATCAGTTGCTGGTTAGCTTTGCTGCAGGGGCAGAGGGCAAAGCCATCTCTAAACAATTTCCAAATGGATATCACACTGCATCCATTTCTGTTACAAGCAACACGGAAAGCCTCCCCCTAAGGGGGTCAGGACTCACTCTACCAGAGCAGCCTCCACATCTCCAGCTTTCCTCAGAGGAGTCCCCACCAGGGACATCCTAGAGACTGCCACCTGGGCATCTGTTCACACTTTCACCAAACATTACCACCTGCCTATCTTCTCCAAATCCAGGGCAGGCCTTGCCACTGCAGTCTTGCAGGACATCCTAGCCAGCCCCTAGTCAGCTTTGGGAATCAACCCAAATGTGATGACTGCAACAGTGAAACACGAAGAATATAGTACAGTTGTGTACATGTGCCATAAATGTAGATGTTCAAATGTATTCACTGTTGCAGTCCTGGTTTCCCTCCCTCCATCCCCCTCTTCTTTCTCTCTCCTTACAAGAGACATTTTGGTATTTACTTTCTACTGGTGTGGTTCATCAACCATAACCTGGCTCCCACTTGGGGGCTCCTGACAGGGCAAGAAAAACTGATGTAATGGCGTCGGCTGCCTTACTTTATACTACTGATGATCTGACGTCAGTCCTGAAGTGACAGAAACTATGCAGAAATACTAAGCCTCTGGTATTCGGGCCGGCCGAGGGCTACCCTGGCAGGGATAACCTAAATGTGATGACTGCAACAGTGAATACACTCAAATATCTACATTTATGGTAAGTGTACACAGCTGTACTTTCCTTAAACTGTTTAGAAGATGTAGAGGTCCAAGGAGGAGCAATTACTGAAACCCATTCAGGAGGCTGTAGGGCCATTAAGGCAGAGAACAAGCCCTGAGTAAACTCTAGCCATTCCCTTTGAGGATCCATAGGACAGACCCAAACATGCTTCAGTTTTTGTCTTTTCATAAAAGGGACATCAGCCGTAACAAATTCTGGAGATTCCGACCCTTGGTGAGATTCAAGAAGAGAAGCTGGAACTTCCTCCCTGACCAGTATCTGCAGAATCCCTCCAATATCCTTTAAGATAATCAGTCGTGGTTCCCACTCAACATCCATAGCAGATGCCTGCAAAGCCTCAGAGAACGTGCGAAGAGATGGATCTATACCAGCCTCTGGCGGAGTCGCAGCAGAGGAATCCAACATAAACACAGAATGACCTATAGAGCTATTACCTGCTTCAAGAAGGATGTCTGGTGGAGGCTGGACAGACAAAGAATCCAGCTGAGGTTTCTTGGCCTTCTTACCTAGCAGGAATATCTCAGGGTTAAAGGATTCTGCCATGGTACCCTGGCCTAAGTGTCTAAGCCACTGAGTTTCAAGTTAAATGGTCAGGGAAGACAGTTTCTGAGTGTCTTAGACATAGATGCCTTACAGGTTCTACAAGAGGTATGGACCGGGGATGCAGCCAAACAAAAAAATACACTGTTCATGACAATCCTTATGGGGAATCTGCCTCCCACACTGACATTTTCCCATCTTGGATGACATGAACTCTAGATAGTGATATAAAATCCAAGACCAAGAAAGTAAAAAAAAAAAAAAAGAGTATTTATATTTATCTGGTGTTGCTAAATATTCAGTAAAGCAACAAAGCATTTAAACCAACTGTTAAAAACAACTTTCAAACTAGCAGCAAAAGGAATTCTAGGTTGTTGCTTCTGTACATCCCTTTTATGCCCTGCATTTTGTGTTGGGAGCATAAACGGGATGTGCAGCAGAAACAAAATCTCTTTTAAGTTTATTTATACTGGCCAAGCGATGGGATGCTCAGAGTGGGACATCCCTTTTGTAACGAATACTGCAGCAATGATATAGAAAGACAAGTCCGCTTCAGATGGTCAAACTTTTAAAAGCTTGGCTTTCATATGGCCGAGACCATATGATCGAACTTTTAAAAGCTCAACCAGTCTGAATGGTGATCTCCATAGAGTGCGGAACAGGAAGATTTCCCTTTATCGCAATGTAGTGCAATCTTGGAGTTGGTATATTTAAATAGCGGGGGGTGTGGAGGGTGCAGGGGGCTTGCCCCCCTGCTAGCACTGTTTAGTTTATTTATTTATTTTCACATTTTCGAACATTCAGATGTTTGATCATATGGTCTCGACCTTATGAAAGTTGAGCATTTGGATGTTCAGTTATGTGAAGTAGACCCAGAAGGACATCAAATGTAACATAGATAAATAAATGCCTTATTTATTTATATGGCTTGGTGGCAAATCTATTCTGTTGTATTCACACATGCTGTTTTGAGATACCCTTCTTCTTCTGCTCCACCAATTTTCACTTCTTGCAGTGCTAGAGCCACAAGTACTGTGTTTTTGCTCCAGTCAGCTTTTATGTCTTCTGCCTAGCCTGTTTTGATCTTATGGCCTTCTTTGACCAATGCTTGCAGCTAATTATGACCACCTGTGGTTTATGCTTGGGGCCAACTGTTTCACTAGGGATGATTTGCCAATTGGAAGTCAGTATCCTTTTCTTACTTGGATGAAGCCTACTTGAGTTGCATGTTGGCTGTTCTTATGTGAACTTGTAACTGACTTTGTTTTTGAACAACGTGTTTATCACCATTAAACCGTTTACCAGAGTGAAGTCCACAATAGTCTGTCCTTCATTATTACTAGTGCTCAAAACATGAAGACCCAGGCAAGCCATATATCATATTCTGTCTGTCCCTATATTTGCATTCAGATCACCCACTACAAAGACCAACTGGTTTTGTTTTGCTTTATCAAGGAGGTCTTGCAACTGCTGCTGGAATGCCCTCTTTTCCTGGCCATCTCAGCCATACTGTGTAGTAAGTTGCGATTATGAAGAGCGTTTCATCTTTACATTGATTACACATTATTAATAAAGGATTTTCGACTGGAAACAGACTGCCTGCCCTGCTTGGATTACTTTTGAATACTTAGCAATTCTGTGTGATATTTCAAATTATTTATTTTTATTATTTTTTTGACTTGAGACGAGTTTTAAGTTCACTACCTCTACTACCATTATCTGATCTAATTAATATACAGTGATTAACTAGATATATGCGGATTGAAGTTTCTTACACTGTTTTGATTTTGATAATTAACATTACTGGCTTTAGAAGATTGTCTTCCACCTGGATCACCACACCATTTCTATTCTGCCCTTCCCACAAGTAGTAGACTCTGGATCTAAGATCTTTTTTTTTTTTTTTTTTTTTTGCTGTGTTGCCCATCCATCTCATCTTCTGGATACATAAAATATCTGGTCTCCTTAAATGGACACCAGACAGCTGGTGCTTAGACCTCTTTTACTCTTAACATGGGTCCCTATAATAGGCCAGAGTAAACTGGATTCTTAATTGACAACATGCAAATACTCCTCTTTTAAAACAATGTAAATACTTTTAGTATTTCTCAATTTGACATACTATGCAGTCTCCATGCACAGTGCATTTGTTATTTTGGCACTTTTTGCCGATGCAACCATTTTATAATTACATATTAATAAAATTGCCTCATATCAGACAATCAGTGCTTATATTCAATTATCAACAACTTGCCATTATTGAAGGAAAACCGCACCCACAGACACAAAAAAAAAAATGTTTGTTTCATCATGGTTTGGTGTTTCCTACATTTTAACACCCCTCTGGGATTGTTTACAGGTTTTTAAATATTTTTATACATAATTTCTGAGTCTGACCACATGGGGTCTGGCATCCTGAAGTAATTCTGATTGTTTAGTCTGCTTGTAGGTATCCCACAATGCAGTGCTCGTCTGTAAAAAGTTACATCACACAGGCCTTTTTCTTCCTAAAGCTGCTGTCACTGCATTGATTTTACATGCATACACTGCTATCTTTCAGTCAGTTTTAAGTAACATTTCATGCCGTTCAGTGACTACTTAAAACACTCTGAAGATAGGTGAAGGCTGCCAGCCTAGCTAGATAAAATTTTGTAGATAATTCTGTCATTTGTAAGTATTAATATAAGCCACAGGCTTGTTCTCTTAAATGAGAAAAAATGGTGTTAAATGTGGAACTGCAAAAATGTAACAAAGCCGATAAGTCAATTCTTTGATGTCAAAACTCGGAGCCGAGATGTCTAGATAAAGGCATTCTGCCTAATGTTTTGAGGCCAGAGTTAATGGCTAGAATTTGCATGTATAATTTCTTTATTGTTCCGGCTTCCAGACCAGCTGCAAGATCAAGGGCTATTAACCTTTGAGAGTCTGTTAGCCTGGGAACCAGAAAGAAATGATGTCATCTGAAATTAATCAGTGGTACTGTGTTATCAATTTAAGGACCAAAAGAATGAGAGCATTTGAGCATTTGTCTTGAGAGCATCCAACTCACCACTCTGCCTGTGTCCATATGCAAGTAGGATTTTAGAACTGTGTTTGTTTTTCTATTATGGCAGAACTTTTGTACTGTTTTATTTTAAGTATTTCTCTGTGATCTTTGTGTGCTCTTAAGGGAAATTGTACTTTACTATGTGTGCATTTATTATCCTTTCCCTATATAGAAGTCCCTCACTGTGTTAGTGATGAGGATTGGGGCTCCTTGTTTACTGGGCCAGTGCATAGGCATCGCATATTAATTGTTTGGCAGCAGTGGGATATCCACACCGCATATTAATTGGTTGGCAAATACTAATTGGCTTATAGTGGTGTGGGTAGAATGAATTCCTGTAGCTTGTGTACAGTGATAACTGAAGGTGTTTTATACTCTAAATCAGCCATGCAATGAATACTCAGAGTTCAAATCACAGTTGTTTTATTTCTTTTGTTAGCTATGTTAGTCAGGGAGACCAGGCAGAATGTCATCAGAGGAGTACGGAAAGCTGACAAGGAGCCAGCTGGCTGAGATGTGCCAGGTTAGGGGACTGGTGCATGGAAACCTGACTAAAGCAGACATGATTGCAGCTTTGTTCACAGATGCATCAGGACACTGCAACCAAGAGGATGAGCAGACTGGCAGTGGAGATGTACCACCCTCAGAGACTGGACAGCTCAACCTTTCTGCAGAGGACTTAAAAATCCATCTGGAGCTAAAGAGACTTGAGTTGGAGGCCAGGCGTTTTGAAATAGAAGCAGCTGAGAGACTGAGACATCTGCCGGCTGAGGAGAATGAGAAACTGCTATGCCTGGAAGCTGAGGAAAAGGGGAGGCAGAGGCAGCATGAGAAGGAGATGCTGACTCTTTGCCAGAGTCATGGAGGTAATGGGGAAGGGAGTAACTGGACCCCAGAAGCACAAAAGGTCAGTAAATTCCTTCCTCAGTTTAAAGAGGGGGATCATTTTGATAGTTTCATTCATATATTTGAGAGGGTATGTGAACAGTATGATGTTGACCAAAGCCTCTGGGTACAGTTCCTGACCCCCTTTGCTCCATGGTAAAGCTGTAACTCTGTTGTCTAAAATGTCTAACATTGACTGTTTTAATTATACCACGGTTAAGAACTGCTTGTTAGAATGTTTTAAGCTAACACCTGAAATGTATAGGAAAAAGTTTTGTGAGCATAGACGCAAGGCAGATGAAAGTGTGCATGAATATGTTGCTGAGCTGAGCACTTATTTTCGTAGGCAGGTGAGTGGATGTCAGGTCACCACTTTTAAAGGGCTGGCAGACCTTTTGGTGAGGGAACAAGTCCTTAGCACTTTGCCTGAGGACATGAGGATCTGGTTAGCTGATAGACAATGTGCTACATCAGATGCATTGGGGAAGAAGAGAGACCTATACCTAGCTAGCAGGATATCCTTGAACAGGAAAGGGACCCCCAGTACTGGTCATGGGTTTAAAGGAACCTATGTTGGGCAGCACAGACTGCCCCAACAGAATCTACCAGTAGCAGGGGAAGCCACTAGTCCAGGTACATGTCCAGGACCTAGGGTTAAAGGTTTTGAATGCAACCAGTGGGGCCATGTGGCATACAGATGCCCACGGACGCATGCTGGGGAACAAAAGGTGAGAGAGCCAGTAAGTGGAGAAGACAAAATGCCAATAGTAGGTGGTCTTGAGACAACAGCGGTACCAAACTACCATCCTCCAGATGTCCTGATAGGGAAGGATTTGGATGAGGCAGTGCCATGTGTTAATGCAGTTACACACAGTCAGACTTCAAGTCAAGCATGTGGGTCTGGTAGCCTGGGGGAAAACCAGACAGACTGCATACTTGCAACCAGGACTGGTGAGGTGGTTACTTCAGGGAGGGAGCTACTCTGTAGCAGTGAGACTGAAGGTGAGCCACAGCTGCTTGTAGGTACTGATGTTCTGTTGGACAGAGTGACTGCAAATGTAGAGGTGAGTAGTAGTACCCAGGCTGACAGTGGGGCACCACTGTCAGAGGATGCCAGGCTTCCTGTGGAAGGGGAGCTGGGAAGGATTACAAAGAAAGAGTTGAGAAGGCTCAACTCTCAGACCCTACATTGCAATGCCTGAAGCAGGTAGCTAGGGAGGCACCTGATTCTCAAGGGAAAGGGGAATCTGTATACTGGGACAAAGGGTTACTATATAGAGAGTGGACCCCTGAGGGAAGGCTAGAAGGTGAGAGAGTACAGCAGTTGGTAGTGCTTAGAGCGTACCATCTGGCACCTCTAGCCATAGCCCATGATATTCCCTTTGTGGGTCATATTGGCATAAAATGTACAAAGAGACATATTATGCAGAACTTCTGTTGGCCTGGAATTTCCAGAGATGTAACAGGGTACTGCAGGACCTGTGAGCAGTGCCAAAAGGTAAAAGGCAAGGCAGGAAACAAGGTGAGAGCTCCTTTGATGCTTTTGCCTGTAATTGAGGAGCCATTTCAAAGAGTAGCTATGGATATTGTGGGGCCTCTGAGTACCCCAAGTTCCACAGAGAAAAAGTATATCCTAGGGGTAGTGGATTATGCTACACAATACCTTGAGGCAGTGGTTCTGTCCTCCATTGGCAGAAAAGGTGAAAATGCTTTGTTAGAGATTTTCAGCAGGGTAGGATTCACAAATGAAATACTGACTGACAGAGGTGCCAATTTCATGTCAGAACTGCTGGCTTGTCTGTGGAAGTTCTGTGGGGTGAAGCACCTGAAGACCCCCCACCACCATCCCCAGACTAATGGTCTTGTTGATAGGTTAAACTCTACACTCAGGTTCATGCAACGGGCATTTGCAGACCAGTTTAAGAGGGAGTGGGACAAATATTTGCCCCATCTGTTGTTTGCTTACAGAGAGGTTCCCCAGGAATCTGCAGGTTTTTCACTCTTTGAGTTGTTGTATGGACATAGGGTGAGGGGACCTCTAGATTTAATTTGAGATGAGTGGGAAGTTCAGTGTGAATCTCACAAGGAGTCTGTTGTGGTATATGTCCTAAACCTCAGGACAAGGCTCAGGGAACTCATGGGCTTGGCCCCGGAGAACCTGGCAGAAACCCAGCAACAGAAAAGGGTATGGTAAGACAGGAATGCTCAACCTAGAGAGTACGCTGTAGGGCAGCAGGTAATGGTTCTCATTCATGTCAGACACAACAAGCTGCAAGCAGCTTGGTAGGGACCCTACAAGGGAGTAAGAAAGGTAAGTGATATTAACTACATGGTGGAACTGCTAGGCACAGATTGTACCATGTTAACATGATGAAACCTTACCATGATAGGGAGGCCCTTATGCTGAACATTTGCAGTGGATTGCAGAAGGAGTCTGAGGGGAAATCTGGTGACGGATCTGATCAGTGATGCTAGGACTGACACCTCAGTGGAAGGGGTAACAGTGTCCCGGCACCTATCTCCTACCTAAGTTTGAGAAATCCGAGCAGTTTTACAGGAGTTTTGGGACATGTTCACTGGGAAACCAGGGTGCACCCACCTGGTGCAGCAGCAGGTGTATACAGGACCCCAAAGGCCTATTAGGCAGGCCCATTCTAGGATGCCTGAGAGAGTCAAACAGACTCTGAGGGTGGAGATACAGGAGATGTTGGAACTAGGGGTGATTCAAGAGTCCAACAGTCCCTGGGCCTCCCCAGTGGTGGTGGTGCCAAAGAAGGATGGCAGCACCAGGTTCTGTGTGGACTGCAGGAAATTAAATAGTCACACAGAGTCAGATGCTTACCCTATGCCTTGGACAGATGAGGCCCTAGAACAGCTGTATGGGGCTAAGTATCTTACAACCATTAATCTTTCCAAGGGTTACTGGCCGGTGCCCTTGACTCCCAGTGCTAGATAGAAGTCAGCCTTTGTGACTCCTTTTGGCTTGTATGAGTTCACAAAGATGCCCTTTGGGATGAAAAATGCCCCAGCTACTTTCCAGTGGCTGGTAGATCATATCCTAGCATGAGCAGGAGGGTTTGCCCTTGCTTACCTAGATGATATTGCCATCTACAGTTATTCCTGGCAAGAACACCTTCAACATGCCGGGGAGGTGCTGGGCAGACTAAAGAAGGCAGGATTGACCATTAAGCCCAGCAAATGTTAGGTGGGTATGGCAGAGGTCTCCTACCTGGGACATAGAGTGGGGAGTGGTAAGATCAGGCCAGAACCTGCCCAAGTAGAGGCCATTTAGGCATGGCCTGCACCTGTTACCAAAAAGCAGGTGAGGACATTCTTAGGGCAGCAGGGTACTACAGAAAGTTCATCCCCAGTTATAGTACCATAGCTGCTCCTCATAGTCTTAACAAGGAAGAATAGGCCAGATACGGTAGTGTGGACCCCAGCATGTGAGCAAGCATTCCAGAACTTTAAAAAAGCTTTGGGAGGACCCCCTGTGTTAGCCAGTCCAGATTACAGCAAAGAATATGTTGTGCAGGTGGATACTTCAAACCATGGGGTTGGGGCTGTATTTAGCCAGATTTCTTCAGAGGGAGAAGAGCACCCAGTGGATTATCTCAGCAGCTGTAGAGAAGGAATGTCTAGCCATAGTGTGGGCACTGCAGAAACTTCAGCATTATCTGTATGGAAGAAAAGTCACTGTAGTTACAGATCACATTTCCCTAACATGGTTAAACAGAGCCAGCCAGCCAGCCAAATGCCAAGTTGCTAAGATGGAGCCTAGGATTGCATAGGATATGATACGTCAGTGCAGCACCGAAGTGGGATTAGCAATGTCAACACAGACAGGCTGTCAAGACAGGGAATGGGGTAAGGTATATTCAGATAGACTTAACCCTCTCAAGCAGCGTTTCTCAAGGGTCACTTGAAAAACTAGCTTGAGTTCTCCGGGTGGGGGGGGGGTGAAGATAAGTGAAGGCTGCCAGCCTAGCTACATAGAATTTTGTAGATAATTCTGTCATTTGTAAATATTATATAAGCCACAGGCTTGTTCTCTTAAAGGGGAAAAATGGTGTTAAATGTGGAACTGCAAAAATGTAACAACAGTGCACTCTGCTGAAACAAAGCTGATAAGTCAATTCTTTGATGTCAAAACTCTGAGCCGACATGTCTAGATAAAGGCATTCTGCTTGTTGTTTTTGAGGCCATAGTTAATGGCTAGAATTTGCATGTATAATTTCTTCTATTGTTCTGGCTTCCTGACCAACTGCAAGACCAAAGGCTATTAACCTCTAAGAGTCTGCTGGCCTGGGAACCAGAAAGAAATTATGTCATCTGCAATGAATCAGTGGTACTGTGTTATCATTTTAAGGACCAAAAGAATGAGAACATTTGAGCATTTGTCTTGAGAACATCCAACTCACCATGCTGCCTGTGTCTATATGTAAGTAGGATTTTAGAACTGTATTTCCTCTTATATATATATATATATATCTAGGAAATAGGAAGATTAGACTAGTTTGTTTTTCTGTGATGTCAGAACTTTTCTACTGTATTATTTGAAGTATTTCTCTGTGTGCTTTTAAGGGAAATTGTACTGTATTGTGTGTGCATTTATTATTTTTTCCCCTCACTGGTGTTAGTGGTGAGGATTGAGGCTCCTTGATTGCTAGGCCAGTGCACGGGCATCACAAACACAAACAGTGCAAATGCCAGAGAACAGACTTTCAAAGTGCTTTTTACTGCTGCTTCTTTTTAGAATGGCTAAGCTGCAGTTTTTTGTGAAGCCTGAATTGTACTACTTTGACTCATCTCTCATCCCCCTTCACACCTAGGTTCCTTTCAAATTGCTAAGGGTAATTTGAGCTGTGTCACTCACAGCAGGAGACTTGACTCATGTACTAGCCTTAACTTTCTGTATGGTTAGGGGAAGGACCAGGGCACTGTGTCATCACAGCATAGGTGGGTTTTAAGGACGGTCATGGTGATGTCAGTTTGAGGAGGGAATTGGCCAGAAAACTACCTGTATTCAGTGGCCTTGATGACATCAATGAATTGGAGACTTTTCCAGGGCAGAATAAAAGTTTTTTGAAAGTGAAACCACCACAGTACAATAAGGTACTGTTCTAGTGGAGAGAAACAGTCAGTTTAAATTTTTTAAATGCTGTGTTGTTGTTTATTCATAGCAGGACAATAAATAGGGATAAAAAGGACAGAGAAGTTGAGCATTTAATAATAGAATCCCGTTGTCCTTTAAGCATTTACATCCAGATATCACAATCAACTATTTTGTCTAGTCTTAATCCCATGCTTTCTCATTAAACAAAAACTAAAACACATTAACAATTTACCACATAATTTGAAATCTGGAATTAATTAGTGACATGTGATTGTACAAATCTTAAGAACAAAACAGTGATGTCTTCCCTTATATAGCAGTGTCTACTGTGTTAAATAGGTGTACATTTTTCATACTTTGTTACATATCAGTGTCCTTTTTCAAATTCATTTTTTTCAAATATTTTTTTATTTTCCAAATAATATAATGTTTAACAATACAATCATCACTAAACAAGTATTATAAACCTTTATATACACTATGTACAACTGACCTGAACAAAGGAGGGAAAATAAATTAATAAAATATATGAAATTAGTAACAACAATTTATAATATTCAATTAATAAAGTATAAGGTTACACATTAATTATTTAGGGTTCATTTTTATTGTCTCAATAAGAGTTAACATTTTTCCCAAGGATTGTTTGTCCATGTTTTAGGTGAAATTCTTGATTCCTTCACCTTGATTTCTAATGCCGCTGTTTCTTCCATCAATCTCAAGAATTTTTCCAGAGTAGGTTCTTGCAAAGACTTCCATTTTCTAGTTATACATCTCCTTGCCACAGCTAGTATGGACCAAAGTAGGTATAGATCTTTTTTATTCATTTCAGTAGTATCATTAACATTTAAGAGGACTAAAGATTTGGTTAAAATAAAGGTATCTATGAATATAGCTTGGAAAAAAATAGTAATTTCTTCCCAGAATTTTTTTATATTAATACAATCAAAAATATATGAGACCAATCAGCTTTACAGTTTAAAGAACATCTCCAACAAATGGATTTATCAAGTGAATTGAATTTGGCTAGTTTATCAGGTGTAATAAATGCCTTGTGAATGTATTTCCATGTAAATATTTTCCATACTTGTAAATTAAATGTTAACAGAACATAAAAGATTTATTTTGTTCTCAATTGATAGATTAGTGTCACATCCTTTTGCTATAAAATTCCAATATCTTGCATTAGGGTTAGTTTTATATGTTATCAATATTTTGTATAATTTTGAAATTAGATTTGTCCAATTATAATTGTTGTAAATAGCTTCAGATATTAGAACTTATCAAATTTGGACTAATTTTATAAGAAGAATTAATAATTTGACTATTAAGGTCCTTAACATATGATAATATGCTTTGTAGTAGCAACCATTCTGCTGATGGAATGTCATATTTATTCTGAATTTGTTGAATGTCTAATACTACTTGTTCTCTATACAATGTTGGCAAGTGAAGCTTTCCCCCTCCCATGTAGTTAAAATAACATGAATTTTATTGAAGAAATTATTTGCAGAGCTAAAGGGTATTATCAAGTCTAGCCAAATCTTAATATCCGTGTTAGTATATATAAATCTTCTGAGTAAATTGTAAATATTATTTATATAATTTAATTTTGTTGGTTTTGTTATATTATGATGATATGATAATATGCTTTGTAGTATCAACCATTCTGCTGATGGAATGTCATATTTATTCTGAATTTGTTGAATGTCTAATACTACTTGTTCTCTATACAATGTTGGCAAGTGAAGCTTTTCCCCTCCCATGTAGTTAAAATAACATGAATTTTATTGAAGAAATTATTTGCAGAGCTAAAGGGTATTATCAAGTCTAGCCAAATCTTAATATCCGTGTTAGTATATATAAATCTTCTGAGTAAATTGTAAATATTATTTATATAATTTAATTTTGTTGGTTTTGTTATATTATATTGAATATTAACAGTCAATATGTGCCATATCCTATTATTTTGTTCACTTGCTATACAATTTTTAATTATTTTGTTTTCATTTAGAAAAAAAATAGTGTGCAATGTTTTCCATGTTGAAGAATAATTAGGATCTATCCAATTAATGATAGTTCTTAATATAGAAGCTTTTATGTATGATCCTAGATCTAGAAGTTTAATTCCACCCATTTCTCAAGATCTAATATGATGTGTATAGGCTATTCTATTTCTTTTTGGATACCAAAGAAAGTTTAATAGAAATGTATTTATTTCATAGGTTCAGCGGTAGGTACTAGGCTATCGGCCCAAGGGCCTACGTAAGCCTAGCCAGCAAGGTACCATAGCTTATGCCACCCAAGAAAGTTATTTTCCTGTGCCACTGTCCAGCAGAGACACAGAAGTGATCCCTGGGGTGTATTTCCTATTTTCCATCCTCTCATCAAGATTTTTCTTGAAGAGTGCTAATGAAGAACTTTGCTTGACATAGATAGGTAGCTTGTTCCAGAGTATAGGAAGTCTCTGGGACAGGAATCTATCCCTCCAGCATGTCCTGTTTATTGTGGTGACAAGGTTTAGGTCTCTAGAGCGTGTAGCTCGGAGGGATTGGGATTTCTTTAGGTGTAGCATGTCCAACAGCTCTGGGTTTGACATAGCTTTATATGTTAGGCAGAGATCACCTCGAAGTAGGGGATATGCTACAGAGTAAAGCTGGAGTTTTTTTGAGGTGGTCAGTGTAGGGCATTTGTTTGAGGCCAATAATCCTCTTTGTGAGGTACTTCTGTGGCCTTTCCAGCTGCTGCAGATGTCTTGTGAGATACATTCCAAAATCGGCATTGTACTCTATAATGGGTCTAATTTCTTTCAATATTTTCATGTTAGGTACTATAGGAATAGTCTGTGAAATGTAACTGATTTTTGGAGGTATTGTCATTTTTATTATTTGTAATCTGTCTTCAAATCTCAAAAACATTTCAAGTTCATTTTCCATTGCAGCATTCCATACAGCCTGTTTTTTTTTATTTTGAAGTTCTGTATTCAATGTTTATTACTTCTTAGTTCCCTATTTTTAATCTTTGTAATGATATCTTTACCTCTGTTTTTGATGATTTGTCTTTGATTTTCCATTTTCTAGTTATAGTTTTCTTAGCCACCATCAACACTAAATATTGCGACACTTTCACCACTTTAGTACATGTCATTTTACACCAACTCAAAACATTCTCTGTACTGAGGTTAAATTCTCTTCCATTTGTAAGACTTAGCATATTATTTAAGTCATTTATGTACTGAAGCAACCGTGTGCATTTTGAAATCATATGCTGCCATGAAAATATTTCTGAACCATGACTTTTTCCAACATGTACTTGTTGTCTGAGGGAATATGAAAAGTATTTTACGGGTGTAGAAATACTTGTGAAAACAGTTCCATGCAAACATTCAAAACTTTCTTGATTTAGTTGCATTATAAGGATTAAGACATATTTCTCTCCGCCATCTGTAATATCTTTATTTGAACGTTCACTCAGTAATACAATATTATCTTTTCAAATCTGTTGTTACCTTATTTGTTCTACTTATTTTTCTTTTCCAGTTTGCCATTTCTCTTCTGGCCTCAGTTGTAAAATAGACAATTTGTGGTTTAACAAAAGTACTGTCCATCCTCTGCATATCTTTCTTGAACTCTAACATTAGGCTTATATGTACAAGCATCTGAGTTTAGTAACCCAAAATCTGTCACGCTTCATCCCATTTTATTAACTCATATACTTTTACCATCTGCTCTCAAAGTCTTGTTTTATTCTTTCATTTCCAATTTTCATTACATTTTCTCCTGTGTCTTTCATATTACTATATGTACTATAACCTATTGGTGTTATTCTGTTTTTCCAAGATCTAACTTCCGTTAACATAAAGACTTCTTAATAGTTGTATGTGTATAAGGTTATACAAAATGCTGTCTGTATTCTTTTCGTAGATCTGACCAAATGCCCTTTTGTTTTGTTTTGTGTGATCTTGAACACACTGTAAACTGAAGGCCACGGAGCAAAGGAAAACCAGACACCAAGCTAGTGCTCTCTTTCACTTTAATATAAACTGAACTTCATCAGAAATGAACTTGTCCATCCAAAAAGCCAGTATATATAGAAAAAGACAAGTGTCACATGATGTAGAAACACTCATTAGAAATTAAAGAAACAATCAAAGTAAAAAATGTGTATACACACAAACATAAACGTATATCCAAACCATATGCATGTGTCAAAGATGAAACATTTGAAACATTTAAAACATTTAAATATACTTTCAGCTAACAAAATATAGTATATAAAATAAGAAAGTAATGGCTATTAAGGTCTTTGTGCTTGTAAAAAGCACTTAATGTTAACCATCTCGTTAAGACCAGGTGGTTGATCTGCTGCCAACATAATCTGCCAAAGATTTTCCCTGACACTCTAAAATAATCTTGTAATCTCCACTAAATGAACTTGTGTCAACCTGCTCTAACACAAAAAAAGAAAATTTCTTAAAAGTGTCTGGCTAAAGCGTTGGAAACATCTTTTTTCTTTATGGCTGAAGTGTGCTCGTAAACTCTCTTTTTGAGAGCCCTGATTGTTTTACCAACATAAAACTTGGTGCAGGAATTACAAAAAGCCACATAAACCACATTTTTTGTATTACAAGTGTAGTGGTCCCATGCCCAAAATACTCTGTTGATGTGTCTAAATTCTATAGAAGAGCAATCCATGATAAATCTGCACTGTTGGCACTGACCACAAGGAAAAGTACTGAAATTGCTGGCCGTTCTCCTATAATCACTTCTGGTACCCCTTTCTAAAATGGTTTTAATGTTCACAGTCGTTTTGTAAGTAAAAAGTGGTCTGTTACCAAGGACCTTAACCAATTCCGGATTCCCTAAAATAACTTTACAATTGTCCAAAAGTATACACCTAATCAAACTCATTCATTAGAAATGGGAATGGGGAAAGCTAACCTGTAATTGATTGACTGTCCGTCCTCCAAAGTTGAGGAAGTGGTGGTCATGGCTGAGTTCGAAATACTGAGATCCAAATATGCATTGCCCAAAATAGGGCATGCAATGCCATTTCCAAGACCCACAACTTCAAAAATAATGTCTAACCACCCTGAGTCTCTGCATGAAAAAACAAATAGTTTCCTGGCCTCCAAAAGAAAAGCATGTTGGTCACTAGTCAACCTACTCAGTCTTATAAACTGACCCTTAACTACACCATGCTTCATATGACTAGGGTGTAGACTGTCTTTGTGCAAACAGTGGTTGACAAAACTAGATTTTCTAAAGATGTTACTTGTGAATCTATAGTTGGAAAAATCAATGCCTAAATGGACAGCCAAGAAATCTATTTCGTTACCAAAATGCACAATGGTAAACTTAAGGAAACCAGTGGAATTGTTCAAGTCATGAACAAAAGATAAAAAATAATCAAAATCACCACTCCACAAAAAGAACAAGTCATCAATATAACGTCTATAAAAGACTATTTTACCAGCCATGGCATGTGTGGTAATGTATTTTAACTCCTAAATAGCCATGACTAAATTTGCAAATGAAGGGGAGACACACGGGAACCCATGGCCACACCTGTGATTTGTTGGAACAAACAATTGTCAAATTTAAAAAAGTTATTTTCCAACACAAGTTCCATGAGAACACAAACGGTGTTAACTGTATCATTGTTAAAATCAGTATACTGACTTAAATATTCCCTTAAGACATTTACACCAGTCTCTTGTTCAATACTTGTGTACAGCGAAGTGACATTCAAGGAAGCAAAATTGAACTGTAAAATGATTAGGGCTCTCAAGCAGAGAATTTATGAGCGCACTTTAGCCATAAAGAAAAAAAGATGTTTCCAACGCTTTAGCCAGACACTCCACAGTTTGTGAAGACTTAAAGAAATTTTCTCTTTATGTGTTAGAGCAGGTTGACAAGTTCATTTAGTGGAGATTACAAGATTGTTTTGGAGTGTCAGGGAAAATGTTTTGCAGATTATGTTGGCAGCAGATCAGCCACCTGGTCTTAACGAGATGGTTAACATTAAGTGCTTTTTTCAAGCACAAAGACCTTAATAGCCATTACTTTCTTATTTTATATAGTATATTTTGTTAGATTAAAGTATTTTTTAAATGTTTTAAATGTTTCATCTTTGACGTATGCATATGTGGTTTGGATATTTGTTTATGTTTGTGTGTATACCCATTTTTTTACTTTGATTGTTTCTTTAATTTCTAATGAGTAGGTCTTCATAATCTGACACTTGCATTTTTCTGTATATACTGTTTTTTTGATGAACAATTTAATTTCTGATGAAGTTCAGTGTATATTAAAGTGAATGAAAGCACTAGCTTGGTGTTTGGATTTCTTTTGCTCCATGACCTTCAGTTTACAGTGTGTTCATTTACTTTGTTCCTGTGGGCTTCCTTTTATAATCTTGTCCTTCCCACATGGGGTACTATGCATATCATGCACTGCCATTTAGGCATATGTTCAGTATTGTGAACTGAATATATTCCTTCAAATCAGACTTCAAAATCCCCCTTTTCCTTTGTCACTGTTAGTTTTCCCTGTTGTACTCTTTATCTTTCACTATTCCAGATAAACTCCTTAACTTTTTTTTTTTTATTCTTTCATATCATAAAGAACCAGCTAAAACATCTTAATCACGTTTATGTTATTGATGCCCCTAAAAACATTTCAGTAGTCTTATCTTGCTTATAATCTTTTGAGCAATTTCTTCCCACAATTCCTTATCTGCTTGCCTACCGTTCCTTTGCAATCTTATTCTCAAATGTGATATACTACTCTACGATAATTTATTCTTGCTGTCATAATATTGCACACCTTGCTGCATTAGTTTTACGGTTTTGCACTGAGTTTAACACTGTGACATTCCAGCCTGCTGTTGAAGCCTTGAGGTCTATGATGTAGCGCCTGTTGTATTTAAAATTGTTTACCTGTTGTTTGATCTATTTAGCCAAGGGAATATAGACCATTCAGTATACAGTTTTTTTACAAGTTGACTATCCAAAACTGGAGACACTATTTGGCATACCTAAAGTACAGAAAGATAGGCAACATCATATGGTGCCTGTTGTATTTAAAATGTTTTACCTGTTGTACTATCCACCTTGTGGAATCCTGTGACAATTTGCCTGTTGTATTAAGTCGTGGGAGTCAGTGTATCTGTGCCTTTTGAACTAATTTGCCTGGGGTTGTACTAATAAATTAGTACTGTTTTGATCTCCACATTGAAATATTCCTGTCTGCTGTGCAGGCATTGTTGTAGTATTACTTTGTTAGTCATCTCTTGGTTTATTGTACTGTGGCGTCCATGTCTACTGTCCAGTTGATGCTTATAATATTTTACGGCATTGCTCTATACTTTCTTGAACTGGACTGAGTTGCACTTTATTGAGCTGTATTGTATTCTGCTGGATTTTACTGTTTTACATTGCTTTACAACTATTTCCACTGTCCCCTAATATGTGATAAGTATATTACTGCTTTTACATTGCTTGACTTTCCCTTTGTATATAGTACAGCTTTCCCTCCCTTCTTGATAGATCAAGGGTCATCATTTCCATACCCTTTCATATTGTATGCCAGCAGGCATTTCTAAATTAACCATGAGTCCTCAGTCTGTCTCTGCACCACCTGTTACCAGCCTGCTTTTGCTAGACACACTGAGGAAGTGTATAAAACCATTTGTACTACTGCTCAATAATTTTTCATTTGAGGGGTACAAATATTTTATTACAACTGAAAACAAACTTTCCTCATAAGCTGGTTATCACTATCCATACTAACAGTACATCTGTACTTTACAAAACAAACATGAAACATGCTGTGGTGCTCCAAAAATCAGTTCCAAAATTGCAAATAGCTCCTAGGTATGGAGTTGTAGATATTTGAAATACTGCCAAATGCCAGAAGCACACTGACACCCATACCACATATAGCATCTTCCACCAGCATCATAGACGTGGGTTCCAGAGTGATTTGGTCAGCCCCTACTTGGCTGTAGGAGTAGTCGACTCACCATGGTAATGTAGTTGTTGTAGGTGACTCTTTTGTGTGTCACAGTAATGTACCATCCATAAGGCTCAGCAAAGACAGGTGATAGTCAGCTGCCTCTCAAGTGCTAAAATTTGCAGTATCCCCAGCAATTCAAATCCTGTCATCCCAGGTATGAATATGGCGTGGTCATTATTCATGTGAGTATGAATATCTTGTGATGCACCCCTTGTAATGTAGATTGAGGGACATGATGGAACTCTGAGTGTGTTGCTAAGACTGTAGAGGAACTAATGTTGAGCAGTGCCTAACATCACTGAGAATGATGCCGCAATATAAGAAAAGATGATTAATAATTAGCTTAGTTGGTTTCTTTCTGTGGAAGCTCAGTATGCCTCACCCTTAAGGAGTTCGAAGACAGTCTTGCCTTTTTCTCCAGGAATGGCCTATATCTAGCTTTTGGATACCTGTCAAGACATTGTCTGTTCATATGTTACTTGCCTATAGTAATTCAAGACTATGAGATGCTAACGGATGTTATATTGCAGTTCTAAGTTTTATTGCTTAACTCTCTTGTTGCCTACTTTGAGACTGAAAGAGAAAGTCACTTAAGCTAACAAGTGTTCCTAGGCTACCACTGAAAATGGGCCTTAATCCAGTTAGACAGCCCAGTTAACAAACTGTGTGGATAAAATAACATGTGGTATGCACCATTATTATGAAAGTTATCATCCATTAAACAAATGACCTGCAGCTCTGACCAGGAAAATAGAGCTCAAAACTTTTGTTTTTTTTTTTTGGTTTTGTAATCCATCCGTCTGTCTATAATCTCTTTTTCCCATTTTTTGCACTTGGGGTCAGGGTATCACTTCAACAGTGACAATCATCTAGAGCCACGTTTTATATTTTCTTGAAAACAAAACAGAAAAAGCAAACAAACAAAAACAAAGCTGCACATGGGAGTTTATGTACACTGTCTTATTTCAGGAATGACAAAAACAAATGGAAGTTCTGACTAATTTTCAAACACCCACTACTGCCCACAAATTCTGATCGTTCTCTTCAATCTGTATGTTAATTAGGTGTTCAGAGTAGGTATTATTCAGAACTGATGCTATTAAATGACAGTTTCTTTTCATAGATTTTTCTTCCCTTCACAAAGTACAAAGCTCAAGTATGCAGGTAGTTGCCATGTTACAGTTAGTTAATATAGAACTGTGTTTGCCTCCAAACTGAATAACTATGTATTATAAATCTTTAGAGGGCCAGCCTAGTGGCATAGTGGTTTTGTGCTGCATGGAAGGGGTAGAACTGTAGTTGGTCAGATTACAGTTAGGGAAATAACTGCACAATTTAAAAATTAAGCAACCGCATTACAATTACAAAGGAATTTCGATATTAAAGTTACAGCACTGTGTTTTAGCCCCAGTGGTAGGAGGAGATTAGCAGTTCAGGTTAGCAGCTCTAGATAGTATGACTAAATCAACAAGTAGCCACTTGGGCCTGCTGCTGAAGGAACAAATTTTATTTCCTGCCTATCTGAGCTACCGGAGTCATTTTATATTACTGAAGAGAGAAGGGTGGTTTAAGGTCCAAGAGGCAGAGAGCCAAGTAAACTGTAAAATAGCTTTTCCTCCAAAGACTATGTAAACACTCTTGTCATCACTTTAAGAAAATGAAAAATGGCAATGTCTTCTTGCTGCAGCTACTTTATATGTTACCTTTTCCAGCCCAAGACAGGGATTGGAGATTGTTACTTGTCAGTTGTTCTGTTATTAGTCCTTTCCTATCGTGAAGGTTAATATCAGACATTTATTATTTAAAAAAACTTTAAGCATTGTGGAGCAAGCTAATTAGGGTAAGTATCATGTTCTACCATTACAGACAGAAGAGAAAAGAAAAAAAGGACAATAAATGGAGACTACAATCTGGACAGAACTTAAGAAGCACAGGCAAACATATGTTCAAAAGCATAGTGGAGGAAGAGAAGTGAGCAGACAAACTGTTTCTACTCAGTAAGTTTAATTAACTCATAATACAAGTGGAACTGAAATATGACCCCTTCCGCCCCAAACAGCCAGCTGGCACAGGTAATTGCTCCTCATTGTGTAGCAAGAATGGTCTTTATTTATTTATTGCCTCTTTGTTGATCAGGTAATTTATCTGATCTTTATTGGACCTTTTCAGTCAAGACTTAAAGGCTATATAAATTAACACAAACAAACGAGTATTGTCCAGACTTAAGGAACAGATATGAAATTAACACAGGTAAGATCATTTGTCTTGACAGAGTGTTATATATGCTGGTTATGAAAGCCATGTTTTGATATTATTAACAGAAAGAGAAAAACATTATCCACACTGTCCAAATGTAAGGTAAACCAATGGAAAGTATGATGTGCACATGGACAGAGCTAATGGAGGGTAAACGATGATAAATGCACTTTTAGACCGTGGGTAGCCTGTGTGTAGTATGAGACTACATTAGGTAAGGATACAGTACAGCTTCATACTAATTCACTAGTACATTAATACAGTTATGCATGCCATAATACATTTGAAGATGGCTGAGCAGGTAGAGGTTGGGCTGGAGGCCTAATATTAACCAAGAGTTGAACAGGAAACAAAAAGGCAGAAGACAGCACTAAGTTCAGGAGTAAAATTTATAAAAAATGCCTCTTCAAGAGTAAAGACTATGATCAGGAATAACAACTGATAACTGTTCTTAGGAAAAAATACATATTTTACTTTACACTACACCTCCTCATCTTTGGGTGTGAAGTATGTACTGATAAAAGAAACAGAACTACCATTACAAAAATGTTGAAATAAACTCAAGTACTTATCATCTGATTTTCTGTGTTCATTCATTGATGTTGTGGAACATATCTTTTTTCCCCGTCAACTTTATTTTTTATTTGTGTATGCACTAGCCACTTTGCATGTTAAAGCATATTAAAATATTAGAAGAATCACAGAAGTAAGGTATAAAGCAGCAAATTCAAAACAAAGAACAATCCTGAAAGTGTTTCAGAAAATAATAGTGCAGTTGTAATTTTAGGTTGAGCTGTCATCCAAGAGGAAATGTTTGGAGAGAATATACTTTTCAAACTCCGGGCCAAGCCAGTCACTAGTTATTGGGATCTGAGTAACCCATGGTATTCTAGTTGGCTGCAGGCATCTGTAACATCTTCAAAGTACTTCATTTCTGTAGGACAGGGCTGTTTAGTGTAACAAAATAGTTCAAGTGAAATATTAAATTCACTATCAATATATTTTGAACATCAGGATGAAAGGTTTCTTTGTTGTCTGTGCTTCATAGCTGCAGGCATTATTCATTAATTTTCTCTGCTATTAAACATATACCTGAAGACCACAATTCCCTTAGCACTGTCTGCTGAATGAAAATAGAGAATCGGTTGGGGGAAAGCTGAAGATTTTGATGTGATCATGTGATGGGCTGTCTCACAGTCTACCTTTTGATGTGAAACACAAGTACAGGACTAGCTCAGCACTCACAATCAGCTGTCAGCAATGGGGAATAAAAAGCAAATATGTTACGTTCTTGAGGAATGGAAAGCCTTCTGTACTCCCGTGTAGTTGGCTCCACCTCCTGCAGCCAAGCTTTTAGGTCATAGTATATCAAGGAAAGTGAAATCCCCAACTACAGAAACCTTGGTCCAACATGATGCCCACGAGTAGTAACATTTTTCATATTAATCATTGTCACTTAACTATTCATCATCAGATTAGGCACTGATGGGTAATTGTGCTACAGTCAGGTACACCAAGACCTTTCGAAAGTGTTAGAGCAAAGTGTGTAACACTGGCACTTACCAGGCTGTCTGGTATGCCTGCCAACTACAGTTTTTGTTTCCTTTTCTCACAATCTTCCAGCCTTTTCTTCTTTGAAGGCATGTATATTTTTTCCATGATGTATGTATTTATAAAACAGTGACTTTAGATTTGAGGACATTCATTGAGTCAGAAAGTTTCAACAATATGGATTTAATAGCCCTCCTTACTAACATCAATGTTTTCATAAGTTTCTCCTAATAGATCCTAGAATGATCTTTTGTGTCCAGTGAATATCAGATGGTGTGGTCATACTGTTTTTTTTCCCTGGGTGATATCATGTATGCTTTGTCTGACCAGTCTTTTCATATAGTTTACTCCCTTTCCACAAGGGTGAGTTAGAGCCATAGCTAGAGCAGGGCAAAGGGAGAGGCTGCTGTGGACATAATTTATTTGTGGATATGGCTGGCACTGTAGAAGAGTGATGATTGGTCCTTTTAAGTCAATGGTGCTTGGGCAGCAGGGCACAAGTGCAGTGCTGGAGCCATTTAAGCATCAGCAATGTGAAATGGTGGCCGTGTAAATGATTTGCTTTTTGTTAGGGCCTGTGTTAGGAACTGGAGCAGAAAACAAGTATAACTCTTTGCTACAGTTTGGAGTACTTTTTTTCCCCCCTCCACTTAGGTTGTGGAGGCGCAAAATGGGGGAATTGGTCAGTAAGCCAGCTGACCTATTTATAGCTCTGGGGTGACTGCTAGTCTGACAGCCATTCTGTGCATGTAAAGTTATTAAAAATGTTATTTCCTCACATTCTGAACAAGATAAAGTAATTTTGTTTTCAGCAAACTAAAAATCTGTGAAGATTGAAATCTCAGTAAAATATAAAAGAAGTTTGCAGATAAGTGGTACTGTACCCGCTATAAAGACCCTTTCTAAGATTTTCTGTAATTGTAAGTATTCGGCACAGCTATACTAAATTCATGGTGGACAGTTACAGCAAGTAGTGATTTGTATGAATTGATTCTGTAGCACTTTGCAACCATGTTGGTAAGATGCTCAGGTTGCTTGGTGTGCCAGAATACCTTTTAAGAAAGCTTCATCAAACTGATGTTTTTTTTTTTTTTTTTTAAATAGTATTCATTTTTAAATGCTGTGTAAAGTTGTGTACTGAAAACCATGAACATATTTCCTGAATGTTTTTACAGGACCTCCTTAAAGCATGTTGTGAACATAACCATGTCTTTTCCTCAGTGAATTTCCTTATGGCTAGAGGTTTTTTCTTTTCGTGTAGTAGCATAAGAGAAATGTAGTTGGGCAAACATAGGGTGTTTTTTGCAGTCAAGAAGTTCTGCTTTCCCTGCATGAAGAGCATAAAAAAGTTGGTTTGCCTTTGTGATGAGTGTTGTTTGATCAATGTACTGTATATCTTAGCTGTTGGTAAACATTATGTATGTAGAGAATATTTTTCTGCTTTACTCTTGTAGTTTTGAAAATAGATTTTAGGGATGAATATAAGGTTCATCAGGAGAGACACTTTGTCCTCAAGGACCTGGGTCCTGAGGTGAGAGATGAGAAGTCAGGTATAAGGTTGTGTATAAATAGGTTCATCGGTATGTATTATGCCATTGATCCATGAGGATCTTTAGAAGCCCAGCCATACATTCCCATGACTTTTTAAGGCCCATATTGTAAGTAGGAACAACTCCAAGACAAGCAGAGCATTTACATGGTGCCCACATCCATGAGGGAAAAGGGCACCAAACCAGGAGTGAATTTGCACTTACCCATTCTTTCGTCCGGGTTATGTTTGAATAGTGTAAGAGAAGTACTTTGTTTTATGTGAGAGGAAGGTGATTCCAAAGAAGTGGCATTCTCTGTGATAAGTTTGTATACCTCCAACATGTACTATTTATTTTGCAAACTCATTGACATCTCTTGAGCAGGTGTTTTTGCCTGCATTGGATTTGCAAATGGGCAGTAGGTCCAAAAGGATAAGGGTCTGTTGAAGCTCTTTATGTAAGGCAGAAGTTGCTTCTGAGTAGCTTGTATGACACCAAGAAGAGGTACAAGGCTTTGAAATGGTTTGCATAGTTTTTAAGATTTAGGCTATTGATTTTCTAGTAAGAAGGCATTGTAGACATTCATGTTCTGTCAGATATTTAGACATTTACATGATTGGCCTGATAAGTACAGAATACAGTGGAATGGTCACCATCCATGGGTGTGGAAGCCATACCTTTAATAATAAGCTGTACAATGAAAAATTACTTTCTTACAATAGTGGATATGTGGTGAGCAAAGGACAGTTCATTGTCTACATCGGTTCCCAGGTCCCTAACTACTGGATCAGTTTTCAGGGTTGTGTTGCCATGTGGTAGTTACAAGAGACTTCTTGCTTGCTGAAGGTCACTGTTACAAATATCTTTGCATTTGGTTTTAACTTCAGCTCTTTGTTTGAGAAAGACCCTCTTGGGGGATTTTGAGTGTCATCTGGGAAGTTTATAATGGTACCAAATTTACAGTCATCTGGAGTACACTACTAGTGGTAAGTCTTTTGGAGGGGATAGAGCAGTCCTCCCGAAATCATCTGGATTTTATTTTTGAGCCACATTTGCTATTCAATCAGTTACATAGGGATTAACGTTTAGCTGGGATGGATTATTTACTGCACTTCTGTACAGGATGGTGACAAGCACCTTTGCAAGGTCTTCATATGCAGTGTGTACTGATTTGCCATCATCAATTGTTTCGGTAACCTTTTCGAATAAGCCAACCAAGTTAAGTAGGCAGGTTCTGCCCTTGACAAATCTGAACTGGCTTGGGTCAAGAATGTGTAGGTTACCTATGTCCTTGTTTATTAATTCCATAATGACCTTTTCTATAGCTTTGCAGATGAGGCTAGTCAGACTTTGGGTCTGTAATTTCAAAGCTGACAACCACACCTTTGTGCGAAGGGGTGACATTTACTGTCCTCCATTTGTCTGGCACAAAGCCTGTGTGGAGGCTGACATTGAATAGCATCTGAAGGGGGTGGTGTGTGCCAGGTTCTGTTTCAGGCTGGCTAGTAAGCAGTTCAGTATGTTATCTCGCACTTTAGAAGCAGTGTACTTGAACTTGGATAATTGAGGACTTGTTTGTGTGAGAGCTGAGTGTGGGGCTGTAGATATGGGTATAAGATCTGGAAATGTAGGAGAGGAGAAAGGTTGAAATTAAAGCTAAATTTATCTGCTAGTAGATTGGCTGTGTCCTCTGAGTATGTGATGTCATTTACTGTTAGCTCTGTGCAGTCTTGGGCATTGTTTCTAAGGTTTCTAAGATAGTTAAAGAAGGTTTTGTATTGTTCTTTGTCTAGGTGACAGTAATTGCCTGATATTTGGCTTTGATTCATTTGATTAGGGTCCAAAGTTCCCTGTCAAGTTTAGCAAGAGCCTTTTTTCATATTGAGAATTACATGAACTCTTACATGCAAAGAGTTTTTTTCTTTCTTTTATTATATAACCTGTTTATATTTGGGTTCCATCATAGTGGTTTACTTTGAATGGTCTTTAGCAGTGATGTCGTATTTTGGGGAGACAAGTTTTATGATTATAACTTGGGGTAGCTGCACAGAAGTTGTCTATTTTTTCCAAGATGCAATTAAACATCCATTTTGGAAGAGTTGGCATATTTATGGGTCATCGAATATAGAGTTCCTTTTATAAAAAAATTAAACACTCTATTTCACTGAGAACATAGTCAGTGACTTAGATGCAATGATAAAAACAAATGAAAAAAAAATGTATACAGAAGCGTGTACCAAACCAGAGTAACAGAACAGCAGAAAATAATAATCTAGAATATATGGCAACAGTCAATAACCTACTAATACAAATAAATTCCATTCGTAATAAGATTTCCTGGTGAATAAAATTTTCTGTTTTTTTCAAATTTCCTTTAGAATTTCATCCAACAACGCTGGAATAATGATTTGCTGCTGGTAATTAATCAAATGTGAAGAAAAATTAATTGCATTTTCACATGCAAAACTTTGCATGAAACTGTGGATGAAGGTCTAATGCAATTAGGAGAGGTAGAACGTAGTTGTATATTAGACAAAGAAGAGAACGGTGGTGATTGGCCTGACCTGGAGTCGTCAATATTATATGAGCCATGTCCAACTTTACCGTCTTCACTTCCTTTTGGATAAGATGGAGATAGGTGGAAGAAGCATAATTTAGGTCTTGATCCCAGTGGAGATAAAATATTCTTGCCTTTCAGTAAAAAAATTTATTGGTTCAGGAGCATAATTGCTGCAGCTGGACACTGCTAATATCTCAAAAAAATGTGTCTCATGAATATCTGATAATGAAGTCATATGTTGAAACCCATTTGCGTTTAACTACCACTCATGGACTACTGAAGCCTGTCTCTGTTTAGTCACCACTGGTGGGCTACTGAGATTGATCTTTTGCCAGATCTAAAGTGGGGTAACCACTCCAGAAAGACTGTAACTCAGGGCAGCTGGCCAAAACAGCACTTTTTACTGAGTACGTCAGTGTAAATGAAATCAGAGTGGTCAAGCCTAACAGTCCAGGTTTTCAAATACATAATTTTTTGCATACAGTTTTAATCAAGATACTGTTACTTTAATGCAGGACTTGAGCTATCCAGGAGGAAAACATTTTGTATTAATTTGAAAAGAAACCATACAAGCATGATCAGGCCTAAAAGAGCAGATATTTTCAGGTTACACAAAGTCCCAAAAGGACACTACGAGCCCACATTTAGAGATGTTTTGGCAGTAGGGTGGTTTAAATTTGAATTGGTAGCCATATTTATGGAAGAGAATAAAAGTAATAGTAGGAAAATCTAGGTTTTACTTAAGGGACTGAGCCAAGTCCTTTTCAGTCCTCACACAGGCCTTCATCAGCACACAACTGAAGTCTGTGCAATGTCAGTCATTCCTGCCTGTAAAGAGAGCTAATAAGTCAGAGCATTTGCAGCCTACGTGAGCATGTAGCCATGTGTTTAAACTTGGATCCTGCAGCACTTCTTCAGCTTTATGGCAGCTGCAGTCTTAGATATCTAAGACCATAGGTGCTGCAGTGGATGGTTAGTTGTCAGTGGCTATAAAACCATCACTCTTGATGGACCTCCTGTTGGTGCCAAACCCTTATCATGGGCATTAGAAATATGGATTATAAACTCACCAGTAAGCAAACCTTCCCTTCTTTCAGCAGAAATTGTCAAGTGTCCTAATGGCATATGCTTTGCTAGTGGGTTGAGGAGCTCACATCAGGGGCGGTGCTCCCCCCAAGTAATGGGGGCTTCACTTAAAGCCAGCTGGAGCTTTGGGTGTTGTGCCTCACCCTGTGAGCTCTAGAAGGGGGGAGGGGTTAAGACTGGAGTTAATTCTGCTCATGTCTGAAAATTAGTCTTTGATATACACTGGGTGGCAGGAACTTTTTAGCTTATGCATAGAGTTGACATGGGTCTGGCACTGAACCATTTACTGGGCCTTCACTGTAACAGCTACCAGTATACCACTGGGATAAGTGCATTAGTGGACTACCTAGATTACAGCCCCAGCCCTCTCCTAGAAGTGGGGATTTTGGAATACTATCTGGCAAGGTTCTGTAGCAGGAATGGTACCTCAGAGGTTTACCTGTTTCCCACATGATAGATTGTATTCTCTTCCTTTTCTGTGGGGCTCAACATGACTTGGGGTTGTTGGAGCCATTCTGTTTCTCATGACAGATAAGATTCCTGTACACATTTTCACCCTTGGTTTGATTCTGCACCTCACTTCAAAATTTAGAGGAAGAAGTCCATATCTTATTGTTGTTGCCTGTCCATGGAAGAGAGGCATGTAGTTTCAAGCTGTCAAGTTCCTGGTAGTACAAAAATAATCACAGTACAAACCATGGCATTCAACTTTGCTTGGTGTAGCAGTTAGCTCTACTTCACTTGTTAGATTTTTATATTGATTTCTTGTTTCTGCCAGTGCTCAGATCTTCCACCAATAGTTTGAAAGTCAGTGAATTTATCACAAAGCCTCCATTTGCTAGACATAGTCTGTTAAGTGGAAGAGGTTCTCCTTATATATGTTGAGGTAGTCTATGCTGCTTTACCTCATTTTAGTCAACTTTAGGTGACTTTGATTTATCTGGGACACCTGTTTGACATGGGTTTATGTTGTTCCATGGTCAAAATGCACACTTTTCCTGTACCTGTGCATTATGACCTTGTTGTGGTATGTTAACACTTGGCAGATGAGAATGCATTTTCACCTGCCTTTGAAGAGTCTTTCTTCAACTTGGAATGTTTAATTCATGACTGACAGCCTTACCTTTCCTTTATTTGAACTGCTTGATTTGGTGGATCCACAGTTTGTCTGTCGAAATACTACTTGCTCATATGATCTGTTAGCTGCAGGTCCTTATTTATAAGTAACGCAGTTCTTTCACAAGGATTGAGTGTACCTTAAGAACAACCATTTTTTTCCCTTCTGAAAGTAGTATCGGATCTCTCCTTAAGCCTATTTGTCTATCTCCATTTCTTTTTTGTCAGTGCCATGTCCAAGGGATCCTTCATGTATTAGTTATGCACCATTAGCTCAGGTTTCACCTGAGCAGTGCGCATCAGTTCAGGCATGCAACACTGCTGTTCATCTGCTCTGCTTCGGGTAAAGAGGCCCTATGAAGACTAAGCAAATACTTTCCTAGTGGGTTGCTAACTACATTGCGTTATATCATTAAGCAACAAACTTGTTGCTGTAATTTATATGGCCTCAAGGACTTTAGCACACACTGCCTGTTTGTCAAGAATGCTTTTCTAAGCTCTTGCAGATTCATATTTATTACTTCAGTAATGCTATCTATCCATTTTTGCCATTGATCTTTCCCAGCATCTTTGTCTTTTCTCCAGACATATTTATTAAATTTTCACACATGACAAAGGCAATCTTACATTTATATAAATGAAAAGCATACAAAATTATACCACTTTAGTTGCGAACAGTTTACATCACAGACACCATTGAAACAACTGTAGTTGCAAACATTATACATCACTTATAAACCACCCAGTCATTGTCAGTTAAGCATTACATGGCTCATTCAAATCCTACCTCTTAAACCTCATTCCTGCTCTGCATATATTGTTCCCACAATTCCCATTTTTCCCATGTAATTTGCTCCTTCGTTTTTCTAAAGATCCCAGTTCCAGTTGTTTTATCTCTGTTACTATATTCACTACTTCTAGTAAAGTCGGTCTACACTTTGATTTCCATTTTCTAGTAATTGCTTTTTTGGCAGCCACCATAATTAGACTCAGCAAGACTTTACTCTGTCTAGGCAATTCCAGTTCTGTAGCATAACTCAAAAATCATCTCCTCAGTCAGTCCAGTCTACCCAGCATCTCTGACAGAGTGGTCTAGAGGGAATCCCCAAAGTCTGCCAGCTCACTACTCTCCCAAAAACATATTCCCAGCTGCTTCTTTCTTGCCCTTCACACCTCCAACATTTGCTATCCACCCCCAAGGAAAATTGCTTTGGAGTCTAATTGTGGTATAAAAATACCTATGTAAACACTTCCAGGCAAATATCCTAAATCTTCTAGACTTTGTTGCATATTTAGGAGATATAGATATATCCCCCCATTGTCTCTTTGTAAATTGCTTATCCAATCTCTCTTCCCAAACCTTTCTAAGCTCCTCTGATTGATAATTATAATGCAATATTGTATATGCTTTACTAATTATTCCTTTTTTTTAACTGCAGCTTCTGTTCTAGATTTTGTTAAAAACTTTACCAGTGCTGGTCTTTCATTTAGGAGCCCCCTACGTCTTTCTCTTTGCTTATACTCTGATATCAATCCTTGATTGGGAAGGCAATCTGAAATCTGCAGTCCAAATAAATTCTTGACCTCTTCCCATTCTATTACATTTCCTTTTCTAGTTATTTGCTCCCAATATCTCGATTCCTTTGCCAGTTTTCTACAATAAATTCCAGCCCCTCTTGCCTATTATCTGTATTCCTGACCACAGTCATCCCTGTTGGCAGAATCTCTTTTCTCCATTCTCCTGCTGGTTTGGTTCCTAGAATATTTCCTGCTATTTTATGAATATAATACTGTGTATGATTTTGGTTGTTCTCCTTAAGAGTCTGCATTCAAAATCCCAATCTCTCCTTATTTCTTGAGCTTCCTCCCTGTGTCAGTATCATTTCTTTCCACTTTGAATTATAGTTTTCTGCTTGTACTATGTATAAGAGCCTTAACTGTATTGCTCTAAAATACCCCCTGAAATTAGGTAATCCTAGTCTGCCTTGTTCTATTGGTAGAATTAGCTTGTCCCACTTGACCATTGCTGTCCTCCCTTCCTAGATAAAATCATTCAACAGTTTTTTTTAATTGCTCCCCACAACTTCTCTTCCGGTTGATACAAGTGTGCGTACCTATGTATAAGACTAAAGAGATGGCTTGTATCGTAGATCCATGTAACAAAACTTCCGGTTTCTCAGTTTTTGTATTGTCTTCTGTTTAGTCTCTTCCCACATATCCATAGCTGCCACCACAGAATCATTTCCAATCCGTACTCCTAAATACTTCATTTTTATCATGTCCCCATAAATATGGATACTGTTGGACCAATTTGTTTGTGGGTACATAATTTATTGCTATTGCCTTTGTTTTAGCTTCATTAACTTCATTAACTTTGTATCCCAAGAAGATTTGAAACTGTCTTAAAATGTTCCACAACACTGTAATGTCCCTTTTTGGTTTTGTCATCTATAAAATAATGTAATCTGCAAGTAGAGCCAGCTTTTCCTGACTACCATACCAGTTATATCCTTGAATTTCTTTCTCTCTTATTTTCTTTGCCAATGGTTCTAAATATAATGCAACCAACAAAGGAGAAAGTGGACAACCTTATCTGGTTCCTCTACTTAAGCAGAAATTATCGGGGAGGACCCCACCCACTTTAATTTGCACCTCTGAGCCCCATCATATATTCTTCTAATCAACCCTATAATTGTATCGGGGAAAGCAAACGCTTCCATTGTCCTGCTCAAAAAGTCCAAGTCTACTCTGTCAAATGCCTTCTCTGCATCAAGACCCACCAATAAAAGTGGTACTTTCTTACATTCCGCTTCCCTGTGGGTCATCATTGTTCTGTTAATATTGTCAAATGTTTGCCTCCCCCTCCACAAAACCACACTGATCAATGTCTATCAGTTTTGGTATCAGTTTTGCCTTTCTTTTAGCCATTATATACTTGAATACTTTATAATCATGGTTTAGTATTGGAATAGGCCTGTATGAAGCTGGATCTGATGCATCTTTACCCTCTTTAGGTATTATCATTACCACTGCCTTCTTCCAGGATGCTGGTATTTCTCCTCTTAAAATACTGATGAACAAAACCCTCCAGAGCTTTATCTGTTTTTTCTCCCCTAACTTCCAAACTTCCACAGGAATATCGTCTATTCCTGGGGAGTTTCCTGTAGATTAGTTATGCATAGCCATTTTTATCTCATTCCTCCTATCCTAACTATTAGTAATTGAGCCTCATCTACCTCTAACATCCATCCCTTCCTATCCTAACTGTGAGTAATTGAGCCTCATCTACCTCTGACTTTGGCATATTTAATTCTTCCATAAACATTTTCATTTGTACCTTTTCTTGATTTCCTTATTTCTCTGCTTTATACAAATTTTCATAAAATTTCTGAAATATTTCTAATACTTGTACAGGGTCTCTTGTTATCTTCCTTGTTATAAGCTCCCTAAGCTTGGTGACTGTCTTTTCCACTTTCTCTTGCCAGAGCTGTTGTGCTAAAAATTTTTGTGCTCTAGAATTATTTTCAAAAACAGTTGCTTAACAGCAATCTTTCTAAACTCATGCATATTATTGAGATAATCCCTTATTTTCTGTTTAGCATTCTGCAGTTGCTCCTTTTCTTGTTCTGAGATTCCCCCTATTTTGCAATACTTTAATATTCGACAATCCCTCTAAATACTTCTTGTTACTGTTTAACCATATCCCCATTTCTTTTATTTCCAAACTAGTTTTAAACTCCCCTTTACTTTTATCCTACTCCTTGGCTTTGTTTTCAGAAGATAATTCTATCTTCTCTAGTAGCTCCTGAATTAATTCCACAGCCCATTCCTTAAATTCATCTCCTTTCAACCAATAAGTGGGAAAGCGCCAGTGTCTCATTTTTATTTCATTACCTTGCATTTTTATTTTAGTTATTATTGGTGCATGATCTGAAATAGTTATTGGGTGTGTTTCAAAACATTCAGTTAATGCACATGTTCCTGTGAGATATAAAATTTATCTAGCATAGCTCAGTTTTTGTATCTCGGTGAGTAATATGTAAATTCACTCCGAACTCCGAGTACTAAATTCACATCTTCCATGCCAAACATTTTCATAAATTTACAGTATAAAACTTTTCATAAATCTCTTCAAAAATCTACCCTCCTTTGTTATATTTTCCCTTCTAGGCCCCACAGACGCTTTTTCACTGTTGTAAACCAAATTCCAGTCTCAACCCATAAGTAGTATTCCTTGCTGAAAGCTGATTATTTCTTCCAGAATTTTCTTAAACTCCATTATAGCAGTTTTACGGGAGATATAAGTGCATGCCAGTGCCAGTAGCCTGTTAGTACTATGTATCAGCCATTGTTACCTTTTTTTCCCTGTTCTATCACTATTAGAGCTTTTCTTGCAATTAATATACATACTCCTCTTTTTCTTTGCCCCAGATATTCCATTGAATAACCATTGTGAAAACCTTTCTTTATCAAATTCACATGTCCAGTTCTCTTCAGGTGCGTCTCCTGTAGCATAGCTATTTGCACTCTTCATTTTTTAATATAGTTCACTACTCTTTCTTTTTTATATTTATCTGTAAGACCATTCAGATTGAAAGACATTACAGAAAGCATCATTTTCTTATATAGTTATTATAACCACCATTTAAATGTAACTGCTCTTTTGCTAAATGTTTAGTTCCAACTTTTATGTTATATGCGTATACTGTTTGGCAGGTTGGTCTTTTATACAGTTGTTTCATGTCATATCCTTTTGCACCTATGTCACATCTTACATAACTGTTTGTTTGTTTTTTTTGAAAGCCCTCAAACAGAACAAACAAACCCCCATCCAAAAAACCCTCCTAAGACTTATGAACTTGACAATAACACAAAAAACTATGTCCATCTTCAAATATTGAAGTTTTTGCTTCCTAATAAGAACATACGTTTAAGTTCTAAGCTGACAGCTACACAGACAGGCTAAAGTTAACCAAAAAGAAAGGTTAGTCATGCTAAGATGCATGGTACAGCCTGTGCTGTTAGTAAGTGCTATTTGATTTTGTATTTCTTTATAACTCTCCCAGTTGAGAAAACACTTGAATGCTTTCAGTAAACACTGCAACACTGTAACAGTAAACACAAACTATTTCTCTTTATCATATTGTCTTCTAGTGACATGCAAAACAGACACAAAACTGCTAAGGGTACCTTGTTTATCAGAAAAAAAGCCTTACTATATTCAATATTCTTTTTTCATTTACATGCTTTGTAATATACTTGTTACTAGGGTTTTTACCCAGTCATTTCCCTATACAAGCGTGGAAAAAAGCACACTGATTTTTTTTCTGTCATGCTCTCTTAACCAGACCCTTCCGCCCCGCTCCCCCCATCTCCTCCCCTCCTCATTTTTTTTTTCATTTCGGGGCTTACATTTCTCAAAATTGAACAAAGAAAAAGATAGCAGAAGGGTGAACAAGAAAAAAATAAAGCACCTGTTTATATTAGATTCCCGATTGCATTAAAAAAACTGGTTTTGTATTATCTTTAAAGCTGTCACACCTGGGAAAACCCCTGGTTGTTTTCAGGAAATATAAACTAATCAATTTCTCTTCTTTTCCCTCAGCCAATCCCCTTCCACCAGACTATATCCAGTTTCTCTTTATCAGATTGTCTCCATGGAGGAATGAAGACCAGCTGCAGAAATGCTACTTAGTATACATGTTTGCAAGTGCTAGAAAAAAACATTTAATATTCATTATTCTTTTTCATTTACTTTATCTCTGTCATGAAACAAATGTCCTTAATTAGTCATTTCCCCATGCAGGAATGAAAAAGCACATTAATTTGAACGTTATCATGCCCCCTTAATTAGTCTTCCTTTTTTATCATTACATTGCCTGTGTTTCTCAAAACTGCATGAGAAGAGGGGAGAAAAATAAAAATAACACCTGTTTACAATCCTCATTACACCCAAAAATAGCATGCAAAGAAAGCCATGCAACACAGATACACAACACTATTAAGAAAAAGATTTTCTTTACTTACAGTTAGTGTTATCTCCTCTCTTCCCCTCCACAAAGCATTTTTCCAAACATTAATGACATGAAGTAGGGCATATACTTTAGAGTCCCTCACTCAGCAAATACATTTTGAAGAAGTACAGTATTTCCAGATTTTCTTGTGCTGTCATATTTCACAAATCTAATCATTGCTTTGTAATCCCATATTAAGTTGTTAATATTCTTATTTTTCTTCTCCATCACCCAAATCCTGTCTCTGCTTCATTTCCAATGTACTCTCGATTCTTCTAGTCAACTCTCGTGCTCCCTTCCTTCTTTCCAACATTTTCCATTGAAATACTGGAAAAGGTTTCACAGGTGCAGTCTCTCTGTGGTCTTTATTACCAGAGGAAAAAGAAGCTGAATATCCTTCTGTTTCAAAGCTCAGTTTTTGTTGGACAAACATTTGTATTTCCTCCTTAGCATGTACTTCATCAAAAAATTATTTTGTCCCTCCAGGGAAGAATACCTTGAAGACAGCTGAATACAGTAGTTTGAATCTCACACCTGCATCTCAACATTCTGTAAATAAATGAATGAGTTTACTTCTCTTTTGCCTGGTGTACAATGAGTAATCATTCTCCACAAACACTCTTCTGTTTCTTACATTTAGTATTTTGACCTTCTTCAACAGTTTTGACAAAATCAACTCTTTCTGCTGGTAGGATTGCATCCTTACTATTAAAGGTCTAGGTTGCTTTCTTACACCTAGATTTGGAGCAAACTGCTTATTTGTGCTTTCATAAATTTAATGCAGTCTTTCCTTCCAGCTTCTCTGGTATAGCTGAAAATCTCAAGTTTTCCCTACATGCTCTGTCCTCTAATTCTGTTATTTTTTGAAAAATCTCTTCCTGAGCAGTCACATATTCAGCCAGCCTTTTCTTCATTTCAACCTCTGATTTTTGCAGCTTTATCATCTCATCTGAATATCTGTTTAAAGCTTCTTCCATTTTTTCCAGCCTTTTGTTGTTTGTGTTGATATACTCTATCAGTGTTTTGTTTATTTTAACCAGGTCTGTATGCAGTTGTCTTATATCATCCTGTAGGTTATTGAAAGTCCTGTCTGAAGGTCGCATTACTTTTTGCTGAACAGCTGCAGAACTCTCCTTAGTCAGTATTTCTTCCTCGCTTTTTGTAGCTGATTTTTTCCAGATCTTCTGTATTTCTTTATTCCTGACATCCAGGCAGTTTACTTACTAGCCACTTACTGAAATTTACTCATAAACACAAGTCTACTGGCCTTCTCTACCGAGTTTCTGTTTTCACACTGGGAGAAACAAGCTGTTATTCAGTGTGTAGCCATCTTGGAACTCCCAGCATCATTGTCTTATGCGATATACCCTGCTTTTGCATTATGTGACTGGAGTATCTAAGTTTTAGTTTTACTGTCAGAACTCCCAGTGAATAGTCTGCATTTATTAAGTATTGAGCAATTTCATTTTTTCTCAGTCCCAACACTACTGTTGAGAAGTACTGATTTTTGGTTGTACAGCCTTCCCTTTTTGTTGAATGGCACATAGAAGTACCTTATACCTCAGTGGTAGGCAGCTTTGAGTTGAGTGACGGCCCTAAATAGAGCAGTGAGATAAGACCATACATTCTGCCTTGTGAAGTAGCTATGAGTAGTTCCTTGGTAAGTCATACTGTATTTTAAGTAACTGCATTACACCACTACTGTGTAGTCCATCATCATCATCATGCCTGACTGTGATTCATAAAGAAATCACAGTCAGTAGGCATGAGGGCAGACCAGAGATCATTGCCATATTATAGCAATGAGAGGAGCTGGTGCTGTGCGTGCTCTCATTGGTGAGAGTTCACCACCTTTACAGTCTGAGATTGCGACCAGTTAGTATGTTGTAGCAGGTTTGCTGCACTGTAGGGAACACTGTTGCCAGTTGGAAGATTCCCGCTATGAAGTAGAGTTGCTGTTTTTTGCTTATTTTAGTTTATTATTTACTTACTTAATGGTATCTCTTTAAATTTTGTGAAAGATGTTGAAAATATTTCATTTCATTGTCAACAGTAACTGTTGGCATTTTTCACCACCTTAATAAAAATAACATCTTGTATTTAATGTATATTTTCTCTGATACATTGTTAAAAGTAGATACAGCCGATAAAGCAATTTTAATTACTTTAACTTTCATAGAACACAATTTTCTCCTGTGTTGTAGGAAATTGTTAATATTTGTTGTCTTAACCATCAAGGTATTTCAGACCACAACTACTTACATGAAAAGTAACAGAAATTGACTGGACAACAAAGTGCAAATAAGGGTAGAAAAGTTATCAACACAGAAGTGTAAGTGTAATGTGTGTGTGTGTGTGTGTGTGTGTGTGTGTGTGTGTGTGTGGTGGTTGGGGGGGATCAGAGTTTAGACCTAGGAAATTCCCAAGAAAAAAGGTTACTGACTTTATTAATACCTATCTTAGCCCCCTTGAATTATTCAGAAAGAGCCCATTTATGGACTAATTTATATTCTGCCCTTCTACATGTAGATACTTTCAATTTAGCTTTATATTTCTGATCAACAATTTCCCAGCATTTAGCACCTTTAGGTTCATATAGAGTCTCCAGTGCCTCTTAGTGACTTTTTTTGGTCGCCGAAATAATCCATGATAAGTAACTCTGCATGTGGCTAACGTCACATGGTAATCTGTCAAAAAAAAAAAACTAAATGCATTTTTCAAGGGACAATCCAAAAATATGTGTGCCCATGTAAATGCAATGTTGTTATTGTCTCTCAGAGAAAGACTGGAAACTTGGTGGAAAACCACTGACAGTTTCTGGTGTATAAAAGGGCAGAAACACAGTGTAACGGCAGCAGACAGAATTTTTAAAGCTTCCTTTTCCTCAAAAAAGTCCTCTCTGTCTGTATCTCTAACACAGTTTGCTAAAATCTTTGTGTTATATCAAATTGCAAGCAAAGGAGTAGATTACAGAAATAGCTTTGACCAGAGGGGTTTGCATTGTAACAGTGCTAAAAAATTACTGCAAAATGCCAGCCATAGCCATGGATGGGAATTATTACTGAAAAGCTTTACTTTTATATAACATTATATCTGATTTTAGTAAAATAAGTTCTTAGTGTTTAGACCAGGAGTAACCAATAATGTCAAAAGAAGAAGCACATTATCTTTCAGAAACAATTGACTAAATAAGTAAATACCTTTATTCCACCACTGTATTGTAGGAAAGAAACCTTGAACAGACAGAGAATCTGGGGGACCATCAAGTGGAAAAATTAAAAACATAAATTTAGCTGCCAGATTCAGTCTCCTAAGCACTCTGCTGAAGGCATTAAAAATAATGTTATCACACTCTGAGGCGTTAATAGATTATAACATCTTAAAGTGCACCCTTGATGCATTCCTAAGTGAATTTGCTTGGGGATGGCTGTGGAACTGGAGATACCAGAAGCAATATAACTACCCTGAAAAGAAGCAGCTTGAACTTCTTTGTGGCAGCTGTAAGGCTGGTTCAGATATTTGCTACTAACTTGATGCAAATGGAGCAGGGTAGGTGGATGAGCAATTCCAAAGCTTGGAGTTTGGAGAACTCCTAATTCTTTTCACTGTAGTGGTGAGCCACAGATGCCCTGGATTTCCTTATCACACTCTTAACGGTTTACTATTGAATACCCGATGTCAGTGCTATCGACAGGCCGGAATTTCACTGTTCTGGATTCAGGATTTTGGGTCAACCATGTGACCGGTCGACCCATGCAATTTCCAGGTTTCAATACTAAACCCACTCTAACAGTTTAACTGAAAAGTGAAAGGTGAGTGCTTGAAAAAATGTAGAGGATTTTGAGAATAAAATAGACTTCCCTGTTATTATTTTAACTGTAATGATAAGGATCAGCTCTGCCATTTGACAATGTACAGACAAAATGATTGCTGTTATCCTTTCTGTTTTCACATTCCTAGTGGTTATAAGCCCTGAGGCTAACAGGACCCTAAATTACCTTAAGTATGTAGCATCCCATGTAAACTTATACTATTCCAGGAAGCCTTCAGAAGGGAAAATATACCTAAAACCAGAATCAGTTTTTAGGTGTTAGTTGTACCCCAAGACTGGCTGTAAAATATTCAGTTCCCCACACAACTGAAAGATAATAGTTGGTCTCTTAGAAAAAAAAATAATTCACAAATTAAACTAACTGTCTGTATGTTCTTTGTAGGCAGTCATGTCTAGCAAATTCTGTTATAGTAATCCTCAAAACAATGGCCAGCAGTTCTAAGACCATAAAAAACACAACAGGAACTAACGGGTAATCCTGTATCATCTTCTATTCCACAAAGACGGGCTCTTACCATAGCTCTGGCTCCATTAGAAAAGTGGTTGTAATTGTCTACAGGAGGAGACTGGTGCCTTAAAGTGAGAAAGCACTGCAGACTGGAAGAGCAGATATACAAAATGCTTTCTCAGCATCAAGTGCTAGAACTGCCCAAGGAGTTGAGCCTTTATCCATAATATCCATTTAGTTGCTCAAAACACTTGTCCCAGATGTACTCATTTCAAAGATAGCCTGCTTTCTCTAGTTGGATACAGTTAGGAAGAAAAAGGGTGAACTCTGAGATCCATATTAACATTAAGAATATGTAATCTACATTGAAAAAAGAAATTGCCATATAGCTGTTGGGAGATGAAGAGTCTGTCTGGCTTCAGTATGTGAGTTAATAATGTCTCTTTCCACAAGGAGAAAAAGTACCATTAGTATTCATCTGATTGCAAGCTCCACAAATAATAAATAAGGTACAATAAGTGTATCTACAGTTAGAATAGGTAACCTTGAGTGCCCCCTAAGGGTCTTAAAGCAGAGTTAGTGAGGAAAAGAGTGAGGGGAAAGGTGTTTGAGAATTTTCCTAGAAAGCCCATCATTCTTCCACAGCATGCCTCTCAACTGTCTAGATTTTGGTCTAATATTGTTGGTCTGTTCCTCATAAAATTTGTGATTTTTATGGAAAAGCACCGAGTACTGAAGTCACTAAATAATGACATAGATTTGAGTTTTAGACTTAGTGTCCTTCAGAAAATCCATACTAATGCAAAACATGTTACTCTAGCAACTTTATAAATTTATAAGAGCAATATTTAAAAATCTGTCACTATTTTTGGACCTTTGTTCCCCATTATTTTATGATATGTCTATATTTTGTGTGCTAACAGATGGTATACCCCAGGGCCTTATTGGCATTACACCATGAAATAGTTTTGATGATTTCCATGTTAACTAAGGGCAGTGACAGTCTCAGCTTTTACTTTAGGGAGTGTAATCATCTGAACAAAAGAAGACTCCAAGAGCATTTATGTCCCTTTCAAGATCATTCTGTTTGCTGATGATACTCATCCCCAAAAAATGACTTTTAAATACTTCTTGGGTCTTAATGAGATAAATTGGCTAAAAGACTGCATTATAATTATGCCTTAATGCCTTACTTTTCCTTTGCAAACACCTATGCTCCATAGGTGAAACTTCATGATACTGCATAGGTTCATAGGTGTGTATTAGGCTAATGACCACAAGAGCCTTTTTAAGACACTCAGCACACATCAGCTTGCCTTGCTTTAGTAAGTAGTCCGGGAACAGTAATTCATTGGTTAGTCAGGGACATTTAGTGAGAATAGTTGTTTTCTGCATCTGTGAGAAATTATCCAACTGTATTATTTTTTATATCTCTGTGGTTGAAACTCTGCTGTTTATTGTATTCAATATACTCTTGTTTTCTGTTTTTTTTTATTAATCATTAAATATTTTAATACCTTTCATTGTGGCTGGTCCTTTAGAAAATACTTTTAACATCTTGAGAGTTCTTATGCTTGTTTTAATGACACAGTGGCAACTCCTGAAAACATTGCTGCTTTGGTCACACTCTGCCATTTTGTATTAGTATTAATTCTACACAGTATAATTGGGTACCCTTTGTAAGAGCCTTAGGGTAGCTGACTGGTGGCAGAGTAATTACCTAAGAGTCTGGACAGAAAAGGGCACAGCTAGTAGATCTGTGCCAGCTTTTCCCAGGAGTGTATGTATGAAACTCAGATATCCAAGTTTGTGTGTCAGCTACTGGCAACAAGGACACATAGCTCCAAAGTGGTCAGTGTGGAGATTTGTGTGGGTCTGCAGAGAGAAGGAGAGTCCAGCCTCAGGTCTGGAGCATGCTACCTTGTGTGCTGGTAAGGGAAATTGTGCTTGGTGCAGGGAGCCGCATCTGAAAATACTGTGTGAATCCATATTTGCTCTTAGTGACCATCCCTCACTGGAGCCAGTTGTGAGGATTGAGTCTCCTTGATTGCTGGCCCAAAGTAGGGACCTGTCGCATGAGGTATTGTGTCAGATTGTGTCAAATGCCTTTGCTAGGTCATGGTAGACAGTGTGAACCATTTTGCTGTCATCCATTGCTTTGGTGACCTTCTCAAAGAAGTCCACCAGGTTGAGTAGGCATGACCTGCCCTTCATGAAACCAACTTGCGTTGGCTCCATTGTCTGGAGGTTTCCTATGTCATTATTGATCGTTTCCATGATAATTCTTTCCGTGGCTTTGCATGTCAGACTAGTGAGACTTATGGGTCTGTAGTTTCCAATGTGTGTAGATTGCCTACCTTTGTGCAGAGGGATGACTTATTCTCCATTCATGAGGCATGAAGCCTGTTTGGATGCTACAGTTAAATAGCAATTCCAGAGGGCCTGATAGGTCATGCTTTGTGCTATTTAGAAGACATCCTGGGATATTGTCTGGCCCTACTGATACAGTGTTGGTCGTAGAGCGAGCATTAAGGACCTGTTCCCTTGTGATAGCGGGCAAATTATATTTGATGGTATTTCCTGAGGGAAGGTTGAGGGAGACAGAGGGATAAATTTGGAGCTGAATTTGTTGGCCAGTAGGTTTGCTATAACTTCTGGCTCAGTATAGGTGGTTCCATTTGCAGTGAGCTCTGCACACAGTTGTGTATTGCCTTTGAGGTTGTGGACATAGCTAAAGAATGCATTGTGGTTGTCCTTGGCCTGGGAGGCCAAATTTACCTCCAGTTTCATTTTGGTAGACTTTGTTTGTCCTCTTGACTTTGTTTAGTTTGATGAGATTACTTCTGTTCTGCTGGGTGCTGCACCACCTACTTTTTGCCATGATTTCTTTCCTTCTGTTATACAGCCTGTTGATGTTATAATTCCACCAGGGTGGCTTGTTTTTTGAGTTAGTTCTGTAATTCTTCCTGGTGGATACAGCTGCCTCTGTGTAGCTATTAACATCCTTGTACAGGGTTTCTGTGAACAGTTCTGCTTAAGCAGTCTTAATATATCGAGAAACGGCTGCAGCTTGATAGTTATTACATTCTGGATTTTAAACTTAAACTCCATTATACACATTTTTGTCTGGTTAGAGTACTTTGAGGGGTGAAAGAATTGCATATGTGCATATTCAGTTTACCTGTTGGCCAAATCAAATTGCCAGATGAGCCATACCTCATTAGAGGAAGTCTGTTAGTGGGTATGTGTAAGTATCCCACAGTAAGTGCAGAAAGCAGGTTTCCCCTTCATGCACCTGCAAAAATTCCTTTGTTGTGGAATGTAATAGTTCGTAGAGGGTAGGCCTTTGGTATGATAGTGGGGAGGTGCCACAGTATTGGAGGGAGGAGCCAGGTAGCTTCTTTTCTACCTTTAAGGCTTTGTGGTCTGACAAAAGGGCTATGTAGAGGAGAGTGGAAAAATAAATCATGCAGCTCATGAGAAGAATACATTCTATCCAACCTTGTATAGGAGCTAATCTAGTGAAATACTGTATATAGCCTCCATCTCCCAGTGAAGCTTGATTGACTAGGTTGGTTAATTCCATGTCAGAAATCCAAGCTGTAAGGTGCATCTACATTACTGAAAATATAAAAGGAGACGTGACATATGGCATCCAGCTGCCTTGTCAAAGATTTGATACCATCTATCAATACCAAATATCTATGTATAATATCTGTAGGATGGTCAAAAGACTTCTTTGTCTTCCTGGCACAAGGTATAGCATACCTTAGACATTTTAACAGAGCTTCTGCTAATGCACTGTTTGGAGAAGAGTATCTGATGCCTAAGTCCCCTGAGTAGATTAAAGCAGTTAAGTGGTACCATTATGCTTACTAGAAGAAAGGACTGAGGAAACAATATGCTGATAACCACACTTTGGTACTGCATCACTGTCAGATCTGGAGTAAACATAACCAAATGGACCATCTAAACGTCTTTACTGGATAATGACTGTCATTAATATTAATAGTTAAAAACATCAACATGGGAGGTAAAAAGTGAGAGTTTATCTGGTTTAATGCCTGTCCTAAACAGTCTAGGGGAACACCTTGTCCAGTCATAATACAAAGGACAAAAACTTGCATTTTTATATACTCTGAATCCTCGGGGATTAATTAATTATTAATTAATCCTTGTTTAATGCCTATCCTAAACAGTCTAGGGGAACACCTTGCCCGGTCATAATACAAAGGACAAAAACTTGCATTTTTATATACTATGAATCCTCGGGGAAACCAAGAAATAAACAGGGATAGTAATTATATATATATATATATATATATATATATATATATATCAGGTTATACCTTATTGTAACAAGTAGTAAAACAGAGACAGAGAACAGATGCAACATAACCAGCAAAGGAAAATAATTAAAAATAATGTGTTGAAATATACAAAGAGTAATGCATTGCAGCCATCAAACTTACAAACTATATATAATGGATAACTTGTCCTGACTTCTCAGGACAAATGGATCCAAAATTAAACTTCCTGCCTCCATCATTTGAAATGCAAGAGATCAGTAGATGGCTAGTAGGTGCCCTACAGATGACATACCACCTAGAAAAAGTATAAGCCACACAGGGCTCTGGCTTTAACCTAACAACATAGGGAAGATAAATAACATAATGGCATTTTAAATACTGCATGCAGCATATTGGCATAACATGTAGAATAGTAAATTTGTACATTTCCATTAAAAATAAATAAAGAGGACATTCTCTGTTTTGTTTAAACCACATATTATCTTACTGCTGTTCAATTATAAGGCACAACTGACAATTATCCAAGTTTAGTTAAGTTGAAATGTTCAACAATATGATGGCCAAATGACCTGAAACAAAATTTGTTAGTTAAGATACAGTAGATAACCAAATTTAAGAGATAGCAGCAGCCAACCAGAAGAGCTGCCAAAAAAGAAATGTGAGAGCTTTTAAGAAAAAGTTCAGTTATAGAGTAATAGATATCGCCAGGCTCTGCTTTAAAGTCAGATTTTGCCAAAAACAACTTAGTCACATGTGTATTTTGGAATACAGCAGATTTGTAGATAAGCAGTCACAGCAGCCAAAAATCATGACCATACATAATGAAATAGTGCTCAAGCCTTAATCACTGTATACTTGTTTCTGATGTTCGGAGTCCTGGGAAGATTTGTGGCGTGTCTTTTTAACCAGACTCTTCTCTCTTCCACAGTCAGTTTTGAGAAATCATCAAACCAAATTTTCCTGTCCAAAAGTAGAATCTTCTTTTCCTCCATGTAGTCTCTAAAACCTTTTATTTTTGTTGAAAAAGAAGTGTAACTATTATTGGCCTGGGGTAATTATTGGATGGTGAAGGAGTCAGGGACAGGTGCACACTTTCACTAAGGAGATTACTAGCAGTGCCACTCCCTGAAGAAGATGTAACCTAAGCCTGCAGAAACATATTGAATCTCCTTGCTCCACTCCCTCTTGCAGATCCACGACTTATGCATTATTACAATGTGCTCACTTTACTTGGTCATTTAAATCGTCATGTGACACCTGGGTGAAGTCTTACAAAAGAATACCCTGATGCTGAGGTTCATCTATTTTTAATGCTAGGTTGTGTGTTACATTATCACACTGGATTTTGTACTCTTGCCACTCCCATCATGCTTGATTTTATCTTCTCCACTTGATCCTGCAAAGAATCCTGATACGTGTCCGAAGAAACAGATGGTTTCTGTATTGAATTCAATATACTAAGTACCGTTGTGGTTGTGTGCAGAATTAGCTCCTATTCAGTATTCTGATCTCTAGCCTGGGAGACCATCATATCTAATACAGGCAAAATCAGAGAATCATCTTCTGTGGGTATAGTCACCCATTAATTCTCCAGATGCTTTTTAGGGTTCCCAGATTGCCTCTTCAGGGTCATGGGAAAACAAACACAACATAAAATTCAAGTAGAAAATTAATAAGAATCTTTGATGTCAGACAAAGATTAAATGCTTGGAGTCTTTTAAGTGCACCTCTTCACTCCATTCTCGCCAAATAGGAAGGTCCTTTAGTTATGGATTTATTTATTTGCTTTACTGTGCTGTTAGGTTGCTCTACACAGTATGCTGATTAAATAAACTAGTAAGGGAAGATGATTGCTGTGCGCAGGAACATATGGCACCATTGGAAGGGATGCAGTTACTCTTCCATAGGTTACCCAGCTGTGACCAGCTGGTACCGCAGTGGTGCTGGCTCTGTGAGTTGTGTATGATCTGAGGGAGTTGATTTGCATATGCACTGTAATACATGGAGTACCATGCTTGCACAATGGGGCCAGACCATGAATGTTTCTTGCACCATTTGCAGTGGTATTTCTGAATTGGTATGGGCTTGATACACATATTGACTAAGTATCAGTCCTTCCCCACTGTGCATCAGTATTTATAAATACCACCATTATTATTATTATTATTATTATTATTATTTTAATATATTAAGTAGCAGTCCAGCGTTTGCACTTTCTCGTCCTTGAGTTAGCCATTATCCTGGAAACAGATGCATTTTGCTTTTTTGAGAGCATGTTCCTTCAAGTTGGTTTTGAAGATCTCTATTGTTTGTTTATTAAGCTCTGTTGAAAGATTGTTCAGTGTTGCTGGTGTTTGTTTATAGATGGCTTTTTCACCCACTGTGGTTTTAAAGCATGGTCTGTCCGTCAAGGAGACATCTTCTTCTCTGTCAGTGGGTATGTTTGTTGCATGACTGAGAACGTTGTTCTCAGGTGTAGACAGTATCCCTTCTTAATAATTCTAAATATCATTGTTCCGAGAAGAACGAGAGGAGTGTTGCACAGATACCCATTTAAATTCTTGTAGAAAGTCACAGCGGTGTTTTGAGTGTCTGCAGGAAGGACAAATCACGTATTCTTGCTTATGGCTCTTTGAAGTTTATACATATTATGGCTAGAATGGATACCATATTCGAGTTTGGGAAGACGAATGTTTCATGCTAGGGAACATCATGCTTTTGGTAAAATGAGATGGAATGACCTGTAACATTCTTTTAGCTGATTTAGTACTTCAGAAGCATTTCTGTCAGTGCATTTAGAAAAGCTTAATGAGGGGTTTTGCTGTAGGCTAAAGTATTTGTCATTGGTGAAACAAGTAGTGGTGTTGTGTCAGTTAGCAAGAGCTGAAAAAGTTTGGAAAACCTTTGTGATGTTGCAAATATCAGGACATTTGATTTGTTCGGATTGATATCGGCTTGTTAGTGTATGTCCAGTTGCAGAATGTGGAAAAAATAGTTTGTGATTTGAGAGAAATATCAGCAAATGTTTGGTTAGCTTCTATTAAAAGTATGTCATATACATTCATAACTACATTAGGTGACAGAAGTGATACAGAAATAATGACAAGGAAATTAACACCATAGGAAGAATGATGTAATATATGATATCTTAAATTCTGAGCAAAATATACAAAAATACATTTATTTAGGTGTAATAAAGAAGCAATATATACATTTGGAGAGGAAGTAGTAAAATAAATACAAAAGCAAGCAGTGTGACAAAAGAGCTTAAGAAGATGAGTAAAGTGCTACTATGCATGGAAGGTTTCTGTTTCTTAACTTTTTGTTCAGAAGGTGCACCTTAAGTATTTTTTGCCTTTTGCTGATTAATTAAAATATTTGAAGACTTCACAAAATTTAAAGTATGAGTAACAAGTCTTTAGAGAAATAGTGAGTAATTCTTGGAGAAATTCTATTTACCATACTAGCATATGTACTTAATTTGCCTGGAGAAGATAAGTGCTTATCTGATTAATATTAATGGGTTGGTTAACCAGCAGATTGTGTACATTTGTCAGATACTAATGTTAAAATATAAACTATACCAAGCTGCAATGTAAGACAAGGACGTGATAAATGTCTCTTTTTCTATCCATCATTATACAAAATAAAAGCTGCTGGATTAAACTGTACCTTTGAGGAAGGTGGATGTACTGCTTTGAAAGATTAACTGCATGGAAAAAATGAAAGCTTAAGATAATTTGTTTTTATACAATGACAGGCCATTTACATTCAAAAACTAGGACAGAGAAAATTCAAGGAAATCAGGTATGTTATGCTAAACTAAAGAAACATATCTGATTACCCCTCATATCTCTGAATTGTCTGGATTTCAAACTTTATTTATTTTTTTTTTCATAAAAAAAAAAATCAAAAAAAAAAACAAAATAAAAATGGAGGTCTTCCTTTCTCCATTGCTTCCATTCCAAAGCACTGATGTACTACTTAAGCCTGGGAAGGTAAGTCCCAAACGCATGCGCAGTACATGAAGAAAGCCCCGGGATACAGAAAAAAAGTGGAAGAACAACACAGAGCTGTTATACAAAGACATTACTTAAGAAAACTAAGTATTTTTTTTCTTAAATAATGTCATTATAAAATAGCAATAACCAGGGGCAGCCAAGGTGGTGCAGCGGTTAGTGCTGTCGCCTTACAGCAAGAGGTTCTCCGGTTCGATTCTCGGCTGGGGTGCCTTCTGTGCAGAGTCTGCATGTCCTCCCTGTGGTTGCGTGGGTTTCCTCCGGGTGCTCCAGTTTCCTCCCACATCCCAAAGACATGCAGTAGGTGGATTGGTCACTCTAAATTGGCCCTAGGTGTGAGTGTGTGCCTTCTGTGGAAGGTTGGGTGCTGGGCTGGCAACTCAACACCATAAAACTCCACTGCCAATCATGAGTGTACAGATGATCTGCTGTGGTAACCCCTAACCGGGAAAAGCCGAAAGAAGAAGAAGAAGATAAAATAGCAATAACCAACTGTTGGTTTTGATATATTGAAGATTTACTCACGGTTGCCTTTGTTCAATCACCTGGGCTTTGCCCTCATGATTAAACCACACCAGCTGTGGGTAAATCTTCAGGGTACCACACCCAGTTGTTAGTTATTGCTATAATATCTTCTGCAAGAAAGCACATTAATTGCAGTATGCAAAGAGCTACCTTAAAAAATCAGCTTGTCCAGCTAGTGTACACTGTTCAGTCGGAAGAGCAGAGTATGTCAGCCTGAAGGTGAGTATTGGAAATGGTGAATGGAAAGGAAAACGGTAACAAGGGAGAGCTATAACTTATACTTCAGAAGGGCAGGTGAAAGTCATGTAGCTCTCTGTTTGCCTACCTAGATAGTGTACTTGTTTTTCATTTTCTTATTTAATAAAATTTAGAGTGATTTGACACTTACCACGCTTATTATTTCTATATCCAGTGTGTTCCATCAGTTATATTGCACTACATTTAAACCAGTTTCTGTTTTAACTGAGGTATTTACAGTCTTGGGTAATAATTTCTGAGACCACCCATTCTGCTACCAACTTAGTGGGTCCATCACCTTTTCTATATATAACTCTGTTCAGATTTTATTGTATTGCTTTTTGCAAAGCTGTTTACAGAGAAAATGAAAACCAAATAAAAATTTTGGCTTAAATAAATAAATAAATATATATGTGTGTGCTTCTGTGTCATTGCTCATAGTAAATATACAGGCTGTGCTTAGCACTTTCGGAAATCCAGTCTTCTGCCTCTGTCATCTCCTTCACATCTGTTATTCACATCTGTTATTCGTGTTCAAGATGACTCCTTCATATCTCAAAATGATCTTCTGCACCAGTTTTTGTCCCCTTATCTGTTCTATCTAGTGAGAAAAGCTTCACTTTTTCTAATTTTTGATCATATCCAGTCTGTTCTTTCCAGTGTGCCCATCTGGTGACTTTCCTGGATCATCTTGTTGCAGTCTGCTATGCAGTCTCCTGGACTGCACACCATACGCAGCTTGTGGCCTTATCATATAGTGATAAGATGGCCTGTTAGCTGCTGGAGTGTCTACCCTGAGGAGACATTCTAACATTCTGTTTGCTTCTGTCACTGCTGTCTCACTCTGCTTCTTGCAGTCCAGTGCAGTTATAATCAACATTCCCAAATTATTTTCCTGTTCGCTTGCAGTCAGTTCCATTTCTCCAGATAGTACTTCAGTTCAAGGGAAATATGGATCAGTTTACTGTACTTTACATTTTTTAGTTAACCTTAGATGCCACCTTCTGCCCACTTGCTTGGTCACTCCAAATATATTCTTAAGGCATTTCTCCCCATCCTCCACCAGTGTACTTACTTTGTGGCATTAACAAAGAGGTAGACTGTGCTCTCTTTTCCCTCACCAATATACCTTAAACAAGCACACTGAAAGAGAACTGGATCCAGGTCTGACTTATGCAGTACTCCAGTAGTCACTTACTTATTGCTGGCATCATCCCTTTTTACCACAGCCCTCTGCTTCCTACCATTTAACAATGTAGCAGTTCAGCTCCTCTGTCTTGGTCCTAGCGGCAACTTCAACATTTTTATTTTTTATTATGAACCTCCTTTGTGTGTAAGACTAAGCCAAGAAGATTTCAAGAAACAGAGGGTAGACCCTGTCCGCTGGGTCTTACCTGCTAAGTTCATCTGTATACTCGGTCATATTAATGTATCAGGTTTGACTGACAGCTTTTTCTGACCATGAGCCTGTGCTGGTTGCGTTCCAAGCAATTATCTTTTTCCAGAAAGGCATTCAGCCTTCTTCTCAGGATTATGTTTGTGGCTTTCTTTTTTTTTTTTGCCACTGCTGTTACGGCAAATGGCCTATAGTTTCCTAGATTTTTCCTGCTCCTCTCCCCATCCCATGTACAAGGGCACTGCAGTTTTTTTTCTGTGGATCATTAGGTAATTCTGCACTTTACTGGTCTGTTGAAGATCTCCATCAGGTCATTTGGTAGCACAGTGGGCCGGATTCCTGAGGACTGCAGGAACCAGCTTATCTTGTCCTTGCACTTTTTCCTCCTTAAGAGCAGTAATTTCCATTTTCACTTTCCCTCTGTGTCCTGGTCTCTGTCCACTGTTTCTTGTTAAGTGGAAGGCAGTTGATGCCACGTTACAGTCTCTTTGATCTCTTTTTCTAGATAGTTTCTACTTTTATATAGCCGTACCTTGCGTGATATTTGTAATCTATACCTCAGTGTTCTTTTTGTCTGTATATTATGATTTTTCTAACAGCTGCAGTGATGGGATACTCCTTTTCAAAATATACTTGATGTGAATTATTCTTTGCCATTCAGCAAGCCTCACACACACTTCATTTAAAATTTCCTGATAAACTCATATTGTAGAAAATGATGAGTTTTATGTGATGTGTTCATCTCAGAATTGTTTTTTATATTCCTTTATTGTGAATATTTCTCTGCCCTTCATATAGTGGGCATATGTCTTATGTAGGCAGCAGTGAATAAGAATTCAACCACAGAATGAATTAGCTGAAGCGGTTCTGTTGCCAGTCTTGCTAAATGGGCATGCAGGTCCCTTGACAAGATCATCTGAAAATGGATGCTGCATTATTAAGAAGGGTATGGCTATTCGAATTAGAAGGCAAGCTTTACTTTCTGTGCAGATCTAAAGCAGTGATTTCCATTAGCATTGTTTGTGTGCTTCAAAGTCAATAAAATATTTATCAGCGCATCTAACAATTTTTTTGTGTTATTGTTAATCTGGCGTCTTCAATCTGAAGACATTTTTTAAGCTAAAGATTTTTCTACACCAAGTAATTGCCAGTGAATCTGGCAGTGTGTTGTACAAAAGAAATTGTTATTTTGAAAGGAGAATTATATATTTAAAGGGTTCAATGATGTAGCAGTTTTTCAATGAACCCTGTATTGCTGTAAAAGTTGCATGATTTTGATTAGTACACTACCAAAATAAATGCATTAGCTTGCACTTGGATAACTGTGGGTTGTGACTGGATGTAAAGGTTTTCTTAAGGAGGTTCATGGACATTATTCCACCAAATCAAAAAGTTATACAGCAGGCATGTCACTGCATATGATACAGAAATGTGAAATTGCATTACTTAAAAGGAACAAAGAAAAAATTGTGCTTCATACATCAGAATTTCTCTTAAAGCTTAATCTGTAAAGTAAATATCAGTGCACATAGACATTCATATTAACATGGCTCCATAACACAGTGGGGACGAACCCTAACTGCAACTCAGGTGAGTGGGTTCATTTAGAACATCAGTGCTTTAGGAACTAGGCAGGGAAGAGGGATTTGTGTAGGGGTATGGCTCGAATGCTACCTTGGGGGCAATGGCAAGGGATGTGTGCACTTGCATACTTACAGAGTGGTGTGATTTCCCTGGTGAACACTAGAGAAACCAGCAGTCTTGTTTCAGAGGAGGAGCAGAGCTGCCTGAGGGAATTACCCCTTGTGGAAGTGAGGTGATGGCCTTTCCTGCAGTTGATTGCATGCCCCTTCGTGGTGCTTCTAAGGATGTATGAGGGGGATATTGCACATATAGAGAAATCTGAACTGCATTTAATGACTGCTTAATGATGGCCCTATTGTACACCTCTTGCCCCAAAGATATGGAACGAATAGGCCGGTAGATTGAGAGAGAGTCTAACGGTCGGCAGGTATCTGGGGTAAAGAGGACAAAAAATATGTTTATATTACTGGAGCATGGTTATGCAGTAGTAAAGTCCCACTCTGTACTTTTGTTTTAAGAACCAGAATTGGTTTTGGTGTCATTTAAACAAATGTGTCATGCACATTTTTGTATCTTAGGACTTAACTTTACCCAGAATGTTGTGCTGACAAAAACACAGTTTATGGAGATAGGCTGATGAAGAAAGAGACTTCTTGTCTTTTCCCACAAATATGTCATTGACTCAGATGATAAACTGTCAGGAGTGTATAGACAAAACCGTAAGCTGTAGTGCATTAATATGAAAAAGAAGCATACAGTCAGGCTAGAGAATGTCTCTTTTAAAATGTATGTAGACTTATTAAACAATTTATGTTGTTTTTGTGAGCAAAATTTCTCAATATAAATGAACTTATTTTGAAAATAATTATGTGTAAGCCAGTGTCTGAAGATTGTGACACCAGCTGATAGCTTGTGTCACGTTTCCCCACTTTCTGTTTTGGAGTGGGGCTACATAAATAAAATGTGCTGGGCATTGGCATCTTTGCCGAACAGAGAATAACTGAAAAGTTCAGTGTAACTGTTTTAGAGAACTGTGAGCACTGTGGGTGATCAATTCTCAGTTAAATGTTTTGGAAAGCAATGCATTTTTAATGTGCAGTTAGTTCTTTACATTAGTGAGAGTTGCTGCTTATATGAAGTATTCCAAATTAGTTGCATTTTTGTGTGGTGTTTGGTGAATGTGTTGATTGGTAGAGCCAAAGATGTTTAAACACATTTTCAGCTTTATATACAGATGTATTAATCAGTGTTCTATAAAGGGTTCTCTGCTGTTTATCAGAATGCTAGATAACCTAACGGCATTTTGCAGAAACATGACTGAAGGTATTTTTCTACCCTTGGCCAAACCTCATATACTCCTCCACTCATCCTTATATAATCACCCAGTGGTTACAAATCCTTGAAATAAGAGAAAGATATTTGACTTTCCGTAGAAAGTATTGTACTCTTCTTTAGTTCAATGTTTTGAAGCCTCAAGAGTGAGAATATATTTGGGCGATAATTATCAGGGGTGTGGTGGGGACAAAAGATATGTATAGATATATGCTGGCTTTATAACATTTATATTGTGATACATTTTCAGTGAAATGCTTTTCAGTCTGTTGCTTACTGTTGAATGCAGTGAGATTTTTGACATGCAGCTTGATTTCAACCTCAATCTGGACAAAGGCCCCAAAATAAGAACAGTATGTAAATATTGCTCTTACAAACTTAGAAAGTTGATAGAGTAACATGTTTTGCATTAGCATGAATTTTTCAGAACGATATGAGGTCTGAAACTCAAATATCTGCCATTATTTTCTGACTTCAGTCCTCAGTGATTTGTCAGTGATTTTCCAGAAAACCACAGTTTTGTGAGAAACAGACCAAAATATAAGGCACAAATCTGGGCATTTGAGAGGTATGTGCTTGATTAGAACCAGTGCACAGTACTGTATTCTAGGTGTGGTTTGTTATGAAGGATAAGCTACATTGCTATGTTTCTGCATCCTATCTTTAGTAATTTGTGCCCTCCCTTTACCAGTCACTGAGGTTTCTGCTAGTTTATTTTTAATCCAGATATGAAAGGGCTTGGTCAATCTTCCTCTGCTTCTAAGTCTCAAGGCTGGCAGGTCTCAGGCAACTCATCCTCTAAAACTTTCTCATGCCACCCAATTCCTCCCTTTCTCCCATCATTTCCCATGAAAGAACCCCTGTCCAGATATATTTTGCCATGTTTAAGTGCATTTGCTTCTATCAGTTGTCCCATGCTGTAATTTTTTTAGGTGGTGGTGTAATGCTATTTTCATATGCATTGCTGGAATTGTGTGGTATTTTAACTCGTTTACCCATACAGTTAATTCTGATCTCTTAATCCTTGATTTTTATGGTAGTAGTTTGGTACTTTCTTATGTGACCATCTCCTACTTACATTTTCTTCTTTTTGGACCATTTTTTGTATGCCTTGCTGACAGATGTCTTTTTCTATCAGTATGTCCCACTAATTTTTAGACTCTTGGTAGGCATTAACTCAATAGTGTGGAATTAAAACTATTTCCTTTCTAGAACGCTAAATCTCTGCGCGTATTACTAGATGTACAGAAGTGTCTGATAAACTGTTTTTGTCAGATGTGCATGCCTCAGTTATTGAGAAATGTTTGGTTTATGTTATATGAGTAGGAACCATAAGTGTGATCCTTGAAACTGGAAGAATTTCAATATGCTGTCAGAAATAGCTGTATCTCAGAATATTTCCTCTTCCCTTAGGTGCAGCATTTTCAGACATAGTTTATATAAGTTGCAGTGGTGTAGAAGGTGCATTTGCCCCTGCAAAAACAGGTTTCGGGACTTGATCTTCCACTAGTTTTTCAGAATTATGCATATATTCCTGTCAGTGCCTTCACATAACTACTGATTATTAAATTAAGACCCCTTCTGCATTGTTCTGAGTTTAACAGTTTTGGATTCTGTGCTAATCATATCCTTATTTTAGTCTTGTTCTCAGACATTACTGGTGATTTTCAGAGCAGGGCAAAGGTATTTTTTATTTGCCTTTTCTTTGAAGAAATATTTCCTTTATGTTGTTAAATTTGTAGATGCTGGTGTTCATCTCTGCATGGCTTGCAATAGGCTTCCTACATTTTGTTCTGACCTGCAAGGAACTTGTTTATTGTTTGACCATCTCCCCAGCATGATTCTAGTTTTGGTGTCAGCTGTGGTGATATCTCAGTCAACTTCTTGGGTATTCTGCTATCTTAGTCTGGTTTTGAGACCGTGCGGGTAATTGTTAAGAACGGACCAAAGCTTATTTTTTTTCCCTGTTTTTGCATCTTAAGAAATCTAAGTTGTGTTAATCTGTAGATGTTGATAGATGTCTGTACAGTAAAATATACAAGGGTGATTCCTTAAAACCTCTTGTAATAGGGTCTTATATAGACAAAACTTCAAAATCTCAAACGCTCATATGAGCAGAAATGCAGGAAATCGAAATCACTATTATGGGGGGCTGCACCCTCCCCCCCCCCGCTCCAGGATAAATATATATTCCAACTCCGAGATCGCACTACAGTGAGGAAAGGGCAGATTTTCCAGTCTTCACTGTACCGCTATCTCACAATAGCGATTACAAAGAACGGTATTTTCGACTTCTAAGCTGTTCAAGATTTTGATTTTTTATCGCTCGAATAGGGGCCCTTGTATTAGAGGCAACATGGGATATATGCAAATGACCCATTAAGGACATCGGGTGTTTCAGCTATATGGCAGCTCTGAATGCCTATGACTTTTTTCCTTTTTTAACTATGTTATGGACAAATTCAGGCCAATAAAATCAAACCACACTAGTTGTGGACATGCATGTTTCAACATTCTTGTAGCCTCATCAACACAGCATAAGAGGACTTTTGGCTAACCTTTGGAAGCACAGGGTTGTCCTACCTAGCTGATGTCCATAACCATTAGGGTGTCTGCAAAATATCCCAATGAACAAACTAAAACAATGAGTAACAAGGTCACACAGACAAACCAATCAGTAAAAACTACAAGAAAAATCTAGCCAAGCTAGATTTTCCACTGTGTGATTCCTTAAAACCTCTTGTATTAGTGGTAACTTGCGATGTATGCAAATGACCCCTTAAGGACATCAGAGATTTTAAGGAAGCGCACAGTGGAAAATCTAGCTTGGCTAGATTTTTCTTGTAGTTTTTGCTGATTGGTTTGTATATCTGACCTTTTTACTCATTGTTTTAATAAAATATACAAGGGGTCAGATGCAAGATCTTTTTGGACAATCCAGTCAATATTATGGGCAACACTGAGGTCTTTTGATGTTGATCTCTTCATACGCTTTGATCTCAACTCGAGCATCAGATGTTTCCTTTCAATGACAACATGATAAAGCTTAGCTTCTGTGCCAGTTGGACATCAAGCGGTTTGGCACTGAGAAGGACTTTTTTCTCAGGGGAAAGCCTTTGAGTGGGGCTGTTGGTACCAAGCCAACTTTGGAGTTAAGCTCATTGGTACTGGAACCCTTTTGTCATTCTTCTGGTTAGTGCTAAATAATGCTGAAATGTCACTTCAGCACCAGAGTGACTTTCTGGTACCAGTCAGATTTTTAGTCAGAGCAGACATTCCTCATTCTCAACAACTTTTTCTCAGTATCAGCATCAGTGCCATAGAAATACTTTTTTACATCGACAAAGTATGCATCCTAAGCATATCTTTAGGAATATTGTAAGAAGTCAAGGGATGTGTGCATCTAGGTTGAATGCCAGTAATGAAAATTTTCTTAAGGAGCTTATTTCTCTGAAAGAGAATTTTTGTGAATGAGGATATAAGAAGAAAGAGATAGAAGATGTCCTGGCAGATATCCCCAGTCTAAGGACAACATTAGGGAAGGCTTGTTTTTCTAATAGTCCTTGGCAGAAAGTTAACACTTAGAAAAACAATTTGAATGTTAGGGCACCTGTCTACCTTTCTAGTAATGTTAATCAGGTGACTGAAATTATGAGGAAACATTGGCCGATTTTATTGACAAATCCTGAGATTAAGGCCATAGCTGGTGATAGACTTAAATTTCTTTATAGAAATGAAGAGATCCTTCAAGAGAATGTTGTGCTACCCAAAGGATATTATCGGAAATTCAGTATCTAATATTGTTTATGGAACTTTCCTTGTTCCAAATGTAATTATTGCAAGTACATAGATTCCACTAGTAGTTTTATACAAGTCTATATTATATTATCGAAAAAGCTTTGCATCGAACGCCTTTTCATTGACCTGTAAAAAGCGAACTGCCAAATAAGCAAACAGCCACATCAGTGATTTTTCTCTAAGGGAAAAAAATTGCTTGCCCTACAAAAAATGACACATCACTTAAAACATTACAAAGTGGGGAGCTTTGCCCCCACACCCTCCCTAACTAAATATACCAACTCCGAGATCACATTACAGTGAGGAAAAGGGCAAACTCACTAGGATGGCCAAGTGATTTTTTTTCCCAGGGGAAAATAATCACTGATGTTGCTGTTTGCTGAATTGGCAGTTCGCTTTTTAAAGATCGATGGAAAGCCTTTTCGATAACATAATATATATTTTATACACCCTGATACTGGGAGACATATAAATTTCAAAGTAGTTGCAAATTGTAATGCATGTTACATAGTATATTTGGCATACTGTGAAGTATGCCTATCCTTTTATATAGGTAAGACAGAAAGATATTTCAGAGACCGTATAAGGGAACATATTTATAATATCAATAATAGCATAACTGTGAATGCTTTATCGAGGCATGTGTTACAGAAAGGTCCCACACGCCCCTTTAAATTTATGGTACTTGAGACTATTAAGTTGAATGAGCGGGGTGGTAATGTAAGGAATTTATGTGAAATTTCTGAAACGCAATGGATAATAATGATGGCAGCTAGTAAAGGAAAGGGTTTGAATGATAAACATACCATTGAAACCCATCTTGTTATCCAGAGGCTTAAAAAGATAGGGTGTGGGATGGATTTTATTTATTTATTTATTAGCGCGCAATTTATTTTTAGACAGACTATGTAATAGGAAATTATTTGCTTTAATATTGGGATGTTATATGATTATCTGATGGTTTATACTTTATGTATGATGTCCTTCGTGTTTCACTGTTGCAGTCGTTACATTTGGGTAATCTGCTGGCAGGTTGCCCTCAGTCAGCCTGAATTCCAAAGTCTTGGGTCCTGCATCGGTTGCTGTCTCCTCTTCCATGACATCAGGTTGTCAAGGGTATAAAACATGCAGCCGACGCCATTTTCTTTAGTCTTTCTTGCCGCGTGGTGCCAGAAGCAGAAGCATTTCGAAAGTGTCGGTCGGCCAACTCCTGAAATATTCGAGTTTGAGTTTCAGAACCGAAGTCTTCACTAAAGCTAAGTACCCCATTGGGGAAACTTTTTTCTTGCTCCATACCGATGTCAGAAAAAGTTAATAATTGTATTACTTGTGGGAAGCAAATACCTCATAAGGATTTCCATTTATACTGTATTCCTTGCCTAGGCCATGATCACAACATGCCTGGCTGTCGGTTTTGTGCCAGATTTAGCCAACGCACTATTAAGCGTCGGTATATTTTTGCCTCAAAGTATTTTGGAAACAGATTTAACTACCCAGAAATGTCGTCGGATAGCAATCCAACTACCGGAGTACATGAAAAACTCAAAGAAAAGGACAGAGAGAGACAGTCGAGGTCCAAAACCGATGACAAAACTTCCCCTAAGCCAGTCGCCGGTATTCAGTGAGGTGCTTTTGCAGCCTCTGATACCCACTACTTTTGAGTCGCAGGCCTCTACCGACACCCATGTGGAGTCCGGCATGCCACGAGATACTCAAAGTATTGGACCCACGAATGTATCTCCCTCAGATGGGTCCGGAGCTGCTGAGCAGGCACCAGCTTCTGAGGGTGTATTCAGGCCTCAACATTTTGTATATCAAACCGACGACAGCTGCAAAACCAAAGACAAAAGCAACTTCTAAAACTAAATAAATGACGCATGAGCCATGTGCACAGGCCGCTATGCCTAAAAAACAGATGATCAAAATGGCTGAAGACCTTATTACTTTGATCAGGGTTTCCCATCCCCCTCCAGATAAGAGGCCTAGGCAAGACACTGATTATGAATCTTCAGATCAGGTTTCTATTTCTTCTGATTCCTCTTCTGATCAGGAATTAGCTATACCTCCCTATGAGGATTCTGATGCAGAGGAGTCTATACCATCTCATCACCTCCTGAGGATTATTCATTTGGAGAAACCTTGCATACTTTGAGGGAGCATTTTCACTGGGAGAGTCAAGATTTCTCAGAATCAAAAAAGAGGCTCAGGGATTTCCTTCTTCTCCCTCAGCACAGGCCTTTAGCCATAGCCTCTATTTTAGACATTGTGGCTGATGTGTTTTCGGAGTCAAGCTTGACCCCTGACTCCTTACCTCTGGCTCCCAGCAAGCCTGACAGATATTACAAGGTCCCTGACTCACATACATTTTTATTTAGAAACCTTGCTGCTGATCCTGAAACTATTTCACAGGGTCCAAAGGGAGTTAAGGCCTCAACAGCAAAAAATCCTACCCCCTCTGACACAGATTCAAGGGCACTGGACAGATGGGGAAAAAGGTTTATACATCTGCAACCTTGGCAATTAGGGCCTTAAACTGTCAATTTCATATGCTTAAGTATCAACAACATGTTATAGGATTGCTGAAACAGAAAATGATGTTGATTTCTGAATGTGCAGAAAATAAAGAATTGCAGGAATTGTTGCATGCAGCTGAACAGGTTGGAAAGCATACTTTGCAATGTGGTTTTGATTCCTTAGAGGCCTCCTGCAGGGCCGCAGTTACTGGATCTGTGATTAGGAGGCATGCCTGGCTAAAGGAACAAAATTTGCCTGATCATGTTAAAGCTAAATTGCTAGATGCACCTTTATGGCATGATACTCTGTTTGGTACTAAGGCAGAAGAGATTTTAAAGAAAGTGGAAGACGAAGCTAAGTCTATGCAAACTGTAAAAGACTTCTTACAAGTGCAGCCACCAAGATTCAGTAGACACTGGCCTACAAAAAAATGGTCCTTTCCTGTGTCAGACAGAGCTCAAAGGGGCAAATCCAGATGCCCTAAGGGTTCAAAATACCAGGCACAAGATTCATACAGGTCAAAGCAGTGGGGCGCTTCTACCTCCAAATCTGGAGGAGATAAAGCGCAAACCTACAGAAAACAGTCCCAATGACTTTTCTCTGCCTACACCAAGCACTTATCTTTGGGCAGCACCCTTAGGGGGAAAAATTATCACTTTTTACTCAAAATTGACAGTTAACCCAGGACAAGTGGTTGCTAAACATAGTATCACAGGGATACAGATTCCATTTCCATATGGCAAACGGTTGGCCAGATCTGCCAAAAAATCAATGGGCAGAGGCACAGAAACAGGTTACGTCCCTCATAGATATGAGGGCCATTCAGACAGTATCAGAACAGGAAAAAGGACAAGGTTTTTACTCAAGACTGTTCTTGGTATCCAGAAAGGACAAGGCCTGGTGGCCAATACTGGATTTATCGATTTTGAACACATACCTGGACATTCCAAAATTCAAAATGCTGACTTTGCAGCAGCTTCTGCCCATGCTCGGCAAGAATGCTTGGCTGGTGACATTAGACCTAAAAGAGGCATACCTGCATGTCCCAATAAGACAATCGTGCAGAAGATACCTCAGATTCAAGGCTGGCTTAATACATTACCAATTCTCTGCACTGCCCTTTGGCTTATCTACTGCGCCCAGGGTCTTTACAAAGTGCCTGGCACCAGTAATTGCATTTTGCAGACAAAGAAGTATACAAATATATCCTTACTTGGACGACTGTCTCATTCAAGCAGAGAACAAGGACATTCTTTTTCAACACCTGCCGTTTGTGAAAAGGCTTCTAACATGCCTAGGGTACACAATAAACAAGAAGAAATCACAACTGGTACCCTCTCAAAAGATAACATTCCTGGGTGCAAGCTTGAATACAACTGCCCAGATGGCTTACCTCACACCAGACAAGCAAAAGCAACTGACTACTTACTAACAACAAAAACCCTGTTATCTGCAAGAGAAATTCTGCAGGCTTTGGGCTTCATGGCATCCTGCATCCTACTGATTCCATATGCAAGACTGCATATGTGGAAACTTCAGTGATACCTAAAATGTCTATGGAGTCAACATTGTCACAGTCTGGAAACAATGATTCCTCTCATTCCCTGCCTACAACAGGAGTTCCTATGTTGGGCAAAGGCATGTCACCAAAACATGGGATGGGCCTTCACTCTACCCCCTGCCAGCCAAACCTTAACAACAGATGCATCAAATTATGCCTGGGGGGCCCACATGGCGGGGAGATGTATTCAGGGCATATGGACCCCAAAACAAATGGATCTACATATCAACCAGAAGGAGATGCTAGCTGTTCAAAATGCCCTGACAGCCTTCAAGGACTTACTTCATCCAGGACAACTACTGATAAAGACGGACAACACCACGGTCATGTGGTATATAAACAAGCAGGGGGGCACACACTCATACCCCCTTTGCAGATTAGTCATGGCACTGTAGGACACAGCTTTGACTTATGAAATACATCTTCAAGCTCAGTTCCTGCCAGGAAAGCAAAATACACTGGCAGATGATTTAAGCAGAAACCTTATGGATCCTCACGAGTGGAAACTAGATCCACAAGTCTTCAGCATGATAACAAAGAAATGGGGGAGCCCAGACATAGATCTATTTGCCTCTCCTCAAAATTATCATTTGAAAAGATTCTGCACAAGGACTTATCACAGAGAAGCATGGAAAGTGGACGTCCTATCCTTCAGTTGGAAAAACCTATCAGTTTATGCTTTTCCTCCTCTGCCTGTTCTTCCCAAGGTCCTCCTAAAAGTCATACAAGAGAAATCAAAGATGATACTAATTGCCCCGGACTGGCCCCGCCAATACTGGTACCCAATCCTAAGGAACTTGTCTCAATACCCAGCTTGGATTTTACCTCAAAGACCTCAACTACTGTCCCAGAAAAACAATCAGATCCTGCACAATCAGCTCCAGGCACTGAACCTGGCAGCATGGCTGATCATGTAGTTATACAAACAACACCTCTCAGTAAAGCTGTGATGGATGTCATTTTGGAATCCAGAAGGCCTAGTACTAGAAAATCTTATGCTGATAAATGGAAGAGATTCTGTGCTTGGAATCAAGCACAAGGAACTGATACAGCAGAACCAAATATTCCTCAGATATTACATTACTTGACTGAGATGCTGGACAAAGGCCCATCTTTCTCATCAATTAAAATCCATGCCTCTGCCATTTCAGCTCATTACAATACAGAGCCACCAATCTTTTCTCATCCTTTACTAAAGCAGTATCTTAGAGGAGCTAAAAACTTAAGGCTTCCTAGAAGATCACCATTACCTGCATGGGGCCTCAATTATGTGTTGGAAAAGCTCACTCTGCCTCCATTTGAACCAGCTGCTACCGCTGATATAAAGTTCTTATCATGGAAAACAGCTCTGCTACTAGCAATTACTTCAGCAAGAAGAGTTTCAGAGCTACAGGCCCTCATGGCTGTAGAGTCTTTTATCATATTTTACTCAGACAGGGTGTCTCTGAGGACAAATCCTACATTTATGCCCAAGGTGGTTTCCAGTGTGGCTCTTAACCAAACTGTTCATCTGACAACCTTTTATCCAAATCCGTAGAACACGGGGGAGAGAATTCTGCATTCCTTGGACGTACACAGACAGCTAAGATTTTACTTGAGCAGGACTAAAGCTCTAAGAAAAACTGAGCAATTACTAGTGACATATGCTGCAGGATCAGAAGGAAAGGCTATTTCAAAGCAGACTATTTCGAAGTGGATAAGCCACTGCATTTGTTTCTGCTACTTAGACCATGGTAAACCTGTGCCCAGGGGCATTAGGTCTCATTCCACCAGAGCTGCAGCTACTTCAGCAGCCTTTCTCAGAGGAGTACCAACCAAAGACATTCTAGAGGCTGCTACTTTGAGTTCTGTTCACACCTTTACAAAGCATTATCATTTGCCTCTCTACTCTAAGTCCAGGGCAGGCTTTGCCACTGCAGTTCTGCAGGGCCTTTTAGCCGCACCTAATGCTGTTTAGCTCAACCTCCCAACCATAGCTTTGGGATTCTACCCAAATGTAATGTCTGCAACAGTGAAACACGAAGAACATAGTACAGTTGTGTACACTTACCATAAATGTAGATGTTCGAGTGTATTCACTGTTGCAGTCCAAGTTTTTGCTTGTAGATGAAGGTAAAGTTTATACTGATGCATGTGTATATATATATATATATATATATATATATATATATATATATATATATAAATGTATTTTTGCTAACTTTTTGGGGGCAGCTGACATCTAGGGCAAGAAAAACTAAAGAAAATGGAGTCGGCTGCATGCTTTATACCCCTGACGTCATGGAAGAGGAGACAGCAACCGACGCAGGACCCAAGACTTTGGAATTCAGGCCGACTGAGGGCAACCTGCCAGCAGATTACCCAAATGTAATGACTGCAACAGTGAATACACTTGAACATCTACATTTATGGTAAGTGTACACAACTGTACTTTTTTGTTATATAATTTTTATTGTTTTATAGTAACATTGTTGATATATTTTAGACACTGCTTGATTTTAATTGGTTTTCATGGCATCATTAATTCACAGTGTGATTGGCAGATGGAGTTTAAAATGTCTTTATATGTAAGGATAATTTTAATTAGAACATTTGATGGAGCAGTATCTACTGACTGTGAAAGCACTAACGAACGAATAAATTCTTGTCCTTGAATGTGGTTAACCCTCACGTTGTGTTGGTTCACTTATTTAGTAATGTTTGGAATCAATGCTCTTTTCCTTGACTCTGATACTATGTTATAACTGTTTGAGGAAACTTCATCAAATATTTAAAAGGTGCTACAGTTGCTATCCTTTGTGGAGTCTGAGAACTCGTATCTGTCAAATAAAAATACAGAATAAATGCAATCAAGAAAATTATCTTTAACAAGCATTTAACACCTTCTTTCAGAATACAAAGGACTTCATTACTTGGCACAGAAAATTAGTTAGCAGACCATATGGGACAAGCGGGTAACTTTAAATGTTCATTACAGCTCCTTTTTAGAACAGGTATAGCTCCTGTGACAAACGGCTTGTCAGACAAGCTGACCAACTTCTTTTTCTCCAATTTTTTTTTTTTTTATATAGGGTTGCTCCAGACAAAAGTCTACTGTGTTTATTTTAAGGTTTCACTAATGTAAGCAGTCATATTATTGGTCTTTTTCTGCATGTATTCTCTCATGATAAGACTGTCACATACTTCAGACTGCATTCATTGTCTTTCTACAAACTGTCACATCCTCTGAACTGCTTTGCTTTGATTTTCTTATTGCTGCTGTGATCTGAAAGAAAAACGTAAAGAAAATCAGATTACACTGAAAAAATATTTTAAGTCAACAGATCTGAAAATCACTAAAATGGGCAATTGCATTAATACCCATCTTTTTATCAGATCTGCTTCTAGCTTCACTTCAAGCCAGAAAAGTTACAAAACTTTCTTCTAGTTTAACATTAATTTAGCTTTTTGGTGTGTTTCCACTTGATATAATCAATGTTAACAGTTGTCACATTAGGTAATAGTGCAAGACATTCTAAAGCTAGATCCCAGTTCTCAGTGATTCCATTTTAAATGATTAATTTCAAGTCATTTTATTTTAATTTGATAGGCTTTTTTTGAGTATATGAGCTAATCCTAACTTTAACCATGTCCCCGTCCTTAACTCTAATTTACATCTCAGCTTTAAAAAAAGTCCTTCCCATAACACTACGACTAAACAAGACAGCTGAAACACTCACCACACACATATATGTATATGTGTATATGTGTGTGTGTGTGTGTGTGTGTGTGTGTGTGTGTGTGTATATATATATATATATATATATATATATAAACAAACCCAGGAACCCCACTCGGCCTTCCTGAGAACACTGGAAAATATGAAGGTCTTTCCAAACACCATTATATTGGGCGACTTCAACTACCCAAACATAGACTGGGAGCATTACTCTAGCTCCAACACCCTAGCTCAAAGGTTCCTAGAATTTATAAACTCAAATGCTATGGAACAAGTTGTTACCACTCCCACAAGAGGGGAAAACATACTGGACCTGATCACCACCAACATGGGGACTCTATGCTCCAGACCAGAAGTGTATCCCTCACTGGTAAGATCAGACCATAAACTAATCTCACTGGATATTCACATCCCGACCCCACCCCCTGCCCAGAAAACCACAGTGAAAAACTTGTCTAAAGCAAATTTCACACTCCTCAAAACTGAGGTGGAATCCTTCAAAGCCCCCGGGCCTGTGGAAAATACGGCCCAGACCGCAGAATCCTTTATAAATGCATTCTATGAACACCTTCAGGAATGCATGGATCATGCGATCCCAAATAAAACCAAGACCCAATCCTCCAAAGGCAGGCGTCCTGTCTGGTGGACCCCAGCCATAAACAAACTATACAATAGAAGGAGGAAGCTACTAAATGATAGAGCAAAATCCCAAAAAGGGAAGGCATCACTGATCAGTATTAGCAAAAAACTATGGGCACTCATAAAATTGTCTAAGGCCAGCTTTGAGAGAAAAATTGCACAGGACACTAAGGATAATCACAAGGCTTTCTTTAGTTATGTTAGGAATCTGGGTGGTAATTCCCAGATATGCTCAGAATTAGTCCAAAATGGCAAAAATACACCGAACCCACAGACATTGCCAACATCCTAGCTGACAGATTCAGCGCAAACTTCTCCCCCCCTCCCCACCAAAAGGGCAAATATCTATCCCAGCAGAGTACTGCCCCCCTGACATCTCAGATGCTCAGGTAAGAGCCACCCTCTCCAAAGCAAAAACACAGCATCAATGGGACCAGACGGTGTCCCGGGCTGCGTCCTACATGAACTCCAAGAAGAGCTAAACCCAAACATAAAACTACTGTTCAATCTCAGCCTTACTACAGGATATGTGCCCAAAGAGTGGCGTACAGCAACAGTGGTCCCTCTCCATAAAGGTGGTGCCTCAACGGATCCTGGAAACTATCGCCCCATAAGCCTGACTAGCTTGGTCTGCAAAGCTATGGAAAGGATCATCATGGACCTCATAAATAAAGATATTGGGGACCTACAGACACTGGATCCTACCCAGTTCGGCTTTGTTAAGGGCAGATCCTGCCTCTTAAACCTGGTTGATCTCTTTGAAACAGTCACCAAGGCCATTGACGAGGGGAAGGTGGTGCACACAGCCTACCTGGACCTCGCAAAAGCCTTCGATGCAATACCCCACTCGGGCATTATAGATAAGCTCACCAGCTTAAATATAAACCCCTATGTCACTAGATGGATTGCAAACTGGCTCAAGGACAGAATTCTTTTGATACAGCTTTTGTTTTTACTCAAGGACAGAACCCACATGGTTAGAATTGCTGGAGCCATGTCAGACTCCAAACCATTTACAAGTGGTGTCCCACAAGGCTCAGTCCTGGGACCTGTCTTGTTCGGTATATATTTCTCGGAGGTACAGGCCAACACGGAAGGACTGTGGCTGACCAAGTTCGCAGATGACTACAAACTGGGCGCCATAATCGACTCTCCAGCCGACACAAGCATCCTCCAAAAGGGCCTCATAGAAACAGACAACTGGTGCCAGAGCCATGGCCTCAAGCTAAATGCCAAAAAGTGTATAGTCATCCCCTTTGGCAAAACAAAGTGCCCACAAATTACCACATTGGTGGTAATCCATTAAGTACAGAAGAAGTAATTAGGGACCTGGGGACCCAAGTTGATAGCAATCTCTCATTTGACAACCACGTGGCCAAAGTGGTTAGAAAAACATTTTATATAGCCCACCTAATCATGAAGGGATTCACATCTAGATCAGGGGAGGTCATCGTGCCTCTTTACTCATCCCTCATTAGGCCCATAATTGAGTACAATGCCCCTTTTGGGATGTACCTTACCAGACACCTGCAGCAACTGGAAAGACCCCAAAAGTACCTCACCAAGAGGATCAGAGGGCTCAAACAGATGCCATATGCTGCCCGGTTAAAGAAACTCCAGCTCTACTCAGTGGCATACTGCCTGTTCAGAGGCGATCTGTGCCTGACGTATAAAGCCATGTCCAACCCGGAATTAATGGACATGCTGCACCTCAGAAAATCCAAATCCCTTCGAGCTATGCGCTCAAGAGACTTGAACCTCAGCACTGAAATAAATAGGACATGCTGGAGGGACAGATTCATAACCCAGAGGCTCCCTTCACTCTGGAATAAAATCCCAGTCCAGGTTAGGCAGAGTCCCTCATTGACTCTCTTCAAGAGGAATCTTGATGAGTGGATGGGAGATCGTAGGTTTACCCCGGGTATCACTTCTGTGTCACTGTTAGACAGAGGCACAGTATACTAACCTCGAAAAAGGGCATAGCAAAATAAATTTAAAATGGGTGGCGAAAGCCAAACACATTCTGGCTAGGCTTATAAATGCCCTAGGGCAGATAGCCTAGTATGAACCTATGAACCTATATATATATAGATATATATATATATATATATATATATATATATATATATATATATATATATATATATATATATATATATATATATACATATACATATATATATATATATATATATGTGTGTGTGTGTGTGTGTGTGTGTGTGGGATGGGAGGTTGGCATAATGGTTAAGGTGTTTACCTTACAAACATAAGCTGCAGGGTTTTTTTCTCACATGGGGTAATTGGCTAGGCTGAAAATGGCCTACAAGGGCAGTTAGCCTAGTACTAATCTATGAACATATGTATGTATATACAAACAAACACACACACACACACACACACACACACACACACACACACACACACACACACACACACTAAATTTCTCCCGTAACATAACCCTAATACTAAACACATTTGACTGAATCCCATTTGGCTGAGATCATAAGACTGAAATTTCAAAATACTGAAAAATCATTTGACTGAAACCCATAACACTGAAATCTTACTATGCTAAATTTCAACATACTGAACTGTAAAGTGGACGATATAAAACCAGAATAGGATCGCAGTACAGTGGGGAAAAGGTATATGCCCTTTTCCCCACTGTAGTGCGATCCTGGAGTTAGTATATATAGCTGGGGGGTGTGGGGAGCATAGCCCCTCACCTTTTCTGGTTTATATCATCCACTTTACAATTCAGTATGTTGAACTTTAGCATTGTAAGATTTCAGTCTTATGGGTTTTAGTCAGGTGATTTTTCAGTATTTTGAAATTTCAGTCTTAAGGTCTCAGTCAAATGAGTTGCAGTCATATGAAGTTTCTATCATCTGATAGGGATCCATATATACACACATAACCCACACACATACTAAATCTCACCCCTGACATAACCCTAATACTAAACACTCACAACCATATACACACACACACACACACACACACACACACACACACACACACACACACACACACACATGTTTGCACTAGATCTAACCCCTCGTCTCGCCCTGACTGTCTTAACCACACACATGCACACAAACATTCACACATATGTAGTACACATCGATTGTACCTTTATTGGCAAAGCAAACGTTTGACATAATATCCTTTCGATTAACCAGACATTCACAGAAACAGCACTTCTAACTTTTGGCTGTTATCCAAAGCTATAGTCAACTAAATGCATGAGACAGACAGACACACACACAGTTCATATCATTTGACTGAAAGTACATTTGACCTAAAGAAAAATCAGTAGCCACAAATAACTGAAAAGCTATTTGACTGAAAAAGCATTTCATCAAAAACATTCTGTGTAGCATATATACCATACAAAGCTTTTTTGCAAGGAGGCAATCTATACTGTACCCTCTAAGTTGGGGGGAGACTTTGCCTCCTAACCCCTCCCCCATTAACTCAACAGTTGTACACCTGTGGAGAAAAGAAAAAAAAACACTACACATAATGAGTTAGTAGTAGATCTTGAGGTAGAAAATGACATTAGGCACACTTTTGTTTATGTCATACATCCTGAATTTTTTTACTGCCTAAATGAAGTCTGTGTGAGCAAATTTAATACACCTGGAGAGCAGTGCTCATGTGGTTACATGCTAGGAATAAGTTCTTTTGAGAAAATGTAAGCATTCCTGTGGTATGCACTCTGAGTTTCTGAATTGAGTGGACATGTACTGCACTTGCCTTTATGTCAAAATCATGAGCATTGAAGAACTGTTACAAACCACTACTGACACACCTGAGGGCATGTAGTCAATTAGCAAAGTCATGGCATTGCCAAATTTCACAACTGAAACATGTGACCAGAGAAGAAGCCCTTGAGGCATACCTCACTCTTTAGTAGTATGCCCACTTGGTGAGATGGGATTGGAGTGATTGGACTCAAATTCTGCCAGCTTTGATTACTGGGAAACCTTTAAAAGCCTTCGTGCACATTGATGGAAGTGACACCAAGACTATGAAAAAGTATCCAGAGCTGGTGTCACCTCTGAAACACTTAGCATTTTTTCTCCTAGCTAAATAGTGAGATCTCAGTTGATTGATTCAAAATTTATAATTAAATTATGTTTAAATCCTGAGGGTCAACATGCAAAAAGTAAAATGATAAAAATGTTAGTCATCAGCAAGTTTAAAAGAGCTTTACATGCTGCTTTACAAGATTGGGTATTTCTAACTGACCCTAAGGAGACTGAACATTTTGTTGTACTGGTAGAGAAATTTTAATGCGGTGAAACTGTTTAAAACTGAGTGACACAGACCATTTGTAAAGCATGTGTCAAATTTGTTAACAAAGTATCAGCTGTAGACATACCATTTCAGATGCTGGAAAGGAGTCATGTAGCTGAATTTTGTACTTATAATAGTAACAGTGCTGTACCTGTAAAAACTCTTACCAGTGAAAAGCATTGTATGAATGATGTTATGCGTAGGGAATAAGAGAAATTTTCTGCAAGAAGGGTAGTCAGTCTTCTGGTATTGTGCTACAGCAAAATTAAGTGCACTATCTTAACAGAGGGCAGGGAGCTGCAGAGACTACTAAATACCAGCAGTATGGTCACACTTAGAAAGTCACTGTATGTGTGTAAAAAAAAAAAAAAAGACCCTTATTGGAAATGCAAACTGTTTGGGGAAGATAATCCATCCGGTTCTTGTAGTTTCCAACATAACACATGATGTAGTGATAGTGAAGGACCCCTCCCCCATTGCCTTTCAGGATTTACGGAGGCAATGGAAAGATAATGTTTCTGTTGCGAGACCATCTTGGCCTTGTGGAGAGAGGAACCACCCAGTGAATAACCTTAGAATTACACCTCTACCTAACCTGGAAAAAGGAAGAAATAGGTAACCAACTCGATTATAATGAGTATATACTTACAAGATAAGTCTAGCAATGTTCAAGGAATAGTATTAGAAAGCCCCAAAGGTATTAAAATTGGCTAAGGTTACAGAGAGAAGAATGTGTACTATTTAAATAGGTATGTCGGCACATAACTATGGCAGAGCAGCCTATAGGAATAGAGCCATTAAAAGGAAGAGAGTTACATGCTAAAACATTGCAGTTTGAAAATTTTGCAGAGCAGGGTGTAGAACTGACTAGGTGAACTGAAGAGAAATGATCTCTCACTGAAGGGATGTTTTCCAATGGAATAAAATTTAAGTAGACAGTGTGAGTGCAGTTCTAAACATTCTTTCAATCTTAAACAAAAGCTTGAGAAATGGAAAATTATAGGCGGTAGGTGAATGTTGAGGAGAAATGTAACAAAAGAAAAAGTCCTCACTAATGCACTTAAAGAGAAAGATTTCTAAACCCATTTCTTTCAGTGTAAGATAGAAAATTCAAGTAAGAGAAGACTGTAAGCAAAAGGTAAGTGTAAGCAGAGAAAAGACTAAAGACATTTTTTTTCTAAGATACTCATTGTAGGGGGCAGCAACATAGAGAGGAAAAAAGAAAGTGAGGGAGTTGTGCTCTCTCACAATGAGACATTAGAGACTTAGAAAAAAAAGAAAGAAAATGAGGTGGTGGTGCTCAGTCATGATGAGACAGAGGAAGAGCATCCTAAAAGAGGAAAAGAGTAAGAGAACAGAGCGTACTTAGGGACGTAGCCTTGATGATATTTCTTTTGAGTCAAAATGCAAGAGCCCTAAACAGAAGAAAGAGGACTCTATACATCTGTTTTATATGGGAGAATAACAAGATAAAGAATGTAGAACTAGCATATGGCACTAAAGAATATTGGTATGAACTGCCTAATAGGAGAATTGGACCTTGAGACCCCAGTGCCTGTACTGGTAGGAAAGGAGGCAGTGCCTTTTACCTTGTTAGATACTAAGCGTGAGAAAACTCCTAAGCTGTCTATCCTTCAGATAACCTAAATAAAGTTTTAAAAGACAGAATGGGGAGCTGACACTTTTAGCAGTCAAGAAAACTTATAGTTGGAGTTGTAGAGGAAGAAGCCAAACAAAATGTTCCCACTTCCTACCCAGACCTTTATTACAAAGTGACTTATTGTGCAGAGTAAGTAAGGATAGAGAGGAAGTAGTATATCATTTAACATGTAGTCATGTTCTTGGAGGATATCTAAGATGGATCCTAGCTAGGTTTTTACTAGCCAGGAATGATGATGGAAATTGAAAACTTTCATGCTGGATACTCGGAATGCTAGAAGACCACCCTGTCCAGGCTTCAACAGTCCTTTGATTCCAATTTCAGGCATACAGATGACATTTGATTGTCTTGCTGTGGACATTATTGAGTCATTGATAATATCCAACAATGGGTTCCAATGCATTTGAGTAATTTTGGACTATTCAGTATGTACCCTGAGGATAACACTAAATCTATAGCTAGGGAGTTAGCTATTTCTATACTGTCACATTGAAACAAAAGTATAAGCAACCACAAAAGCCAGAAAATTCCAGATCTTTTATTCAAACACACTGTAGCTCTAGTGCCTCAGCCAACTGGCCTTCAAGGAATCAATAATTACCCATTATTCCCACTCTTAAATAATCACATCAATTAAAATACAAAATGATTCAGTTAAAAAAACATCCAATCCTTTAACTCATTCAAATTATAACATCTAATTGCAATCTACATTCAGACCAGCAGGTGTCAGTATTCCATACTTTAAAATAAAAGTTTATACAACAATTTACTTTTTAAATCTAAATTGTTTTGTACTTTTACTTTCTCCAAAATGGTACGCCATAAACAATTAGAATTCCCTCCATGATACAAATTAAAATGTACTGCCAATGGGCTTTCAAGCTTCTTGTTCCTTACATCTCTCAAGTGCTCTTGCATTCTTAATTTGAAAGCCCTTTTGTACTCAACCACATAAAAAGGTTACTTAAACATCTTAAAGCATATATAATACCCTCAGTGTTACAGCAATCTATATCTCTAGGTTTATACACAACATTATTCATTTTGCTAAAAGTCTTAACTGTATATTTACAAATTGAACAATTCCCACAAGCCACCATACCCATACTTTCAGTTTCCCTAAATAACACAATTTCAGGTAAAGTAAAATAACTTTGGACAATCATGTCTTTAATACTTCAACCTCTTTTGAAAGAAATAAGTGGGTTATCAAACAAGATACTAGCAAAGTCCTTATTTTTTAGCAAGAAGCCTCAATAGAGCCTTATAATGTCCAAAACTTTTTTCAGTAAAAACATTATATATAGTAACAAAGTAAATCTGTTTACACACAGTTTCAATATCATTATATTGACCAGATCTATTAGTATTGCTGTATTGAATTATTTTTGTTTGATGTTCACCTAACAATCTAATCAATGCTTCCCTAATAACCTCTCTGTTTAAACATCCCACGTGTTTTAATAATTCTTGTTCCATAGTTTCACTATCATTACAAAGCCTACTTATACTCAGTAATTCGCTGTTGGGGGATGACCACTCCTGCCATCCAAAAAATGGCTTCCATTTTCAAATTTCCTATGTACCTTAGTACTGATCCTGCCATTTTCATGGCTTTCCAACTCCACATCTAAAAATACAACTTTCTTCCCCGGTTGTACACCATCAAAGTGCAAACCAAATCTATTTTGTTGTATCTCTTGTACAAAAATTGTAACCAATTCTTGACCACCTTTACACAAAAAGATCAGGTTATAAGTAAACGTACACCACATAATCACATAGCTCTTAACAAAATCTAATTTATATAGATGTTCTACTTCAAATAAACACATAAAACGTTTGCCTGTATGGGGGAAAAAGGTGCCCCCCATGGCTTTCCCCTTTATCTAATGGTAAATTTCTTGATTAAATTCCCAAAAAATTATGCGTCAACAAAAATATACGAAGTCAATAATATAACTGTCCAAAGGGCTTTCCTCCAAAAATAATTTAATGACCCTATACCAAACATATGTTGACTTGTTACATCCACTGTTACCCAATAAATTTCATTTGTCCATTCAAATGACTTAATCTTATCCAAAAAATCAAGTGTCTTTTATGTACGAAGACAGTTTTACCACAGAAGTTAACAAATATTTGTGCAATATTAAACCTATGTTGTGTAAAAAAATAATTGTTTGCTTAAACTATGGGGATGTCCAGGTGGATCATTCAAACTTTTATGCACTTTGGGCAAACAATAAAAGATTGCCATAGTACAACCTTCACTAGTAAATTTCTTATCAAGATCATTTTTAGATAAATATCCCAATCTGTAGCCCCTATTTAGAAAATCTTGAAAATCAATCAAACATTTTTTATATTTTGACCAGGTAACTATTGTATAAACATTTACATCATTTAAATTACCATAACACATTTTCAAATATTGTATGTAAAGCATTACTGCTATTTTATTGCCTTTGTCTGATGGTTTGAACACTAAATCTTTTTGTTTACTCACACACTGTAATGCTAACCATTCTGCTTTTGTAAGGTTATAATTTATTTTATCTTTAATTTTATCAAAATCCTCGTAAGCAGATTCAGGTGTAAAATTAACCACTGCAGAAAAGTGTTGTACCCCTTCATGGATAAAGGGAGGCATAAATCTACTTTTACAGGTTATATTAGCAGTATCTAATAAACAATACACATTACTCTCCATACCATCTTCCACAGGTGAATTACATGAATAAAAACTGTCTTCACCACTAAAATCAAAACTTTCAAATAAATCATTCAAACCTTCCATTATATCATCAGTTATTAAACTGTTTTCACACTTTGTTGAAGAAAAATAAATGAACAAATGTAATTTCCTAGCCAAATGAAACACTTCAATTTTAAGCACATGTATTCTGGATAACACAGTAGGAACATATTTCAACACTGATAACTCTATATTATTTAAAACAGTGCCTGACAGATTCTTGTCCATTATTGTCTTTATTATAAAAATAATACACATTTATCAATAACAAAAGAGTCTTACAGTCAGTACCATTTCTTTCTCTTGTCATGTTGTTGAAATTGCCCTTCTCTCATTGCATTGTTCGACCTCTTTTCTGCATTGTGTCTCGATTCTACTGCCCATTCTGAAAGTTCTCTTTTAAATATCCTGGTGGTTGGGATGGAGGTAGAGGTGGATAAGCAGTTCCCTCATTTTCCCACTCTTTTGAACTAACTGTTGTTTCCGACGAAGCAAAAGAAACACCATGTAAATGAAAATAATATTGAATATTGTAAGGCCTTTTTTCTAGTAGACAGTTTTGTGTTTGGTTTTCATGTCTTTAGCAGACAATCTGATAAAGATAAATGGCTTGAAGTAAATATTTTCTGAAAGCATTCAAGTGTTTTCCCAGCTGAGAGAGCTATAAAGATCAGGCAAAACCAGACAGCACTTAATAGAACCACAGGCTGTACCATGCTTCTTAGCAAGGATCACCTTTCTTTTAGGTTAGCTCGAGTCTTTGTGTGTGTCTGTCAGTTTGGAACATTTATTCTTATTAGGAGGGTGGGGTAAAACATTAGTATTTGAAGATATATGTAGTTTTATGTGTTATTATTTAGTTAATATGTTTTAGAGGGATATTGAGTGTTTGTGTGTGTGTCTGTATGTGTATTTTTGTTTTAGGGTTTTCAATAAAACAAAAAATTCTATAAGATATGACATAGGCTGAAATGGAGATGACAAGAAACAATTGTATAAAAGATTAACCTGCCAAACAGAACATGCATGTAACACAAAAGCTGGAAATAGACATTTAACAAAAAGCAAGCATAGTGAACTATATTAAAAATTGTAGAGTGCAAATAGCTGTGCTATAGGAGACACCCTTAGAAAGAACTGAACATGGAAGTTTGATAAAGAAATGTTTTCAAGATGGTTATTCAAAGGCACAAATGAGGCAAAGGAAGAGAGGAGTTGTTGTTGTGTCTTTCGGCTTTTCCCGGTTAGGGGGTCGCCACAGCAGAACTCCGGTCCGCTAATGATTGGCGGTAGATTTTTTACGTGCCGAGTTGCCAGCCCTGACGCACAACCTTCAACGAAGGTATGCCCATTCCTGCATGTCTCCACACAGAAGACGCTCTAGCTGAGAATCGAACCGGACAGCGTCTTACTGTGAAGCGACAACGCTACTTACATTAATTGCAAGAGGAGCTCCAATAGTAATAGAAGAGGATAAAAAAGACAATAATGGTAGATTTGTAGTACTAAGGGGCTACTGGTAAGGGAGGAGGATTAGACTGTCATATATTTATATCCCACCAAAAACTGCTATAATGGAGCTTAAGAAAATTCTGGGAGAAATAGTCAGCTTTCAGCAAGGAATATTGCTTATAGTTGGAGACTGGAATCTGATTTGCAACAGTGAAGATGTGTTCAGGGTGCCCAGAAGGGAAAATATAACAAAGGAAGGAAGATTTTTAAAGAAATTTATGAAAATATTTTGCATGAAAGATGTGAATTCAGTATTAGGAGTCCGGAGTGAATTTACATATTGTTCCCCAAGATACAAAAACTGGGCTAGGCTAGACAATATTAACATTTCCAAGAACATGTGCATTTAATTAAAGGTCTTGATAGACACCCTGTAACTATTTCAGGTCATGCAGCAATAATTAAAATTAAAAACACAGGGTAATGAAATAAAAATGAGACACTGGCACTTTCCCATGTATCTGTTGAAAAGAGAGGAATTGAAGGAATAGGTACCGGAAATTATTCCAGAGCTGTTAGAGAAAAAAGAAATTTCTTCTGATAGAGAGTGGAATAAAATTAAAGTGGAATTTAAAAATAGGGTGGAAATAAAAGAAAGGGAGATAAGGTTAAGAAGTAATAAGAATTATTTAGAGGGACTGACAAAAGTGTAAAGTATTGCAAAACAGGGGCAATCACACAGAAGAAGAAGGGGAGCAATTGCAGAATGCTAAACAGGAAATAGGGGATTACCTCGTTAATATGCATAAGTTTAGAAAGATTACTGTTAACCAACTATTTTTTTTATAATAATTCTACAGCACAAAAACTTTTAGCACAATGACTCAGGCAACAGAAAGTAGAAAGGACCGTCACCAAGCTTAAGGAGCCTATAATGACGAAGATAACAAGGGATCCAGTAGAAGTATTAGAAGTATTTTGGAAATTCTTTGAAAGTCTGTATAAAGCAGAGAAATATGGAAATCAAGAAAAGATACAGATGGAAATGTTTATGGAAGAATTAAATATGCCAAGGTTAGAGGAAGAGGAGGCTCAATTACTAACAGGATAGGAGGAGATGAGATAAAAATGGTGATGTATAACCAATCTACAGGAAAGTCCCCAGGAATAGATGGTATTCCTGTGGAAGTTTGGAAGCTAGAAGGGAAAAACTGAAAGATCTTGGAAGGTTTTGTTTATCAGTACTTTAAGAGGAGGAGAAGTACCAACATCCTGGAAGAAAACGGTGGTAGCTGTAATACGCAAATGGTAAAGATCCATCAGATCCAACTTCTTACAAGCCCATTTCAATACTGAACCGTTATTATAAAGTGTTTATGTCTATAATGGCTAAAAGAATGGCAAATGTGATGCCAAAATTGATAGATATGAATAAATGTGTTTTTGTGGAGGGAAGGCAAACATTTGACAATATTAATAGAACAATGATGATCCAGAGGGAAGCAGAATGTAAGAAAATACCACGGTTGTTGGTGGGTCTTGATGCAGAGAAAGCATTTGACCGAGTAAGATGGGACTTTATAAGCAGAGCAATGGAAGCATTTGCATTCCCTGATAAAATTATAAGGTTGATGAGGATATATGAGGGATCAGAGGTGAAAATTAAAATGGATTTGGTCCTCTCTGATAATCTCTGCTTGAGCTGAGGAACATGGCAGGGGTGCCCTCTCTCCCCTTTGTTATTTGCATTATACTTAGAACCATTGGCAAAGAAAATAAGGGACTCAAAAATTCAAGTATATAACTGTTATGATAGTCAAGAAAAGCTGGCTGTATTTGCAGATGACAGTATTTTATACCTGGCAAAACCAGAAAGGGACATTTATACTGCTGTGGAACATATTGAGACAGTTTCAGATCTTTTTGGGATACAAAAGTAATGAAGCTAAAACAATGGTAATTGTAGTAAATTATGTACCCACATATGAATTGGTACAACAATATCTATACTTATGGAGACATGATAAAATTAAATATTCAGGAGTATAGATTAAAAATGATTCCTATGTGGCAGCTAAGGATAAATGGGAAGAGACTAAACAAAAGATAATACAAAAACTTGAGAAAAATGAAGCTTTGTTGTTTGGATATCGACAGTGAGATACAAGTAGTTAAAATGTTTTTAGTCTCTTTAGCCTTATACACAGGTCAGGCATATTTTTATCAACCAGAGAAGTTGTAGATAGCAATTAATAAAGAGCTGAAGTATTTTATCTGGGAGGGGAAGACTGCAAGAGTCAAGTGGGATAAGCTTAGTCTACCAGTAGAACAAGGTGGATTGGGGTTACCCAATTTGAAGGGGTATTTCAGAGCAACACACTTAAGGCTCCTATACATACTACAAGCAGAAAACTATAATTCAAAGGGGAAAGAGATGATGAAACAGGGGAAGCTCAAAACAAGGAGAGACTGGGATTTTTGATGTAGACCTTTAAGAAGAATAACAACAATCGTACAGAATATTACATTCATAAAGTAGCAGAAAGTATTCTAAGAACTAAGTTAACATGGGAATAGAGAATAGAGATTCTGCGTGATAGAGATGACTGCAACTGTTGATAGGGATGACTGCAATCAGGGATACATACAATAGGCAAGAGGGGGCAGGAATCTATTTGAGAAAACTGGCAAAAGAACCAAGGTATTGGGAGCAGATAAATAGAGAGGGAAGGGTAATAAAATGGGAAGACACCAAGCCTTATTTTGACTGCAGGTTAGAGATTGCCTTCCCTATCAAGGATTGATCATAGGAAGTTACTAGGCTATTGTCCCTGAAACCCTTATAAGCCTAGCCAAGAGTTTTAGACCCTGTTTAGACAATTCAGCACCCAAAGCCCCTGTCCAGCAGGGACACAGGTGGAATTGCAGGGGTGTATTCTCTGTTTCCCATCCAGTTATCCAGGTTGTTGTTAAAAAGGGATAATGAGGTACTCTGCTTGATGTGGAGAGGGAGTCTATTCCACAGATGGGGGAGTCTCTGAGACACAAATCTCTCCTGGCAACAAGTTCTGTTGATATCACAGACCAGGTTGAGGTCGCTCATACAGGTTACTTGAGTGGAGCTTGACTTGTGGATATGCAGCAGTCTCATCAAGGCGGGGTCTAAAATTGCTTTGTATGCCAGACATAGACCACCTTCGAGGAGTCTGTATGAAACTGAGTAGAGGGACAAGGCTTTTAGCCTGTCTGTGTAGGGTAGATGTTTGAGGCCTTGGATTATCTTGGTGAGGAACCTCTGTGGTCTCTCCAGGTGCTGCATGTGCTTTGTGAGGTACATGCTGAAGGGGGCATTGTACTCAATAATTGGTCTTATAAGGGAAGAAAACAGGGATGTTATGACCTCTTTGTCTCTGGATGAGATACCCTTACTTATGAGGTGGGCCATGTAGAAAGCTTTCCATACAACGGAAGCAACATGGTGGTCAAAAGTCAGGTTGCTATCAACCTGGGTGCCCAAATCCCTCACTACTGATTGCGTACTTAGGACATTCTTATTAATTGTTATTAATGTGATAATATGTAGGGACATCACACTCCCCAAAGGGGGTGATGACGCACATTTTGGCATTCAGCTTGAGGCCATGTTTCTGGCACCAGTCATTTGTTTGGGTGAGATCCTCTTGGAGGACATCCACATCACTTGGGGAATTGATGACCATGCCCAGCTTGCAGTCATCTGCAAACTTGGTCAACCATAGCCCACTGGTTTTGGCCTGCACCTCCGAGAAGTATATCCTGAATAACAGAGGCCCTAGGACCGATCCCTGGGGTACGCAGCTTGTTACAGGTCTGCTGCTTGAGGTGGCTTCCCCTATTTTGATTAAGTGGGTTCTATCAGTGCGCCAGTTTGCTAGCCATCTGGTAACATATGGATTGATGGCTAGTTGAGAGAGTTTATCTATTATGCCTGAGTAGGTAATAGTGTCAAAGGCTTTGGCCAGGTCAAGGTAGGAGGTGTGCACCGTCTTCCCCTCATCCATAACTTTGGTGACTCTCTCAAAGAAGTCAACAAGATTTTACAGACATGACCTCCCCTTGACAAAGTCAAACTGTGTGGGGTTGAGTGTTTGGAGGTGACCATTGTCCATGTTAATTAGGTCCATGATAATCCGTTCCATGGCCTTGCAGATCAGGCTAGTTAGGCTGATTGGTCTGTAATTTCCCAGATTGGTGGACGCTCCACCTTTGTGTAAAGAGATGACAGTGGCTGTCCTCCACTTGGCTAGGACACAGCTGGTAGTCAGGCTTTGGTTTAATAGGATGCCTAATGGTGCTGCAAGTTCATGTAGGATGCAGCCTGGGATGTTATTGGGTCACATGAAGGCTGTATTTTTTGCCTTTTAGAGGGCAGTGGTGACCTGCTCCCTGAAGATTAGGGGTGGGGGACAGATACTGGGGATGTCCTGATTTACTGAAGGGGAGGTGTGAAGCTTTCGCTGAATCTGTCAGCCAGTAGATTGGCTATATCAACAGCATTTGTGTATGTGGTGTCCTTGACCACCAGTTCTGAACAGATCTGGGTACTTCCTTTGGTATTGCGGACATATGTGAAGAAGGCCGTATGATTGTCTCTAGCAGACATGGCCAATTTGGACTTTAAGTTGGCTTTAGAGGATTTCACTAGTGCTCTTATTTGCTTCTCTGGCTTAGGAGAGGTTGCTTCCAATTGGGCACCTGCTCCTTCTTGGTCCTGGACAGCAATTGTTTCTTTTTGTTATATAGTTTATTTATAGCAGATGTCCACCAGACAGGTTTACTCTTCCTTGCGGTGGATGAATTTGTCCTGTTAGGTATTCCTGATTCCAAGCATCTGTATAAATGCTTGTATAGTACTTTGGTGTAGATTTGGACATTGGTGCCAGTTCCTACGGGGGGGGGGGGGTGGCTGTGAAGCTGTTTATACCATCCCTCAGGAGGTTGTAATCAGTTTTAGAGAAGTTTTTTGTTTGACCCTAGCAAGGGGGGGCAGGGGAGATGGTGACTTTTGAAAGTCACCGCTTTGTGGTCGGATCTTCCCAGGGAAGATGATACTGTAGGGGTGCTGCAGTGGTTACTTATGTTGGTTAATACCAAGTCCGGATATTATCACCTCTTGTGGGGGTATCGACTAGCTGTTCCAAGGCATTTTCATTGATAAAATCAAGGAATCTCTGGACATTTGTTTTCTGGCATGAGTAGTTTTTTTCAATCTGTGGTTGGGTAATTCAGTTCACCCAGGATCAGGGTAAAGGGTTGAATCTTGATAGATTCGAAGAGGTCCAGGTAGGTAGATTGGGCATCTTGAGTCAAATTTGGGGGCCTGTAGCTAGCTATGATTTGAATAGGTGTCTTGTCAATGGTTAACTGCACCTGGAGTGTCTCCTGTGCGTGATATTGTTTGACCAGCCTGGAGGTGTGTGTGTCTTTAATATATATTAAAACTCCATCTCCTTTGACTTTGCTGTCCACAGTTTGGGGTCTGAATGTGTGATAGGATGAGTAACCAAGTAAAGGTGGGGTGCTGTCCATAGCTTTGAACCGGGTTTCTGTGACTGCACAAATGTCAGCATCTTCCAGGGTTAATACTTGGAGTGAGTTCATGTTTAGACTCCCAGCATTTAGCAGCATGACCTTTAATTTGCATTTTGTTGAAATTTTTATGTTGGTAGTGTTGACCTTGTGACATTTCCTAAAAATGGCACTATGAGGGAGGCAAAGGCCTTTGCCAAAAGCCTGAAGCCCAAGTCAGACAGATGCAGGCCATCTCCAGCAAAGCATCGTGGTCTGTCGATCATATCTTTCCAGGCTGTCAGGTACTGGATCCCCCTGGAATGACACCAGAAACTAAGCCAATTGTTAAAGTCAATAATTTTCTGTTTGTATTGTGTCATCATTCTGGGTGACTGTAGAATGCTGCTTAAGGCTAGGGACATACCTGTCTGGGACACACATTCAGCGAGCCCAATCATGTCTCTTCATATAGTCCAGGGAGTCACGTCTCAAGTCATTCACGTCAACATGGACTATGACAGAGTCATTGCGTGTGATATGGTAGATTCTGGCACCCGACAAACAACTAACCGTGACTTTCTCCTTATCCAGACTGGTGAGAGGCACATCTGTATGTCTCAGATTGGAGTCTCCTATGACTAATATATTAGGTTTATGGTTAGGCCTTAGTGGTTGTGGGACACTGGTGTGTGGACTATGCGTGGTATGTGGTGTGGAGGGTTGTGGAGTTTGCATTTTGTTTTGGCTCTGATGTCTCCTTTGTTTGGGTTTGTTTTTGTGAAGAACCTCCACATATGTGAGTGTGTGTTGTGTAGTTGTGGGTGGTGTTTGAGGTGTAGTGATTGTGTTGACAACCTTCTCAGTGCTAGATATACTGGCTTTTGAGGGAGAGAGCATAGACTCTAGCTTCTTTATGTAATTGCATCTCTCACAAATTGTGTTCATAGGTGGTAGTAGTAGATGGTTGTCCATGTACATGAGGCAGTTGCTAGACTGTCTCAGGATGGCCATATCAACCAGGCTGGCAAGAGAAACCGTAGGAAACTGTCCATCCTTATGTGTCAGAATCTGAGGGAGAGAGGCCAGGGAGAGTTAAGGAGTAGGTCTAAAGCCCAAGTGCTTAAACCAAGCCTAAGAGGCTTAGAATAATGCTTAAAATTTAAACAGGCTAAAAACAAGCAGTAATAAATGCAGCATAAAAGATGCAATTGAACACTTTAGAGAACAAGTAGCAGAAAAAGCAAGATGAAGTAATAGAGTAGGAAGAGGAAACACAAATACTGTAAAAGCAGCTGAATAAAGTATTTTTTTATTAAAGTGAAAAAGGAGAAAGGAAGAATAGAAGATAATTCAAAGTTAAGAAACTAAAGGGGTTGGCCTTCCCATATGTTCTCTCTGTATTGGGTAGAATGAGCTAATGAGGCTGAATTGGGAGGAGTGTTCCAGATCAAATTTACAGTAGGGGCGGGCAACTGCAAAGACACCGAGTTTAAGAACAAGACAACAATAGAGAGGGATGGTGGGAAACTATGCTACAGCTACTAGCTAAACTATTTTGGGCAGAAAACACTACAGAAATGTTTATCACAGCAGAAAAACAGCAGTGAGACACTAAATAAAGCGTTAAACAGAAAAAGGAGCAAGGAGACTCTAGAGAATGCTTTTAACTGCAAACAAATCAGCTATATGATATACACTCCTTGGCAGGAAATCAGAACAAACAGATGCTTAAGAAATAGAGAAACTTTCCACTTAATACCTTTCACACAGTGAAAATAGCTAAAAAATCTTTACAAACAGTGTGATAGTAATAAAAGTGATTTAACAAGCCCTGTAAGACAGATAATTCATATACAACAATGTAAATTAGTTTATAGCAATAAAATACAGTAACATGTAGGCAGGAGACAATAAAAAGTGCAACAAATGGTTAGAATAAGCAATAACTGGTAAAAATAAGCCAGAAAACAGGATACTTATTGTTATATATCACAGATCAGAGTTGTGGTCAGTGCCCCTCCTCCATTCAGCACAGTGTGAATAAGATATCAGAGTATATGGAAAGAGAATGAAATGGGAGGTTCTTAAACAAAAGACCAGCACTAGTAGAATATTTTAGTAGACTCTAGAACAGAAGTTGCAGTTAAGAAAGGAATAATTAGTAGAGCATATAAAATATTGCATGATAATAATCAATCAGAGGAGGTTAGAAAGGATTGGGAAGAGAGCTTGAATAAACAATTCACAAAGAAACAAAGTGGGGGGGGGTATATGTACGTCTCCCAAATATGCAACAAAGTCTAGATGATTTAGGATTTTTGCTTGAAAGTACTTGCATGGGTATTTTTATACCCCAGGGAGACTCCAGATAATTTAGATGGTAAATTTTGGAGTGTGATAAGGAAGAAAGAATTAACTGGGAACATATGTTTTGGGAGAGTAACGGATTGGCAGACGTCAGAATTTCTCCATGAAGTACTCTGTCAGAAATATTTGGTGAGCAAATGGATGTAACTAAGGAAATGATTTTGTGAGCTGGGATGCAAACTCTGAATGCCTAGACATAGTAAGGGCCTACTAAGTTTAATTCTGGTGGCTTCAAAAGAAGGAATTATCAGAAAATGGAAATCAAAGTCTAAACCAAATATATCTGAAGTATAGAATATTGGGTACTTACGTATTATCGTAACCACATTTCAAAGTTGCTGTAAGTGGTAATGTTAAAGCAAAATGACTCTCTGATGCAATGAAAATCGTTAGCGCTGCTACTGGCAAGCTGCATCTGAATGCAAGATGTCATTAAGGCATACATTAGCAGCTTGCCAGTAGGCAGCAGTAATGATTTCTTTAATTTTTATTTTCCAGTGCTCCTTCTACATGTAGTAATTTGCATGCGATTTTCCACATACTGATAGACATGTTTAACGGCATACACATTACTACATAACATAAGAACACTTCTACAAACAAACCCAACTGTCTTTGCAGGTATTTCCGGGCTGCTTCACAGGCTAAAAATAAGTAAACGGGAAAACTCCACCTTAAAATGAAGACCACAGCTACAGTCCTTTTGTACCATTCACTTACCTAAACAAGGAAACTATCTGGAGACCAAGACATTACAAAAAAAAAAAAAAAAAAAGACCAGTAAATACGGAATCCCTTAAGACATAAGCTCATTCTGAGGTCATGCATCCTTTGTGCCCTGCTGTTTCCAAATAATGAATCATGTTTGTGAAAAAGCTGACATACAAAATAGGGACAGAATGTAAACATTGCTCTTAGAAGCTTTTTGGAAACTGGAGAAATCGCTACTTACATATTATCGCAACCTCGAAATGTGGTTGCGATAATACGTAAGTACCGAATATTGTAACAGAGGTAATAGAACTGGAAATGGGAGGTCGGAACAAATTACATAGAAAAACATGGAAATTGTGGGAATAATACATGCAGAATAATGTTGTGGAGGAAGAGTGGGATTTAAGGGAAGGTAGGAATTGAGCAATTTCATTTTATATAATGTTGGTTTGACGATAGTGATACAAAAAAGCATGACATATAATGTTTGTAATTAGGAACATATTAATATGCTTTGTTTTCTTTTATATAAATGTATGTTGTGGCTTGTCCGACTAACATGTCATGTTTACTTCATAAGCCAGATGCATTTAAGTAAAAACAGTTATTGAGATCAAAGGTCCATTTGTAGTGAAATGCATTTGATCACACATTTAGTGGGATATTATAGGCATCCGTTGCAGAGACTGTCTGACCCATTGCAACACTTTCCTGCGGCAGTTTTTATAAATGTGTTTACTAGGATCTGGCGTGTGCATTTATATCTGCAGCTCAAAAATATTGTAAAGTGAAACGAACCATGAAACACACACTTCACATAATCAGTGTGCCACGCAAACACAGCCCTTAAGGCAAGATAACATACCCAACACACTAGTAATAGGAGACTCTATAGTCAGGCACACTGATGTCCCACTAACTAGGCTGGACAAGGAGAAGGTTACAGTTAGCTGCCTGTCAGGCACCAGGATCTGCCACATAACACAAGCACTCAGGTCACTCCAGAACAAGTACAAATACAACTCTGACATTGTCCATGTTGGTGTGAATGACCTTAGATGTACCTCCCTGGACTACATGAAAAGAGACATGGAAGAGCTCTCTGATTACGTAGCCCAGGCCGGTATGACCCTGACCCTGAGTAGCATCCTGCCCTCACCAAGAATGATGCCACAGTATAAAGAAAAAAATGATCAATTTCAACAATTGGCTAAGTTTCTGGTGTCATTCAAAGGGGGTCCAGTATCTGTCCACCTGGGATGACATGCTCGACAAGCCATGTTGCTTCGCAAGAGATGGCTTGCACCTGTCACCCTTAGGCTTTCGAATACTGGCCAAGGCTTTTGCCACCACACATAGTGCCTTTTTTTAGGCAAGGCTCAAAAGACAAACCCACCACCGTAAATAGCACAAGTAACCAAAAACTGAGGGTAATACTACTCAACGCCAGAAGTCTAGACCTCAAAATGCATGCACTCGAGGCACTCTTCAGTATGGAAAACATCGATATCTGTGCAGAAACCTGGTTTAGGGCTCCAGAGAGCACCCCAGCACTACCAGGCTATAACTCATACCATACTTTTCGGCCACAGAACCCGGACTGAAACACAAAAGGTGGGGGTGTATCCATATTCATCAAGGATACCCACACCTCCAGGTTAGTGGCACAGCACGATGCCTCAGAGATCATCCATGTGCAACTAACAATGGGCGAAACTGCAATTCAAATTGTAGCTTGCTACAGATCACCCACCATGACCCAGGACCCCCATTCCACGTTTCTGGAGACACTGGAAAATATAAAGGTCCTACCAAATGCCCTAATGTTGGGTGATTTCAATTACCCAAACATTAACTGGGAGAACTACTCAAGTACTAACTCCCTTGCCCAACGCTTCCTAGAATTTATAAACTCGAATGCCCTGGATCAACTGGTCAACACCCCCACCAAAGGTGACAGCATATTGGACCTGGTCATCACCAACATGGGCGACCGGTGTTCCACACTGGAGGTCAACCCCTCGCTGGTTAGATCAGACCATAGACTAATCACTATGGATATCCACATTCCGCCCCCACCCCCAGTAAAGGAAATCACTGTGTAAAACTTTTCAAAAGCAAACTGTACATTACTTAAGACTGAGGTGGAAAGGTTCACAGCCCCCATGCTAAAGGACAACGCTGTCTAAGCTGCTGAATCCCTTACAGAGGCAGTCTATGAGCACCTGCAAGAATGCATGGATTGTGCTATCCCAAGCAAAACCAAGACTCACTCCTCCAAGAAAAGGAAACCAGTCTGGTGGACCCCTGCTATAAACAAGCTATACAATAGAAGGAGGAAACTAGTACAGAAAAGAGTAAAATCCCAAAAAGGAAAGACATCCCTGATCAGTATCAGCAAGAAACTACGATCCCTCATAAAATCATCCATGGCTAGCTTTGAAAGAAAAATTGCCAAGGACTCCAAAGGTAACCACAAAGCGTTCTTTAGCTATGGCAATAACCTAAGTGGAAACTCTCAGATCTGTTCTGAGTTAGTGCAGAATGGCACAAAATACACTGAACCGACTGATATTGCCAGCATTCTGGCAGACAGGTTTAGTGCAAACTTCACCTCCTTTTCACCCTTTAAAGGGCCCATAACCATACCAGAAGAATGTAGAGCCCCGGCAATCACTGACACACAGGTTAAAACAGCCCTCTCCAAAGCCAAAAACACAGCTTCAATGAGACCGGACGGTGTCCCAGGCTGTGTCTTAGACGAGCTCCAAAATGAACTAACCCCTCACCTAAACACACTATTCAAAGTCAGCCTTTCTACAGGCTACATATCCATAGAGTGGCACACAGCAACAGTTATCCCACTCCACAAAGGTGGAGCCACAACGGACCCCGGAAACTATCACCCTATAAGCCTGACTAGCCTGGTCTTCAAGGCTATGGAGCGCATCATCATGGAACTCATTAACAGAGACATTTGGAACCTCCAAACATTGGACCCTACCCAGTTTGGCTTTGTTAAGGGCAGATCATGCCTCCTAAACCTGGTGGACTTATTTGAGACAGTTACCAAGGCTTTAGACAAGGGAAAGGAGGTCCACACAGCCTACCTAGTCCTCGCAAAAGCTTTCAACACCATTCCCCATTCTGGTATTATAGACAAGCCCACCAGCCTGAACATAAACTCCTACGTCACAAGATGGGTTGCCAACTGGCTCATGGATAGAACCCACACTGTGAGAGTTTTAGGCTCTAGGTCCGACTCTAAACCGGTTACAAGTGGCGTCCCCTAGGGCTCAGTCCTGGGACCCCTCCTGTTTGGTATATACTTCTCAGAGGTACAGGCAAGCACAGGAGGACTATGGCTGACCAAGTTCGCAGACAACTGCAAACTGGGGGCCATAATTGACTCTCCGGCTGATAAAGACATCCTCCAGAAGGGTATGACTGATACGGATACCTGGTGTCAAAATCATGACCTCAAGCTAAATGCCAAAAAGTGCATAGTCATCCCCTTTGGAAAAAACTAAATACCCATGAACTACCACATACATGGTAGTCCCCTAAGTACAGAAAATGTAATAAGGGATCTGGGGACCCAAGCATATAGTAATCTCTCCTTTGATAATCATATTGCCAAGGTAGTTAAAAATCCTTCTGTGTGACCCACCTAATCACAAAAGAGTTCACATCTAGAACAAAAGAGATTATTGTGCCTCTCTACTCATCACTCATCAGACCCATCATAGAGTATAACAACCCATTTGGGATGTACCTTACAAGACACCTACAACAGCTGGAAAGACCACAGAAGTACCTCACCAAGAGGATTACTGGCCTCAAACAGATGCCCTATGCAGCCCGACTGAAGAAACTTCAGCTCTACTCGGTTGCATACCACTTACTCAAAGGTGATCTCTGCCTGACATACAAGGTCATGTCCAACCCAGAATTGATGGACATGCTCCACCTAAAAAAAAACAAATCCCTGAGAGCCACATGTTCTAGGGATCTATACCTCACCACAACGATAAATAGGACATGCTGGAGGGTTCGATTCCTGTCCCAGAGACTCCCCATGCTTTGGAACAGGATTCCAGTCTACATTAGGCAGAGCCCCTCACTAACGCTCTTCAAGAGAAACCTTGACGAGTAACAGAAAAATTACCCTGGGGATCACTGCAGTGGCTCTGCTGGACAGAGGCACAGGGAACTAATGGCTCTGCTGGACAAAGGCACAGGGAACTAATCTAGGGGGGACGGCGAAAGCCAACACATTCTGGCTAGGCTTATAGATGCCCTCGGGCAGATAGCCTAGTACTTACCTATGAACCTACAATAAATACATGATCGGTATTTGTGTATTGAGCAATGTAGACTGGATATGACATAGCAATAGGAATGTAGTTTTTGTAGTGTCAACTGTTTAGACAGACCCCTCCTCATCTGGGGACATGGTTCTTGAATAAGATATAGCACTAGTTTGCTTTTTATGGATTTGAGGTGTAGCATATGACTTAACAGCCAGAATGAGGGAGTTCCTCCAGATGACATGCTTCATTTACAAAGTGTTAAGAAATATTTTACTAGGGCACTCGAGCAGTTTGTAAAAGCTGCCAAAGAGCATGGGCACTGTTTGGAAGGTGCCTACAGCTGGGTATGTTCATTTGGACAGTTTAGTGGCATGTGGGACAATATCACTGGTAGTTTAAATGCTATTTGTAGCTCATTTTTTGTCATCTTGTTAACACAAATTTATTATAAAGACAGCATAGCAAACTCTGGCAGTGATCTTCTGTTCCATATCACAGAAAGCATTCTGAGTCTATATGTATCTGTTCACTATCCATAACACCTCATTGACATCACTAATACCAGTCAGATTATAGTTTTGCAATGGTATTATTTTCTCTTTATTATTTATTCATAGATTGTTACTCGGCTGTGGGGGGTTTCTAAGCTTAGAAAAGTTTTCTTGAAAGAATAATGACATCCTCTATCCAAATAGGACGTTGAGGCCCAGGCATTTATAAGCTGCCTTTATCCATAAGGGAAATGGGTACCATGTCCAGTGTAAATTTCCTATTCCCCATCCACTAGACTAGGTTGCACTTAAATTGCGTAATAGACAAACTCAACTTCACATGGGTGGGAAGCCTGTTCCATAAAAGGGGTATTCTCTGGGACACACATCTGTCTCTCTAGCATGTTATGTTTAACTCTCAGACAAAATTCTGGTCCTTAGACCTTGTATTTCTGGCACTGTTTGACTTATAACTATATGGTAGAGTGGGTTTGCAGATACCTTGTAAGCCAGGCATAGATCACCCCTCAGCAATCTGTAGGAGACTGAGTAGAGGAAAAAGGCTTTAAGGTGCTTTGCATAAGGCAAGTTTGTTATTTCTTGTATTTTTCTGTAATTGGTCTGATAAAGGCAGAGTACAGTGGGGTAATAACCTCTTTGGACCTAGATGCCATGCCCTTACTTATAAGCTGTGCTACATAAAAGGATTTTATCACCTCTGTGACCATGAGTTGGTCAAAGGTAAGGCCATTGTTTATGTGCATACCCAGATCCCTGACCACTGGGTCAACTCTTAGGGACATATTATCAATACAGTAATTAGCCAGGATAGTTGACTTTCCAAAGTTTACAGTTATGCATTTCTTAGAATTGAGTGTAAGACCATGGCTTTGGCACCATTTGTTATTCAGAGATATGCCTGCTTGAAGAATGTTTGTGTCTGCAGGGGAGTCGATGAAACCCCCCAGCTTGCAGTCATCTGAAGGCTTAGTCAGTCATAAAATCCAAATAAAGAGCCAGCAGACAATGACGAGCTGTGGAGATTTAATTTATTATTCAAAGCACAAAATCCAAAACAAACCGGTTTCGGCTTGCCAAAAGTAACAGCCTTCCTCATTGTTTAATTAAATATTAGTACACTGTGCTTATATACATAATCCTTGTGTTCAAGTGCCCTGTGATCGGTTCATCAATTAAAGATGTTCATTCAATCCAGGTGAAAACAAAGCACCTAATTTTACAATCCAGTTTTTCTCATTTGAGTCCAGAAGACTATGCAAACCTCCTTTGTTTACTCTATTACCTACTATTTTATCGATAATAGTGAATCTGAAGGTTGCAGTGGTGTGATTAATGGTGTGTTTGTATAGGGCATTCGTGTATTTTTTGGTCCTGATGGCACTTAGATGTTCTGAAATGCATATACATAGGGGTCTAGATGTCTGTCCTACATAGAAGGCATGGCATGTGCAGGTTACTAATGTATTACTTGGGTATATTCCTGCATATGTGTGGCGGATGAAAGCTGGAGACATGGAGAAGGGAGTTGTATTGGGGATATTTCCAGTAAACTTGGGTTGCCAAAGTAAGATCAACTTTCCTAGTCACAAGCACATCCAGAAAAGTGATGTGTTGTGAATGGAAAGTGGCTGCAAACTCCAAGCCCCATTAATTTTCATTAAGATAGTTTACAAACTCCCTTAAATACAACTCATCACTTCTCCATACCATCCAGCAATCATCCAACAATCTTTTCTATATATCAGTTTCATCCATATAGATGTTATGTAAGGGATTATATATAATAATAATTCTTCCACATATGCCATAAATAAATCTGCGTAAATTGGAGTAAAAGATGCCCCCATTGCCGTCCTTTTTATTTGCCAAAAACATTGGTCCCCATAGAAAAAACATTTTTAGTCAGGACATGCTCAGCTAGCCTAATGAAAAATGTATTCATGCCAGGATGATATTATTTAGACTTCTTAAGCCAGTATTCCAGGGCCTCTAGTCCCGCCCAATGAGGTATATTTGTATAGAGGGCAGATACATCCAAGGTACATAGTAAACAACCTGGTTCTAATTGGTTGTCGGTAATGATCTGGAGGTTCAGTGGTGTCACGAAGTCTTGATCTGTTATTCTTGTGCTAATTCAAGTGCTGTTATGAATGTGGGACTGTAGCCTAATCAGTGGTGTACAACTTGGGTTTAATATCGACAGCTGAGGTGAAAACTAAGGCTTTTGGGGTGTTTGGAACGCAAAATCGACTGGTAAAATTCCTTTGGTCAACATCATCATGGAATTGGCGTCTTCCTTATTTTTTGGTACAAAATGCCGTTGGGTCTACACTGCGGTGTTCTCAACAAACAGTTTTTTATGTTTGTGATTGTGATTGGGATCACTATCGAAATATAAGAACCACCGAAGATAAGAATTTCAAGATGTACAAGTGGGGATTATTCATCATTCTGTTAACTTTTTGTACATATATTTGGGAGAATATTCAAGTGTTTTTTATGGAGCTTGATATGGGACTATGCAATACATATAACTTTTGTTTGGTTATTTTATATGAACAAAGGGTCTAGTCATCTTTTCATTTTGGTGTGGGTCCATATGAATATGATTCACCTTTTTGTGTGTTTCTGGTTGGATAGAGAATAACATCTCATTTTGGAGACGAGACTAAAAGACTATGGACCTTTGAATTTTCTTGTGTTTATTGCTCCACTTTAGTGATTTGATTCATTGAATCTACCATTAATCTAACCTTTTTTGGTTTACAGGTGGTTTTCACATGCACTTCTAATTGTTGCATATGGAGCATTTCTTTTTTTTACTTTCTTTTTTTTATTGATAATTTGTCAAATATTACATGAAATCAAAAAAGAAAATGATATATATACAATTATAAAACCTATAAACTTTAAAAAAAATTATATAACTATATACATTGGTGTCTGTTAAGAAGAAAGTTATACATAAGTTTAAAGTGTAACATGAAGAATGATATATAAGTTCATATATCTTTGTCCATTTTCTCAATTATTCTAGTATTTTCATCCAAGAGTTGTATAAGGATGTAGGTCTGGTAGTTCTGTTCTTCAGTGTAGATATTTCCATTTGTCCAACTTTTCTAGCTAAATTTTTAAATTCATTAAATGTAGGAGGAGTCTCACTTTTCCATTGAATGGTGATGATTTTGCGAGCTGCTGCCATTAAAGTCCATAAGGTTTTAAAATCTTTTTTTGGCACACAATCCGGAACAGGAGAGTTGAATAAAATCAAAGATTCTGATAATTGATAATTATCATTAAAAACAGTCTGAAAAAAATAATTAATATTATTCCAATACAAAGTAAGACAGTTACATTCATGAAAAATGTGTTGCCAGTCAGCTCTTGTTTTAGTCTGACATCTCCAACATAGATCTTCACTGATGACTTCTTAGAAGATTTTAAGATCATCTTTTTTTCCTTTTCGTTGGGAGGGTGATTGTTTATCTGTGTATAATAATTCCAGTAGGTGTCTGTTTGGTATATTTTTGTTGTTTTAATTATTTTGTAAATTTTAGATAGATATCCAGCACCTTGATAAGGTTGATTATTAATTATAATAATATATTCAATAAACTTTGGGACAGTATGTCTAACTGTATCTTGCATTTGTCCAGTTCTATTTATAAGGTATTGCCTTAGATTTTGCAGAAGTAGCCATGAGTCATTGTTTATATTGTATTTTCTGATTATCTGATCTTTAGTTAATATTTTGTCTTGTTCTACCAGCTGATGCCAGTAGCTTATTGAGCTTATTTTGAGGATATTGATTTTCTGAATTTGGAATATATCAAGGATAGTGGGTGTGAAAGCTATAGGGAGGGTCAGAAAGAACCATGAATTAATATTTGGTACTTTGCTTATGTATGTTTTAAATGTTGTTAGTGTGATATTCATATATTTGGATGGGAGTTTATTATTTTTATGTTTACCTTCTAGATAATCTTTTAACATCCAAACTAAAGGAAATGATATTATAGTTAAATTATCTGATATGTTGTTATGATTGAGTTCAATATAGACCTGTTCATGTAATTGTTTCCATATAGGTTTGTAGTGATCATTTAACCTTAGGGTTATATTTTTAACAACAGAGGACATTATATATATCTCAATATCAGGTAAATTGATTCCTCCATCTTCCCAATTTGGTAAATGTTTATTTAAGGCAATTTGGGGTTTGTTTGGGAACCATAAAAAATGTAATATTAGTTTATTATATCTGAGTGATATACTTGGGTGGTGGCAGTGAAAAACTTTGTATTAGATATAATACTTTAGGAAAAATAATTGATTTAATGAGATATAATCTATCTCCCATTGTAAACATATATTTGTTCCAGTTAGATACCGCTTGCTCTATTTTATCTAGCGTTTTATTATAATTATATATAAGTGAGTCAGTTAAGTCTTCAAGTAGATCTATGCCTAAATATACTATTTTATTATCTTCTGCTATGTATTTGGAATATTTTTTGTTTATATGTTTCTTTTTAGTATTACATGACATAATTTTTGTTTTGTTTTCATTGAACTGTAAACCTGAAATAGTTTGAAAATTATTTATTTCCTTAAACAAAGCTTGTAAAGATGCATTGGTGTCTGTTAAGGTAAGAAGTATATCATCTGCAAATAGCTGTAGCTTAAGAGATAAAGTTTTGTTGATGCAGATGCCTTTAATATTACTATTTGATCTGATCTGATTTGCAAATGGTTCTATAAGTAATGCAAATAACAGTGGTGATAAGGGACAGCCTTGTTTAGTTCCTTTTTTGATTTATATGGGACCAGATCTATATGAACCTAATTTAACATATGTTATGGAATCTTTATATAGTGACTGGATAAGGGCAATAAAGGATGTAGGAAAATTATATTCTTTTAGGACTAGCATAAGGACATTCCAGTTAACAGAATCAAATGCTTTATTAATATCTAAGGATATTATGTTTAAATCTAAGTTTGCATGTTTACTATAATCAATCAATGACATAATTCTTTTAAGATTATCATATGTATTTCTTCCTTTAATAAATCCTGTCTGGTCATCATTAATTAGCATGGGAAGAAAGTGTTTAGTCCTGTCAGCATATATTGCCATGAACATTTTATAATTGATATTTAATAAGGATATTGGTCTATACGACAAACATTGTTTCTCATCTTTGCCTGATTTGATTATTGGTGATATCAATGAGTATTTCCATGAAGGTGGTATAATTATATCTTGATTAACTATGGAGTATACTTTTAAGAGTAAAGATGTAGCTTGATTAGGTATTACTTTATACATTTCTGGTATTATGTTATCTGGGCCAGGTGCTTTATTTAGTTTAAGCTTTTTAATCTGTGATCTTAATTCTGTCATAGTAATTGGTTTACTTATAGTATCAATTTGTTCCTGTGTTAATCTAGTAAGAATTTTGTTTTTAAGATAATTTTTTATATCTTTGTCAGGTTTTCCCCGAATGTTTGAGAGGTTATCATTGTTATATTGTAATCTAAATGCTTCTAATATACCATTTAGGTCTGTGGATTTTTTCTTTGTATTAGGGATATATAATTCTTTTATTTGCTTCGATTTTATTATTTTTTTTGTTCTATTAGCTAGTTGTTTCTGATGTGCTGGATTTGATGAATAAGAATTTAATTTTATCTTTTCTAGGTTAATCATTGTCTTGTGATGTAAAATTTCTGCATATTTGTTGTTAATTTGTAGTAATTCTTGAATTAAATCTTTATTTCCTTGAATTTCTAATTTTAATTTATCAGCTTTCTTTTGTAATTCTAGCATGTCTTTATTCCATATGTTTCTTTTATTTATATACCAGGATAGTACTTTTCCATATATATATATGTTTTTAAGGAGTCCCAGATGTATATTTCTGAGATGTTCTCCGTGGAATTTAGTTCAAGGAAAGTTTTTATTTCACCTTCAAAAATTCTTTAAAGTCTGTTAATTTTGTAACATATGAAGGTATTCTTGTAATGGGATTATTATTTATATGCATAAGCTCCATTTCAAAAACTAGAGCATTATGATCTGATAATGGACAATTTATTATTTTGACATTACTTATTTTTGTTGCTAAATCACTGGATATGTATATCCTATCAATTCTTGAACTAGTCATATCTATGAGAGTAAAAAGTATAAATTAATGAGTCTGGATCAGCAAATTCATTTATATCTTTTATGGAGATTGCATCTATAAATTTTATAAGTGTCTTTGATATAGGTAACTTTCTTCTCTTACTTTTTGAATCTGTATCTTTGTCATCTGTTACACAGTTGAAGTCTCCTGTCATTATTAGACTACCTTTAGTTAAATGTAATATTTCTTCAAAATTATATTTTACTGTTTCTACACCAAGTCCTGGTATCCAATATAGGTTAACTAAAGTGTATATGTTCCTATTCAACTCTATATTCACTAAGCAAAACATACCAGATGTGTCTTGAAAAGTGTTAATTATTTTGGGAGAAATAGTTGTATTATGCATTAGTATGGCTACTCCTCTCTTCTTTCGTTTATATTGAGAACTTACTAATACTGTGTAGTTATTAATATTGAGATTGTTTATATCTTTATCTAGTAGATGCGTCTCCTGAAGAAATACTATTTGTGGATTGTGTAGATATATGTATTTATATAGACTCCTTTTGATATTATTATTCAGTCCATTAATATTTATAGACAGATATTTCATGTGTTGGTTTATGTTTAATTTGTATGACAGTAAATATACATAGTTTTAACTCTTGGCTTACACTATATGTATAATGTACACTATTCTTTATATGGAAGTTCTGCTTATCTTCTGTAGACACCAAAACAGTATAAGAAAACAGTGAAACTTATAAATTAATTCTAATTGATTACACCTTTTCCTATCTCTATGAGGTAATATACCTCTTTGCATGAATAACATAAGTACCCACACAAACCTTCTAAATCTGTGAATAGTGTTTAGACTAATGTCTCTTAACCACATAACTTAGTATGTCACTGTTTACATATATCAAAGAGTTAATATGATCAGCCAATAGAGAATTATATGCAATTTTGTGTGTAAGTATTAATATTTATACATCAATAACATGCTTATACTAGTTTAATCTTACTTATAGAGTTTCTTATAATCAGGGTTCCAAAAACAATTTTTCAATTACATTTAACAAAATTTGTTTCATCTTAGTACAACATTTCACATATCAATTCAACATGACACAGTTGCTTTAATTCACACTGCTTAGACTCCACTACCTTGTTGATTAGATATTATGGTTAAAATTCTCATATCATTTATGTTATTTTTAGATTGTAGTTTCATTAGACTCATAATTTAAGGTAATTTTTCACTTCTAGAGTCTGTATCATGTAATATCTGTGCTATAAGAATATTATCTATTCTATAGTTATATGAGTATTTCCCATTGTTTTCCTCACTTTTAATGAAATAATTAGATTTATTATCACTTAACTTTTAAGAAAGTAGATGTGAAATTGTTCAATCTTGCCGTTTGTTCTTACACACGGGTTCGGAGCCGATCCTCGGCTCCGAGTCAGCCGCATCACTAGCTCGCATCTTCGAGAAAGCTCGAGGCACAGTAATATCCCATGATCCTCCGGTGCTAACCCTCAGATTTAGTTTGCCACTAGCAGCAGATCACTTCGTGAGGCTCGGGCCAGTACAACTTTTTACTATTTTTGCTATATCTCTTGATAATTTTAGTGATATTTTTTCTTATAATTAATAGCTTATATATATATATATATATATATATATATATATATATATATATATATATATATATATATATATATATATATAGATAGTTGTGTGAACTAGTTAGGTAGATTTTTACCTTTAAAAATTAGTAAGGGCCTTAGGCCATTTTTTTTTGTCTGTAACAATTTTTTTCTGTTTATTTCAATTTATATATATCAGTGTGCTGTGGTGTGTTTGTTAAACTTTTATATATATTTACATACTTTAGACTGGTTTTTGATAGTTGTAAATTTTTTCTTTTCTATAGTAATGTCAGAAAAGATGAAAAGTGGTTTCAAGAGGTGTCAGTGTGGACAAAAGATGTCCATTACTGACAGCCATTCTTCCTGCGTCTACTGTCTTGGCCCTCTCCACTTGCAGGAAAACTGTTCTATCTGTCATTCCTTTAGTGGGAGGGTCATGATGGAAAGACGCAGGAAGTTAGTGGACAGAGGTCTAATCAAACCTGAATTTCAGGAAGCCCTAGACAAGGCTGAACAGGTTTCGAAGTCTTTGAAGGGATCGAAGTCTTCAAGAGTGTCGGAGCCCAAGTCATCGGCTCCGAGCACTTCTTTTCAAATTCGGACACCGGCTCCTATGACTTCGGGGCCGAGTGTCGAGACTTTATCTCTGCACGAGGCTCAGGTCTTGGAGCCGGTAACAGAGGTACCACCATCTACTATCCTTCGCTCGGTGACGGCTTCGATTCCTTCGACCCGTTCTTCGAGGCCCATCTCCGACTCCGATGTGGACAGAGTGGTACAGAAGCTTATGGAGAACTCGGCTTTTTCAAAATTACTCAAAGTTTCGTCCCAGTTGGTTTCGAAACTCGAAGCCATTCCAACTCCCTCGACACTTCCTCCTCCGAGACCCATCGAGTCATCCGTGTTAGGAGTCGAAGAACCGATGATTGTAGAGCCCTCGGTGCCGAAGCCTCCAGTAGTGCTATCGGCTCCGTTGACCTCGACTCCTTCGGAACCAGCCGGAGAGTCTCGGAGCCGAACGTCTTTCCTGGGTTCCGGGGGGAGGGATAGTCGAACCGAGGTTTCGGTTCCGACTCTTCCCTCGGTGCCTCGGCACAGATTAGTTCGGATCCGTCCTCGGTGTCGGAGCCCGTGGTTCCGATCCCGGAGAAACGACTTCCTTCTTCGGATCGGGTCAGGTCTTCGGGTCGGGGCACCGGTGCCTTTGACATCATGAGGAAGGTCTTGTCGGATCAGACACTGACTTCATCGGCTTCTTTATCTCCTTCCCCAAAAGGTCTGCATTCTGCTTCTGTACCTTCGGTACCTACCAAGCGTCGAGACCCAATGCCTCAGAAATCCCCACAGGGAGACTCTGGTTCCTCAGATGCATCCCCAGAAGCTCCCACTGAGGATGTTCCGAGGAAACGACTGTGCAAGAGGAGGCACATAGATTCCCCTCAGGAATCTCTTACATCTGATACTGATTTAGATGAAGCAGAAGGGTCCCCAAGGTCCACCTCTGAGGATGTCTCCTTCGCAGACATTTTGGAAATCCTGAAGCAAAGAGGGGACTGGCAAACCCTTACCCCTTCTGCGGATGAATCGGTTTTACTGAAGGCATTTGGGACTCAACCTTCTATCTCCTGGGTGACTCCTCCCTTTGACGATCTTATGGACCTAGTAGCTCGGAGGGCTTGGGAAACACCTGATACAGTGGAACCAGTCCCACGTAAACCCAACAAATATATGACAGCTCCTCAAGATAAAGCCTACCTTACTAAAGGAGTTCCCGTAGACACTATGGTGGTGGCGGCGGCCACTAAGAAAGAGATGTCTGAATCATCTTCCTCTGTCCATCCTCTTAATAAGGATTCTAGGACAATGGACAGATATGGGAAGCGCATATTTAGTTTGGCGACTTTTTCCATCCGATCGCTCAACTACCTTACGCATTTTACGCGTTTACAAAGAGATCTCATTAAAGAGTTAGGAGATACTCTTCAGGGACACACAGATGCTGCTGTCGCCAATAAAGTGACAGTGCAACTTAACACCCTAAATTCCATAGTCAACTCGTCCATGAGGCTGATTTCATACGCAGCCGAAGGATCAAGTAGAGCGGCAGCTTCAGCGATTGCACTGAGAAGACAATCCTGGTTGCGCTTATGCTCCTTTGCGGAAACCTTTAAGTCTTCTTTTGCCAATGCCCCCTTTGATGGTGCCTCCCTGTTTGGGCCCAAAGTAAAGGAGACTCTCACAAGGTGTGAACAAGAAGGGAAGACCCTGTCTGCCGTAGGGGTCCGTTTTTCCGTTCCATCTAGGCCCTACCCTAAAGGGCAACGAGGAGGAAAAATGTGGTTCCGAAAGACTCAGGGATCTTTTCAACACACCCAAAGTGATGCCCCCTCCAGAGGCAGAGGAGGGGGAAGAAATGGAAGACGCCGCCCAGCCGGCAGAGGGGGTCCGCAAAATCAAGGTGACAGAGAGACGTTCTCTGGAAAACCCTTCCAGCACTCCTGAGTGCAGGCCCGACTGTCCTGCTCTGGAGGCAGTCGGGGGTCGCTTAGCTTTATACCCAGAGGCCTGGCTAAATCTTACATCAGATTACTGGGTAAAAAGCATAGTTACCAGAGGCTACAACATCCCCTTCATAACAATACCACCAAACTCCAAAAAACTCCCAGATGTTCCACCCAGTCTGCGAGATCAAGCAATCATAGAAATAAAAAGGTTGCTCGAAAACAGAGTCATCCAACCAGTCCCAGCGGACCAAATAGGATCCGGAACTTACTCAAGGTTCTTTTTAGTTCCAAAGAAAACAGGGGACTGGAGGCCAATTCTAGACCTCAGCAAGTTAAATACCTTTGTAAAAAAGGAAAAGTTCCGGATGGTCACGCTTCAGTCAATCCTCCCTTTTCTGCAAAAGGGCGACTGGATGTGCTCTTTAGATCTCAAAGACGGCGTATTTGCGCTTCCGGCTGGGAGCCAGTCATTTCCAGTTTCGCGCTCTACCCTTTGGTCTCACCTCAGCCCCCAGGGTGTTCACCAAATGCATGGCAGTAGTAGCGTCTCACTTGAGACGAAAGGGATTCTGGGTGTTTCCTTATCTAGACGACTGGCTCCTTTCCGCCACCACCAAGTGTCGTCTGCTACAAGCCAGGGACTACGCCATCAATCTTTGCTCTTCACTAGGCATAACGGTGAATTTTGGAAAATCTGTCTTATCGCCGTCACAGCGTATCTTATTTATAGGAGCACAGCTAGATACCTCCCTGGCTCAAGTTACTCTCCCCCCATCAAGGGTGTCAGACCTCAGGCACCAAATTTCGCTCCTTCTTCAGAACAACAGAGTCTCAGCACGACAAGTATTAAGAGTGCTAGGCTTGATGTCAGCATCCCTTCTGGTAGTTCCCTTAGGCAGAATGCACATGAGGATTCTTCAATGGATGCTATTAAGCCCAATGGTCGTATCTACAACTTCCACTGTCTCACCAAATCTGGATCACGAATTATTGCAAGAAGGATCTCTTGTGGTGGATACACAGTCAAGAGCTAACACTAGGATGACCCTTTGTATTACCCAGTCCGATAGCAACTCTAACCACGGACGCTTCCCTGATAGGGTGGGGGGGATTCTTTCAGGGACAAACAGTCCAAGGTCAATGGTCCAACTTGAAGTACAATCTGCACATCAATGTTCTAGAGATGAGGGCAGTGTTTCTAGCATTGCAACACTTTCACAAGTCCTTACCTCGGGGAACAGTGACAGTTCAGACAGACAGCATGTCAGTAGTCTGGTACATAAACAAGCAAGGGGGAACCAGATCTTACCCGTTATGCAGAGAAGCCCTCAGAATTTGGCAATGGGCAAAGTCCACCGGACGCTTTCTGATAGCAACGCACATCCCGGGGATTTCCAATGTAATTGCGGACAGGTTGAGCAGAGCCATCCTGTTCCCTCATGAGTGGTCCCTCAAACGTCAAGTAGCGGAAGAGATCTTCCGCAGATGGGGCCAGCCTTGCTGCGACCTGTTTGCATCCCCTTTGAATGCCAAATGCAGAAGCTATTTTGCCCTGTTACCCCCCCAGGGGGTGTCCCCAGGGATGCACTGGTATACGATTGGCCCCCGGGTCTCCTTTATGCCTTTCCTCCTGTTCCGCTAATTCCCAGGTTTTTGCAGAAAGCCAAATGTCTGGACAGGACCATAATACTGATAGCACCATTCTGGCCTCGTCAAATCTGGTTTCCCTTCCTTCAATCCCATCAAGTGGAGGAACCATGGATTCTGGACCCAGAACCAGATCTGTTGACACACTCGTCGGGAGTTCCTCACACCTCCCTCAAGTCCCTCAAACTGACAGCTTGGCTGCTCCTTTTCCCATCTTAGCCAGGTCGGAGTTACTATCTCCTGCAGTACAACAAATTATTGTATCTTCTCACAAACCATCTACAAGAAAACTGTACATTAGCAAATGGAACCGTTTTGTGCACTGGGCCTCCAAACAAGGTGTAGATCCATTTGGGGCCCCAGTACACCAGATGCTAGATTTCCTTTCCTCTCTTTTTCAAGAAGGAGCGTCAACATCCACTATAAGAGTTCAACTGGCCGCTATATCCAATTTTCATACTGGCCGTAAGGATGGTTCTCTTATGTCTCACAGGCTTTGTAAAGCCTTCATGAAAGGTACTTTTCATCTCCGTCCTCCTTTTCGTAATCCAATAGCACCTTGGAATCTTAATCTCATGCTGTCACAACTCATGTTACCCCCTTTTGAACCAGCAACCACAACTTCCTTAAAATTGCTTTTGTGGAAAACACTCTTTCTGGTTGCCATCACTTCAGCCAGAAGAGTTTCAGAGTTACAGGCTTTATCTATCCGACCCCCGTACATGATCTTTCATCCGGATAGAGTAACCTTGCGCACCAATCCATCTTTTCTTCCGAAGATTTGTTCGATTCAGAATATCAACCAATCTATTGAACTGCCTACCTTCTTTAAAAATCATTCCAATAAGCTGGAATACACATTGCATAAGTTAGACGTTCACAGACAACTAAGATTTTACTTACATAGAACAAAAGAATACAGAAAGTCGGATCAACTTTTTGTATCATATGCGGACCAAAGAAAAGGACAGGCAGTAACGAAGGTTACCTTATCCAAATGGCTCTCAGATTGCATAAAATTCGTATATGCTGAATCCAAACAACAACTTCCTTTCAAACCCAGAGCTCATTCTACAAGGGCGATTGCTACTTCTTCAGCCCATACCGCTCGTTTGCCTTTAGATACCATTTGTGCAGCGGCAACTTGGGCAAAACCACATACCTTTATCGCCCACTACAAGCTAGACAAGAACTCCAGGGACAGGGTGACATTTGGTTCCACTGTACTCAGGAATGTTCTCCCTTGAGCCACCCGGGAAAAAAGGAGCTAGGGACGCTACCCGTGTGTAAGAACAAACGGCGAGATTGAACAATTTCACATTAAGAAGTTATGTCTTACCATAACGATCCATGTGAATTGTTCATCTCACCTTTGTTCTTACATTCCCCCCCTCCATCCCCCGTCCTACGGTCTGGGAGAACGGTTTTTTGATTAGATTCCTTTTCAGCCTTTTCTAGGTATGGTTGACATATTATTAACATCAATAATGGCATCTTTTGTCCTCTACCTGGCAGTAGGGTATTTAGACATGTTTCTAGAGGGATTCTTCTGGTATAGCAAACTAGATCTGAGGGTTAGCACCGGAGGATCATGGGATATTACTGTGCCTCGAGCTTTCTAGAAGATGCGAGCTAGTGATGCGGCCGACTCGGAGCCGAGGATCGGCTCCGAACCCGTGTGTAAGAACAAAGGCGAGATGAACAATTCACATGGATCGTTATGGTAAGACATAACTTCTTATTATTCAAGTCATATTCCAGAACTGTTTACAAAATTTGTGTCAACTTATATGACAATATATATACATATATACATTTATATAGGTTCATAGGTTCATAGATTAGTACTAAGCTAACTGCCCTTGCGAGCCATTTTAAGCCTAGCCAATTATCCCTTGTGAGACTCAAACCCTGCACCTTGTGTTTGTAAGGCAAACACCTTAACCATTAGGCCACCCTCCCAAACCCTATACTTACATATACATGTAATGGTCTTTACACATCTTAAGGTTCAAAAATACTCAAGTAAAACGCACTGGAGAGATAGGTTCCTGACCCAGAGAGTGGCCAGACTCCGAAAAAGAACCTTAATGATTGGATGGGAGAGAGAAAAGCACCCCGGGGGTCAAACCGGCCACCTTACTAAACAAGAGTCTAGGTAAGCAAGTAATGTGGAAAGAAATAGCCAGGAAATTATTATGATTAGGCTTATATAAACCCTAGGGTTGATATTCCAGCACCAACCTATGAACCTATGCAATTATTTATGATTCCTGTTGTATATATGTAATATTCTAGTATTGGAAATTCTTAATATTAATCTCTATATCTACTTATACAATAGTGTCTTACTGCATATCTAATAAAATTTAACTTTTTTCTAACAATAACTATGTGTAGGTTGCTATTTTTGTTAGTATATAAAGTAGCTATTAGAAAATTTTGTTTAGTGTCTGTTTGCTAAATCTAATCATGTTTTATGTGCTTAATACTGTAATTATATATGTATCATAACGTCTCTTATGACTTTTATTTGTTAGTTTCGTAATTCAGGTGTACTAGCACTTTAAGAAGTGCTCATTTTGGGACTTACTTCCTTGACTTGTAATGCTGCAATTACGTTTTATTTAAGGGACATTATACGCAAGCACGAAGTGCTCGCAATGAGAAATTAAACATTTAGGTGTTGCTTGCGTGTGTACTTAATGCTGCTGTCTCATGGACAGAGCGGGAAAAGTAGTGAAGATTTTTCTTAATGTTCAAGGCATCGCTCGTGGTAATATTTTTTATTGTGTAGTTTTATCTGTGTTATATGCGGGGCATACTTCATGACACATCCTAATAAAACAAACAGCACCCAGTGCGTTACTGCATATAAAAGATTCAGTATTACATTCTAGTAGAGTAAAATAAATTACTGTAATAACATATAAGGGTTTAATCTCTTAACTAACTACAACCATCCAGTACAACTCAATCATCTTCCTTATACATATCCCTTTTCTCCTTGTAGTTGGAGAATTTTAAGATGTGCTCGTTTTGGGATTTATTTCCTTTCCTAGTGATATTGCAATTACGTATTATTTAAAGGGCGCCATACGCAATCATGAAGTGCTCACATTGAAAAACATAACATTTAGACATTGCCTGCATGAATATTTTAAGCTGTTGTCTCGTGGACGGAGCGGGAAAGTAGTGAAGATTTTTCTTATATTTCAAGGTATCGCTCGTGATAATATTATTTATTTATTTATTTTTTTGCATAGCTAAAGCACAGTTCAAGCATCTTCAATAAACACATCATTATCTCCCCTTCTAATCAGAAAGCTTTGTTTATGTACGTTAAATACAATAAGAGCCTATGTGGTGCACCGGGATGCGACAACATCATATTTCATACAGCCAGATATGTGCGCACACTCAAGCTGTCTTTCTATCTCAATAAAGTAAATCATTATGACAGCAATAATGAATTAAGTACTTCAACCATGCAAAATATCTAACACAAACATATCATTCATCAAAAAATGTATTCATCCCCACTGCCCCGGTCGGAAAGCTTAGATTAGACATATTATATGAATAAAGTATTCAGAGATTTTATAACAAATTGCTAGTATAGCTAAATATATGGTGGGATGGTTGTATCAGCTTGAATCAAATATCAATTAGCACACATCTTAAATATATCACTCTATGCATTTTGTTTGTTAATGATTAAGTCAGAGATGTAGAGAAAGAAAAACACTGTTATCAGGTTTCAAATATATTTATATAGACCTAAGTGATAATGATTAATTTACCTAGTTTATATTTATTCTAAATTAAAGTGAGATAAAATAAATAAAAAAACTGTACCTGTTACATTACTGTGATTTATGACTGGAAGATTTCCTGTTAGTTTTTATGACATTGTTTAAAGTTTTGTATTACATGTAATATATGTTATTTGTCCTTTAGTTTTTTTTTTCTTTTGTTCAACAGTCTTCCAGTTGTTTACTTCTGCATTTTTTTTGGTGTACTGTTTGTCCAATCCATAGATTCTTCTTGTGTTAAAATGTTATTTGTAGTGAGATATTTTATTGCTGAGTCCACTGTTTCAAATATTTTTATTCCTACTGGAAGGAAAATTCAAAGTCTTGCTGGAAACAAAAGATGAGTTTTCAGTTGTTTCTTTTTCAAGATTTTTATTATTGGGATGAATTCTTTTCTTTTGAAAACCACTGTTGTAGAGTAGTCATTATCAAATCTAATTAATGCATCATTATATTTAATGGGTGAGTTAGTCCAAGCATTCTTGAGGATGAGTTCCTTGTCTTGCGTGGAGAAAAGTTTTACAATTATGGATCTTGGTTTGTTTTTGATTAAAGATGCATTCCCTGAAGTTGACAATGACCTGTGTGCACATTCTATACCATAGGAAAGGGCTTCCGGTAATTTTAATACATTTGGGATCCAGGTAGTAAGAAAGTTTATTATATTATCTCCTTCCGCTTTTTCTGGCAGACCATATATTCGGATATTATTTCTTCTCATTCTGTTTTCCATATCATCTATTTTCTCCAAAAGATGTGTATTTTGCTGCAGTAAAAATTCAGTTTGTTGTTCTTGTAGGAGTTTGGAATCAATGTCATTTAATGACTGTTCTATGACAGAAATTTGACCTTTCTGTTGTGTGAACATTTCCTGAAGCTGTTCAAGTTGTTGAGAACATTTTTCTTTAAAAGAGTCCAATTTATTATCCATTTTATCTATTTAGTTGTCAACTCCTGAATATTTAAAATAAGTGAATGTAAATCTTTTTTGAATGTTGGGTCCTGAGGTGGATTCCTGAGATGGCTCATTCTGAGTAGCTGATGCTGCTGTTGATTTTCTAGTATTTAATTTGACAGGAATTTTCCAATGAAAGTTGATAAAAATTATTCTGATGATGTCTCTGGATATTACAAAGTAGTTAGTAGCAAAAATATCCTCTTATTGTTTTTTTTCTCAAAATTCCTGTCTCATGGAGCATTTCTTTGATGTTTAACTTCAATGCATTATGTACCAATTGTATGTTTAACACCAGCAGATATCTTAGGAAGCTATTAGTGCATGTTCCAAAAGTAAGTTCTTTGTTATTAGGGTCTATACATTGGATTTACTGGGGATATAGGTTAATCATACTTTTTAGTTGTATATCATCAAGGCCAAACAGACAACTTGACAACAATACTGGGCTAGTTCTGTTGATTTTTTATATAACCTGCAATGAGGCAGGTTCAAGGGGGTATTTTGTCCGCTATATATAATTTTGAACTTTCACCTTCAAGCCTTATTGCAAACAAGTTCATTCTTTGATCCATTAATGTTACCCTAGCGAACAATCAGATTGACATATATGTATACTTCTCAGGATTACTGGATTTTTCTCTGGTTTCTGTGGGGAGATTTTATATTATCATATTTTGATTAATTCTGTAAATTTGACTGACTGTGACCTAACTTTCTTGGAGTGTTTGGACATTTCACTTGCAGGTTCTATGGAGCATGCAATATTGCTTCCAACAAAATAAAAATACAGGACATACGGTTTGCTATTGGGTATGGCTATTATTGTTCTTATGTGTTTACATGGTGGTCAGTGTATGGTTAATCTTTGGGACTACAAACACCAGGAACATAGCAGGACCCATTGAGGTATGAGCAAGTATTACTATTATAGGATTGTTGGACGTGTTGGTGCTCAAATCTTTTGGCAGGTGGTTTCAGGATTTATCTGCTTTGGCCAAAGGAACCTTTTGAGTGGGATATACACCATGAATTTTGTTTTTTGGTGTTAGGCACAGTCAGACAGTATTTATGGATATATTTTTATAGATCCGTTTTGGACATACTTAATTAGATAAAGTTTTTTTGGTTGTTCCCCAGTGGTTACTTTTGTATATGATGGAGTTAACTAAACTAGTCAAAGGATTATCTGCGGATAAAGATGACCTTGGTGCTTTTTGGTTTGAGTAGGGATGGGCAATCTGTGTATGAAGCCACTTTAAATTCAGGAGCAATTGATTGTGAAAATCACTTTCAAACTTCTAACAAAGTCTATGCGAACTTTAAGAAGTAATGTTTGGCACGCCAAACTATTCAAGGTGTATTCAGCCAAAAATTTGGCTCCTAGAGGTTTGAGGGTTCGTTTTCAACCCATGGTGGCAAAAATGGATATTAAACTTATGCAAGATTGGGTTAAGGTACAACAGCAGGCCTCGATGGGTTTTGCTAAGGTGTTATTAGACTGTTATGAAAGGGCCATTGAGTCAGAAATGGTAGAGGTTGTGAAGTTGTGTGAAATGGCCCAATCATTTGAGGTTGAACCTACATACCAAACCTGTATGGATAAATTATCCAAGGACTTAAAAAATTTAGAACAGTATTTGAAAACTAAAAAAGTTAAAAAAAAATATCAAAGGGATGTAACAGATTATGAGAGAGGTACGCAATTTTCTAATGTAAACAAACAGGTTAGATTCCATGATTCTACCAAAATGGGATGTAAACGGAAAAGAACAAGATCTATTTTGAAGCAGTCAGGTTTTTCTAGCTCCAGTAATGAAACATCAGGGGATGAGGCATCATCCAACAAAGATCTTGATGCACAGCATCAAGGTGACTCACCTCTATCTAAAAAGACCAGCCCTTTAGACCAAGGCAGGTTAGGGGGGGGTAGAAAACATCAGAAAAAAAGCAATATGGAGACAATATTAGAACTGATGACCCAGACCTAAATGTTGTGAACAATGTCTTAAACATTTCTAATTTGCAGCTGACTGATATCAAAATAAACGTATTAAACAAAGGTTTAAACTTCATCCCTGTTTTTTTGTGGCGGGAAGATCAAGATGGCTCAAGATTTGATGGCATTCTGCAGGTTGCTAACTCTAAGACTGTTTTTCAAGGATTCTGATGGTGATGGTAAACAGGAGGGATTTTTATATCATAAGTCCAAGTTTAATCCCCCTATGTTTCCCTATGTACTCATGTTTCAAAATACAGTGCTCAAGGACCTACATTATAATTTCAAGGACGTTATACCAAAACCCAATAATCTCTCAAAGCTGGAACAAATGGCACTCATGTGTTTGGTCAACAACAGAGACCTGGTGATATTGGCGGCAGATAAAGGGGAGCAGTGGGTGTCATGAATTGGGAACAATACAACAATGAGGCCCTGAGACAATTAGGAAATGCCAGGTATTATATGAAAATGCCTTTGGATCTCCTTCATGTAAATTTAGGGGGGAGATTAATGCTTTCTTGAGGGAAGCAATGGAAGAAGGTATCATTTCAGAACAAGAATGGAAACATCTAACTATACAAGATCCCTCTAATCAGTACATTTATTTTCTCCCAAAAATTCATAAGGATCCACTTAATCCTCCTGGTAGACCGATTCTTTCAGGAAAGGGTTCTGTTACTGAACCACTGTCACAATATCTAACCCAAAAACTCAAACCTGTATAAGAATTGGTACGATCAAGACTTCGTGACTCCACGGAACTCCTCCAGATCATTGCCGACAACCAATTAAAACCAGGTTGGTTACTATGTACCTTGGACGTATCTACCCTCTATACAAATATACCTTATTCAGCGGGACTAGAGGCCCTGGAATACTGGCTTGAAAAGTCTGAATTATATCGTCCTGGCATGAATACATTTATCATTAGGCTAGCTGAGTATGTCCTGACCAAAAATTTTTTTTCTATGGGCACCAATGTTTTTGGCAAATAAAGGGGACGGCAATGGGGGCATCTTTTGCCCCCATTTACGCAGATTTATTTATGGCATATGTGGAAGAATTTATTATATATGATCCCTTACATAACATCTATATGGATGAAATTGATATATGGAGAAGATTCCTGGATGATTGCTGGATGGTATGGAGAAGTAATGAGATGTATTTAAGGGAGTTTGTAAACTATCTTAATGAAAATAAATGGGGCTTGCAGTTTACTGCCACTTTCTTTTTTTGGATGTGCTTGTGACTAGGAATGTTTATCATACTTTGGCAACCCAGGTTTATCGGAAATATCCCTAATACAACTCCCTTCTCCATGCCTCCAGCTTTCATCCACCACACATATGCAGGAATATACCTAAGTCCCAATATTTAAGGATGAAAAGGATATGCTCTAAGCCTGATGACCTTTCAGACTATAGGGATGACCTCACCATGAGATTTAGGAATAGGGGATATGCTATGGGCCATGTTTTAACTGCCAGTAATTTGGTATCCAAGATGGATAGACAAGAGACTCTCATTTACAAAGACAAACCAACAAATTCAAGCCCCAATCTCAGGCTTTTGACCACCTATGGCCGTAATACTGATACTTTATTAAATGCAGTTCAGAGACATTGGAATATCCTGAGTGCAGATGATTTTCTTGCCTCAATTTTAAAGGAGAGATGCCAGTTTTCCTTTAGGAGGGGGAGGAATATGGGGTCCCAAGTGAGCCATTACAAGGATAAACAACAGTCAAGTATGGATAGGGGGCAAAGGACCATGACCAGGGATTTATTGAAAGGATGTGTACCATGTGGACACTGTACACATTGTAAGGTGGTAAATAAAACCAAAGATTTTTCAAATATTAATACCGGCCAGGTTTATAATATACATTTCTTTGCCAATTATGTGTCTGATTGGCTCATATATTTAGTAACCTGCACATGCCATGCCTTCTATATAGGGCAGACATCTAGACCCCTATGTATACGAATTTCAGAACATCTAAGTGCCATCAGGACCAAAAAATACACGAATGCCCTATACAAACACACCATTAATCACACCACTGCAACCTTCAGATTCACTATTATCGATAAAATAGTAGGAAATAGAGTAAACAAAGGAGGTGTGCATAGTCTTCTGGATTCAAAGGAGAAAAAGTGGATTATAAAATTTGGTGCTTTGTTTTCACCTGGATTGAATGAACATCTTTAATTGATGAACCAATGACATGGCACTTGAACACAAGGATTATGTATATAAGCACAGTGTACTAATATTTAATTAAACAATGAGGAAGGCTGTTACTTTTGACAAGCTGAAACTGGTTTGTTTTTGATTTTGTGCTTTGAATAATAAATTAAATCTCCACAGCTCGTCATTGTCTACTGGCTCTTTATTTAGATTTTGTTACATGATTTTGAGCCGTGCAGTTGCTTTACGTACAGGAATTCTGTTAGTCACAACTGTAGTCAGTCATAAACCTTTAGCGTTTGCTTCCACTTTACCATGTGACTTCACTTGTACCTTGATTGTTAACATTCCGGCTGTCTGCCATGTAGTAACTAGGAATAAGACTTTGTGTTCTAGTGCTATTTTGTTACACTGCTTTAGGTTGTTACTTTTCATCCTTTGAAATATTTCCCTCTGACTTGTGAAACTTGTTTTAATTTCATTAGGTGGGTAGGGTAGTATCCGATTTGTTTTTTGAAAGGTTTGGCATATTCACTGAGCTGTAGCTCAGCTGCGTATTAATTAATCATGCTGACCGGCCTTGTATTGCTTTCCTTGGGATCTGCACATTTACTGGATCTGTGTGATTGCAAACAAAAGATGTTCTGCATTCTGCAGCTGTAGGTCACTGTGTCTTCACTTTGGCTGTAACTGATCCGATGTTTATACATGATCTTGAACTTTTTTTGTATAAGTGATGTTTGATGATTTTCTTGGTACTGTCTTTAGCAGCTTTACACCTTATTTACTTTATTTGTTTATCCTTTGTTTACCAGGTTGATCCCACTAGGCTGTTGGCCCCTTTTCTGGGGAGACCCAGCATGGACATTAGGCAACAAAGAAAATCCTCTCCTTTTTTTTAATAGGAACCATGGGATTTTTTTATATCCACCTCAACTCAAGTAAATGGATCACTCAGGAGTACATTCACCCCCCCCAAATGTTGCACTGCAGTGTCAGCAATCCAATCACCTGGACTGAGAATAGATCCCACAGCTTTCTGGTCTTCCAGCGCAAAAGACTGGTGTGCTGCCTATTGTACCCTGACACTACAAACTGACCTTTCTTATACAACACAACTGTAATGCCCTGTACTAATTTGTTCTTTCTCATCAAAAGTCTGAGGCAGTACTGCAGTACCTTTGTTTCTACTGCTGTTCATAGCCTAGTACACCGGACTCCAGAAAATGTATCAAACTCTATTAAATGTGATATTTCCTCAAGGCCAATATATCCTCCAAGTTATGAATTTTTATCTTTTGATTTATTTTATTTATTTTATAATGACATCAGCTTGTTCTTGAACTTGGACGTCTGCAGGATGCTCTGAGGTTGATAAGTAGGTAGTTCTGTACATTAATTTATACTCGTTTTGTCATAGTTCCTCAAAGTATATGAAGAGGATTCTCTGTACCCCATTGTTTGGGGCAACAAACTAAGCAATGTGTGACCTGAAGGAAGTAGAGTTTGTAACCCTTTGAGTATTACAATTCCACTGCTTAAGAATGCTGACATTACATATAGTGTTCATTAAAAAATAACACACAATCCCTTTCTACCATTAATACTTAACCAGGGAATCCTCCAACCACTAGTAGGTACTGGCAGTCAAGCAGCGTAGAGACTAAAGCTGTCAGGATGCAGACAGTAACCAGTGTTACTAAAGATCTGTAGATGGAATTATAAAGCTCAAGGTACAAAGACATAGGTAGAACATAGGTGACACTTTATTCACCTTAAATGTAGAAGGCTGGGTGTGTATGTGCACGCGTATGTGTTATGATACAGTGAATGAAGAACATGCGTAATGCTATTTAAGTGGGTTGTAGTATGGAGTATTGGAATATTGTCAAAACTGTTAGTCAGTCAGAGTATGTATTAGCTTAACAAGTTATCAGTTGTCAATTGTGTTGATGTAAAAGGAAGTAGCCCAGAGAGCTAAAATGAGGAAGATCATTTGTCAACAGGCAGTTTAGTGTTGGTGAGCTGGGGCTTGCCTGGAAGGATAACTTGAGAAGTTATACTTGAAAGAAACTTCTGGAGTTTAGAGCTGCATTTGGGGCTTCATTGAGGCCCACAGCCTGGGACTTTTTTAAGACAGTCTGTGCTTGGAAATGATGTGAGAGGTTGTGTTACTGTTTGAAGGAATTAAAATCAAAGGTGGTGCAGCAAAAACAACAGTAAGCTAGTCATTCTGAGCAATGTTGCTGTCAACCTCAGAACCTTGCCAACTGTGAGGAAACTAACCAGGGAGGATGACCTGGAATCCTAGTTTGATGGCTTTTTACTGCTGTGTCACCACAGAGAATTGGGACCATGCAGACTGGGCAAAAGTCCTCTAATGTATATGATCATGAAGAAAACTGATTAATGATGAGAAATGTAGGAAATTACTTTTGGCTTGTACTGCTAGCAGACGCAAGAAAGCAGAACGTGTTTTTAGAACTCCATTTTGTAGGAGAATGCGCATAAGAAGCTGCAGTACAAGTGGTTTTGGGTGAAGATGCTATATCTTCTATCTTGAGACAAGTTACGGAAGAAGTAACCCTTACAGATAATACAAATACATTTTAAAAGAGGCCATTTGGAAGAAGAGACTATGAGTAGGGCAAGAGAGACTACAGATAAGGCTATAGGGGGAGGAATAGCAAACATAATGTTCCATTTATGCCTTAACCTTGTCATTAGCTGAAAGATGGCCTGTCACCATAGAGTAAGTAAACATCAGAAAGAAATGTTATACCAGTTGCTGGTGCCACAAACTCGTAGGCATTAGTAATAAAGGTATCCCATAGATAGATATTCAGAAGTCACCTGGAAATGGTCAAAACCAAAGGGAGAGTGTTAAGTTTGGTATAATGGTTAAGGTATTTATGTCACACACACAAGGTACAGGGTTTGATTCTCACCTTTAAAGGAAATTGGCTAGGCTTAAAATGAATTGAAGGGCCATCTAGTCTAGTACTTACATATGTTTAGCCAATTTTTACTGGCCAGGCTTAATAGATACAGAACCCCTATACTTCTTGTCCATAGTGCCAGAAAACTGACCCTAATCCTGGGTATAAAAATCTGTTGATCTCAGTGACTGTCATAGAAGTGGCATTTGATTGCATTGCTGTGGACATTGTGGGGCTAATAATAAAAATCTATTAATGGATATCAGAACATACTAGTAATAATGTACTGTGCTACCAACGTTTCTGAAGCAGTACTGTCATACAAAGCTAATGCTAAGGCTATTGCAAGAAGTGGTATCCCCAAAGAGATGCTTACTGACCAAGATACTGTCTTTATGTTAAGGATTCTGCATTTGTAATATCACTGCTTTAAAGTCATGCAGTTGAAGACATCATGGCTTAGGAGCTTATCTCCCAGGGCCTCCACTGAGAAAGGGCAATAGCTCAGCCGGACACTCCCGGTCAACAAATGTAAAATAAAATAATTAAATAAATAAATTTGTAGAGAGGTTCAAGAAAACATTGAAATCCATGCTAAGGCAGGCATCTGAGAGAACAGCTATTCATTTGTAAGGAAGCTTGGGAAGAATAAAAGACAACACATGCAATAGTGATAGAACACAGTGTCAATCTGGAGAGAGTCCAGGAAATGCATTGAAGAGTTTATAATGAAAATGTCAGACTTCTAGAATTTAACCCACAAGATCAGCTACTAGTGCCTCCATGGAAAAGAAATTCCTAGTCAAATGTCAGGGGCTACCTGAGGCGATGATAAGAATATATGCATTGAACTGGTAAGATTAGACAGCCAGGAAAGAGAAAGATAGACCAGACATAGCACATTAATGTACTGAAGCCATGAACGGAATTACACAATTCTACAGAAAGCTTGCAAGCTTATGTTCATACAGGAAAGGCCAGGAAGAGTCTACCTAAGCTGGAAAAATCCTTGAAAAAAAAGTAGAAAAACAGGAAGTAGGAGAAGTTCTATTAATTAATAAAGGAGTGTTTTCAGGAATGCATGGGAGAACTGAGAGAATAATAATATGGACACCGCACTTGGAATGAAGGTTAGCTTGAGACCTGACAGAGAACTAGAGTCGATCACAAAAACAGTCAGTAAGAGGAAGTCAAAAATGCTTAATCTAGGCATGCTGAGAAAGTCACAGATTGACTGAAACAGCCCAGTAGCACTAGTTTCTAAGTGTGATTGAAGTATCAAATTCTGTTATGACTTTAGGAAACTGAATAGCATACCAAAGTTTAATAACTATCCATTGTCCAGAATGGCTGAATTAATAGAGAATCCAGGAAAGGCTAGATACTTGACAACACTGTATTTGACAAAGAGATACTGGCAGATACCACCTATATTCTCTGCCAAAGAAAAAAGCAACCTTTGTAACTGCTCATGGTTTGTTTGAGTACAGTGTTCCCATTTGGTGTACATGGAGCCTGGACTCTGTAAGCCATGCATGCCAGACTGTAAAGCCTAAGAACATTAAATTGTTTATGGTGGAAACCAAGTGTCTATGATATCTTAGAAGAAGATGGGCAGTAAGTTCACAAGTGGAAAAATAGAGGCCATAAAAACTGGCATCTACCTCTTCACCCTTTCAGTATGTTGCAACCCACAGGCCCACCCTAGCTACTCAAAATGGTGATGGGTCGTCAGGGGCTTACATCCCATGCTTGAAGAGTCCAGTACTCCCTTGTTTTATGAGGGGAAGGGGGTACTTCTTACATACTGACTGAAGTACATGTTAATGTGCCTTTAAGTATGTTGCAGTATGGAGTGTTAGAATATTCACACAACTTTTAATCATGCAAACACTGTGTATTGATTGTTTTGTCACTATACAAGACTGCATTGCAGCATATGGTGAGTTACATGCCACAATGCAGTTTGCACAAGTGTATCTGAATTAATTGGGGCCATATTTTAAATAAAAAGCTTCATAAACAATTTATTAAATTAGTGATAAAATAAATCGAGTTTCCCTGCCTGATGTCATGTAAGATGGTTGGTTGTCCATATACTCTAATGGACACCTCTTTGTGCATGAGCAACTTCCATCCATTATAGTCTATGGGCGCCGCTCATGTTTTCCCCACTGTTAATGTTGCTGAGGTTAAAGATCGTTGATAAACTTCAGTGTCATTGGTGAAGGGAAAATTTATTTTAGGAATTTTTTTATGCCTAATAAAAAGGCCAATATAATGAAAATGTTGACAGGTAGTATAAGAAGTAAGTCACAAAAGTGTGACAAACCACTTTATAACGTACAGATTGCAAATTATGCTGATTTAAAAGGATATAACATGAAAGGCTAGAATCAAGAAGTCTGTTCTTCAAATGGAGATTTAGAGTAATTGAAGTAGAGCTTGCCTGGAAGGCCTAGAAAGCATTGAGAGTCCAGTTAAGGCTAATTTGACATATTATACTGGAAAAAAAATCATCTGAAGTTGAGAACTGTAACTGGGGCCTGGGGCATTTTTTAAGACTGACTATACTTGGAAAGGCTGAGAGAGGCTGTAATACTATTTGATTTAAGAATAATTAGCACTACTGTTTGTTTTTGTTTTGAGGCACATTGTCTATTAATTTTTTTTCCCGTTGACTTTATGATACATACACAAACAGTGTATACTGTCAAACATATCCATCTCTTTCTTATATTAACCTAAGCCTTGACTTTACATTGTAAACCTTGTCAGACTTTTTCTTTGTTTTGGCAGATGCTGAGTTGGGCAGCTTTCCATTTTTGGATTGTTAGCGTGAATTTTGAAAACTAAACAACTCAAGGTAAACTGCACTTGTCAGACTAGTATTTCAGACTGATACATAATAGTATAGGTAACTGCATAAGCATAAGGGATTTTTGAGATGCTTTTGTTCAGGTCAGAAGCACCATAACCCACTGCTGTCTTTTGGACATGGATACATATCTAGTAGGTGTAAACTTAGATGTCTTCTCCTGGTGATCTAATATATAAGCTTCTTTGACTCCATACTAGCCAATTGGTACTGACATCTAGTAAATTACACAGGTATAACTACTGCTAAGTGGACTAAGCAAATATTTAAATACTGCCACAGCACAATCTAGCCCATTAAGATTTTTTTTAAATCAAGAACATTTGACACAGTTTAAAGAGTTTTGCACATCTGATTTCCATTGCTCGTATTTTTATTGATGGACTGTGAGATGATATTTTAAACACAGAAAGTATGGAAAGAGAGCTCAAGAGATTCATTAGTAAACATTATTAGTGTAAAATAATGTCAATAGATTTTTTATTATTTATTCATTTATATGTTGTTCACTGGGTTAGCCCTACTAGTGAAGCTGATTTACAGAATGAATCTGAAAAGAAAAGCTGTTGTATAAAACTTGCAATATAGGATATGCAAGTATTGTATGAAAGAGGAAAGTAGTTAATCATAATACAGTACAGTAACTCTGATTTTAGAATAAATATATGCTAGAATGGTGAATTAAATGTAATATCGGTTTGCTCACATTACATAGGAATTCTTCTCGTCTCTAGACTTTTCTAACATTTTATTAGTTTCCTTAGCAATAATGGTAGTCTTCTTGTAGTTTCATAGCATCAAGGATCAAACCATTCAATTTGTTTAAGTATGTTAAATGAATTAAGACTTTCTAACACAAAAAGATCTTTTTTTGATAACTGCACTGTGTACTTGTTGTAGAAAGATTACTTTGGCTATTGTAGTTATTTGAATCTCTAATTAGTGTGTTTCTGTGTTTGATATAGTGAAGCCATTAGATATTGCAGAATGCTATAATCATGAATTTGTGTGCATTTTTACTAGATTTGACATAGAGGAAAGTTATCTGCTGTAGAAGTCTCCTTTTTTTATTGTGAGGCCACATTTCAGTTGCAAGGCACTGGCTTTCAAGCTTGTTTAGGTTTACTTAGACATACTAGTGCTTATTCAGATTGCAGGTTTATTCCTGTTTTGGACAACAAAGTGGCACAAAGCGTGTCCTGTTTCAATTAATGTTTTAACAGCATTCTGAGTGTGTTGGTTTGCTCTTATGTCTGTTGAGTTGGTAGGAAGTAAGCTGATCACAGAGGTCATAGCTTGGATTTACGTGTGGGAATCTTTGGGTGCATGTGAATTGCTGGTGCTGAATTTTGTATGTGTGGCTTTGTTCATTGCTTCATAATGATGTTAAGCCAAGAAGTCTTGCAGCTTTGTGCTAAGCAGTACAGTTTGTTTGTCTTTTTGGCTTTTCCCGGTTAGGGGCCACCACAGCGGAACTCCAGTCCGCTAATGATTGGCAGTAGATTTTTTTATGGTGCCGAGTTGCCAGCCCGACGCCCAACCTTCAACGAAGGCACGCCCATTCACGCATGTCTTTCAGAGGCTACTCGACTGCGATGAGGACATGCAGACTCCACACATAAGGCACTCCAGCCGTGAATCGAACAGGAGAACCTCTTGCTGTGAGGCAACAATGCTACCGCTGTACAACCTAAGCAGTACAGTACATTTGTTGAACTCTCCTATGACAAAGATACCAGATAGAAGAGAAGGAGCACAGTTCAAAAATAGTCCTTCTGGTTTGTGGTGTCAAATTTGACTTTATTTTGTATAGCACATTAGTTTTAGGTTAACACTCTTGAGTGTAGTATCAGCATGACCTTTGAACTGTAGACCTTGATATTTAATTGCACTTTGATATTTTCAGCATTTTGAATGTTTAGTTTTATCATTCATTGCTGTTGCACCACCAGCAATTTTGGTACTTACTCTCCTAAATCTCTTCATTACTGACTGTTTTCAAGAAAAGTGTCTTCAGGCCAGTGTTTTTTGGTTGTTTTTGCTCTCTGTATATAAACTATTTTTTTTTCAAAAATGAGTGATCTTGGTTTTTTTTAGATTTTGGCTGTCGCTTCAAAAGCAAAGGAGCAGCTAGAATAATCTTAATATAGTTTTTTATGTCACTGGCCTTCAAAAAGTTGGATTGCACTAACCTGTTTCTGCTTTGTGTAACACACACACACATATATAAATGTATATATGTAAAGCATTTCTCTGCATTTATGCATAGTAACCATGTAGTTGTTGACAATACGGCTGTTTGTGAAATTCTGGCATGGCATGGCTTTGTAGAATTACCAGCTGTATAGATTATTGGGTGTTGTGGTAGTTGACTTGGATTTAATTCACCTTAACAATGCAATGAAGTATTCACTATGGTTGTGATTATATGAATGTGGGCACACAGCCCTCATACCTGGGATATGGGAGGCAGAGCTCCTCACGTAAATGCTTTTTTCTTGTTTTTGGTTTAATTTAGGTTGTATGGGTGCCATTGCTTGGGCAGCTTTTTGATGTGCATTTTTGTAAGAAAGGTAGTAATTTTAGTCTTATGTATAGTTTACTGGCTTCCTAATACTAGGCGGACCAGAAGTGTTTGTATTAGGTAAGGCATAGTGTGTGCTCACAAGGGAGAGTTTTCACAGAGGGTTAAGTGTTATGTGTGTAAAATGAGTGTCTTTTATTTATGGAGTTGACTGATTGCATGTTTGCTATTTTTTTTTCCTGTGGTGGTTCGGTGAATGAATAACTTGATTTACAATGCTATACTTGTGTCTTTGTGTACATGCATAACACACACACATATATATTTGTATATATTTACCTATGTATTATATGTTTATTGTAGCCATCATCAGAAATCTGTTATATTAAGCCACTTTTCATTACTTCAGAACATTGTAAAGTTGAGCTATCAAAAAAATAGAAAAAATATTTTTGCAGGGTGCAAGCCCTCTGCACCGCCACTACTCCCACTGTAATATATATACCAACTCTGATATCACACAACAGTGATTAAAAGAGAAAATTCCTTTCCCCATTGTTTGACAATCCCAGACATTAAAGCACCTGACTTGCTCATTCACTCGGAGATTGATGAAATGGAAATTCAATCAAACAAAAAGAAAATTCACATTTGACAAACATAACTGCAAATGTATTATATACTTATATATATTTGTGTGTATATGTAGATGTGTGTATGTATATGTATATAAATATATATGGGTCCCTTCAAAGGATCGAAATTTCAGAACATCGAATCACTGATCTGTGAAGATCAGATGATGGAAGTTTTGAAATATCGCACCTTGTGAGTGGAGATTGCCGTACAGTGTGGAATGGGGACTTTACCATTCTCTTCACTGTAGTGTGATCTTGGAGTTGGTATATTCAAGTAGCAGGGGGTGTGGGGGTGTAGAGAGGCTTGCCCCCCCTGCAAAAACGTGAAATAAGACGTTTTCATATTTAACATTTTTTTTGATCCTCTGGTCTTCGATGATCAGAGGTTCGATGCTCTGAAATTTAGATCCTTAGAAGAAAACCCATATAAAATAAATAAATATACATATAGATATATGTGTGTGTGTATAGCATAGTTTTGCAATTGCACTGGTACATTCCATGTTTGGCTTTTGTGGAGGAATTTAATGTCACTGTAAGTTTCACTGCAATGTATTGTATTGTTGGAGCTCGTAGCGCATTTTTCAGGGTTTTTTCTCATTTTCTTTACTGTAGTGCAACTGTGAAGTTGGTATATATAATTTTGGGTAGTGTGCAGGGGACAGTGGTACTTGTCCTCCCCATGCAAAAAAAAAAAAAAGATGTTTTTTTTATGGTTTTCCAGTTGACCATTTTTGGCATGCAATTTATGATGAATGGTGAGCCGAAAAAGCATGATTTACATTCATGTAGGGAATTAAAAGACAAATCATCTTAACAGAACTGATCTAAACTCACTTCATCTAATATGGCATAACCCCCCCCCCCAAAAAAAAAAATCATCTAAACAGAACTGATCTAAACTCACTTCATCCAATATCGCATAACCCCCCCCCCAAAAAAAACACAAAAATGTTTAACTCTCCCCCCACCTTGATGGGGAGGCTTCTCCCCATCACCCACTAACTTGCGTATAACAACTCCACAGTCACTCTATAGTGGAAGAAGGTGCACCACACTTCACACAATGCAGCATACTGTGATAAAGCAAACTGCAATATTACTTAGACATTATATTAGTGGTGACAAATATAAACTATCCTTATTATCAGAGTCATAACAGGTAAAATGTAATAAAGAATATTATTTAGAATATTATTTAATACATAAAGTCCCTTCAGGCGATAATTTACCTCCACAATTCCTAAGAATTGCTGCTAACTCTATCACCCTCCCCATCTCCATTTTAATCTATAGATCCATTCTTGAAAGCACTGGCCCTAACATCTGGAAAAAATTATATGTCATTCCCCGTCACAAAGGTGGTAATGCCCATTGCTATACTATCTCCCCTGTCGAAAAATATTGGAAAAATGCATTCACAAACAGCTCATTAGTCACCTCCTCTAAGAGAATCTCCTTACCCCCTCTCAGCACCGTCCAAAGCACAGTACTGCTATTGCTCTCATATCCTTTATAAACACCCTTTCGCATTCCCGTCACAGTAATAAGTTGGTCTCCTGTTTGTTTCTTGATTTATCCAAAGCCTTTGACACGGTCTCCCATACACAGCTTCTATCAAAACTAGTTTCTCTAAACCTAACTAACTCTTCCCTATCCTGGTTCTCCACCTACCTCTCCAACAGACTTCTGGCTGTAAAATGGTAAACTACCTTTTCCCCTTTCCTATATGTTCAAACAGGGGTGCCCCAAGGCTCCATCCTTAGACCCCTACTTTTCAATATCTTTATTAATAACCTGTACTGTTCTTGCCCAAACTCTACTATTATTAAATATGTTGATGATTCCACTATCATTTCTTGCTCTGACAACATTTCTCATCTCCATACCCTCACCCAACTCTTACTGAACCCCAAGAAAACTAAACTCCTCCTTTTCTTCCCTACAACCCTTCAGCTTCATAAATCTACCTTCTCTGTCTCTGCACTTGACAATACAGCCATCACTACTGAACCTCACACAAAATTCCTTGGAGTTACTTTTGACAATCACCTAAAATTCAATCACTACATTCATTTATGTATTAGAAAGACTAATCAAAAACTTCTATATAGACTTATTAAATTCTTCACTCAGTCCTCCAGACTTTCCCTTGCTCAAGCCTACCTACTCCCCACTTTATTCTCTGCAGCCCCTGTTTTTATAAACCTTCAATCTAATCTTCTGGGCAAACTAGAAAGTACCTATAACAAAATAGCAAGATTCGCTTCTAACCTGCCTTATCGCACTTATCACTGTATAGCCTGAAAAATCTGCAATGGCTAGAATTCCAGCACCAGATTATACTACCCAGCTTGTCACAACTCATTCAGTCCAACACGACCCCTCCTTCTGCCCCTTTCTTTCTACTCTTATTCAGCCATACATCCCCAGTCACACTCTTTGCAGCTCTCACCAGAACCTACTGCATGTCTATAAGCCCAATAAAAACATTGGCAAACTACTGTATTCCTACTCTGTCACAAATGTTTGGAACAAACTTCCATCATATGTCCGATCAATCACTAACACCATCTTCTTCAAAATGGCACTAAAAGACACCTACTGTATTGCATGTTCCTGTCTCTGTTCTGAACCAGTAGAACCTTACCATTCTGTCATTTCTTTTATCTGGCTAGTTCACCCCCCCAAGCTGTACCTTTAATAACAAGAACTTTGTCATTCTAGATGACTCTATCCTCCTTCCAGCCTTCATCCTTCTCTAGCCACTAGCCTCTCCTCTATCTCCCTAAATAGACTGCTCTCACTCCAACCTTTTACATGACCTTTCATCCTGGCTTGCTCTGTCTCAAATACCTGCCTTTTTTTTCTGTCTGTCTCATCTTTACATTTTTGAATTTAAGAGTTTGTTAAATTTTATTGATGGTACATGACTGTACTAAAGAAGAAAAACATATAATGTTATGTTGTCCCATCTCACCTTCTTTCTTGCTGGTTGGGTTCGGAGCTGATCCTCGGCTCTGACTTGGCAGATTTACTATAGCTCAAGAGCTTTTACTGGCTCGAGGCTACCCCTTATCCCAACATGCCTAGTGGCAGCTACCCAGATCTCGTTTGCCGCGGTTGCATCAAGATTGCTACTACTGGCTCAGGCTAAGTACTTTGTGTTTTTTTCTAGCTATTGCTACTTTTTCATATATTTACTGGTTATATTGACTCGTCAGAGTGTGTATCTTTGCCTGTTAGTTTAACGACCCCTTTCTCTGCTTGTTGTGGTGTTTTTGGCCGTCATTCTTTCTATTCAGGCCTTGCTTTCCCCTTAGAGCCTGTTTAAATTAGAGGGTTCTTCCCTTTCCTCACCCTTTTCTGGGATTGCCGTTTAAGTTAGAGGCTGTCCCATCGGGGGAGTCGCCGTTTAACTTAGAGGCTCTCCTCCTTCCTTCTTCCTTTTCAAAAAAATAAGTAAATAAATAAGGTTTTCCCTTTTTTGTTATCAGCCTGTTTGTTTCTACTTGTTGTAAGCTGTTAGTGATAGTTTTCTTGTTTTTCCTCTGTGAAATATTTTCTTGACTAGTGCTCACTATGTCTAAAGAGTCAAAACCCTCTGGGTTTAAAAAATGTGACTCATGTTGTCAGAAAATGTCCCTTACGGATGGGCACACGAGTTGCGTTTATTGTTTAGGGGCTGTTCACCTGCAGGACTCTTGCTTGATCTGTCATGCTTTCAGTTCCAGAGTCCTGCAGGAGATAAAAAATAAGCTTATTTTACATGGTCTCCTGAAGAACCCTCAAGATGCCTCGTCTCAGGGTCCTCAGCCATCCAAAGTGTCCAAGAAACACTCCAAGCCATCAGTTCTGAGTTCAGAACAGACTAAAATCAATGTGAAGCCTTCAAGCTCTGTCGGACCCCAGCATTGGCTCTGAAAAAGCTAAGTCTCCGGCGGCTCCATCTGTGTACTCGGAGCCAGTCCGGATCTGTATGAGATCAAGGTCTCCCTCTTTGGTGCTGGTACGGTCTGCTCCGCAATCTCCTCTGTTGCAACCTGGAGTGGGCAGTCACCGGTCCTCTTCACACTCCTCTCGGTCCTCCAGACTTTCGGATCATGACATGGAGAGAGTGGTCAACAGGCTCCTCAAGTCACAGTCACTTGCTAAATTACTTTCGAGCTCAGCCCATAAGGATTTGGCTCCTTCGGCCATCCCAGCTTCTCCATCGATTCCTCCTCCCACTCTCTTGAGCTCAGAGCCAGAGTGCATGGAGGTCATAGTGGTGGAACCATCGGCTCCAGTTTCTTCTCCCTTATCGGTTCCGAATACTGCTCCGATCTCCTTGATGTCTCAGTCCATCGAGGGATCTGGGTGCCGAAGCTCTCTCACCGGCTCCAAGGGGAGAAGTGGCATCGGACCCTTGTCCAACCCCAGTCTCCCTCTGGAGCTTCGGTGCAGGTGAGCTCGGCTCCTACATCGGCCTCATAGCCTTCGCTCCTGGTTCGAAAGAGATCTCCTGGCTCTTTGGAGCTGGCGGCTCCTTTGACTTGGGACCGTGGCACCTTCGAGATGATGAAGGCTATGCTGTCTCCTGAGACTGCCCCACCCATGGCTCCATTGGATCCTTCTCCCTTGGTGTCTGTGCCTGCCTTTGTCCGTCCTCTTGCCAAGCGTAGGGAATCTGTGCCCCAGGACACCCCACTGGGTGACTCCACTTCTTCCGAAACCTCCTTTGAACATTCGGACGAGGTCCGTTGGAAGAAGAAGTGTAAGAGGAAGCATCTAGACTCCCCTGGGTCTATCACTACGGATACAGACTTGAATGAGTCAGAAGGGTCCCCGTTTGAGGATGTCTCCTTTTCAGACATCTTGGAAATCCTTAGACAGAGGGGTGGCTGGAAGTCCCTAGCCCCTTCTGAGGATGAGTCTGTATACCTGGACGCATTTGGTTCCTCACCCTCCACCTCTTGGGTGTCTCTGCCTTTCGACCCACTTTTGTCTGTAGCGAGTCAAAAGGCATGGAGTGCTCCAGAGACCATGGAACCAGTTCCGAGGAGACCTAACAAATTTATTACAGCTCCAGAAGATAAGTCTTTCCTATCCAAAGGGGTCCCTGTTGATGCCATGGTGGTGGCAGCAGCCACCAAGAACGAACTTGCGGAAACTTCATCTGTCTATCCGCCAAACAAAGAGTCTCATATGATGGACAGGTATGGGAAGTGTATGTTTTCTTCAGTGACCTTTACTGTCAGATTGCTGAATTACTTGTCACACTTCACACAACTTCAGAGGGATCTCCTGAAGGAGCTAGGAGATACCCTGCAAGATCCTACAGCTGAGGGAGTTGCGAACAGGGCAGCTTTCCAGCTTGTGACCTTGACCTCCGAAGTTAACTCCTTCATGAGGCTCATTTCTTATGCGGCAGATGGAGCGAGTAGGGCAGCAGGTACCGGAGTAGCTTTACGCAGACACTCCTGGATGCACCTTTGTCACTTTGCGGAACCTTTTAAGTCTTCATTTACCAGCACCCCCTTTGATGGCTCATCCTTGTTTTGGCCTCAGGTAAAAGAGACTCTCACCAAGGGTGAACAGGATGGCAAGACTCTCTCTGCTGTAGGAGTCTGTTTTTCCACTCCATCTAGACCCTATCCTAAAGGTCAAAAAAGTGGAAAAATGTGGTTATGAAAATCCCAGGGATCTTCGCCTGACACACGTGGTGATTTTTCCCCCAGGGGCAGAGGGGAAACAATGGAAGATGCCACCCTCATGGCAGAGGGCGTCCGCAACAGCAGGGCGACAGAGCTACTTTCTTGCTAGGCCCTTCCAGCACTCCTGAAGGGAGGCCCGGCTGTCCACCACTGGAGGCAGTCGGGGGCAGACTATCACTGTACCCAGCAGCCTGGCAATCTATCATGAGAGAAACATGGGTACTGTCGATAATATCCAGGGGTTACAAAATTCCATTTTCTCAGTCCCCCTCAAAAGGCAAATATTCTATCCCAGATGTCCTTCCCAGTCTTCGGGATCATGCAATCCTAGAGGTTCAAAGATTGCTAGAAAAAACAGCCATCCAGGAAGTCCCCTCAGACCAAATCGGATCCGGAACTTACTCAAGGTTCCTTTTAGTTCCAAAAAAGACAGGGGACTGGAAACCAATCTTGGATCTCAGCAAGCTAAATCAATCCTTAAAAAAGACAAAGTTCTGGATGGTGACACTGCAGTCCATTCTTCCCTTCTTGGGGCAGGACAATTGGATGTGCTCGATAGATCTCCAGGACATGTACTACCATATAAAAATGGACAGGCAATCCAGGAGATTACTATGCTTCTGGCTGGGAACTAGTCATTATCAGTTCAGGGCCCTGCCCTTTGGTCTCACCACAGGCCCCAGGGTGTTTACCAAGTGTATGGCAGTGGTCACGGCTCACCTGAGGCGTCTAGGATTCCAGGTGTTTACATATCTATATGGCTGGCTCCTCACTGCTACCACCGAGCATCAACTAATCAAAGCATGGGACTACACAATCCGAACTTGTTCCCAGTTAGGTATCACTTTAAACTACGAAAAATCTGCCGTGTTGCCTTGTCAGTCTATTACCTTTATAGGGGCAGACTTAGATACAAGACGCATGATAGCAAAACTGCCTCAAGACAGGGTATCAACCATTCGTCAGCAAGTTTCCTTTCTCATAAAGAAGACGAGAGTTCAGGCAAGGCAAGTCTTACAATTACTGGGCTCAATGGCTGCGGCTATTATGTTAGTTCCTTTAGCACACTTCCACATGCGGATTCTACAGTGGCTTTTTTTTGCTCAGTGGTCTTTCCAGAAACTGCCAATGTCACACATGATCTTGATCACGGAATCTTGCAAAAAGGACCTACTATGGTGGCTGGTCTCCCCCCAGGTGACTCTGGGCAGACCCTTTCTAGACCCGCATCCGGTAGCCACAGTGACCACGGACACTTCCCAGATAGTGGGGGGGGGGCATTATCTGGGACGGACTGTCCAAGGAATATGACAACCTCACAAGTACCATTTCAGATCAGTGTTCTAGAGATGAGTGTGGTGCTTCTGGCGTTGCAAGTACTTCAAGATTCTCTACCTACAGGGACCATTGCAGTCCAGACAGACAATATATCAGTGGTATGGTACATCAACAAGCAAGGCAGAACCAGATCTTACGCCTTGTGTCGGGAGGCACTTCGAGTATGGCAATGGGCAATGTCTTCCCAACATTTTCTGATTGCAATGCGCATTCCAGGAAAATCCAGCGTGATAGCGGACAGGCTCAGCAGGGCTATCCTCATGCCTTACAAATGGTCCATGAAGCAAGAGGTTGTGGACTTGATTTTCAACAAATGGGGCCAGCCATGCTGCGATCTTTTTGCCACTCCCCTAAACAACAAATGCAGCATCTACTTCGCTCTAGTTTTCCCTCTGGGCATTCACCCAGGGATGCACTTATTGATGATTGGCCTCTGGGACTACTATATGCTTTTCCACCCTTCCCTTTCATTCCAAAGGTACTTCAGAAAGCAAATTTGTTGGGTTGCAAACTCATTCTCATTGCTCCTTACTGGCCTTGTCAGATATGATTTCCATTTCTTCGCCATCACCTTCAACTGGAGCCTTGGATATTGGACCCAGTTCCGGACCTACTGACGCTTCAGTCAGGTGAGCTTCACCCATCCCTTCAACCTCTCAAGCTGACTGCTTGGTTACTCCACTTCCAGTCTTAGCCAGGCTCCCAAACATTTCCCCTGCTGTACAACACATCCTAGTGTCCTCCCACAAGCCCACTACTAGGAGGATTTACCCTAGCAAATGGAAGAGGTTCGCTTACTGGGCCAAAAGTAATAACATCGATCCTTTTATGGCTCCTGTTCATAAGATTCTTGACTTTCTGGCCGAAACCTTCAAAAAAGGGGCAGCTGCAGCTACTATTAGGGTCCAACTGGCTGCCATCTCCAGTTTTCATGTAGGAGACTTGGGTTCTACCATTATGTAGTTCTACCATTATGTCCCATAAGTTGTGCAGAGCATTCTTATGAGGTACAACACTTTACAATCCCCGGTAAGACAACCCTCCTCGGCACCTAAACTTGGTTTTAGCTTCAGTGGTTCTGCCCCCGTTTGAACCAGCAGCATCTTCCCCCTTGAAGTTTATATCTTGGAAATCCATCTTCTTGGTTGCTATAACCTCAGCTAGATGGGTTTCTGAATTACATGCTTTGTCTATTCGCCCACCGTATCTCATCTTTCACAAAGATAGCCTCTCTCTAAGGACCAATCCTTCTTTCTTGCCAAAGGTTTGTTCTGAGTATAACTTAAATCAGTCCATTGAGCTTCCTGTGTTCTTCCCCAATTATGGCAACAAGGCAGAGTATAGATTACACCAATTGGATGTTCATAGACAATTAAGTTTTTATTTACACAGGACCAAAGACCTCAGAAAATCAGACCAATTGTTCATATCCTTTGCTGACAATAAGCAAGGTTATCCAGTTTCTAAAGTGACTTTATGAAAATGACTGTCAGACACAATCACTTATTCATATGGTTTGTGTAAAAAGACGCCTGCAGGAATACCACGAGGGCATTCAACCAAGGCCTTAGCCACCTCTGTTGTCTTCCAAGCTAAATTGCCTTTAGATTCAATCTGTGCAGCAGCAATATGGGCAAATGCGCATATCATTAGCTGTCATTACAAAGTGGATGTGGTCTCCCAGAATAGGGCATTCTTTGGTTTCACGGTCCTGAAGAGTTTATTCCAATGAGCCACCCGAGAACCAGGTGCTGGGGATGCGGTCCCAACCAGCAAGAATGAAGGCGAGATGGGACAACATAACATAAAGAAGTTATGTACCTACCATAGCGTTCCATGTTTGCTGTCCTTCATCTCGCCTTCCTTCTTGCATCCCCCCTTCCTGGAGGTTCGAGAGGAGTTCTTTATTGGTTACACAGGCGGAGTTTCCTACTGACATACCAGGTTAGTTAACCATACATTGTGTTTTCCTCTTTCCTTCCTACCCTGATGTATAAAAAAAAAAAGTTTTTTACTACATATGTCTAGTGTGGGCTATTACAAATGAGATTTGCGTAGCTGCCGCTAGGCATGTTGGGATAAGGGGGAGCCTCGAGCCAGTAAAAGCTCTCGAGCTATAGTAAATCAGCAGAGTCGGAGCCGAGGATCAGCTCTGAACCCAACCAGCAAGAAGGAAGGCGAGATGAAGGACAACAAAAATGGAACGTTATGGTAGGTACATAACTTTTTTTTCTGTAAATATTTTCATTACAGTACTGTAAGCAGTCTTATGATTTTTGTACCTTTGGTCTATTGTATATATCCCATTTGTTAATTTCTAATAGTTAATTGTCATATTGTAATGTCTGGAGCTTTGCTCCTCGGGTCTCTGCTGAAAAAGGGTATCTACCCAGTCGGACTAACCTGGTTAACAAATGCCTAAATAAATAAAATAAATTTGATCTAATGTAATTACACCACTTTTTTCAATCATTTTTGATTTGCTAAAATGATAGACTACTTTTGAAACACCAATCTGTGTGTGTGTGTGTGTGTGTGTACATATATACACACACACACACACACATATATATATATATATATATATATATGTATGTTTGTGTGTGTGTGTATGCACACAAATACAGGCAGGTGTATATGTGAATGCAAATGCATGTTATGTTAAAAGCTGCTTCTGTAGTCCAGGGTTTGATTCTCTCTACCTCCATTTGCCTGCAGTGAGTTCTGCTATGATATACTCCATGTCTTTGCATATAAATCTGGTGGGATAGCATTTGAGTAGAGTAGCCACAGTGGATGTTCTTCAGGCATTGGGCACAAATTCTGTGGATAGGCTGAGGTTTAGCAATTTAAAGAGAGGCTCAGATAGTGCATACTTGGCACTGATGAGAATGCAGTCTGGTATGCTATCTAGTTCTAAAGAATTATTATTGTTAGCCTTTGACAAAGATGCCAAGACTTGTTTCAAGGTGATTTCAGAGGAAACTAAATCTTCAGGGATGGTGAGGGGAAACAGTGTCGTTAGGTGGGGTAAAGTTAATACTAAATTTCCTATTATACTAAGCTGCTTGGTATTAAAATGTGTGGTATTATTATGGATGAGCTCAGTGCATTATTGGACAGTATTTCTCAATTTCCAGACATACCTGAATAAAGATTTATGGTTTCCTTTCGTAACTGTGGCAGACGTATGTTCATGGCCTGCTGTACATTTTCTAACAGTGCTCTTTTAAGTTCATTTCTGGCATGTGGCAGTGTTGTATTAAGTTAGAGGGGGTCACTATTAAATTATCGAACGTTTCTAAGTTCAAATGTCATATGGTCAAGACCATATGATCGAACTTTGAAAAGTTCGAAGGTGAAAGGCAATGGCTCCGTACGCACAGAATGGGAAAATTTCCCTTTTCTGCACTGAAGTGCGGTCTCGGAGTTGGTATATTTAAGTAGGGGGGTGTGGGGGTACAGGGGGGCTTGCCCCCCCTGCTCAGAGCATTAATGTGTTTTTTTTACGTTTTTATTATATATTCGAAGATTCAAGTTTCACTCATATGTTGTCAAACATATGAGGTTCGAAATTTTGAAGCTTCGAATATATAATATAGACCCAAGTTAGGGAGATGGGATTTCTCCCTTATTATACACTTTCATCACAGAGTTTTATTCTAGAATTTATCATTATATTTAGGGCGGATGGGTAGAGGCTTTTCTATGTAGTTATGTAGGTGATGGTGAAAAATGGAAGTGAATGTGGCAGACCTGTCAGCTGGGTCCATTTCCAGGCATGGTTGGAAATTCTGCGTATGACTACTACAAGCTGAAGTAGGTTTGCTATGGAGAAATCCCTTAAGACGGTTGAACTTGGTAGTGGGGTGGTACCACTTAGCCTGATTGAGAAGATAACTGTTTTGTGCTCAGGTTTAACTAAAATTTAACCTTTGATGAGGAAATTGTATTTCTGAGAGTTACAGGTACTCCCTGACAGGTCCTGAAAGCATGGTAGCCTCTAAAGGTGGGTGTAACGCAAGTATTATAATTGCACTGAAATCATGTCTTGGTAAGTGCACATATATGAATGTGTTCAAGTCACAGGAAGGCTTCAAGTTCTGGCATCTTGCTGTTTAGTAGTACTACTACTGCAGTGATTTAGTCTGTTTTTTTTTTTTACTGCATAGGAATGTCATAGGTTGAATGTGTAGGGAGAGTTTGCCTACAAAAGGCACTACCGAGACAGTAAAATGCAAAAGCCCTGATATGAGGGTGAGTGGAGAAACAGGAAGTTTTCTGTACCATTTCATCCCAAGCTGACACATACTGGATCATATAGAATGACACCAATTACTTAGCCAATTAACTTGTCTTGGTATCTAGGCATCATTCTTGGTAAATGCAAGATACCACTCAAGACCAGTATCTTTCCTGCATTTAATACATGCATCACATCTCTCTGCATGTCCATCTGCTTGGAGCACCTCTGGTCATTCACTCCCACATGGGCCACCTCTAGGTCACAGTCATATTTTTTGGTTTAAGAGACTTTAGGGCCCTTCTGACATCACAGATCCTCGCACCAGAGAAGTAGTTTAGAGTATCCCCCCTCTTGTTCATTCTGGTGAGTGTGGAGTTTTTAAGCCTAACTGTAGAGTCAACTATGACTAAAACATTTCCCTGTGTTGAAGCAGACTTAGTGGACGTATACGCATAGGCCTGCTTTCCCTGTGATGCTTGGCTGAGCTATGTGGATTTTTATTATGTGCGAGTGGCGAGGGGCATAGGTGTTGTCTCAGGTGCACTAAGAGGCTTTGACAGATTTTTCTTTACAACCTCAGCATAGTGGTGTGTTGGAATTGATGTGTGTTGCACAGGTTTTATGTTTACCGAAGATGGGCTGCTGTGAGAAGTTTGCTTTCACATTTCTTAAATATTTACATGTCCTACAGGTTGCAATATTAATTGGTAGAAGCAGTGAAAAGTCAGTAAGCATGAGGCTGTTGCTACATTGTCTTAGAACAACTAATGCAATCAGACCAGTCACAGATGGGGTGTGAGCAGACTTTTGAGCCATGTTGCTAGACAGTCAAGGGTTAGGGCTGTTTGCTGAACTAAAGAGTTGAAGGAGTCTACGATAGAAGACCCTAAAAGTTATGTATGAAGTGTTTAGAGTGGTGCTCTGAAGTTAGGTTAGGTGGTGGCTAATCTAGCAGTACTTGGCAAATAGAATTAGGTTTGTGAAGAATGATGAATAGTGGTAAATTGCTTATTGTCTACTAACTGGCTACTACTGGTGCTGGTCTCAGTGCAGGTGCATTTAGCTAGAAGTCAGTGTCCCTTTGCTCCTTCTGTAACCTGAAGCAAAGCAGCAGCAGTAATCCTAAGCTGGTATCTGAGAAGTAGGTGACAGGCAATTTGATGATCAGTAGCCTTGTCCCAGATGTTACAGGGGTCTGCAGGCTTGTTGTAGCCTTCACCTGGTAGATGCCCTGAATTGCACATACAGTACTGCAACACAAAAGAGCTAATCTGCCCAGCTGTCTAAAATTAAAAAGAAGAGGTTTCTCCCAAAATGTTAACCAGAGCAATCCCATACTCACTGCCCGTTCGGAACAGTCATGAATCAGTGTCCCTGTCTTTCTTCTGTCACTAGGAGCAAAACAGTATTACTAATTTTAAGTTGGCTGTAAGAAACAGTTTTCAGACTTTCCAGTGACTGTTATTCTATAGAAAGGCTAGGAAATAATGTCTGTCTGCTCCTTTTCTCACTTGTAACAAAATGTAAGCACTAATGCCAAGATGATTCTCAAGATGTCATTTGTAGGCTACCAGTGATTAGTAGTCTTACCCTACATGTTGCAGATTTTGAAAGTGAGATGAAAAACATGGGTTTATTGTATTGCAGGAGTATGTCCTACATAGTGAGAAGATCTGAAAGAGAGGGTAACTAATGCTGTAACAGTACAGGGGGGGGGGGTCATTCACAATTTGAACTTCTAGTGTTCCCAAGTGTGAGCTGGTAAGAGGAGAATGTGAATGACAAGAGTTTCCGAAGTCAAATATATATAGAGAGAAAAATGCCGCTTTAGCAGTTGAATTTAATAGCACAACAGGATAATGGAAAAGAGTGGATTGGGGAAAAGTTACTTAGCTGCAGCTGTGAGTGCTGCAGAACTTATTTCTTCTCTGCTTGTCTTAAATAATAAATACTACTTCTCTGCTCCTCCCAGTGATCACCTAGACCTAATCCCTTTGCAGTCAGAGAATGGAAAATAAATCTTTAACTTCCCCTAACCAATAACTTTTAAAACTCCAAGAAGAAAATAATTTAAAATAAAACACATTTAAAATAACACAAATGTAAGCTAAAAACAAACTGCAATAAAAAGACCAAAAGAATAGAAACAATGCAGATTTGTTGACCTTAAATGAAAAATTCAAAAGTAGTTATTTAGCAGCAGCATTAATAGCTCCGTGACATTTCAAAAAAATATTAAAACCTTGTGCTTTTCTACTTGCCTTTAGTAATAAATGCTACTTCTTATCTCCTTCCACAGATCAACTAGACTTAATCCCTATGTAGTTAGAGAATGGAGAAAATATTTGCTGAATTGCCCCAGTCAATGAATTTTAAAACTCAAAGAAGAAACAAATATGAAATAAAAGTAAAACAAGGTGCAGTTAAAAAAAGAGCAAGAAATAGAAACAATGCAAATGTACAAACCTTTAAATGAAGAATTCCAGAGTAATTTCAGCTTAGCAGCAGATCCCAGAGAAAAACCTTTTCTGTCCTGCTTACGTTAAATAGTAAATGTTACTTCTCAACTTGTTGTTCAGATCAAGCATTCAGAGAATGGAAAACAGATCTTCTCTGACTTGACCTAACCAGTTATCTTTAAAGCTTCAGGAAAAAAAAATGTGGAATAAAATAAATTTGTTAAATGAAGCAAAAAAAAAAAAAGAGTCATGACCTTGGATACTGGGACTAAAGGCTTGTTGGAAATAAAAACTTACTTAAAAAAACATCTTCCACTTTAAACAGAAATAGTCTCCAAAAACAAACCATATTATGAGGCAGTTTGAGTGGTTATCCGTGGCAGGTTGCTTTACCTATCTTTTGTTTCTTTTTCTTTTAATTTTCTTTTAATTAATTTTACATTTCCTGCAACAAGGACAAATTAAGGCAGAAAATAGTTCCACAATTGATTTACTCAGCAGATACGTCTTTATAACTTCTGGGGAAACAATCGATTTACTCAGCAGATACGTCTTTATAACTTCTGGGGAATAGTAGCTGTTAAAGCAGCGCCAGCAGGAAAATCTTTCCCATGTGCTTATTAGCTCACCATTAAATTCATATTTATTTATTTATTTTTAGCCATGGGGCTTTGATCATGTTAACTGTGCTAATTTAGGAGCTAAAAAGCAAGCTCTCAACCTTAAGACAAGATCTACGTGATTAAAATATGCAAGTTCATTTTGATAATTTTGCCCTTTAATTTCAACATGGGTTGAGGGTTACTTTAAGGCAGAGATTAAAACTGATTGTGGCAAAATAGGGTCTTTCTTATTGGATTCTGTATGCATCTGTTGTGGCATTCATTTTGCCCATTTAATTTTTTTGCATGTTCTATATTCTAAGATAATTTTTTAAAGATTATCTGTGATTGAATCGTTGTCAGTGCTTTCCTTACCTTGGGCTGAACCTGACAATTTGTTTCTACCCTAAATAACAAATAAAGTAAAGTAAACAAGCCTAATTTGGTAACCACAGCTGAAGTAAATATTCATCAGGCTTTTTTAGGTGTTTTAGATCATAGCTAGACTCTCCCAATTGCAATATACTGATGAGTCAAAATAAGGGCAAACATGTCTGCAGCTAAAGGTCTGTTTTATTGGTTTTAATGCATAATTATACTTATTTGTCATTGTGCATTAAAGAACAAATGTGCTAAAACCCTTTTATGTCTTCAGAGAAAATTTGATATCTCCCATGATGCTTTGATACAGGGAGGTTTGTAAATGGTTTTGCACCGATGTCCCGCTGCCTTGCTTGGATCTCTTTGGTTGGATCCTATATGTATCTGCTGTGATTCATTTATCCCTTCAGGTAGAGTCAGACATTTGTATTGTACATTTTTAGTGTACATTTAGTAGAGTGCTATATAGCTGTATCTTTTAGGTGCCAATAGGGTCTGATCCTAGAAGCCTGAACAGTCTACAAGTATTTTTAAAAATTATGCCAAAGACAGCTAATTCAGTTTTAACTATTATTTGAATGTCTTAGTATACTTCTTATTGAAACTCACAATTGCAATACACAATAACTGAAAGTTTTTTGCAACTCTGCATTGTATATAATTCATACATCATGGGGACATTCACACATCATGAGGGCTTTTATGTCTTAAAATATTTAACCTTAAAATGTGGTATATAAGACAAAGAAGAGTTTCATTCGTGGACTGTTCAAGGACTTTGGTAGTATCTACTGAGTATTTTGTGCAGCTGTTCCACAGTCACATTATCCAGTTAACTAGCAACCATTAATACACCTGTAACTTGTATGTGTCACTTTTACAGTTAAAGTACTGCTGGGCTTACCCTCAGTGAAGAAAGTAACAGAAAAGAAAAAGTGCAGCAAATGATCATATAAACATCCACTCAAAAATCTGAACATTAAATCCCTCAGACTTTTCTTTATGCTTCAGGCTGTCCTCAGTTATTCAGACATATTACACATGCAGAGCTTAGATTTTTCCCCAGAAATGTAGGAGACATATGAACTCGGTAACAGACAAGCAGTTTAATACAAGTGTCCTGGTATATCTGGTGAAATATGCAGAAACTCCATTTTTTTCCAAATTCATAAAAGGAACAGAAGATGCAAACAGTTTACTTCATGTATGCATTTATTTAAAATGTACATTATTGATTGCACTTTTAAACTGCCCACCTTTTACTAGTGTAAATAAGGTACTGTAGATACGCACTGCTTGGTTGACATCACAATGACTGCATGATCACTCACCTGCCAGACTGTAATCTTATGGCAAAATGGTGAGGGGAATATGAAAGGCTACAATATGTGTGCTGTAACTGTACCTCCTCTGGGGAGGGGGATATGAAAGGATGCAATATATGTATACTGTAACTGTACCTCCATTGTTAAGTCAACAACCTGTGATAGATTTCCATTACTTACTTCGTATTTTAAATGAAAGTCTGCCCATCTTTCCTTCAGTCTGCTAAGTGGTTGAAGGTACAGTACAGTTCAGGCAGCAGTTATTCAAATCAGTTGCATAGTCTTGTAATGTCATAGCGGAAAGTATGCTGTTGGTTACCCTTCAAATTTTTTTTTTAGTCATCTGCAAAATTAGAGACTCGTATAACACATGAAGACTTGATTCTATTCACTAAAGATATTAAAGTGAGCTAGTCCCAGCACCATTCAGTGAGACACACTACTGGATACACCACTTCAGTCAGAGAAATAACCATCGGATAAGTATCTCCTACTTCCAGCCAATTAGGCCATTCATTTGCCTGTTTGAAGTGTAGGTACTACACCAAGTTTGGGAAGGCTTCACATGGTTCTAGAATGTGAACTCGTTATATTAAAATTTTGATGGATGCACACATATTAGTCTCATTGGCCGATTTGCAAAGCAAACATTTTCTACCAAGTGTGAAAAAAAGACCTGTTGCTTTGAAATTCATGTTTTTATACATTGGGAGTATGTCAGCATTTTCTATTTATATGCTAATGTATGTCCTCTCAAGTAATTTACATTACCTGTCAGTATGTTATTCCTTTATTTACCCTTATGAAGTTTGCACAGTTCCAGAAATCCATTACAATGTCCAGTTCCAAATTTATTTAAAATAATAATATTAACAATGTAATTGTGTATGCTAAAATAGTTTTAAGAAGAATTTTGGGTAGGTTATTTGGACCCATAGCATAGCTAAATTTAATTTTCATCAAAACGTTCATATTGTTCACACTCTTTGACATACAGTCGACATTACATCATCAGCTATATACATATAAGAAGCAAGTTGAAAAATTAGATGTAGAAATGTTATTACGTAGATCAGATATCAAAAGCAAAGCAACGTCTTTCGGCTCTTCACAGTTAGGGGTCACCACAGTGGATCACCAATCTGCTTTTGATTGGCAGTGGATTTTTACGGTGTTGAGTTGCCAGCCCGGCGCCAACCTTCAGAGGAGGCACACCCACACACGCACACACCTACCTGCATGTCTTTAAAGTTCACTGGACCATGGGGTGGACATGCAGATTCCACACAGAAGGCACTACAGCCGAGAATCGAACCGGAGAGCCTCTTGCTGTGAGACGACAATGCTAACCGCTGCACCACTGTGGACAGATCAGAAATCAAAATATGTCCAAATTATTACAATCATTTTTTCATCATGCTACAGTAGGCCCAGTAATGCTGATGCTGATTTCAGTAGAATTGTAACAGTTAAATAAGTATTATTATTATTAATAATTACAAGAGCTAGTCTTAATTTAAGTTTTTCTTTTCTTCTAATTATATATCGTCTGCCGTTCCTAACCTAATTGTATTGCTTTCTGTAGGATAGCTACAATTTGCAAATAGATTTTTTTTCTTCAGTTATACATTTTATTTGTAGCATAACTCCATTATGTTGGTGTTTTTTTTTTCTTACAGGAAGAAAGGTATTGTACAAAAACGCATTTTTATAATGCCAACCTTCATATGATGATTTCTTGTCTAGATGAATTTCTCAGTCAGAAGAAATCAAATGGATATTTTCTTTGGTTGCAGATTTTTTTTTTTATAGAATAAGTCCACTACGGTGGTGATTTTTTTCCAACAGGAACAAAAGTGTTCTATAAACCTGGATTTTTTAATTCTAACCTTCACATGGTGATTTTTTTTCTTTAGATGAATGTCTCAGTCAAGAAAAAATCAGAACTTGAGTTGTGATGTATTTTGCACTTTTGCAGCTCAAAAAGGCTGAGTACCTGGCAGCTGTCAAGATCCAAGCCCAACACGAAATAATGTTCAAAGCCAAAGTTGTGTAATATGGCAATAACCCATGCCTGGGTGTGTGTAATGCTGGATTTACCCACGGTTGGCATGGTTTGGTCACGAGGGCGAAGCCAGAGTGGCCAAACATGGGTAAATCCAGCATTACCCACACCCAAAAGTGGGTTATTGCTATTATACAATGACATTATTTAAGAAAAAAAATAATTACTTTTCTTAAATAATGCATTGTATAATGCCTCCTTGCTGCCCTTCCGCAGCTGTCTGGTATTCTGCGGCAGTTCTGATGTACTGCGCATGCGTATGCCTATGCAGTACATCAGAACTGTGGGCAAAAGCAACGGAGAAAGCAAGATCTCCGTTGCTTTTTACAAACTGTTTCGCTATGTTAAATGGATTTAACATAGCGAGACAGCTTTAAAAAAAGCAACGGAGAATCTCCATTGCTTTTTTTAAAGCTGTCTCGGTATGTTAAACCCATTTAGCATAACGAGACAGTTTTGAAAAAAGCAACGGAGAAAGCAAGATCTCTGTTGCTTTTTACAAACTGTTTCACTATGTTAAATGGGTTTAACATAGCGAGACAGCTTTAAGAAAAGCAACGGAGAATCTCCGTTGCTTTTTTTAAAGCTGTCTCGCTATGTTAAACTCGTTTAACATAGCGAAACAGTGAGAAAAAAGAGTTATAGTAATGGAAAAAGTCCGGGTGACCGGACCTTTTTCCATTACTATAACTCTGATTTACAACATGCACGCTGACCAATCAGCGTGCACGTTTTTGAATATTAATGGGGGGGAATTGTATAATGGATGATAAATAGAGGGAAGGAAATTATATCAAGATTGTTACTAAAGACCAGCAGCACTATGTTGTTATTGCTAGGTGCTTTATGATTGTCACAGTTAGAGACTGTTGTTATTAATTTCAAGAGCTAGTCTTCATGTATATTTCCTTTCTGTCTTTTAAGTATGTATTGTTGGCTGTGCTAAGCTGAGTTTTATTATTTCCAGTGGGTTATCATTTAAAGAGAACAAGTAGATTTTTTTTTTTTCATTTATAGCTTTTATTTGTAGCATGACTCCATTAGAGTGGCAATTTTTTTTTCTAACAGGAACAATGGTGTTGTACAAACCTGGATTTTTCATAAAGTGTAATCCAGCATTCACGTTTTAATTTCCCCTTTAGGTGAGTTTCTCAAGTCAGTGGATGCGAAATGCTTTTGAATTGTGAAGTATTTTGCATTTTTGTAGCCCAGAAAGGTTGAGCACCTGGTTCCCATTGGAATCTAAGCACAACATGAAATAATACTTAAAGTCAAACATGTCTAACAGATAACAAATGCAGAAGAGGGATCACACATTGAGATTGTCACTGAACACCTGGGCCAATATGTTGTTACTCTTAGGTGCTTCATGAACAAAATGCTCAAGCCTGTTTTAATGTACAAGTCAAGAAACATTTACATATAAACCAGTGGACTATAATTTTCAGTTGAGTCTGTGTGGAAATAATTGAAATAACTAATCAGTAAAGTGAATGGATGAAGTAACCCGATTAGAGGTAATACAGAATATGTAAGAGTTGAACACACAAGTAAAGTGAAGTCTCTAACCACTGAATATTACATAAGCTATGCTGCGCCTCTAATTCGGTTTCAGGACAATGCATATGAACGTATGAGTTTGTAATGCATTATTAGTAAGTATCCTCAACTTTCATTTTTCTTCCTTTGTGGCATCCCTTATAGTTGCATCTAGCATACATTATACAGTATCTATTCCAAGATTTAGTTACCCCTTGAAAAGAAATTTTGTCAGTGTGAAGGACAGATTCTGTATTTTATTTGTTGTTCAAACTCTTACCATTTGGGTATCCATGTAGTTTTCCTCTGCATGCAAACTATGATTATGTCTAGAAAAGTGAGACTTTCTGCCATATGGTCTGAACTCTGCATCATTTTTCAAAACTGAGCTAAGTGTACTATTTGCGTTATGTTGCAGTTAATGTACTGCCTCTAACAGTTAACTCAAGTGTTGGGATGCTTAAACATACAAAAGTTAACTTGGTGGATACAGGCTTGACGGTTACTGTATTTAAATTTGTCCTTCTCTGTATATTGCTTTGTTTCTTATCTAACAAGAGTTTTTGTTTATTTCTATCATGTGCCCAACAAACAGATTAGCTCTTTTGTTCCCATCCTACCTGCTTGCATTGGACTAGGGAGTGAAGCTATGTAACAGTGTGCTGTCAACCATTTGGATGGGATTTTTAAAGCTTTTATTCTCTATCACTACATCCCCTGTCATAGCCATGTTTACATTCCTGAAGTAGGGCCTGGAGTGCTTAATTTACTTGCATGTCTTAACACACACACACACACACACACACACACACACACACACACACACACACACACACACATGTTCACATGTGCATACACGCACACACACAAGCACACACGTTCATACATGTACACACACACACACACACACACACACACACACACACACACACACACACACACACACACACACACACAGCTTCCAGTTGTAACAATGATATGTGGCCTTGTTCCCTTCTTGTACGATGGAAAAGCTGAATTCATTTTCTCTGCTTCCGAATGAAAGTCCAATGGAACTGTCATTGTTTCACCATGCATTAGTCACAGTCTGTTGGAATTATTCAGTGCAATCAACTGCCAAGATTAGAAAATCACCAGAAACATTTTTTTTTGCTAAGGGGGTGGGACAAGCATCCTGCACCTCAGAAAAAGGAGTTATGTATACCAACTCCAAGATTACACGCTCTCCGGGAAAAGAGAAATCCCTGGCATACTGTAGTGTCCATCTTCATCGCACAAACCCTGGAACTGCACATTAGTTATTGATATTTAGAGTGACTGTTATTAGTGTAGTGACCTCAAGCCTGGTAAAAATCCTCTCACTTCCATTCCTTTGGCTGGCTATTCTGGTTTGGGACTCTGATATGAAAGTGAGGTTTGCAAAACTGCAGTTTTTTTGTCTGTTGTGCCACAGAGCCTTCTGTATGTGACAGAGTATTCCTAACAGCAAGCCGCAATAATTATTTATTTTCCTCTGTACTATAATTGCCTTACTACCTGCTTTAAACTTGATACAGAATCTTCTCCAGCTTGTTCAAAACAGAATAAATATTAGTGTTAAGGTTGCCATACACAGTCACAAATATGTCACTGTTTTTGGTAGGGTAACACATTTTTAGATTTTGTTTTGTATGCCAGGCAAGGTTAGGTAGCAAGCCTGTTGTTGTGCTCAGAAGGTAAAATAGGTTAAGTGTTTTTGGTTTTTCAGAGGTAGAAAGCCTATGTGTATGCATAGCCAGGTATGTTTAAATGCTATAATTGTTAAACGTGTAACATCCAGTTAGTTAACTACTTTAAAGCATCCTTGCAGTAGACAGAGATGAGGCATATACAAATCTGTGCATTAATCCTCAAACAGTATTTAGTTATTAGCTTAATGCCAAAAATGTTTATGTGTATATATATATATATATATATATATATATATGTGTGTGTGTGTGTGTGTGTAGTTTATTTATTTAATATAATTTAATGTATTTATTTATTTATAAATAAAAATAAATAAAATAAAAAATTTTATTTATTGCAAATTGGTAGCTTTGTTAAGTGGGCTGGCCAAATGACTCTCTTCAGCCACAACCAAGGATCTAGTGCATATAAGATAATATTTTGCATATAAAAGTTAGTGTTAGCAGAGTTACATTACAACAGAACCATAAAACAGTGAAAAATAGATTTAAAAAATACAATGTTAGTGCTATTTACAGTATTTACAGAATAACTTCAAGTATCCACCTGGACAATTTATCAAGAATACAGATAAAAATGCAGTTGAATTTATTGTCTAGGCAATTAGCCATTATCCTGAGAGCAGGTTTAGGTAAATCTGTCTAGATGAAGCCCTTGGGTATTTTTGAACTCTAATTTCAGTAGGACGATGATTCCAGGTTGTTGAACTGAGTTTAGTAAATGTCTGCTCGCATATGGATGTGCTGAAATGTCGTCTAGTTAAAGTCATGACATGTTCCTGACTACCTCTCAAAGTGTATTAATGGCCTTTCATGGCAAGTGAGGACCTTAAGGGAGCTCATTGACCAGGTATTACAATTTTAAGTAGAAGTGTGTGGATTAACATTGTGGCTGTGCTGTGTGTATAGGGAATTATTGAAAGCCATCTAGCAGCTTACAGCTGTCAATGTATATGTTGACTAGCAATGCAAAGGTACATATTTTGTTCTCTACTACGTGCAACTTTTGAGTATTTGCGCTTGAATGAAGTGTAAGCAGTGTGAGGATGTATTCAGTCTTTGGGATGAGAACATTTCTAGCAAGGGAGCACCATGCTTTAATCAATAAATGTTTGATAATATTGTAAAGCAGTTTCAGCTGAGAAAGTGTTTTAGTGACTCTTTTGTCTGTATCAAGAGTCTGTTAGGATGTCAGGATATCTTTGCTGTGTTACAGTAGTAAATGGACTACAGAAGTTATATTTTACAATAATGGGGGGTGATTTATTAGCTTTTGTAAGGTAGCAAATGACATTCTGTTCAATTTTTTGAGTTATTATTCTATTGCTAAGTGTATAGCTACAGAGGTGAGAAAGATTAACTTATGTTATTTGTTACAATTTGGGAATAGTTTTCTTGAAGGTTAGAACTAGGAGATTGTTAATATGCATTACTATGACGAGATGAGGGGAGGTTGTGAGTTAAGTAATTTATAAATAGTAAATAGCAAAGGCTCTAAAACAGACCCCTGTGGTACACCAAGATTTGGGTTACCTTTGCCTGAGAGGAAGTTACTTGTGAAGACTTGAAAGGTTCGGTTTGCAAGATAATTTTTAATCCACTGCACAGTATTAAATCCAAAGCTGGGGTTATTAAGTTTGTTAAGGGTTAAGGTGTGGATTTCAAAGGCTGTTGTCATATCAGCAAAGAGTCTGTTTTTAAGAACGTAATTATTTATGCTGTTAGAGACTGTGCTGGTAGCAGTAAAAAGTAGAGTTACAGTGCTAAAAGCATTATAGAATCAATATTCACAAAGAAGGCCATCATTTTTCATGTGGTCAATTATTTGTTTATACAATAGTTTTTCAAACACTTTTGTTAGTGGACATAGTATAGTTTTCACTTCACTGTATAGTTTTTCAAATCTATGCTGAACGTGTTTTGTCCCACCCACCCTCCCTATTTCTGGTTTGTCTGTCCCACTGTAGAGTTGATCTCGGGCACTCCCCCAAGTCCCATCTCTTTACCACATTCTACTTAATACACTCCTCCTGCACTTGTTTTAGTCATTTTTAATTTAGTTGCATTTTTTAAACTGTGTTTGGTTTAATATTGCTACATACTCAAGTGCGCTAACTTGTACTGCATTTGAATTGTTTTTACTGCTGTTTTAGCTACTTTTCTGTAAAAAAAAACAACAAAAAACTGTAACCCTGTTTCCCACCTTTCTTGTAACTAGTGTAGTCCAGATACATATTTGCTGTATCCAGGACTGTATGTAAGCTTCTGAGCCCCCCCCCCCAAGCCTTTCTGTGTTGGAGGGAAGCCTTCTAGCTTGTCAGTGGGAGTGGTAAGTACTAGGTGACCTGTCTACCACATAAGGAGTGGTTCTGGACAAAAATTGTAGTTATTGGCTGTCTGGACAATCGTTTCCATCTCTCTCAACTTTCTGATTTGAAAGCCCACATTTGCACTTGTTTCTTTCCTGTAACTAGTCTAGTGCAGATACAGATTCTTAGTTTTAGCACTTGAATTTGCTTATTCATGCTCAGCACTCGTTCAGAACTTGTTGTAAGCACTAAATAAGCTACTAATTACTATAGCACTCAACCTTCCTCATTACCTCGAGGCATGTCCAAGGGTCAGCTCTCAGTGTTCTCTCTCTATCTGATGAATTTGGGCATCTTGGGGAAATGTAGAAAATTACTCATGTACACAGACAACCTTCTCCTCCTACCACCCAACACTACAACCTGTGAGAGATGCACTCATCTAGCCAAACTGGAGGTAAAGCCCTCTCCAGCCAAGACTGAACTTGACATTCAAGAGGAGAAGGTAAACACTTGCACCACACCACAGTTATCACATAGTCTCACTAAATCTACACCACCAAAATCCACACATAGAAACACAAAAACATTCCCGAGGCTCTCAATAATAATCGGCCCAAGCAAAAGAGACCTCCAAAGCAGAAACACTAGCAACTTCCACCCCCCCAACACAACCCAAATGACACATAGCCCACACAACCAATAAGGCAAAACAATGTATCCTACACACTAGTCATAGGTGACTCTATAGTCAGGCACACTGATGTCCCACTCACCAGGCTAAACAAGGAGAAGGTTACTTTCAGCTGCCTGTCGGGTGCCAGGATCTGCCACATAACCCATGCACTCAGGTCACTCCACAACATGTGCAAATATGACTCTGTCATTGTCCATGTTGGTGTGAACGACCTGAAATGTACCTCCCTGGACTACATGAAAAGAGACATGGAAGAGCTCTCCGATCTTGTAGCCCAGGCAGGTATGACCCTAGCCCTAAGTAGCATTCTGCCATCGCCCAGAATGATACTGCAGTGCAAGAACAAAATGATTGACTTCAACAATTGGCTAAGCTTCTGGTGTCATTCTAAGGGGATTCAGTATCTGTCTGCTTGGGATGACATGGTTGACAGACCACGATGCTTTGCCAGAGATGGCCTGCACCTGTCGCCCCTGGGATTCCAGATACTGGCTAAGGCTCTTGCCGCCCCAATAGTGCCTTTTTTAGGCAAGGTTCAAATGACAAATTCATCACCGAAACAGGAACAGGCAAGCAAAATCTGAGGGTAATGCTACTGAATGCTAGAAGTCTAAATCTTAAAATAGACTCACTCGAGGCACTCCTTAAAATGGAGAACATCGATATCTGTGCAGTGACTGAGACCTGGTTCAAGGCTCCAAAGAGCACCCCTGCACTACCAGGCTATAACTTGTACCACACTTTTCGGCCATGTAACCTGGACCGGAACACCAAAGACGGAGGTGTGTCCATAGTCATTAAGGATATCCACACCTCCAGGCTAGTTGCTCAGCATAATGCATCCAAGGTTATCCAAGTGCAACTAACTCTGGACAAAACTGCAATCCAAATTGTAGCTTGCTGCAGATCCCCCACCATGCTCCAGGATTCCCACTCCTCTTTTCTTGATGTACTGGAAAATATTAGGGTTCAACCAAACACCCTAATAATGGGCGATTTCAACTACCCCACTATTAACTGGGAAAACTACTCGTGTACCAACTCCTTCACACGTTTTCTGGAATTCATAAACTCCAATGCCCTGGATCAATTTATCCACAACCCCACCAGGGGCAACAGTATCCTAGACCTAGTCATTACCAACATAAGTGACCGGTGTTCCACACCTGAAGTCAACTCCTCGTTGGTCCGATCTGACCATAAGCTAATCACCCTTGATATCTACATCCCGCCCCCACCCCCCCATTAAGGAAACCATGATAAACAATTTCTCCAAAGCCAACTTCATGCTTCTTAAGACAGAAGTGGTGAACTTCATGACACCCATGCAGATGGACAATACTGTTACGACTGCTAAATCCTACACAAATGCACTCTATAAGCACTTACACGAGTGCATGGATCGTGGTATCCCAAACAGAGCCAAGATGCTATCCTTCAAAAAAAGGAAGCCAATCTGGTGGTCCCCTGCCATAAACAAACTGTACAACAGAAGGAAGAAATTGATGCAAAAGAGAGTAAAATCGCATGAGTGGAGGAGCTCTCTGGTCGGCCTCAGTAAGAAGCTGAGATCCCTTATAAGATCCTCCAAAACTAACTATGAAAACAAAATCGCCACTGATTCTAAGGACAACCACAAAGCATTCTATAGCTATGTCAAGAATCTCAATGGCAGCACCCAGAGCTGCTCTGAGTTACAGCACAACGGCATGATAATTACAGAACCAACTGATATTGCCAACATCCTGGCAGATAGGTTCAGTGTTAACTTTACCCCCCACCCACCCCCACCCCCTAAAGGGTCCATATCTATACAGGAAGAATGCAGAGTCCCTGTAATCACAACTACACAGGTAAAAGCTGCACTCTCTAAAGCCAAAAACACAGCATCCATGGGACCGGACAACATCCCAGGCTGCATTTTACACAAACTTCAGAACGAACTGGCTCCCCACCTAAGCACACTGTTCAATCATAGCCTCACACCAGGCTTTGTGCCCACTGAATGGCGTACAGCAACAGTTATCCCACTCCACAAAGGGGGAGCCACCACTGATCCCAGGAGCTATTGCCCTATTAGCCTGACGAGCCTGGTCTGCAAGGCCATGGAACGTATCATCATGGAACTCATAAACAAAGACATTGGTATCCTCCAAACTCTGGATCCCACCCAGTTCGGGTTTGTGAAAAGCAGATCATGCCTCCTGAACCTGATCGACTTCTTTGAGGCAGTCACCAAAGCCGTAGATGAGAGTAAGGTGGTTCACACAGCCTATCTTGACCTCTCCAAGGCTTTTGATACCATCCCCCATTCTGGAATTTTAGCTAAACTCACTAAACTAGGTATAAATCCCTATGTCACAAGATGGGTTGCCAACTGTGGCTCACTGACAGGACCCTCACTGTAAAAGTTGCACACTCCAAATCTGACCTCAAACCAGTGACAAGTGGAGTGCCACAGGGTTCAGTCCTGGGACCTCTCCTGTTTGGTATCTACTTCTCTGAAGTACAGGCTAACACAAATGGCCTCTGGCTAACGAAGTTCGCAGATGACTGCAAACTAGGAGCCATAATTGAGTCCCCAAATTTTATGGAAATCCTACAGAAGGGCCTCGCTGAGACAGATGCCTGGTGTCAGAGCCATGGCCTCAAGCTCAGTGCCAAAAAGTGCATTGTCATCCCCTTTGGTAAAAACTCTGTACCCATTAACTACTACATAGACAGCAGTCTACTTAACACCGAATGTGTGATAAGAGACCTTGGGACCCAGGTGGACAGTAGTCTGTTCTTTGATAGTCACATTGCCACAGTAGTCAGGAAGTCCTTCTACATGTCACATCTCACCATAAAAGGGTTCTAATCCAGGAAAAAAGAGGTAATTGTTCCCCTCTACTCGACACTCATTACAGAGTACACCCCTTTGGAATGTACCTCACAAGACATCTGCAGCAGCTGGAAAGGCCACAAAAGTACCTCACAAAGAGGATTACTGGCCTCAAACAGATGCCTTACACTGACCGTCTCAAAAAACTCCAGCTTTTCTCTGTAGCATATCGCCTACTCTGAGGTGATTTCTGTCTAACATATAAAGCTATGTGAAACCCAGATCTGTTGGAGATGCTACACCTAAAGAATCCCAATCCCTCCGAGCTACATGCTCTAGAGACCTAAACCTTGTCACCACAATAAACAGGACATGCTGGAGGGATAGATTCCTGTCCCAGAGATTTCCCATACTCTGGAAGAGGCTACCCATATATGTCAAGCAAAGTTCTTCATTAGCACTCTTCAAGAAAAATCTTGATGAGTGGATGGGAAATAGGAAATACACTCCGGGGATCACTTCTGTGTCTCTGCTCGACAGTGGCACAGGAAAATAACTTTCTTGGGGGGCGTAAGCCAGAGAACCTTGTTGGTTAGGCTTACTTAGGCCCTCGGGCCGATAGCCTAGTACCTACCTGTGAACCTATGAACCTATAGGTTAAATATTAGCCTGTAATCTTTACCTTCTTTGGGGGATGGTATCTTGGGAGTCAGTCTGTTGAATCTAGCTTATCCAAAAGGGGATTCACTGAAAAAGTATGCCAAACAACTTTTGGTGATGGTAGAGTTTTCCTTTTCTCTACTGTTATGGCCTTGTGGTAGGTATATATAACTTTGGTGGTCGGGGGGGGGGGGTGCAAGGGAGCAAGTTACCTCCAAGGTTTGCCGAATGTTGTTTTGGTATTTTTCTTATGAATTCACTTTTGATTGAAGTGGATTTGACTCATTGACATGAATCTGTACTTTGGGTAATGGAACTGTAATAAAATCCTTAAAAGAAGAGAGGCCGGTGTTAGTAGTGAGTGAAAGACTGAACACGTGTGCAGGTGATTTGCTGCCGTTCTTATGAATGTTGTATGTAATTTGTTGGGTTTTGTTCCAGAGGTGATAGTTTTGAAAGCTGGGCTTTCATTTCCTTAACGTGTTATCTTCTTGAAGGAAAATGTTGAAGTTATCAGCAAGAGGGTATAGTTGAGGGAGATCATCTGTATTAATGACTTGTTCCAAAGAGTTATGTGAAGGGATTGTCCTGTTTTAATCTTGACCTGTGTTATACAGACAATACCTATAAAGTGGTAGTTTCTTTGTGATCTAATGAGCTACTGTATATGTATTTGGCATCTGTGGCCTGACCTGATAGCTTTTTTCGAGTTTTCTTGAAATATTTAGGGGAATTGGAAAGAGTTTCCATTTTCTGATACGTATTTCCTTAGCAGAGATGGTAGTTTTTCTTATTTGTTTTCCAAGTTCAAGATAGGTTTGATGACTTTGTTCATTTAATGGATCCTGTTTCCACTGTGTCCATGCAGTTCATCCATTTTTCATGATTTTTTTTATGTCCTTGGTTATCCATGGACAGATGTGATTTTAGTCTTCTGCAGGTTAAAGGGAAGGGTGAGTCCTGTATTTGTTTGTGTTGTTATATTAATTATAACTATATTAAGGTTTGTATGATTATAAACAGGTAACCAATCTGTGTCTTTAGAGGCTGTCAAGTGATTCTTGTTTAGATTAAGATAGTTTCTTGTTTATTATAATTTGAAAGGGCTTCTTTTGGGTTCCAAAAGACAAAATAGTTGATTATTAGGCAGTGATCCTTTAGGATTATTTGGTAGTACTTGAATTGTATACATCTGTTTTCTGTATTGGTTAAGATCAAATATTGAATCATTTCTGTTTTGTTAATTTGGTCTGGCTGGAAGCCTCCCAGTTTGTGCCATTCCTAATTCTCGATTGCTGCAGGCTGCTGTTTGAGAAACTTGAAATCACCTAAGATAATTGCATTATTCAATAACCCTTTTGAAAATATATCATACTAGTTCTGCTGTAGGGGAGAAATGAGAAATGATGGATGGTAATGGTATTTAAATGCTAACAATACATAACTGTGTTGATTTGCTAGTGTCCTAGTGGTATTAACCCATTTTGGAGTTTTCACTTCTTTATAGTTAGGCATTGTTAACTTTACAGTATTAATAGAGTTATTATTTACTAAGCAACAAGGTACAGTACCTATTGTAGAACTGGTTCTAAAGTCATTATACATACTATAATTAGAGCATAAGTAAAGGGCAGGAGTTTTTTTTTTTTTTTTTTCTTAAACCTTGTGGGCTTGTTCTGAAATTAGTTATGTTTTTGGTGTGGTCCATGTTTTGTTTATACTGTAAATATTGAGGCATACTGCCTTAAGGTATTTAATTCTGATGGAAATTTGAGTAGGAGCATTTTAGGTTGTTGGAGACCAGGTTTTGTATGGACATCTCCAGATGTTAAAAATTGTATAAAGGTATTAAGCAGCAAGGAGCTTTTTGAATTGGTTAAGTGATAATACTGTATTTTTGTCTTAGTAATAATTGTTTTTTATTAGTATGCATTAGTAAGAGTAAAAAACTTTGTAATAGTGAGAGGTAAAATTTTGAGATTGGAGGGGGTATCAACTGTTGTCCATGTGTCCATATATATTATATTTGCAAAGAGTTGGCAGAGTGATAGCTGGGAATGTATAATCAGCAGAGCACAAATGTAATCAGAAAGTAGTTAAAGCAAGGTCTAATAATAAAAGGCATGGTTATAGTAAGCTATACAGTATTAATGTTCCCAGATTTTGACTGTGTTTGGTTACTGTTGTTGAGCAGAGGAATATAAAGCAAGATAGAATGGAAGTTTTAGTGTACAACTTAAAAGGAGTGGCAGCTGGAGTGAGTAAATATTGTTATATGGGGAAAGGAGAGCACTTTGGAGTAGTAAATATGTATATTTTAATTGCCCTGAAGGTTATTACATGACAGTGGCAGATCTGTATGTGTGATTTAGGTATGGGGTCAGATTTATTTTTTATTTTGTAGTAAGTAGCAGAATGATAGTGGTTTAGTTTTACAGGCCTTCAAAGCAGATTTAAGATAGATGAAAGTGTGTAAACAGAAGAGGAGTATAATTAATAGTGGAAATGCAGCCAATGTGTCACCTGGGCTGGGGCATAATTAAGAAATTAAGAATTAAGAAATGTAGAGTGTAGCCCACCTGCCACCTAGGTTAGAAGAGGAGGAAGAAAGAAAGAAAGAGTCTAGGTTGGGATAAAAGTTAGGGGAGTGTGGTTTAGCCTAGGTGCCACCTAAGCTGCAAAAAATAAGAAGACAAGTAGAAGTCAAAGTAAGGGAAGTATTTAGCAACAACCTAGGTTGGAGATTGCATAACAAAAGGGAGCAATTTACAGCAGCAATATTTAACCCAGCTGTCACCTGATCTGAGGGAAAATTGAGGGAAAACTATAAGTGAAGGTAGGTAGGTAACATGAATGAGATGTAGCCTGATTATCTTACAGGTTGGAGAATTATAATTTTAGTGATGAAATGCTTACCAGAGCTGCCACCTGGGCTGTGGGAAGTAGGGTGGATATAATATTATGAGGGATAAGATTTAGAGTACAAGTTTAATAGTAACTTAAGGAGGTAACAAGTTTAGGGTAGAAGGTGAAAGAGGAACAGATGGAAAAGATAGGGTTTAAGTAACGTGAAAGAGCCAAGTATTTTAGAATTCTAGTGTACATGTCATGAAGCAAAGCAGAGGTCTTAAAAGATTAATGTGGGAATGTATCGAGACTGTGTGTTGATATAGGAACTTCCAAGATGGCTGCACACTGAGTAGCAGTTTAATTTCAGCTCTCCCAGTGTGAAAACAGAAACTGAGAAGAGAGAGCCAGTAAACTCATATTTCTGGATACATTTCAGTAACTGGCTAGTAAGTGCACTGCCTGGATGTCAGCAGAAAAGAAGTCCAGAGAACCTGAAGGAAAATCAGTCACAAAAGGCAAGGAAAAAACACTGACTGGGAAGAATTCTGCAGCTGCCCAGCAAAAAGCAGTGCAAGCTCCAGCTTTGGTGCAAGACATGACTTCAGTAACTTGCAGGAAAAAATAAGTTAAATGTACTCAGAGCTGATTAAAATAAATAAAACACTGATGGAGTGTATCAACTCAAATAAAAGCTGGAAAAAATGGAAGAAGCGTTAAACAGATATTCAAATGAGATGGTAAAACTGCAAAAATCAGAAGTCGAAATGAAGAAAAGGCTGGCTGAATATGAGACTGCTTAAGAAGAGATATTTCAAAAAATAATAGAATTAGAGGGCAGATGCCACAGGGAAAACCTGACATTTTTTGTTGTACCAGAGAAGCTGGAAGAAACAGACTATTAATTTTATGAAAGTATAAATAAGCAACTGGACTGGTGTTCCACAGCAGGAGTTGTTAATTGAAGTGGCATATAGTGTGTATGCTCCAGATCTGGCCATGAGAAAGCAGCCTCGATCTTTAATAGTAAAGATGCAATCATACCAGCGGAAGGAGCTGATTCTGACAAAACTGTGGCAGAAGGAAAAAGTACTAAAAGTGGGAGACAGTAGAGTGTTTCTGGAAAATGATTACTCACTGTACACCTGGCAGAAGAAAAGTAAATGTATTCCACTTATCAAGGAATGTTGAGAAGCAGGCATGAGATTCATACTGCTGTACCCAACTATCTTCATAATATTCTTTTTTGAGGGATAAAATCACAGACAGAGACTGTGCCAGTGAAACCTTTTCCAGTGTTTCAACAGAAAATGCTTGAGATACAAAAAAAAAAGCACAAAAGTTGACTAGAAGAACCAAGAGTATGTTGCAAATGAAGCAGAGACTGGATTTGGAAGATGGAGATAAACAGGAACCAAACCAGCAACTCGGAAACTGACAAAAATGTGGGATTACAAAGCATTAATTATATTTGTGAAACATGACAGAACAAGAAAACCTGGAAATATTGGACTTTTTTGACTTTGTTAAACTTGTAGGGGGCTGTAAACCATATACCCTACTTCATGTCATTAAGGTTTGGAAGAACACTTAGAAGAGGGGAATAGGAGGATAAGAGTTAACTATAACTAAAACAAAATGTTGTACTTAAAAATAGTATTTTTATAATGCATGATATAATCTGCATGCTATAAAGTAAAGTTTTCTCAGTCATTTTCAAGTGTAATGGGAATAGTACAGTAAACAGGTGCACGTTTTTTCACCCTTCTTTTCTCTTTCTCCATGTTCATTTTTAAGAAATGTAGGCACTGTGATGTAAAAAAAAAAAAAAGAAAGAAAAGAAAAGTCTGGTCAAAACAGCATGACACAAGAAAAAAATTGATGTGCTTTTTCTCATTCTTGCATAAGGGAATGACTGGAGTAAGGCCCTTGGCTTCATCTAATAAGTTTTAAGAGAAAGCAAATAAATAAAAAAGAATGTTCAGTTTAATAAGCCTTCCTCTAGCAGATAAATAAATGCTTCTGTAAGCAATTCTGTATCTGGTTCTCATGTCTCCATGGAGACAATCTGATAAAGAGCAATGAAACAGAATACTTCTTTCTTTCAATGGCTAGGAGATAATGTTTTCTGAAAGCATTCAAGTGTTTTACCAATCTGGGAGAGCAGTAAAGATAAGACAAACCAGACAGCACTTAGTAGAAACACAGACTATACCATGTATACCTTAGCATGGATAACACTCCTTTTAGATTAATACAAGCCTGTGAGTGTGGCTTTCAGTTTGGGATAATTGTTTCTATTAGGAGGGTAAAACTTCAAAATTTGAAGATGTACATAGTTTTGTGTGTTAGTATTAATAGGTTTCATGGTTGTATTTGTTTTATTGTTTGAGGGCTTTCAGTAAAACAGAAAGTTTTGTAAAATGTGACATGGACTCAAATGGTTATGACAAGAAAGAACTATATAAAAAAAATCAACCTGGGAAACAGTGCATGCATGTAACACAAAAGCTGGAACCAGTGCTTAACGAAAAAGCTGTTACACATAAAAGGTGGGAATAATAACTTTTTAACATAATGAAGCTTTCTGTATTATCTTTGAATCTTAATGGTTTCACGGATATATACAAAAAGAAAAAGTAGTGAACTATATTAAAAAATGTAGAGTGTAAATAACTGTGCTACAGGAGACACAATTGGAAAGAAATGAGCTCGTGAATTTTGATAAAGAAAGGTTTTCAGGACAGTTATTCAGTGGAATACCTGGGACAAAGCAAAAGAGAAGTACTTATGTTAATTGCAAGAGGAGTTCCAATAGTGATAGAAGAGGATAAAAAAAAGATAATGGTAGATTTGTAGTACTAAGGGGCTACTGGCAAGGGAAGAGGATTGCACTGGCACTTATTTGTATATCACCTAAAACTGCTATAACTGAGCTTAAGAAAATTCCGAGAAAAATGATCAGCTTTTAGCAGGGAAAATTACTTATAGGTAGAGACTGTAAATTGATTACAGCAGTGAAGATGTGTCTGGGAGGTCCAGAAAGGAAAATATAACAAAGGAGGGTAGATTTTTGAAGAAATTTATGAAAATATTTGGCATGGAAGATGTAAATTCAGTAGTAGGAGTTCAGAGTGAATTTTCATATTATTCCCCAAGATAGAAAAACTGGGCTAGGCTAGACAGAACTTACATTTCACAGGAACATGTGCATTTAATTGAAAGTTTAAATATGCATGAAATAACTATTTCAAATCACGTGCCAATAATAACTAAAATTAAAACACAGGGTAATAAAATAAAAATAAGACACTGGCACTTTCCCACCTATCTGTTGAAAAGAGAGGAATTTAAAGAAAGGGTAGTAGAAATTATTTGGGAGTTATTAGAGAAGACAGAATTTTCTTCTAAAAATACAGCAAGGGAGTGAGATACAGTTAGATGAGTTTAAAACAGAGTGGAAATAAAAAGAGAGAGATACGGTTAAGAAGTAACAAGAATTATTTAGCAGGACTGACAAATGTTAAATTATTGCAGAATATGGGGAATCTCACAGAGAAAAAGAGGAGCAATTGTAGAATGCTAAACAGAAAATAAGGGATTATCTTGATTATATGCATGAGTTTAGAAAGATTGTACTTAAGCAACTGTTTTTTGATAACAACTTCAGAGCACAAAAACTTTTAACACAACGACTCAGGCAACAGAAAGTAGAAAGGGTTGTCGCCAAGCTCAGGGAGCTGATAACAAGAGATCCTTTAGAGGTACTAGAAATATTTTTGACATTTTATGAAAGTCTGTATCAAGCAGAGGAATATGGAAACCAAGAAAAGGTACAACTGGAAATGTTTATGGAATAATTAAATATGCCAAGGTTAGAGGTAAATGAGGCTCAATTACTAATATTTAGGAAAGGAGAAGATGAGACAAAAATGGTGATGTATAACCAATCCACAGGGGAGTACCCAGGAATAGATGGTATTCCTGTGGAAGTATGGAAGCTAGGAAGGAAAAACGAATAACGATCTGGAAGGTTTTGTTTAAAAGTATTTTAAGAGGAGGAGAATCATCAACATCCTGGAAGAAAGTGACGATGGCTGTAATACCCAAAGAAGGTAAAGACCCATCAGATCCAGCTTCATACAGGCCCATTTTAATCTTAAATCATGATTATAAAGTGTTTTACGTCTATAATGGCTAAAAGTATGGCAAAGGTGTTGCCAATATTGATAGATATGGATCAGTGTGGTTTTGTGGAGGTGAGGAAAACATTTGACACCATTAACTTTTAATGATCCAGAGGGAAGCAGATATAAGAAAATACCACTGTTGTTGCTGGGTCTTGATACAGAGAAAGCATTTAACAGAGTAAGCTGAGAGTTTATGAGCAGGACAGTGGAAGCATTTGCATTCCCTGATAAAATTATAAGGTTGATTAGGTGGATATATGAGGAATCATAGGTGAAAATTAAAGTGGGTGGGCTCCTGTCTAATAATTTGTGTTTGTGCAGCAGAACCAGGTAGGGATGTCCTTTTTCCCCTTTGCTATTTGCATTGTGTTTAGAACCATTGACAAAAAAAAAATAAGGGACTCAGAAATTCAAGGATATAATTGGATTGGTAGCCAAGAAAAGCTGGCTCTATTTGCAGCTGATATTATATTATACCTTATAAAACCAGAAAAAGACATTTCAGTGTTGTGGAACATTTTGAGGCAGTTTCAGATGCTTTTGGGATATAAAATGAATGAAGCTAAAACAAAGACAATAGCTGTAAATTATGTTCCCACACAAATTAGTTTAGCAATATACATAATTATGGGTACATGATAAAATGAAGTTCTTAGAAGTATGGGTTCATAGATTCATACTAGGCTATCTGCCCTAGGGCATTTATAAGCCTAGCCAGAATGTGTTTGGCTTTCGCCACCCATTTTAAATTTATTTTGCTATGCCCTTTTTCGAGGTTAGTATACTGTGCCTCTATCTAACAGTGACACAGATGTGATACCCGGGGTAAACCTACGATCTCCCATCCACTCATCAAGATTCCTCTTGAAGAGAGTCAGTGAGGGACTCTGCCTAACCTGGACTGGGATTTTATTCCAGAGTGAAGGGAGCCTCTGGGTTATTGGTTAAAAATTATTCTGGTGTGGCAGCATATGGGACGAGACTAAACAAACAATAATATAAAAACTGAGAAATTGGAAGTTCTGTTATATGGATATGGATACCAAGATACAAGCAGTTAAAAGTTTCTAGTCCCTTTAGTTTTATATACAGGTCAGGCATGTTTTTATCAACCAGAGGAGAAGTTGTGGATAGCAGTTAATAAAGAGCTGAACAATTTTGTCTCTGAGAGGAAGATGGCAAGAGTCACTTGGGTTAAGCTTATTCTTCCAATAGAACACGGTAGTTTGGGATTACCCAATTTGAAGGCATATTTCATAGCTACACAGTTAAGGCTTCTATACATAGCACAAGCAGAAACCTGTAGTTCAAAGTGGAAATTGATATTAATGAAACAGGGGAAGCACAAGAATCAACAAGAGACTGGGATTTTGGATACAGATCCTTAAAGAGAATAACAATAACTATACAGAATACTATATTCATAAAGTAGCAGAAAGTATTTTAAGAACTAAGCCAACATGGGAATGGAGAAAGGAGAGACTGCCAATAGGGATGACTGCAATTAAGTGATACAGACAATAGGCAAGAGGGGGCTGGAATTTATTGGAGAAAACTGGCAAAAGAATCAAGGTAGTGGGAGCAAACAATAAGAAAGGCAAAGGTAATAGAATGGAAGAGTCCAAGAATTTATTTAGCTTGCAGGCTGGAGATTGCCTGCCCTATCAAGGAGTGATATCAGAGTATAGGCAAAGAGAAAAAATAGGGGGATCCTATCCTAAGTGAAAGACCAGCACTGGTGGAGATTTTAGTAGAATCTAGAACAGAAGCTGCTGTTAAAAAGGAATAATTAGTAGAGCATACAAAATAGTGCATGATAACTATAAGAATCAGTTAGATGAGGGTAGATAGAAATGGGAAGAGGGATTAGATAAGCAACTCACAAAGAAACAATGGGGGAGATATGCATGTCTCACAAATATGCAACAAAGTCTGGAAGATTTAGGGTCTTTGTTTGGAAGTGTTTACATATATATTTTATACCCCAAGTAGACTAAAAAGAGTTTTTCCTCATGTAGATAGCAAATGTTGGAGGTGTGATGAGGAAGAAAGAGGTAATTGGGAACATATTTTCTGGAAGTGTAATGAGTTGGCAGACTTTAAAGATTTCCTGCAGACTACTTTGTCAGAGATACTGGGTGAGGAAATTAGTGTAACTAAGGAAATAATTTTTTTCAGTTATGATACAGAATTGGAGTTGCCTAGACTTAGTAAGGCTTTCACGAATCTAATTATGGTGGCTTCCAAAAAAGCAATTACTAGAAAATCAGAGTTTAAACCAACAGTACTAGATGTAGTGAATATAGTAACAGAGAGAAAACAACTGGAATTGGGATCTTTAGCAAAGGGTAGGAGCAAGTTACATAGAAATAATGGGAGTTGTGGGAACAATACATGCAGAAGAGGAACAAGGTTTAATAGAAGGCAGGATTTTAATGAGTTATATGATGGTTGACTGACAATGACTGGATTGATTGTAAGTGATGTATAATATTTACAACTAAAATTATATCAATATGGTTTGTGAGATATAATGTTTGCAACTAAATTTGTCAGTATGGCTTGTTTTTATTCGTCATATGTGATAATTAAAAAAAATACTGTGTTGATGTAGAGTATGTGGATGAGATTATGTTGAGAGCAGCAGAAAGGATAGCAGGGATATTAACAGTGATATTGATAAGAGAGGCGGAAGAGATACCATGGTTTGTAAATTGTTGGCGGTTTTAAGTAGTAATATTTTAGATTAAAGGCTTTGTTTGGGGAAAAGATGAGCTAATGTAATCTAGTAAAATGCTTTTCTTTAAGTTGTCTGTATTGAGTGATTTGTTGGAGTTTGTAGTAGGTACCAGTAACTGAGACTGGTACCAAGATATTACAGGAGCAGGTGACAGGAAGTTTATACGGCTTTGTTAACTGTAAGGAAATTATACTGGATTGGGTGAGTGTGGTGGTTGGATAGAGAGCAAAGGGAAGCCATGCATGGTGTGGTTGAATATATCTGAAATTTCCCGTCATAGTGCAAAAAAAAAAAAAATTCAACAAACAAGGAAGAACCAGACACAGGGCCCTGAAAAAGGGGGCCTATATATATATCAGATTTGGTAAGTCTAACCCAGTAATGGGCGTCTGAGTCAGCAGTGCAAATGGAAGAAGGTGAGCATTTTGTTTGCATTTATGGTTTTGGTTGCAGGTGAAAGAAAGCATCAGGTTACCATTTAGAGAGCTTATTATAACCTGTATGTACCATTAATTACCTTTCAAATGATTCAGCCCCTACTTTGAAAGTGTCACCTATAGTTTCACGTATTTGGTTCCTTATCAAACTTAAAGCAGTGAAGCAAGGATTAATTTGCAGGAGAATGGTAGCATTCTCTGAAACCCAGCAGGAAGTAGCGAGCTCCTGCAGGAAATACCGAGGTAGAGTAATGTAATGTCATGCAGCTGTAGTATAATTAGTGCTCAGCCATCAGCCCTTATTTGGAGTGTAGTAGTTGTAATGTCCTTAATGAAATAGCTGGGTTTACTTTGTACAAGAGCTGCCTCCACTTTGTAATTTGTTTCTATCACTTCCCTGCTGCTAGAAGAAAATTCAGTAATAGGAAGGTTACAAGTTGGACACAAATTCTACTACTGAAAATGGAAATTAACCTGCCAAGATAAATGTGCCACAATAAGGGCTTTATACCCTCAAATCCATGAAAAAACATCTTGTATTGTAATTTGCTTGTGGTTAACATAAATGGTGAAGGCAATTTACACCATCAGTCATGCCTTCGCTCACACATCATAGAGCATGTCCAAACTTTGAGGTAGAAAAAAAATAACCTGTGAAACTTGTAAAATTAAGAATTCTAGTGAAATATATTGTGAGAGTCTTCTAAATTCTTTATAAAGTTTTCTAATTCTCATGGTAGGCAGTTCAGTTTTCCTGGTGCAGAACTGGCGAACTGAAGAAATTTGGTGCCACAAAGCAAAGACATTGCAGCTTCAAGTATATAACAGAAGATGGCATCCTTGGTCAGCAGGTGCCGCTTTTGATTATCTATGCAGTTGACACGCAACTTCGGCAATGCAAGCTGTTATATACCGATCTAATACTTGCTTTAAATGTATTCACACTTTACATTCCACGTGACTTATGACGTAAATCAAAGCAGAGTTAAAACATCAGCATGTCTCCTGCTTCCCTACCTGAAGCTTTAAATTAAAGGTATATTCACATTGCTGTATATTAAAATAGGTTCACATTGTGCACATTTCATAACACTTTTTTCAGCAGAAAAATTGTAGGCATTGTAACAGTAAAGGACCTGTTTGCCTTAGGGTAATGTATGAAGCTCAGACATGGAATGCAGTTAATTTAGACATGAAATGTGGTATCTCAGCCACACTGTCTTACTTATATCCATGAAAAGTAATTAGCTCAATCATGCAATAGACAAGAACGATTAATTTAGGTTGATCATGTAAGGCAATTCTTGTCTCAAGTTTACCTTAGGGTAATGTATGAAGCTCAGACATGGAATGCAGTTAATTTAGACATGAAATGTGGTATCTCAGCCACACTGTCTTACTTATATCCATGAAAAGTAATTAGCTCAATCATGCAATAGACAAGAACGATTAATTTAGGTTGATCATGTAAGGTAATTCTTGTCTCAAGTTTTGTTTTTGGAGGGATGTCTCCAGAAGAATTGCTTGAGATTCTTAAGGGGAAGGATTGTGGTACCAGGGCTGATGCCAGGATAAAGGAAATCAAACTTAAAGATATGTATTTTTCCATTTGCTATTTCTTACAAAGTGCTAGCTGTCTGAAAACAGGCAGTTCAAGAACAGAAGTATGGTGCACATTAAGAATCGACAATAGTGTTATTTAAATGCTAATGTGGCTGAGCATAATATAGAATATGGCTGTGAAAATAAATTATTGTTTATAGTCTTGAAGCATGTTATGATATCTGACAGGGAAGTGATTCAGATAAAAAAATCTGCATGCTGAAATGTCAGTTTGTTTTGGATTTTACCAGAGGTGCGAGTCTAAACAAAGTTCTTGCATTTAAACTACATTTTCTAAAAATATAGTACTATAATAGCTAGGATGATCAGGGGCATAGATAGGGTTTAAATACCACCACTGCCACATAAAATGTCATGGAGTAGCAACTCTGCAACCACTGTGAAGAAAGGTCCCAAATGGCACAAGAATGATAATCTCTTTGAGTCATACATAGTAGGTTAAAATAAAAGAAAAGAAATTGCACACAAGTTAGAGTTAATAATTAATTCACAAAATGCAGCCTGAGCCCAGAGTAGAAAGGGAACATGCACTTCTGTCCTGGCTATGACCTTTTAACATCCACCCAGATTAAACTGGACACAAGCCACCTATAGACCTTAGTCTTTAGCCTAGCATCCTGGACCCATTTCGGATCACTCCTTCAGTGAATGACAGCATCTTATAGTGCAGCTTAGTCAAGTCAACACATTTTCATACAAGTTATTATTTTCATACATTCATTTACATGCAATTCCTTGGAAAAGCTGGCAGAATTCTCCAAATTTCCCACAGCTTTCTTACTGGCATGGTAGTACTACCGTCATCCTGGATATGGCCTTGGTCCTCCGCTACCTCCTGCTCTTGTTTTAGCCAGATATGAAATTGCACACCTCAGTATTTTCACTGGTAATAATCTCAACCAATCCAAACAAGTGGCCATGGAAGCCATGCTTGTTAACCTGCAGCTGTAAATGATAACCTTCTTCTCAAATAATAAATTTCAGTAATCTGTGTATAATAAAAATACCTGTCACAAGAGCCTAGAAGTGAATAAATACACTTCAATGAAATAGTTGAGGCAAACAGTGCAGTTATATATTCCATACATAGAGGAATAAGAAAGTACATGTAGGTGATTAAAATGGAATTAAGTTATAATGAACAGTGTGTGGACAAAAAATCTGGTCTAAAGGTATTTATAAATATCCTCGCAATCCCTTACTAATGGAAACTGGATTTAACTTCTGTAAGTCAGAAAAAAATGTTAAAATATATAGGCAGAACACAAACCTTTTCACAGATGAGATGCCAGTTTCTTTCAAGCAAAGAGAAGACAGAACAAAAAACAGTCTCAATTATTTGTATAGTCCTGTTTTACTAGAGTCCATTGTATCACAAAAAGCTATGTCTAGTTCCTGTGTTAGAAAACCAAGTCATTACACTTTAGACCCCCATCCCCGCAAGTTTTACATGCAGTGCCACCTGTTTTCTGCAGAAAAAAACATTTAATCAGCTTATTTAATTGACGGCATTCCCTCAGCAAAAGTAACTAAAGTAGTTATTTCACTTTTAAAGCTCAAGGATGTAGTTACATCAGCCTACAGCAATAGGAAGTACCAGTACGCAAGATCTAATATGCATCTTTAAATGTTTCATTTTAAAGTCTTGTTAGTTTTCACAGTTCTAGACTGTAGTTGTATTTTATGATTTGATAGCACAGACAATACAATAGATTATATTTTACATTTTCAAATAATCATATAATGCATGCATTTCCTTTCCTATCATCTCCTTTTATGTTTGCAAGAGAAAAGCATGCAAAATTGCTTACATTTTGCAGACCAAATGTGCTACTCGTGAGAAATAAAAGGAAAAATTCATGACATTTTTAAGTCCATTTTCCTTTATCCTGGCATCACCCTGGCACCACAATCCCTTCCCCATAAGAATCTCAAGCAAATCTTCTGGAGACATCCCTCCAAAACAAAACTTGAGACAAGGGTGCAGTCTTTTGTTGCATTTCCCTATACATTTCTAGACACACCAACTGCAATCACCACCAGTAGTAAATTGTCTGTGTTGAAAAGTCATGTTATAGGACTGGAAGGCTAAATTCAGTCTAAAGAGCTTTCCATTGTACTCACTTGCTCTATGTAAACATTTTAAAAGATTGTGGTCTGTAACCACAATGAACTTTCTATCATGCAAGTAGTGTTGTAATATTTACAAAGTCTAGATTATGCCCAGTCACTTTTTTCTCCCTGGTTGAAGTCTGTGGCTCAAGTATACAATAGGATGCTCATCTCCCTCTGAGGAAACCTGGCTTAGTACAGCTTCCACTCCACAGTTAGAACAGTCTACCTGTGCAATGAATTTCGTGACTGTAATCAAGACTGGCTAATAGAAATGTTGACCTTTCCTTGAATGCAGGTGCCAAAGATTCCTGGCAGTAACCCAGGGTCAAATCAGTAATAGCTAGATATGTAGCCTTACCCAGCTGCTGTATGGCTTCCTCTGTCTTGAGCGTAGAGTAGGCATGTGCCTCTGTAGGAGTATTCAGTTTTCTTTAGCCCACACACAACTTGGTGCTGCCATCTTTCTTTAACATTAGCACCACTGGTAAAGCTTAGAAATTGTTGGACTGCTGGATTGCCCCCAGTTCCAACATGTGCTGCAGTTTCTTTCTTAGAACTTGCCTGACTATTTCTGGCACCCAAAAAGGGGCTTGTTTGATAGGCTACTGCGGTCCTGTGTCTACACAGTGCTCCACCAGATAAGTACACCTTGGCTTACCAGTAAATATATATTCCCAAATTCTTGTAATACTGTTCAGATCTTCTGAACCTGGCTAGGAGTTAGCTGTTTGGGTAATTCTTCCCAATCCAGCAAGGTATCAGACCGAGCTTCCATAAGAGATCTATCTCCAGATACCATCTACTTCTTTCTGCAACTCAGTGCAGTACTATGATAGGGATACATCATATTAGCATGCTTGAGTTTGTGCTTCTGCTTCCTCCCTGGCATTTCTGCTATGTAGTTGACACCGATCACCTTTTCTACCATATAGGTTCATAGGTTGGTACTAGGCTATCGGCCCTAGGGCCTGTACAAGCCTAGCCATAACAATTCCCTGGCTATTTCTTCCCAGAATATTAACTTCCCTGGTCCCCTGTCTAGCAGGGCGACTGACGTGATCCCCGGGGTGAATTTCCTATCTCCCATCCAATCGTCAAGGTTCCTTTTGAAGAGGGCCAAAGAGGCTCTCAGCTTGACATGTATGGGCAGTCTATTCTAGAGTATGGGGAGTCCCTGGGTCAGGAACCTATCCCTCCAGCATGTTTTGTTCATTGTGATGACCAGGTTTAGATCCCTGGAGCGTGTGACTCTGAGGGATTGGGATTTTTTTAAGTGTAGCATGTCCAACAGCTCTGGGTTTGACATAGCCTTGTATGTTAAGCAGAGATCGCCTCTGAGTAAGCAATATGCGACAGAGTATAGCTGGAGTTTTTTTAGACAGTCAGCATAGGGCAGCTGCTTTAGGCTTGTGATTCTTTTAGTGAGGTATTTCTGTGGCCTTTCCAGTTGTTGCAGATATCTTGTGAGGTACTTACCAAACAGGGAGTTGTACTCTATAATGGGTCTAATGAGGGATGAGTACAGTGGAACAATGACCTCCTTTTTTCTGAATGAAAAGCCCTTAGTGTTGGTGTGCCACATAGAAGGATTTCCTGACTGTTGTGGCGATGTGGTTATCAAAGGTGAGACCACTGTCCACCTATGTCCCTAAGGCCCTTATCACATTTTTGCTGTTTAGTGTACAGCCACTTATGTGGTAATTCATGGGTACATGTTTTTTCCCAAAGGGGATAACTATACATTTCTTGACATTGAGCTTGAGCCCATGGCTCTAGCACCAAGTATATGTTTCTGTAAGGCCCTTTTGTAGAATATCCACATCATTTGGGGATTCAATAATGGCTGCCAGTTTGCAGTCATCTGCGAACTTTGTTAGCCAGCGTCACTTAGTGCTGGCCTGTACTTCAGAGAAGTAGATGCCACACAAGAGCGGTCCCAGGACTGAACCCTGAGGTACTCCACTTGTCACTTGTCTGGAGCTGGAGTTTGAGTCCGGCTACTTTTACAGTGTGGGTTCTGTCAGTAAGCTATTTGGCAACCCATCGAATGACGTAGGGATTAATGCCCAGCTTAGTAAGTTTATCTATGATTCCAGAGTGGGGGAAGGTGTCGAAGGCCTTGGTGAGGCCCTCGTCCACGGCTCTGAAGACTGATTCGAAGAAGTCAGTCAGGTTGAGGAGACAAGATCAGCCCTTTACGAATGCAAACTGGCTGGGGTCCAGTGTTTGAAGGTTGCCAATGTCATTATTTATAAGTTCCATGGCTTTGCAGATCAGGCCTCGTCCGACTGATGGGACGATAGTTCCCGGGATCCATGGTGTATCCCCCCTTGTGGAGTGGGATAACTGTAGCTGTGCGCCACTCATTGGACACGAAGCCTGAGGTGAGGCTATGATTAAACATGACACTTAGGTGAGCTGCCAGTTCATTTTGTAGTTCATGTAGTACACAGCCTGGGATGTCGTCTGGTCCCATGGATGCTGTATTCTTAGCTTTGGAGAGTGCGTTTTTTACCTCTGTGGCTGTGGTTACCAGAATTTGGCAATCTTTTGGTATTGAGATGGGCCCTTTAGGGGATGAAGTTGGCACTGAATCAATCTGCCAGGATATTGGCAATATCCTTGGGATCAGTATATTTAATGCCATTCTGTTGTAGCTCAGAGCAGATCTGAGCATTGCTATTTAGATTGTGAAAGAGTCCTCAAAGGCTACCTGCAGCTTGTTATCTCTAATAAGTATAAGCACCATTACCTGCTGCCCTACAGAATACTGTCTGGCTGTCCTGTTACATCAGATGTTTTGCTCATGTTGTGCCTGTGCCAGGTTCTCCTGGGCCATCGACATGAGCTACCTAAACCTAGTCCTAAAGTTTAAGATATGTTCCATGACAGATTCCTTGTGGGAATTATACTCACTGTCCATCTCATTAAGAATGAAATCAAACCCCCCCCCGCTTTGTAACCATACAGCAGCTCAAAGAGAGAAATGTATTTTTCTGAGACATGTCACTGTGTGCATATAGATGATGTTGCAGGTATTTGTCCTACTCCCTCTTGCATTGGTTTGCAAATGCTCTTAACATTGTGTTTAGTGAATAATTTAGCCACTCCATAAGGTCATTTGTCTGTGGATGGTAGGCAGTCTTTAGGTGCTTTACTCCACAACTCTTCGAAGAACATGACATCAGGTTTATTATAAATTTGGCACCTCTCCATTAATATTTCCCTAGGGAAAGCCACCCTGCTGAAAGTGTATAGGAAAGCATTTGATACCTTTTGTGCTTCAGTAGAAGACAGCCACCACTTTAGCTTATCTAGTGACATAATCCACAACTGCCAGGATATACTTTTTATCTGTGGAACTTGGTGTCACACTGCAAGCCCAGCTGTCAGGAATTTTGTAAATAATTCTATGTCTTTTGTGAATATTGATATGATTTATACAGAAGTGCGTATAAAGTACTGAGCTAAATGTAACCAAAGCATGCCCTATTGGAAGAAAATAGGGAAATAGTTGAAATTAAATTGTTTTATTATTGTGTCATAAAAGTTAGTTTCAATGCAGCATGGAGACAGGATGTCTAGAACTAGGGTTTCTTCCGTATCGTTTTGTAAGTGTTTTATTGTTTTATGTCTTCTAGCGGTTGCAGACATCTGAAGGCTATGTGCTTTCACAGAGAGATGCTAAATTCTGTAAGTTTCTGGCAAAGGGGGTTTAGCTTGGGAACTAAAGTCAGGTGACAAAAAGTGATGTCACCCAAGCTAACCCAACAGTAATATTTGATATCAATTGAAGAACTCTCTGACAAAGAGAGCACACAGATATCATAGTACATACATACATATATATATATATATATATATATATATATATATATGTGTGTGTGTGTGTGTGTGTGTGTGTGTGTGTGTGTGTGTGTGTATATATATATATATATATATATATATATATATATATATATATATATATATATATATAATACATATGTGTGTATAATATGTGTGTGTTTCTAGAAAGTTTCACTAGAATGATCTGAGCAAGAAACCGTGCAATTGGGTTGCATAAATTAGTGGGAGATAATATAGTAAAGGCAAGAATCGGAATGGCTTTACAGGGATAAACACTGATTCTCACATGGAGTAATTGGCTAGGCTTAAAATGGCCCACAAGGGCAGTTAGTTTAGTACTAATCTATGAACCGGTGAACTAAATTGGGGAAAGTTTGGTACATTTCCATTGTTGATTTGTTTTCCTTATCCATTGTATTAAAAATGTAATCGTCCTTCATTCCTATTGTATTGTATCGTTGTGTTTTATTTTAGAAGTAGAATGCTAGTTGGCAGTAATCTTGTCTCTACTAGACAAAACAATCATTTTAAGAATGGTGTGAAACTAGATCTGATTGTTGCTTCCTTTATGTGTTCTTCTTAGATGTGAAAATTGTGTAGACCTGCTATTTGTGAGAGGCTCAGGTAACTGCCCTGATTGCAACACCCCACTGCGTAAGAACAACTTCAGAGTCCAGCTGTTTGAGGACCCTACTGTGGACAAAGAAGTAGAGATTAGGAAGAAGGTGCTGAAAATGTGAGTTTATTTACATTTTACTTTGCAAGGTTTGTGGCCACTCTCCCAGGTAGTTAATTTATGTTAGTTTGAATTCATTGTACGTGCGCCTATATATGTTAGAATTATGCAGAAATAATGGCTAACTAATTGAGTCACTTAGAACCACTTTCAATATTTCCTATTCTGTTTGTGACTGTTTAAACCAATAAGTTGTTATTGCCAGTTGAGTGTTAGAGAAAAAATCAGACTTTGTTGAGGAAAAACAAACCTCTTAATCAGAACTCTTACATAACATAAGCTTTTTTGTGCAAGCTTTAAAGATAGTTTGTGTCACCTCTTAGCACTAAATGTGGTTCTTGTCAATAAGCAGTGACTTCAGATTTTAAAAAATGTTATATGATATCAGATTAATTTTATAAAGCCAGTACTTGAGCAACTTTTCATAATTTAAGAGTAGGTCAGCTGATTGCATCCAAGCAGCACTTAGAATGAATGATTGTTGAAATATTGAAAATAATCCTTTAGTTTTCATTTTTTCTGACACTTTTGAATGTTTTTTTACTGAAACAGAACAGGTCCATTATTTTGATTCTGTTGCATGTGATGACATTTTTACAGGTTTCTGTCTATTTTGCAGATCTTTCAAGATTGTTTGTTTTCCACGTAGTCATGCACACATTTAAGCTGTGTCTTGATGTCATGAATTAGCAAAGAGAAACCTTGTTTTAAAAGCTGTTCTGTTTGTGGGTTTGCATTACAAGCAACCACAGAGATTACTTGCATTCTTTGACATACTCAATTTGTATAATTTCGTCTTGTGTTTTGCCATGCACCTGTAATCCATCAAGACTTAATTTTGTGTGCTTTACCAGCAGGAATATGTTGGAATTAGTGGGCCTTATGGTCTGGTTACAGATTGTACTAATGATGTAAATCATCCAGCAGGCAGTGCTCAATAGTGTTTGTTGCAAGTTGGTCTTCATTACTGAAGAGCAGGGTCTTTTGTAATGTTGAATTTTCCATTAGTCTTAGCCTTCATTGAACTCGTATATATGGAAAACTCACTTTCTTCAATCACCTCCATAGATTACAGTGGTATACTTGTGAGTGATTTCCACTTCTTTTGGTCTGGAAAAGCTCAAAATCTTATATTAAAGTGAGATCATTCACTTGGTTGGTGCTTGCACGTGAAGCACGGAAGTACAGCTTTGCCAGTTGCTTCATCTGGAAGCGCTGAGAAATATGCATAGTTTTTGCGTTTAAACTTCAGTATTGAAATCCACTTATATGATAGACAACACACTGAAAAGTGTAATGATTAAAAAGCAGCTCAGAGCTCTTACTCATTTTACCTCATGTTCCTCAAAGGCGTGTGGTCACTCTAAAAAAAAAAAATACTTTTCAAAGAAAGAATTTGGTGATCTGTATGTGTGACTGGGACTTTTCTAAGGATAATCTGATGGTCATACACCCTTCAGCAATTGCAGTAATTTCTTTGGCAAGTCCCCCCCCATAGACCTATAATGAAGTATACTGATTCACACCCTCCCAAACCTATATTGAAGCACCCAATAGACCCATCAGTCGACAGCAGTGATTAAGCAAAAACAATAATTGCTTTTTTGGCAGCCAATTGCATTAAACTCATTAAGACCTTAACGATGTCTAGGCAGTTTAGATCTTATATCCCATCTGAAAACAATCAATATGTTGTTGTCATTCTCTCCTTGATTCTCACATATGGGTCAGGTCCTATCCGTCGGATCCATCTCGGCCTTATGTAGAAGATCGTGGCCTTCAACTGAGCTCTTGGGCATTCTTCCCTTCCCCACTACCTCAGATCTCATCTGCCGCTCTGTTGGGCTAAGTGAGGAATAGCTGTTTAAATTTATTAACATTTCTGAATATTTATTAATATTTTCACAACTTTTCAAAGTAGTGTTAATTTCTAATAGATTTTAGTGTGTGTTCTTTATCCCTTCCCATTAAAATCGTCTGTTGACTTTTTCACTGTGTTTTGCCTTTCCCTTTTTATCCTGCTAATAAAACAAATAGTAGTTATTGTTAGGGTAGATAATCTAGTCTGTTTAGAGAGAGTCCATTAGTGTCTCAATATAGGACTTCTCTAGTTATTTTTTCTCTTTATACATACATACATATATATATATATATATATATATATATATATATATATATATATATATATATATAAACATAGCTGTTTAGGATATGTAGTTGTAGTGTATGTGTTTTTCTTGTGTGTGCTTGTTCTTTAGGCTAAGTATATCTCAAAAAGATAAGGGAGAAAAGCCTTTAGGCTTTAAAAAATGCACTCATTGCCCTTGAGTGATTCTCATACCTTGTGTGTTTATTGTCTGGGGTCTATACATTTGCAGGAGTCCTGCAGTATATGTCACACCTTTAGTCAGAGAGCTCTTCTGGAAAGGTGCAACAAGCTTATGTTTAAGGGTATGATTCTGAGCCCCTTTGGTGCAGCTATTTCAGCTGGCAAAGAGTCCTCAAAACTTGGATCCTCCTCTTCTTCTTCTTCTACTGCCTCCACTCAGAAATCTGACAAGGCAAAGAAAAGACCACTGGCACTGACTGAATCTTCAGAGCTAGCACCTAAGTTGACAGAGTTGTCTGCTCCAACAGCTTTTTCGGAGCAGTCAGCTGATGGATCCGAGGGAACTTCAGAGTATTATAAGTCATTGGCGCCAATTCACTCTGCCACAATATCTTTCACTATAAGGAGACAGTCACCATCAATGGAAAGAGTTTCCTCTTGGCTCCCTTCTCCGAGTTTACAGAGATCTCCATCCCTTTCCACCCGATCAGCCAGGAGTCTTTCAGATGAAGATGTTGATAGGGGTTAGAAGTCTGCTAAATTCACCAGCTTTAGCTAAATTACTGCTGGATCAGAGCCCAGGTGCTTCGGATCCAAAGACAACACTCCCTTCTTCTGCTTCTTCTCTTCTTCCTCCAACCCACCTCTTGAGTTCGGAGTAGGGAGATCCAGGTACCCAAGTTGTGACTTTGTCAGATCAGAGACCAACTCTTGCTTTTGATCTGCCTTTGACTCTGAGTTCCTCTGCTCTGTTGGAACAGGAGGAATCGTGGAGCCATAGCTCGCTGCCTGAACCCAAGATCAGGGATCTGACTTCCCTTTCTTCAGATCAGACCTTGCCTGTCAGAGCTTCGGCATGGTTGAGCTCGACTGCTACCTTGGCCTTGGATTTTCCTTCCTTGGATCGTGGAGAAACTTTAGCTCTGATGAGGTTTTTCTTGGCTCCAGAGAGTTCCTTAGATCGGGAAAGGGGGCATTCGAGGCCAAGAGGAGAGCTTTGACTGCCTCAATCAAGGGTCCAGTCTTCCCAGGATCTTCCTTCCCTTTCTCCAACAGTGACTTCTGCCTATCTAACTTTCCACAGGGACAGTGGGATCCCAAGCCTCAGGATGTCCCTAGGGAGACCTCCATCTCTTCTGAAACTTCTCTAGATTAAACCACTGAAGAAGTCCCTTGGAAGAGAACTTGTAAGAGGAAGCATTTGGATTCCCCAGAGGAGTCCGTCCCTACACATACTGTCCTCGATGAGGCTGAGTGGTCCCCACGGTCTCTTCCAGAGAATGTTTCTTTTGGAGACATCCTAGAATTGCTGAAACAGAGAGGAGACTGGAAGTCAAGCACCCCTTCAGTGGAGGAGCCGGTATACCTGAAGGATTTCAGATCCTGCCCTTCCACCTCATGGGTGACCCCACCTTCCGATGAGATTATTGAGTTACTCTCTCAGAAGGCATGGGAGACCCCATACTCCATTGATCTGACCCCAAGAAGGTCAAACAAGTACATCATTTCACCTCCATGTAAGACCTTTCTTACAAAAGGAGTTGCAGTAGATGCAGTGGTTGTGGTGGCAGCAACTAAAAAGGAACTTTCAGAGACCAGTTCCAGTATTCATCCTCCTAACAAAGAATCTAGGTTGATGGATAGGTATGAGAAGTGCATCTTTTCTTCAGCGGGCTTTACGTTGTGCTAACTGAATTATTTGATACACTTTACTAGACTGCAAAGGGATCAGCTGAAAGAGTTGTCAGATACCCCACAAGGAGCTGTGGCTGATGAGGTCTCATATAAAGTAGCCTCTCAGCTCGCCACCCTAAATTTAGTAGTTAACTCCTCCATGAGACTGATTTCATATGCAGCGGATGGAGATAGCAGAGCTGCAGGTTCAGGTATCTCGATTAAGAGGCAGGTCTAGATGCATCTTTGCGATTTCTTGGAGCCTTTCAGGTCTTCCTTTGTGCATGCCCCCTTTGATGGCTCATCTCTTTTTGGGCTGAAAGTGAAAGAAATGCTCACTAGGTGTGAACAAGAAGGCACGACCTTGTCTGCCATAGGAGTCCATTTTTCTACTCCGACCAGACCCTACCCCAAAGGTCAGAAAGGTAGTGGAAAAATGTGGTTCCATAAATCTCAACAGTCTTTCCAGGACACACAAGGTGAAAGTTCCCCCGAGGCAGGGAAAAATAATGGAAGATGCTGTCCTTGTAGCAGGGGAAGCCCGCAAAATCAGGGCTCTAGAGATTCCTCCTTTGGTAGGCCCTTTCAGCACTCCTGAAAAGAGGCTGATTGCTCACATCTGGAGGCAATCGGGAGTTGACTGTCCCTGCACCCAAAAGCCTGGCTACACATTACAAAAGACAAATGGGTCCATCAGGTAATATCCAGAAGTTATCTCATTCCCTTCGCCTGTCCACTTCCTCAGAGCAAAAGAATCCCAGACGTACCACCTGGTCAGAGGGATCAAGCAACTACAGAAATTCTAAAGTTGCTAGACAAAAGAGTTATCCTAGAAGTCCCCTCAGATCAACGAGGATTAGGAACTTACTCAAGATTCTTTTTTGTACCAAAGAAAACAGGGGACTGGCCAACCTCTTCTGGATGTCAGCAGTCTAAACAAGTCAATCAAAAAGAGCAAGTTCCAAATGGTCACTCTACAGTCAATTCTTCCTTTTCTAGGAAAAGATGATTGGATGTGCTCAGTAGACCTTCAGGATGTGTACTATCATATAAAAATGGATAGGCGCTCCAAAAGGCATTTGCGCTTCCAGCTGGGAACCAGTCATTACCAGTTTTGAGCCCTGCCCTTTGGTCTCACTACAGCCCCCAGAGTGTTCACCAAATGCATGGCAGTGGTTGCGGCTCACTTGAGATTTTAAGGATTCTGAGTGTTTCTGTACCTAGATGACTGACTCCTAACCGCCATGACAAGGCATCAACTTGTAAGAGCAAGAGAAACCACTATAGATCTTTGCTGTCAACTGGGACTCACCTTGAATTATGAGAAATCAGCTCTAGAACCCCATTAAATCTGACTTTCATAGGAGCTCATTTAGATACCAAAGACATGATAGCAAGACTTCTGCCAAAACAGACTTATTTCACCCAAAAACTAGTACTTCAAGTCTTGGGGGCAATGGCAGCCTCCATTATAGGGGTACTTCTGTCCAGCCTTCACATGCTAATTCTACAATGGCTGTTGTTGATCCAGTGGTCATTTCTAGATCTACCAATGTCTTACAAGATTTTGATAACCGATGCCTGCAGGAAGGATCTTCAGTGGTGGATTTATTCCAATCAAGTCTTTCAATGTCGTCAGTTTGTACCCAGTCATCCCCAGGCCATGGTGACCACGGAAGCCTCCTGGATGGTGGGGGGGGACATTACCTGGGACAGTCCAAGGCACCTGGTCCCTCCATGAGGCCCATAAGATGAGAGCAGTGCTTCTAGCATTGCAGGCCTTTCAAAACTCTCTTCTTCAGAAAACAATAGTAGTCCAGACAACATGTCAGTAAGCTGGTACATCAACAAACAGGGAGGCACCAAATCTTACTCCCTTTGTCAGGAAGCCCTCCAAGTCTGACAATGGGTGATATCTTTCAACTGCTTTCTGATTGCAGCGCACATCCAGGGGAAATCCAACGGACAAGCTCAGCAGGGCAGTTCTGATACCTCACAAGTGGTCTCTCAAACGCAAAGTGGCGGAAAGAATTTTACAGAAATGGAGTCAGCCTTGCTGTGATCTTTTTGCATCACCCATGAACAAATGCAGCAGCTACTTTACCCTAATCCCCCCTCAGGAGGAGTCAACGAAGAATGTACTGGTCTATGATTGGCCCCCGGGACTACTTTATGCTTATCCTCCAACTCCCTTAATTCCCAAAGTGTTACAGACATCAAAATTGTTGAAGAGAACAATCATCCTCATTGCTCCTTACTGGCCCCAACAAATTTGGTTTCCCTATCTATGGCCTCATCTCCAGGAAGATCCATGGATTCTGGACCCAGTTCCAGGCCTACTTTCGCATTCACAAGGTCTGGCTCTTCCAGATTTGAAAAAACCTAAAATTAACAGCATGGTTGCTCTGATTCTAATGATAGCCAGGAATCCTCTTTTATCTTCTCAGGTGAGACACATTTTGCTTTCTTCAAATAAATCTTCCATACAAAAACAAAAGCAAGTGGAAAAGATTTGTCATGTGGGCCATGGAAAAGAATGTAGATCCTTTTACAGCTCCATTGCACTTAATTCTGGATTTTTTTATGAAACATTTTAACGAGAGAGTTGCTGCAGCTACTGTAAGAGTTAGCTGCGATTTCTAATTATCACCTAGGAGAGAATGTTTCCCCTGTCCTGTCACATAAGCTTTGCAAAACCTTTCTGAAACAAGTTCTGTTGCTCAAACCACCTTACAAATGTCCTTCCACCCCTTGGGACTTGAATTTTGTATTATCTCATTTGATGCATTCTTCATTTGAACCTTCAGCAAATTGTGATTTGAAATTCTTAGCTTGGAAGACAATTTTTCCAGTGACTGTTATTTCTGCCAGGATATCTGAATTACAAGCTTTGTCGATAAAGCCACCATATTTAATCTTTCACAAAGACAGAGTTTCATTACATACTAATCATTCCTTCCTGCCCAAAGTAGTTTCATAGACTATTCTCAGTCAGTCGATTGAATTGCCCGGTTTATTCCCAAATTTCCAAAACAAAAGAGAATATCTGCTACACTTATTAGATATTCACAGACAATTGTGTTTTACTAACACAGGACAAATGATTTCAGAAAAACAGATCAGTTTGTTTATTTCTTTTTCTGAAATGAGAAAAAGCTTGCCAGTTTCCAAAGTTACCTTGTCAAAATGGCTTTCTGATTGTATTACTTTAATTTATGAATCGCAAAATAAGCAGTTGCCTAAACCAGTCAAAGCACATTCTTCTAGAACTGTGGCTACTTCTTCAGCCTTTATGGCTAGAGAATCTGTAGACAATATTTGCGCAGCAGCTACATGGTCAAACCCCCATACTTTTATTACTCATTACAAGTAGATTTTGCCTCCAGGGGTAGGTCTTGCTTTGGATCAATGGTTCTGAGGAATATTCTTCTATGAGCCACCCAAGATTTGGGTTGCTAGGGATGCTGTCCCATATGTGAGAATAAAGACAAGATTGACAACAGCACATAAAGAAGTTATGTGCTTACCATAATGTTCCATGTGTATTGTCCATCTCCACCTTTATTCTCACAACCATCCCACCTACCCCCTTCTTACACTCCTGGAAGAACGGGTGATGCAAAATGAGGCCTTCTAGGACTCCTTGTTATTTGAAATGCTTCTTTAAATACCTTCTATAGTATTACTTCTATCTTCTTTTATATGACTCCTGCTTCTTTATTGGCAAGCAAGATCTGAGGTAGTGGGGAAGTGCATTCTGGGGAGCGAAGAATGCCCAAGGGCGTAGTTGAAGGGCACAAGCTTCTACATAAGGCCGTGACGGATCCGACCCACTTGTGAGAATAAAGGCAGAGATAGACAGCACACATGGAACGTTATGGTAAGTACATAACTTCTTTTTTCCTTAGTTACAATTATTTGCTCCCACAACATTTCTGGCAAGGTACTCCAGAGGAAATTTTTAAAATATTCCAAGTACAAATATCTTTCCAATTTTATACTGTATCTATTGTGTTTAGTCCTTCCTGACAGTAACTATATTGTCTACCTCTTAACTGTCAATATAGCCTGTAATAATGCCCTATAGATTTTACCTATAAGTTTTTACTTTTTACTTCTCTTGTTCTTGACTCTATCAAAATCGTTACCAACTATGGTTTATTTATCGTACCTTTGTTCCTCTCATTGCCATATTTCCTTAGGATGTTGTAAATTCCTTTGTGTTTTCTATTAGTTTTCCTGATTGTGCCTGAAATCCTGTACATATATATGGCCAATCTAGTCCCTGATCCCCTTCTTGCAATTTTCTCCAATAACCGCATTTTAACCCTGTGCCACCAACCTACAACTACCTGAGCATCCACACTTCCTTGGTGCTTTGAGTCCAACAGGCCAAACCTTGGATTTCCTTTCCCCATACATTTTGTCTTTAAACGTCTGTGATATCTTTTCATATATCTCCCCTTCAATATTACTTCTGACCAGAAGTTCAGTCTTTTACCACTGGCTCCTTTTCCCCTCATATTAACATTATTTTTCCGCTTTACAGAGTAATCCATATATCGTAGATTATATATTAACTTTAACTGCACAACTTTAAAATTTTCCTGCAAATGCAGTAATGCCAGCTCTAAATGTGCAGTCATTTCCTGCCACCTATCTCTTGCTGTTCCTCCAGTCATTACTTCTTTTCTCCTCAGGCTTCAAAATTTCTTCAAAAACAATTGGGCAAGACATAATACTAGTGTGGTCACAAACATTTTAACTGCTTGCATTCTTTGGACCCTATCTCTAAGTATTAGCTTCCATTTTCTGATCATATATTTAACTTTCTGATCTAGTCATTTCCAGTTCAACTCTGGTGATGCATCTCAATGTTTGGTTGGCAGAATGCCTAAATACTTCAGTTCATAATATCCCCAAGGCTGTGGAACAGACTGCATTAAATCCAGTGATGGTATATAGTAACCACATAATGCTTTGTTTTTATCCTCATTTATTTTATAGTCTGCAATTTTTTTTAAATTGCAGTAAAACATAAAAATAGTTTTGGTGTGTTCTTTTCTGGAGCTCTTATTTATAAAATAATATCATCAGAAGGTAATGCTAATTTTTCTTCCATATTTTCTCAGGCCCATCCTTTTAGTTCTGATTGTGTTATTTAAGGCCCTAAATATATAGCAAATAACAGTGGTGACATGGCTTGTTCCTTGTTCTACCACAAATTTGGTTGAGACCCTAATATTTGACTATTACTGCTGTAGAGCCTCTGTATATTTCTTGCCACAGTCTTAGAAAGTCAATTGGTATATCCATTATTATCATAACTTCCCAAATAAAAGCTCAGTGTACTCGGTGCTTTTTTTGGTGTCCAGACCTGTTAAAACCAGTTGCTTCTCTTTCTTCTTTGCTGTCCTGTGGATCATATTTGTCTTAATTATATTATCAAATGTCTTTATGTATTTTACAAATCCATACTGATCTTCACAAATCACTCCTAGATGAATTCTGGTTAATCTCAATGCTAATATGAAAGTAAAGATTAATAATCATGGTTCAAAACTTAAATTGGTCTATATGATCCCAGGTTACATGGCACTTTGTCTTCTTTAAGTATTACTATTATTACCACTTTTTTCTAGGATTTGATATTACCCTTTCCTTAAGAACCAAATTAAATAAATCTTGCCAACTTGGGCTTATTAATGTTTTGAATTTATTTTGAAATTCTAACAGGATCCAATGCCATCCTGGAGATTTTCCTAATGGTTGCTTCTCAGTTGCTTTTCTATGTCTTCAGTAGTTTTAGTGCTCTCTAAGTCTGTCATCTGTCTCTCTTGGCTTATATAAATCTATTCCAACTTTAAAGGCACTTACTTTCTGTAACCAATCTCTTTCCTTTTCTTGTTTTTGTATAGTTCCTTATAATATTCCTTAAATACTATTTTACCTATTATGTTTGGGCTTCTTACCATTTTCCCCATAGTCATATCCCTTATTTTCAAGATGCTGCACTCAATTCTCTGCTGCCTTGATTTGCATACTAAAATTTTTGAGGTCCTGGCAGCTATCTGTGCTTTTATTGCTGTCTGCTTCTGCTCTAACATCTGTTCAAAGTATGTCTTCCATTTCTTTTCAAGCTCCTGTAATTGGACTTGTTCACTTTCTGATAAGTCATCTTTCCTGTCTGGCAGTGCTTTTATTTTGTGTAGTCAAAAAGTGAAATTTGTGGTATCTCTCAAAGTCTCAGAAAAACCCAGTATGCAACCTATACTGGGTCCAAAACAAACCAAGAAGAAACTTCTCATTATGGAGGGTGTGATGTTCACTTCCTGAATTATATTATGCACTTATCTCACTTAATAAAAATCGAACTGTAAAATATAACTGTAAAATACATGCTACAAAATAATCAAGTAGAAAATAGTAGGTAGTCCACAGCTGGGTTAAAAATTAACTATCCTTTATTGAAACACTCAAACAAGCAATCCCAGTTGAGTATAATGAAGAGCATCAAAAACCTTCCTTATTTATATATAATCAGGTTGTTTGGAGCAAGAGTACTTGGCTAAAGGAATGATTTTAATGCTTTTATTGCTCTTAACTGAACCACCTTCTCTAAGTACTCCCTTGCTCCAAAATTAAATTAAAATATAAAATAAAAACAATTTAATTTCTCCATTAAATGCTCAGTCTGTCCGTCTCACACTTATCTAAGGCTTAGCTTCAGTCCTTTAATTGATCCTCTTGCATTCTGTACTCCTTCCTTGTTTATCTTTTTTATGTGTGAGAATATTAAACTGTCATCCTTTTCCTTTACAGCATATATCCCTTCTCAATGCATAACGAAAACATGCTTCTAGTTCTTATTATGATACACCCCGTATCACCTTGTAACACTGGCAACTTGTTACTCATACCTCTTGTAAATCCAGCCATCATTCATGTTTCCCTTTCATCATTTACTCTGCTTTAATTGTGTGTAGCAGCATAATGTTGCTTATCTTTTCATAATATCTTATTGAATGTATGTATAGTCCCCTCTGCTATACTATATATATATATATATATATATATATATATATATATATATATATATATAAATGCCATTAAATGTTTATGTCCAGATGTTGCATTAAGTTTATTACAGCCTTATGCTGCTCTGTTTAAGTTCTTTCCTCTTGCTTGCCAGCAACTTTTTTTTCTACTGTTCAGCCTGTTAATCCTCCACGTGCAAACCCGCGAGCGCCTCTTCCAGATGTTGAATGATTTTGACGTGCACCTTCTTTGGGTTCCTTTCTGCTTTTTTGTGTTTGCCTTGCATTTTTCTCGTGAAGAGTGAAAGCGATGTGGTTGGCTATCTTTCTGTGTTCACATGTCTTCATCATCCTTTCTGTCACCATTCATTTATACTGTTTTTTTTGACCGAACTGCTGGTACTTCTCAATCTCCAGTTGCACTTTTTCAACCTCCAAGAAAGTTTTTGTTCTGGAAGGAAAATAGACCCAGAAAATTGCAGGATACAATAATTTGAATTTTAAGTTCAGTAATCGATACTCTACAAGTAATGGAATAAACGTATTCTTTTTTTGCCTAGATCCCAGTGAATAGTCTTGATTAACAAATATTCTCTTTCCTTCGAACAGTTGTGTTTTAAACACTTTTTTCCAGAACTCATTTAACAGTTTCTCTGTTAAATAATAAGTTTTTATTTTTATTAATCTGGGTCTAGTGAATCTTTTAGAGCTCCTGTTGGTGCATAACACTCTATGTGCTCTGTCAAGCAGTACTTCATCCTGGCGCAGTCCTGTCCATTTACTTAACTGCTCAACCATAAATCCTTTACAATCTTTCCCTTCAACACCTTAAGGTACCTTTGAAAATCTGAAGTTCTCACATCTTTCTTGGTCTTCTAACTCAAGCATTTTCTCTCTGTGTTTGTTATATGTAGCTAACTCAGGAAGGCACAACATATCTTCATTTTCTACCCTTTTTCCTTTCTCATTATCGTCCTTATCCACGGAAAGAGCTTCTCTCTCTTCATTTGTTCATTCTGCTAATATGTTCTTTTAGGGACTCATTCATTTTTACAATTTCATTTGATACTGTTAGCAATTTTTTTTTTGTTAATTTCTGTCAGTTTATTGGCCTTCTGATACTGTAGCTCTTTTACTGGTCAGCATGTGTTCTCTCCAATGGTACTACCTTCGGACCGATTGTCTCCAACTGCTTTACTTTTTCTGAATCTATTACTGGCTTCTTTTTTCTTTCATTTTGTCATCTGGAAAGTTTTTATTTTGCATTTCCCAAAAAACTGCTCTTGACTCAGAAATGACAGCTTGATGGTATTTTTATCACTTTGCAGGACAGAGGGCTCAAGTAAATGCATTTTCAACTCAGCACCATACTGGAAGTCTGCACTGCCTTATTTTTCTTCTATAAACCTCAATCACTTGTTGACCCCTTCGCTGTGATGCATTTTGGTATTAGACTATTTTTCCCCTACTCTCTACTCTGATGTTTTTTATGCTGCAGTAGCCCATGGGGTAGTGCCCTGCAAAGGAAGGATGCATCAGCCAGCCAGATTGCCGAAGCTATAACTGCCCTCCCTCTTTCTAGCTGTTGATAGGCTGCACCCTTTTCTGAGGGAAGTATATCAGCAACCAGAGTGAGGTGAATCTTTAGAATTTCCAGCCACTTCAAAGAGAAGCATCTCTCTAGCTCCAGAGGAACAGCAGTTGATCAGAAAAGCGTTTTCCTTAATAGATAAGACTCCATTTGGACTCCCCTTCCTTTTATACATATTTTTATTGAATCTTTGTGGTACTTTTTCTGATCTACCTTAATATAAAAAAAAACAGCAATTATACATATTTTTATTGAATCTTTGTGGTACTTTTTCTGATCTACCTTAATATAAAAAAAAAACAGCAATCTGCAGTATTCCTTCTTAAGAATACCTTCTGGTACTTTTCTGTTATCGGGGCAACACTTTCAAAGTGGTTGCTGAGCTCCGAATCCAGTGTCAAACCATGTATTTTGATTTTAATTTTAACAGGTGTGTTACAGCTTCTTTTTTAAAATATTATCCATTTAATTATTTTACACACACCTGTTAAGATTATCATCAAAAATACATGGTTTGACACTGGATTCGGAGCTCAGCAACCGCATTTAAAGTGTTTGTCCGATAACAGAATAGTAAAAAAAAAAAAAAAAAAAATCAATTTCTCTATAACACTCATACTATAAAATGCATTTCTTCATAATATGCGTGCTATAAAACATATTCGTCATAAAGTCCTAATCCAAATCTGTAATTAAACTTAGATGGCATCTTGCAGATGCAATGAGAATCATGGAACAGCTGTTCGTCAGTAAGCGTATTGTTTTAAAGCGTCAGCTACTGATTTAGCTAGGCTTCATTGACAACTGAAGTAACCGTTGCTAGGATGTACAAATATTTTGTTAACTTATAAGGGTAAGCATATTATGACTATTTAACAAAAAACATTTTATCCAAATTTGATGTATTTAGTTATTTTTTTACTTTCTCTCTTTGTAACTTATCAGGGCAACACTTTCAGTGCAATCATTCCGCTGTAATCTACTACCTTAACCCATCTATTTACTAGATGTGTGTAAAATTTAAAGATGACTTCTATTTTTTTAATTTATCATTAAAACAAATAATTTTTATAGATATGTGGTTAACAGACATGTTAAGGAACTGGATTACAGCTGAACAATCCCATTGAAAGTGTTGCCCCGATAACGGAAAAGTACCTACCTTCTTGTTTCACAGATGTTTTGTTTGTGCTTCTGCACTGTTTGCTTGGCTTATTTTACAATTTTGTGTGGGAAACTGTGACTTTACGAAAGTATTAAGTATTTGGGTGTTGCTTATCAGTAGGAATGTGTGTGTTATCGCTTGTTACTGTTTTAATGGAATTAGAATGCTTTCTCATTTCTGAGGTAATAAATGTTCTGTGATATTTCTGACTAAAACTTTAAGGTCTGGTCGCACAATTTCCAGGGTACTGCTTGTGTTTACTAGTGTGGAATTTTTGTTTTGTCTTTAGAGAAGGGAAGTGCACTGTTGTGTTTATTAGTGAATATTTACCTTTTTCCAGTGTTACTGGGCTTAGGGTCTATGTCAATTATTCGAACGCTTAAAATGTCGAACGTTATATGGTCTTCAGAGGCTGTTCCATTATCTGTTACAGGTGTAGGAGAACCATGCACTTTATGTGCAGGAGTTGTCCGAGGAAAGAGACCTCTTCTCAGGTATAGTAGGCTCTCCCCTGACCACTCTCCCAGCTGGAGTACTACTAAAGAGAAGAAGCAAAAACTTAATTACAGGACAGATGATCAGGTTGTTTCTGTAAATAAGTAAGATGTTATATCTTTAGATAAGAGTGTTTTGCAGTCAGTCAATTCTTGGGACTGTTTGCCTTCTCACAGTTCTTGTGCAGTTATAGCCAGAGAACAGTATGTGTTTTCAGACTATGAGGATTCTAACATAGACAATGGTGATTCACCTCAGAAATCCATCACCCAGAACTGTGACACTTCAACTGGGTGAACCTGGAGTTAATTCTAGAGAAGTTTTTTTTTCCTTTGCTGAAATTGCTGCTGAATACAGGGATGTTTTTGCTTGGCAGCAAACAGGGATTGTCCCCAGAATTGGGCAGATTTTATAATCTATTAGAGCATACCTCTCAACCTGGAAACATCAAAAATCTGGACGAAGGCCCATGAATAGTAGGTACAACTGGCCAGAAATCAGGATGCTGATTAACATAAAATTTGCACACATAATTATGTAACCCCACCCACTCCAATGAAGTTGTGGGACACCAAAATTCAAACACAAATTGAAGAACAGGCAAAATATAAAACACAAAATATAACTAGTCAGACAGCGTATTAAACAAAGGAAGTTAGCTCAGAGGACAAAACTCCCCTATTGCCTACAATTCCATATCCAAGAATATTCTTCTTTCAAGACTATGGTTTGCCATTACTCTGCTTCTGACTGTTCTTCCTATAATACACAAAGATTGCAAAAATAAAATTGAAATGTTTGCTGTCCTGACAGACTCCAGTCGACTGCAGCCCTTTGTAGGCTCTCAACTGGCTTCCAATAATACAAAGTTCCACATCTCTGGTTTCCACATTATTGGACAAGATCCTGGAAAAGGGCTGTTGTCCACTTCCAAAAAGAAAACTATAATTTTCATATATCATAGCATATTCTTTAAGAAGTAGCCAAGACAATGCCATTTTACAGAGTCATCCCCTTTCACTGCACCTTTTCTAGACATGATCCAGCTCTCCTAAATTCAAGTCAGAAGGTTCTTGTCAGTTTTCAAGAGATCACTTTCTGAACACCTCTTCAACAAAACTAACTGAAAATTTCTTAGGGACAATGGCTAAGACATGACTGTTAATTCAGAGACTTAACACTGTCCTGACTACTAACCGTGCTATTACCACTTTATTGTTTAAATGAGTTGTTAGCTAGTCATCATTTAACTTTAATGCTTTTCATTTGCTTCTTGTTTTATCATCACTAATTTACATTTCGGAATGTCTTAAACACTAATTTCTTAATTAGCACCATATGTATAATGGCTTAATGCACTCCAGTTTCTTTATCTGCTTTTTGTTAATGTTACTTAGCCTCTGTGTCAGTCTGAGTCATGGTTGAAATGAGTCTTTGGGCCATTCCATCTACCCAGTAAACAAAAGGCAATAAAGTAAAATAAAATAAATATATAGACTGGAGACACATTCTAGAGCTTCAAAGCCAAATAACTCGAATCTAAGCAAACCTACACTATCCCAGGCAATTCTGGTATGAAATAAATAACACCTCTGGGAGAGCTCTTCCAAAAGAACTTTCTTTTCAAGGACATATTACCTGTCATACCAGCATCAGCACGCTTTCTCACTTCCTCAGGGAATTCTGCAGTCTCCCTCCACAAAAAATAAGTCTTCTTCCCAAGCAGACCCCATCTTCTCACCCCGAATACCTCTCCCCATTCTACTAATGGTGAGTGTGAGTGTGTGAGTGTGTGAGTGTGTGAGTGTGTGAGTGTGAGTGTGTGTGTGTGTGTGAGTGTGAGTGTGTGTGTGTGTGTCATACCTCTCAGTCTCTTAGTGCTAGAAATCAGGACAAAGCCTAAAATAAGGATGGGACAAAGGCCCAAAAGACGGACAGATTTTAAATATTGCTCTTATAAACTTAGAAAGTTACTAGAATAATAGGATTTATGTTAGCTTGAATTTTTGAAGGATATAAAGTTTGAAACTCAAATATATGTCATTGTTTAGTGACTCTACTCATCAGTGATTTGCCAGAAAACCACAACATTTATGAGGAACAGACCAAAAATATGAGGCAAAAATCTGGACAGTTCAGAGGTATGCATACTCCACGTTTAATCATTTTATTATGCTGCATTAACGCTCTCATTTAAACCACTACAATCAGCTTTATTATTCATTAACTGGAAGAGACTCAGAGTCCTATAAGCTGTGTAGTTTGTGAGAGCACAGAGTATGGATTACACCACCATTCACCTTTTCTCCACCATTCTTTAGTTTCTCATGCCCAGGCTCCTAATTTTTGCTGTTCACCTTGCTCTCTGTCCCGTCACTAAGCGGGGTATCTGTGGATGCACTACTCCTGCTCTCTCTCCTCTCACAGTCTTGTTCTTGGGGTCGGGACTGATTGGATTGTCACCTCGCACCAGGAATACCCCATATATATTTCTCCCAACACTTCAGCCCCAAGTGGTTTAGCAGCTGGTCGGTTTCCCTGTCAACCATGAGCAAGTGGACTCAAGCAGGCAGCTGTACTTCGCAGATGCGCCTACTACCTATTGATGACTTTCATTCTCTACATTCTTGACATTCCCCTCTTCCAAGAGGTCTCTGGCATGGAATCCTGAGTGCTCAGCCAGACAGCCTTCTTCCACCAGGCAGATAAACTGGCCAGTTTTACCCTTCTTCCCTTGCAGATGGAAGCCATAACCATCAGAGCCTTTCTCCGGGACCTACACTTGGGGTACCAAATCTGTACTCTTCATAGACATCTTGACTTGAGCACAGTCCACTGCAATGGAGCAAATTGCTACTACCTCCCTGTAACAGGACACAAGCCATATACCGCCTTTCCTAAGTTTCCAACTCTAAGCTCTTAAGCAGTGAATTTACAGTATCCTGGTCCCATTCCAGCTTACAAGCAAACTTGCTGAGACAGTAACTAGATGCAGTAAACTGCAGTTTCACGGGAGGCAATCTGATCTGCACGAACAAAGACAGAACAAAATAATATAACCTCTACAGAGTTTTCTGCAAACCACCTGAAATCCGTCACAGGACTTTTTTTTTTAATACTGTTGGGAGGTGTACATGGATAGAAAATTCTAAAAACCAACCAGGATTCTTCTGCCTGACAAAATGTTCCTGCCTATTTGGAGCTGCATAACCAGTCGTGTTGGCTTTGGGCTTAGAAATGCTAATCTCACTGTAGTAGGTGGGCGTGGTAGCTAGCCTAGCACTGAACGTTATAGGATGTTAAAATTCTTAGTTACAACTTACAGGGTAAAAAGTTTGCTTAGCTGTAAAATTTACTGTATCTGCTTCAAGGGTTAACGTTTATTAATTCAGTGATGCATTTTTAAGAATTACTGCTAGTTACTCTGTTCTAATTTAGGTAAAAATCACGTATCAAATAAGGTGAAGGCTGTTGGTGTACTTGCAGAAATACATGCTTTCAGATTTGTTATAAAAGTAAAGGATGGGCAACACCCTGGTTTGATCCAACTCATAATTCTGACATTACTAAGGGGAAACAGTGCACACAGTTAATTTTAACTAAATCACAGCAAGAGAGAGTAAATGTGGTTGTCACTTCATTAGGATAAAAGCAAATCATTAAACCAGAGTTTCTGTTTTGCCCATTCAATAATCTCAAGTTACGAGTTTGAAGATGGATGTTTCTGAGGTCACTAAAGCTCTACAGCATTAAAGGGATAGAATATGATGTGAACTAATGCAATATGTATAAACATCAAGCAAGAAAATAAAAAGTTATACTGAGAATATATGAAATCAAGGAATGAACGTGAATGCAGAAGTGCCTTTTTCAAAGGCAGTTAGGCAAGCAGTCAGAGGTCACGGTAAATAAAGAAAAAAAATCTTGATTTCAAGGGGCCACTCGGGAATTCATGGCATCCCATTATTTTAATCTCAAAGCCGTGAAATTCCAAGGAATTTGGTACGGTTAAGAGGTATGTATTAGAGGATGAGGTTCCTATTCTACACTTACTCCTCTTATTTTGCCAGCTCTAGAATGCACACTTTTAAAGCTGTCTGCAAGACTTTTGACTCATTGGCTGCTATTTAAAAGAAAGCTAATAAGCAGCGTCTGTTCAGATCATACATGTCTTTATTCTCAACAGTCGTCTAACCCTGCTGCACTAATTCCAGCAGCAACAACTAACAAGAAATCTTTGGTTTACCCTAAACCAGAATTGTTATTTATAGACATTTGTTTGCTAGGAAAGTTCATCTGGGAAATTTCCCATTTTCAGCAGAGGTCCTGGGGAGAAAAACCCTACAGTGTTAGATGACATTTTTTGAGATCAGAAATTATGACTTTGAAGTAAGATAAAAAAAAATTAAATATTGCAACAGTACATTAACAGTTTACGCATTTATACTATAGTACATTAAACATGAAATAATAGTATAAAATAAAATAGAATACAGTAAACTCTATGTTAACTGGAACTCAAGCAACTGGCACACTCAAGCAGGGTTGCCAGATTTCCAGCCCCCCAGGTAGGGACAAAAAAAAAAAAGAAGGTCTCTCACGGCAAGTGAAGACCAAAAAAAAAAAGGTCTTCAATGCGGAACACAGTTCCACATTAAAGAACAGTAGCTCTGCACTAAACACGGAGCTTCTCATGTTTAATGCATTGCAGTTCCGCATTCAACACAAGTGGCTCCGTGTTTAGCGATTTTTGATTGGCCCGTATACCGGCATATGGGTCAATCAAAAATCGCTAAACACGGAGCTTCTCGTGTTTAATGCGGAACACAAGAAGCTCCGTGTTTAGCAATTTTTGATTGGCCCGTATGCCAGGTATACGAGCCAATCAAAAAAAAAACAAACAAAGCGGAGGCTGGCCCGGATTTAAACCGGCAGGGTGGGACTCGGGATCAGGCTGCTGATCTCGGGACAGTCCCGCCCAAATAGGGACATCTGGCAACCCTGCTCTCAAGCAACCAGCAAAAAATATCGAAGAAATACAGTACAATTTTCATGTGTTGCACATTCTGTTCCCCCTTGCAGAAACATAGTTTATGCTTTTAGAGTTTTAAAAAGATAGGAATAAATTCCCTCTTTCCCCAACTTGAGAACAAGTCAAATCAAACAAATAGTACAGGGTACAGTATTATTCAAGCCTATTTTTAATAGTAACTCTCAAGCAACCAGAAACTACAGTTATCTGGCATCTTCCCATCCCCATGGGTGCCGGTTAACTGAGAGTTTACTGTATACAAAGTGTTTTAGAGTTGAGGGATTAAGAATTATGGTAGTAGAAAGTGAAGGTATGGAATGCAGCTAGGAGAGGGCCAAAGTGGAAAATTTATTTTAGGAGTCAAAGTAATGAGACTGAAAGTAGTTAACGAGTAGGGACTAGGGGTGGAGAAGAGAGATGGGTGGAAGTCTGATGGGAGAAGAGCTAGGGGAGTAGGGGGGGTATGGGAAGAAGCAACATTTGAGGCCAAGTTTAACCTAGGGTGGAACAGAAGCAAAGCCAGGTTTTGCTTAGAAAGTTTTTTTAGAGTGTTTTTAAAGCTTTGGAGGGAGGAACTTGACATGAAAGATATGGGTAAGGTGATCGGATTCCTGTCATAGTCATTAGCTGCATGGCATTCATTAGATGGATGGCAAGTGGTTAGACAAACAAGATAAAGAGATTGCTTGCTTCTACTATGTTAGCTTTTAGAATCTTGAATTATCAGGGCTATAGGTAGAAGTTTATGCAAAGTGTGCTTATAGTTTGGAAGAATTTGCTGCTTCATTGTCTTCTGAAGGCAGGTCATATTTGAATCAGATTGTTTCTAACTTGACTCAAGTTTCTAGATATGTTGTTAGAAGTGAATATGATTGTGCTGACACTTTGCCTAGACCTTCTGCTTCTTAGGTGGTGGTGAGATTTTTTAAGCTGCATAATCAGAATTTTTTGATGATTTGAAATCTGAAATTCTTAATTCTCCACTTAGCCTGGATCTGGAATTTGAGCCTGCAGTTACACAGATCCTTAAACAGGGGAACAACAGAGGTAAATTGATGCATTGCGTTTCAAGGATTTTTCAGGTTTCCATATTCTACAATAACAAGGTTGCTTCTCAATCTGTTTGAGGGCAGAACAAATAGAAATCCCAGCCTTAAAACAATCAGGGCCCCCAAAAGAAAATGGCAAGGGGATAACTCTTCCAAACCAGATAAAATATGTTAACTTTCCCCAAAACAGTCATGCTACAGCTAATGAAGGACTCTGCCAAGAATCTAATCACCTTACTCACACCTGCCCCAGTTTGCCTTCCTCTCACATTGACTGACCCTCAGTCCCTTAGCCTGGGCTCAGACAGATGGGTGTTAAAGATAATTCAGGAAGGATTCAATTGGTAGTAGGTGTACTGTCCTCCTCTTCCTCCTTTTAGGGAAATCCCCCCACATCCACCCTTCCAGACAGAATTGTTTCCACCGGTGTTACAGCATATGTTTGAAGCAGGGGTCATAGAACCAGTGCTTGCAAATCACATGGACAGAGGTTTTTATTCCAGAATATTTTTGGTATCAAAGAAGGATCATGCTTGGAGAACTGTGTTATCTTTTCTCAACTTTTATGTGACTGTTTCAAAATTTAAGCCGTTGACCCGTCAATCAGCGCTTGCACTATTTTCAGACAATTGTGGTATGGTAACATTAGATCTCAAAGATGCTTACCATCACATACCCATTGCTCACAGTTTCAGGAAATGTCTATGTTTTACTATATCTGGGTCACATTATCAGTTCTCTGCATTACCCTTTGGGCTTTCCACTGTACCTCAAGTGTTCACAAAATGCCTAGCCCCAGTGTTGGCTCACTGCATATTGCAGGGCATCCACATTTTTCTTTATTTAGAAAACTTGATTATTTTTAGAGTCTTCTCCCATATGTTTAGAGGTATTAACAAAGGTGTCCAACATCCTGTAACATCTGGAATTTCACTTGACCCTACAAAAGTCTTTCCTCACTCTATGTCACGGAATTGTCTTTTTGGGGTGTCTGATAGATACACTCAGGCAAAAGGCCTTCCTTCCAAAAGAAAAAAAATAATAGCTTACCATAGATCTTTCTGAAGTTCTCAACAGCTGCAGCCTCCTGCAAGATAATTTCTCAGGATTCTAGGCCTTATGACATTCATGAGCCTCATAATACCACTTACCAAAATACACGTGAGAAAAATCCAGTGGTACCTAAAAGAAATTCTTGGACTTGGACTTTCAGTTTACTGTACTGGGGTTTGTAAGGTGAGAATTGCAGTGGTGGAGGGGTCAAATGGCTCTCAATCCAGGACTCCCTTTCTCTCTTCCAACCCCAGTTCAGTCTGTGCAGACTAACTCTTCAGATTGTGCTTGGGTTGCAGTTCCCATGGGGGTAAAAGTGCAAGTCTTTGGGACTCTGCATACAAGCCAAAGCACATAAACATCAAGGACTTGCTAGCAGTGATTCATGCTTTGAAAACTCTTCACCATCTACGGGCTTCATTCCCTTTACAGATGGTTACAGACAACACAACAATGATGTGGTGTCTCAGTAAACAACAGGATACAAAGTCATACTCTTTTTGTCAGTTGGCAGTGATGGCTTGGGGTAGGCCCTTCAGCATTCTCGGTGCCTCAGGCTTCCTACATTTCATCAGAGCAAAACACTGTGACAAACAGACTCAGCAGATCTTGGAATGACCCACGAGTGGAAAGTCAATGCAGGTGTGCTCCTGGACATAATCCAGATGTGAGGAACACCTGAAATAGATCTGTTTGCTTTCTTGAAAAACAGAAAACTAGAACAATCCTGTCTGAAACTCCCCTGCAGCCAAGCTTGGAGAACAGATGCTTTGTCATTCCCTTGGTCAGAAATATTCCTGTATGTTTTTCCACCCTTTCTAGTGATTTCCAAGGTACTTCAAAAGATTCAGAAGCAATTACCAAAAATTATTGTGGTGACTCCGTTTTTGGTTTAGGCAAAATTAGTTTTCCTTTCTTCTGGAACTGGCCTCACTGACCAGATCTACTCACACAGCATAAGGGGAGTTTAGTAGACATTGCATCAGTCAGGTACAATTGACAGTCTATGTGATTCAATTTTAATACCCTTTGGGCACCTTTTTTTAAAAGGATGCACAGCAGGTACTAAAGGAGGCAAGAAAACCTACTACTAGAAAGTTTTATTTTGGTAAATTGAAGAGGATTTCTAGTTGGTGCCTCACCAATCACAAGGGTTTCTAAAGGAAAGTAACACCTCTGGTTTTCAAATATTTGTGTGAGCTATTTAAAGATGGCTTGTAGTATGGTTTTCACGAAGGTGCATCTTGCAGCCATCTCAGCTTGTCTGCCTATGGATCCCCCTCTTTGTTCTATGTATGTGGTCAAACAGTTTCAGAAAGAAGTGCTGCACATGACCCCCCTTCGCAAGCGAAATCCTCATCCTTGGGATCTTAGTTTTGTTATAGAAAAACTGATCTTTGCTCTTTTTGAACTAGCCTTTCAGGCTGATTTGTGGCTCATTGTTTGGAAAATTGTTTTACTTGTTGCTCTGACGTCTGCAGTGTGAGTATCTGAGTTGCAAGCCCTCATAGTAGTTGAAACCTTCTGGTTTTCATCAGGGATAGGGTGGCATTACCTAAAAATCCTTCATTTATGCCTAAAGTTGTTTCTAATTTTACCTTAAATCAAGCTTTCAGGCCCGTGTTTTCTTACCAATGCCATAAAATAAGGGAGAACAGATTCTACTTACATTGGATGTGCACAGGCAGCTGAGGTACAACCTTGACAGAACCAAGGCCTTCAGGAAGGCTGAAGAGCTGTTTGCTGTGCTGGGACTAAGAAAGGTCAACCCGTGTCTAAACAGATTATGTCCAGGTGGTTGTCCTACGCTGTTATTTTTCACTAATACTACTATGATGGACTTTAGATGCATTTTTTATACATTCACAAAGCACTAAGAACTATATTCCTTCTCTGGGTCCAGGACGGGCTTTGATAGGACCATTCTGCAGAGGCTTCTGGACCCTTATCCTTCTCCGAGGTAGGGTAAGCTTTTTGAATGTGCTCATAGGCTACAGCAGCAGAGAGAATGAAATACATGTTAATGTGGTGTAAATCCTACT